>NC_090444.1:662252354-662853607 GCF_031143425.1 Pleurodeles waltl | reverse complement strand
CTGTCTCCCCACTTCAAAAAGACACTGCTCCAGCTACGCTTTCCCCAGGACCAGCGACCTCTGAATCCTCAGAGGACTGCCCTGCTCTAGAAGGACCAAGAAACTCCCGAGGACAGCGGCTCTGTTCACCCAAGACTGCATCTTTGTTTCCAAAGAAGCCACTTCAAGACAACTGCGTTTCCCGCCGGAAGCGTGAGACTTGCAACTCTGCACCCGACGCCCCCGGCTCGACTTGTGGAGAAACAACACTTCAGGGAGGACTCCCCGGCGACTACGAGACTGTGAGTAGCCAGAGTTGCCCCCCCTGAGCCCCCACAGCGACGCCTGCAGAGGGAATCCCGAGGCTCCCCCTGAACACGACTGCCTGACTCCCAGATCCCGACACCTGGAAAAGACCCTGCACCCGCAGCCCCCGGGACCTGAAGGATCGGAACTCCAGTGCAGGAGTGACCCCCAGGAGGCCCTCTCCCTTGCCCAGGTGGTGGCTACCCCGAGGAGCCCCCCCCTTGCCTGCCTGCATCGCTGAAGAGACCCCCTGGTCTCCTATTGATTTACATTGGAAACCCGACGTGTGTTTGCACACTGCACCCGGCCGCCCCCGTGCTGCTGAGGCTGTACTTTCTGTGCTAACTTGTGTCCCCCCCGGTGCCCTACAAAATCCCCCTGGTCTGCCCTCTGAAGACGCAGGTACTTACCTGCTGGCAGACTGGAACCGGGGCACCCCCTTCTCCATTGAAGCCTATGCGTTTTGGGCACCACTTTGACCTCTGCACCTGACCGGCCCTGAGCTGCTGGTGTGGTAACTTTGGGGTGGCTCTGAACCCCCAATGGTGGGCAAGCTTGGACCCAAACTTGAACCCCATAGGTGGTTTACTTACCTACAAAAACTAACAAATACTTACCTCCCCCAGGAACTGTTGAAAATTGTACTGTCTAGTTTTAAAATAGCTATATGTGATTTATTTGAAAAGTATATATGCTATTGTGATTATTCAAAGTTCCTAAAGTACTTACCTGCAATACCTTTCATTCAAAGTATTACATGTAAAATTTGAACCTGTGGTTCTTAAAATAAACTAAGAAAAGATATTTATCTATACAAAAACCTATTGGCCTGGAATTGTCTCTGAGTGTGTGTTCCTCATTTATTGCCTGTGTGTGTACAACAAATGCTTAACACTACTCCTTTGATAAGCCTACTGCTCGACCACACTATCACAAAATAGAGCATTAGTATTATCTCTTCTTGCCACTATCTTACCTCTAAGGGGAACCCTTGGACTCTGTGCATACTATTCCCTACTTTGAAATAGTGCATACAGAGCCAACTTCCTACATTGGTGGATCAGCGGTGGGGTACAAGACTTTGCATTTGCTGGACTACTCAGCCAATACCTGATCACACGACAAATTCCAAAAATTGTCATTAGAAATTGATTTTTGCAATTGGAACTATTTTTTCTAAATTCTTAAAAGTCCTGCTAGGGCCTTGTGTTAGTCCCTGTTTAGCATTTCTTTTAGAGTTTAAAAGTTTTGTGAAAGTTTGAATTAGATTCTAGAACTAGTTTTAGATTCTTAAAAAGTATTCCAACTTTTAGAAACATAATGCCTGGTGCAGATGAGAATGTGGTGGAACTCGACCTCACACCTTACCTCCATCTTAAGATGAGGGAGCTAAGGTCTCTCTGCAAAATAAAGAAAATCCCAGTTGGCTTAAGACCCTCCAAACAACAGCTCCAGGAGCTTTTGGCAGAGTTTGAAAAAGCCAACCCCTCTGAGGATGACAACCCAGAGGATGATGTTAGTGACTTGGAGGAGAATTCCCCCCTTCCAGTCCTAATTAGGGAGATCAGGGACCCTCAATCCCTGACTCCAAACATAATAGTCAGAGATGCTGCTTCCCTCACAGGAGGGGCCAGCAACTCTGAAATCACTGAGGATAGCCTCAGTGAAGAGGACCTCCTGTTAGCCAGGATGGCCAAAAGATTGGCTTTGGAAAGACAGATCCTAGCCATAGAAAGGGAAAGACAAGAGATGGGCCTAGGTCCCATCAATGGTGGCAGCCACTTAAATAGGGTCAGAGATTCCCCTGACATGTTGAAAATCCCTAAAGGGATTGTGACTAAATATGAAGATGGTGATGACATCACCAAATGGTTCACAGCTTTTGAGAGGGCTTGTGTAACCAGAAAAGTATACAGATCTCACTGGGGTGCTCTCCTTTGGGAAATGTTCACTGGAAAGTGTAGGGATAGACTCCTCACACTCTCTGGAAAAGATGCAGAATCTTATGACCTCATGAAGGGAACCCTGATTGAGGGCTTTGGATTCTCCACTGAGGAGTATAGAATTAGATTCAGGGGGGCTCAACAAACCTCGAGCCAGACCTGGGTTGATTTTGTGGACTACTCAGTGAAAACACTGGATGGTTGGATTCAAGGCAGTGGTGTAAATAATTATGATGGGCTGCACAATTTATTTGTGAAAGAACACCTATTGAGTAATTGTTCAAATGATAAACTGCATCAGCATCTGGTAGACCTAGGACCAATTTCTCCCCAAGAATTGGGAAAGAAGACGGACCATTGGGTCAAGACTAGGGTGACCAAGACTTCCACAGGGGGTGACCAAAAGAAAGGGGTCACAAAGCCTCCCCAGGGGAAGAGTGTTAAGACATCCAAAAACAAAAATAGTAAAGAGTCTTCTTCAGGCCCCCAAAAACCTGCACAGGAGGGTGGGCCCAGAGCCTCTTCACAAAACAATTTTGGGTACAAGGGTAAAAACTTTGATCCCAAAAAGGCCTGGTGTCGTAGTTGTAATCAGCCTGGACACAAAACTGGAGACAAGGCCTGTCCCAAGAAAAGTACCACTTCTAACTCCACTCCAGCTAACACTGGAATGGCTAGTCTCCAAGTGGGATCAACAGTGTGCCCAGAGCAAATCAGGTGCCACACTGAAGCTACATTAGTCTCTGAGGGTGGGGTGGATTTATCCACACTGGCTGCCTGGCCTCCTAATATGCAAAAATACAGGCAGCAGCTCTTAATTAATGGGACAAGTGTAGAAGGCCTGAGGTATACAGGTGCCAGTGTCACCATGGTGACAGATAAACTGGTTTCCCCTGGTCAATACCTGGCTGGACAAACTTATCCAGTCACCAATGCTGACAATCAAACTAAAGTACATCCCATGGCTATGGTAACTTTAGAGTGGGAAGGGATCAATGGCCTGAAACAGGTGTTGGTCTCCTCAAATATCCCAGTAGACTGTTTGCTTGGAAATGACCTGGAGTCCTCAGCATGGGCTGAGGTAGAACTGAAAACCCATGCAGCCATGCTGGGTATCCCTGAACTGGTGTGTGTCAAGACAAGGGCACAGTGCAAGGCTCAGGGTGAAAAAGTAGAGCTGGAGCCTGGAAAAAGGGCCCAGCCTACCAAGAGGAAAAGAAAGACAACTGGGAAACCAGCTGCAACACAACAACAAAAAGAGAACCTCTCTTCTCAGGAAGAAGTTCTGCCCTCTGAGGGAACTGAGCCTATGGAGTTACAACCTTATCAGGTTGAGCTCTTAGGCCCAGGGGGACCCTCAAGGGAACAGTTGTGTAAGGGGCAAGAAACCTGTCCCTCTCTTGAAGGCCTTAGGCAGCAAGCTGCTGAAGAGTCCAATGGCAAGAAAACTGGAACACATAGGGTCTATTGGGAAGATGGACTCCTTTACACTGAGGCAAGAGATCCCAAGCCTGGTGCCACTAGGAGAGTGGTAGTGCCTCAGGAGTTTAGGGAGTTCATACTAACCTTGGCCCATGATATTCCTCTTGCTGGGCATTTGGGACAAACCAAGACGTGGGAGAGACTAGTCAACCCCTTCTACTGGCCCAACATGTCCCAGAAAGTCAAGGAGTTTTGTGTCTCCTGTACCACCTGTCAAGCCAGTGGTAAGACAGGTGGACATCCAAAGGCCCCCCTCATACCCCTTTGAAAGAGTGGGTGTGGACATAGTGGGTCCACTTGAACCTCCCACAGCCTCAGGGAATATGTACATACTAGTAGTAGTGGATCATGCTACTAGATACCCTGAAGCTATTCCCCTTAGGTCGACTACTGCCCCTGCAGTAGCCAAGGGCCTCATTGGTATCTTTACCAGAGTGGGTTTCCCTAAGGAGATGGTGTCTGACAGAGGTACCAACTTCATGTCAGCATACCTGAAACACATGTGGAATGAGTGTGGAGTGACTTATAAATTCACTACACCCTATCATCCACAAACTAATGGCCTTGTTGAGAGATTCAACAAGACATTAAAAGGCATGATCATGGGGCTCCCTGAAAAACTCAAAAGGAGATGGGATGTCCTCTTGCCATGTCTGCTTTTCGCTTACAGAGAGGTGCCTCAGAAGGGAGTAGGGTTCTCACCCTTTGAACTTCTGTTTGGCCACCCTGTAAGGGGACCACTAGCTCTTGTGAAAGAAGGCTGGGAGAGACCTCTTCATGAGCCTAAACAAGACATAGTGGACTATGTACTTGGCCTACGTTCAAGGATGGCAGAGTACATGGAAAAGGCAAGTAAAAACCTTGAGGCCAGCCAACAGCTCCAGAAGTTTTGGTATGACCAAAAGGCTGCAATGGTTGAATTTCAACCAGGGCAGAAAGTCTGGGTTTTGGAGCCTGTGGCTCCCAGGGCACTCCAGGACAAATGGAGTGGCCCTTACCCAGTGCTAGAAAAGAAGAGTCAGGTCACCTACCTAGTGGACCTAGGAACTAGCAGGAGCCCCAAGAGGGTGATCCATGTGAACCGCCTTAAGCTCTTCCATGATAGGGCTGATGTGAATCTGTTGATGGTAACAGATGAGGACCAGGAAGCTGAGAGTGAACCTCTCCCTGATCTCCTCTCATCAAACCCTAAAGATGGCTCAGTGGATGGAGTGATCTACTCAGACACCCTCTCTAGCCAACAGCAATCTGACTGCAGGAAGGTCCTGCAACAGTTTGCTGAGCTCTTTTCCCTAACCCCTGGTCAGACACACCTGTGTACCCATCATGTGGACACAGGAGACAGCATGCCTGTCAAAAACAAAATATTCAGACAGTCTGACCAAGTTAAGGAAAGCATCAAAGTGGAAGTCCACAAGATGCTGGAATTGGGAGTCATTGAGCACTCTGACAGCCCCTGGGCTAGCCCAGTGGTCTTAGTCCCCAAACCTCACACCAAAGATGGAAAGAGAGAGATGAGGTTTTGTGTGGACTACAGAGGACTTAACTCTATCACCAAGACAGATGCCCATCCCATTCCAAGGGCTGATGAACTGATTGATAAATTAGGTGCTGCCAAATTCTTAAGTACCTTTGACTTAACAGCAGGGTACTGGGAAATCAAAATGGCACCTAGAGCAAAAGAAAAGACAGCATTCTCCACACCTGATGGGCATTATCAGTTTACTGTTATGCCCTTTGGTTTAAAGAATGCCCCTGCCACCTTCCAAAGGTTGGTGAATCAAGTCCTTGCTGGTTTGGAGTCCTTTAGTGCAGCTGGACTGTAGAATGCCAACAGGCCTTTGACACCCTGAAACAAGAAATGTGCACAGCACCAGTTCTAAAAGCTCCAGATTACTCCAAGCAGTTCATTGTGCAGACAGATGCCTCTGAACATGGGATAGGGGCAGTTTTGTCCCAAACAAATGATGATGGCCTTGACCAGCCTGTTGCTTTCATTAGCAGGAGGTTACTCCCCAGGGAGCAGCGTTGGAGTGCCATTGAGAGGGAGGCCTTTGCTGTGGTTTGGTCTCTGAAGAAGCTGAGACCATACCTCTTTGGTACTCACTTTGTAGTTCAAACTGACCACAGACCTCTCAAATGGCTGATGGAAATGAAAGGTGAAAATCCAAAACTGTTGAGGTGGTCAATCTCCCTACAGGGAATGGACGTTATAGTGGAACACAGACCTGGGACTGCCCATGCCATAGCAGATGGCCTTTCCAGGTTCTTCCACTTAGAAAATGAAGACTCACTTGGGAAAGGTTAGTCTCATCCTCTTTCGTTTGGGGGGGGTTGTGTAAGGAAATGCCTCCTTGGCATGTTTACCCCCTAACTTTTTTGCCTTTGCTGATGCTATGTTTTGATTTGAAAGTGTGCTGAGGCCTGCTAACCAGGCCCCAGCACCAGTGTTCTTTCCCTAACCTGTTGTAGGAAGTTGGCTCTGTATGTGCTATTTCAAAGTAAGGAATAGCATGCACAGAGTCCAAGGGTTCCCCTTAAAGGTAAGATAGTGTCAAAAAGAGATAATACTAATGCTCTATTTTGTGGTAGTGTGGTCGAGCAGTAGACTTATCAAAGGAGTAGTGTTAAGCATTTGTTGTACATACCCACAGGCAATAAATGAGGAACACACACTCAGAGACAAATCCAGCCAATAGGTTTTGGTTATAGAAAAATATCTTTTCTTAGTTTATTTTAAGAACCACAGGTTCAAATTCTACATGTAATATCTCATTTGAAAGGTATTGCAGGTAAGTACTTTAGGAATTTTGAATAATTACAGTAGCATATATACTTTTCACATAAAACACAAATAGCTGTTTTAAAAGTGGACACAGTGCAATTTTCACAGTTTCTGGGGGAGGTAAAGTATTGTTATTTTTAGCAGGTAAGTAAATCACTTACAGGTCACAGTTTTGGGTCCAAGGTAGCCCACCGTTGGGGGTTCAGGGCAACCCCAAAGTTACCACACCAGCAGCTCAGGGCCGGTCAGGTGCAGAGGTCAAAGAGGTGCCCAAAACACATAGGCTTCAATGGAGAGAAGGGGGTGCCCCGGTTCCAGTCTGCCAGCAGGTAAGTACCCGCGTCTTCGGAGGGCAGACCAGGGGGGTTTTGTAGGGCACCGGGGGGGACACAAGTCAGCACAAAAAGTACACCCTCAGCAGCGCGGTGGCGGCCGGGTGCAGTGTGTAAACAAGCGTCGGGTTCTCTGTAGGTTTCAATGGGAGACCAAGGGGTCTCTTCAGCGGTGCAGGCAGGCAAGGGGGGGGCTCCTCGGGGTAGCCACCACCTGGGCAAGGGAGAGGGCCTCCTGGGGGTCACTCCTGCACAGAAGTTCCGTTCCTTCAGGCGCTGGGGGCTGCGGGTGCAGGGTCTTTTCCAGCCGTCGGGACTTTAGGTTCAGGCAGTCGCGGTCAGGGGGAGCCTCGGGATTCCCTCTGCAGGCGTCGCTGTGGGGGCTCAGGGGGGACAACTTTGGTTACTCACGGTCTCGGAGTCGCCGGAGGGTCCTCCCTGAGGTGTTGGTTCTCCACCAGTCGAGTCGGGGTCGCCAGATGCAGTATTTCAAGTCTCACGCTTCTTGCGGGAATTTGCAGGGGTCTTTAAATCTGCTCCACTGTAACAAAGTTGCAGTTCTTTTGGAGCAGTGCCGCTGTCCTCAGGAGTTTCTTGTCTTTCTTGAAGCAGGGCAGTCCTCTGAGGATTCAGAGGTCGCTGGTCCTTGGGAAAGCGTCACTGGAGCAGGTTTCTTTGGAAGGCAGGAGACAGGCTGGTAGGTCTGGGGCCAAAGCAGTTGGTGTCTTCTTTTCTTCCTCTGCAGGGGTCTTTCAGCTCAGCAGTCCTCTTCTTCTTGTAAGTTGCAGGAATCTAAATCTTTAGGTTCAGGGAAGCCCTTAAATACTAAGGCCCGTATTTATACTTTTTGACGCTAAACTGCGCTAACGCAGTTTAGCGTCAAAAAGTTTAGCGCCGGCTAACGCCATTCTGAAGCGCCATGCGGGCGCCGTATTTATTGAATGGCGTTAGCCGGCGCTAGCAGACCGGCGCTGCCTGGTGTGCGTGGAAAAAAAACACGTACACCAGGCAGCGCCGGCGTAGGGAAAAATGGCGTTAGGGCGTCTTAAAATGGGGCAAGTCAGGTTGAGGCAAATAAATCGCCTCCACCCGATTTGCGCAATTTTTTACGACGCCCAGACGCCATTTACATGACTCCTGTCTTAGTAAAGACAGGAGTCATGCCCCCTTGCCCAATGGCCATGCCCAGGGGACTTCTGTCCCCTGGGCATGGTCATTGGGCATTGTGGCATGTAGGGGGGCACAAATCAGGCCCCCCTATGCCAAACAAAAATATAAAAAAAAATAAAAAATTATACTTACCTGAACTTACCTGAATGTCCCTGGGATGGGTCCCTCCATCCTTGGGTGTCCTCCTGGGGTGGGCAAGGGTAGCAGGGGGGGTCCCTGGGGGCAGGGGAGGGCACCTCTGGGCTCATTCTGAGCCCACAGGTCCCTTAACGCCTGCCCTGACCCAGGCGTTAAAAAGAGGCGCAAATGCGGGGTTTTTTGCCCCGCCCACTCCCGGGTGTGATTTTTGCCCGGGAGTATAAATACGACGCATTTGCGTCGCAGTCATTTTTTTAGACGGGAACGCCTACCTTGCATCTCATTAACGCAAGGAAGGCGTTCATGCAAAAAAATGACGCTCATTCATCATACTTTGGCGCTAGACGCGTCTAACGCCAAAGTATAAATATGGCGTTAGTTTTGCGCCGAATTTGCGTCTAAAAAAAACGACGCAAATTTGGCGCAAACGGAGTATAAATATGCCCCTAAATTTAAGGGCGTGTTTAGGTCTGGGGGGTTAGTAGCCAATGGCTACTAGCCCTGAGGGTGGGTACACCCTCTTTGTGCCTCCTCCCAAGGGGAGGGGGTCACATCCCTAATCCTATTGGGGAATCCTCCATCTGCAAGATGGAGGATTTCTAAAAGTTAGAGTCACTTCAGCTCAGGACACCTTAGGGGCTGTCCTGACTGGCCAGTGACTCCTCCTTGTTATTCTCATTATTTCCTCCAGCCTTGCCGCCAAAAGTGGGGGCCGTGGCCGGAGGGGGCGGGCAACTCCACTAGCTGGAGTGTCGTGAGGTGCTGGAACTAAGGGGTGAGCCTTTGAGGCTCACCGCCAGGTGTTACAGCTCCTGCCTGGGGGAGGTGTTAGCCTCTCCACCCAGTACAGGCTTTGTTACTGGCCTCAGAGTGACAAAGGCACTCTCCCCATGGGGCCAGCAACATGTCTCTAGTGTGGCAGGCTGCTGGAACCAGTCAGCCTACACAGATAGTTGGATACAGTTTCAGGGGGCACCTCTAAGGTGCCCTCTGGGGTGTGTTTCACAATAAAATGTACACTGGCATCAGTGTGCATTTATTGTGCTGAGAAGTTTGATACCAAACTTCTCAGTTTTCAGTGTAGCCATTATGTTGCTGTGGAGTTCGTGTTTGACAAACTCCCAGACCATATACTCTTATGGCTACCCTGCACTTACAATGTCTAAGGTTTGGCTTAGACACTGTAGGGGCACAGTGCTCATGCACTGGTGCCCTCACCTATGGTATAGTGCACCCTGCCTTAGGGCTGTAAGGCCTGCTAGAGGGGTGACTTATCTATACTTGCATAGGCAGTGAGAGGCTGGCATGGCACCCTGAGGGGAGTGCCATGTCGACTTACTCATTTTGTTCTCACCAGCACACACAAGCTGGCAAGCAGTGTGTCTGTGCTGAGTGAGGGGTCTCCAGGGTGGCATAAGTCATGCTGCAGCCCTTAGAGACCTTCCCTGGCATCAGGGCCCTTGGTACCAGAGGTACCAGTTACAAGGGACTTACCTGGATGCCAGGGTGTGCCAATTGTGGATACCAAAGTACAGGTTAGGGAAAGAACACTGGTGCTGGGGCCTGGTTAGAAGGCCTCAGCACACTTTCAATTCAAAACATAGCATCAGCAAAGGCAAAACGTCAGGGGGTAACCATGCCAAGGAGGCATTTCCTTACACAACCCCCCCCAAACGAAAGAGGATGAGACTAACCTTTCCCCAGAGAGTCTTCATTTTCTGAGTGGAAGAACCTGGAAAGGCCATCTGCATTGGCATGGGCAGTCCCAGGTCTGTGTTCCACTATAACGTCCACTCCCTGTAGGGAGATGGACCACCTCAACAGTTTTGGATTTTCACCTTTCATTTGCATCAGCCATCTGAGAGGTCTGTGGTCGGTTTGAACTACAAAGTGAGTACCAAAGAGGTATGGTCTCAGCTTTTTCAGGGACCAAACCACAGCAAAGGCCTCCCTCTCAATGGCACTCCAACGCTGCTCCCTGGAGAGTAACCTCCTGCTAATGAAAGCAACAGGCTGGTCAAGGCCATCATCATTTGTTTGGGACAAAACTGCCCCTATCCCATGTTCAGAGGCATCTGTTTGCACAATGAATTGCTTGGAGTAATCTGGAGCTTTAGAACTGGTGCTGTGCACATAGCTTGTTTCAGGGTGTCAAAGGCCTGTTGGCATTCTACAGTCCAGTTTACTTTCTTGGGCATTTTCTTGGAGGTGAGTTCTGTGAGGGCTGTCACAATGGATCCATATCCCTTTACAAACCTCCTATAGTACCCAGTCAAGCCAAGGAATGCCCTGACTTGAGTGTGGGTTTTTGGAGCTGCCCAGCCCAGAATAGTCTGGATCTTAGGCTGGAGTGGCTGAACTTGGCCTCCACCTACAAGGTGTCCCAAGTAAACCACAGTTCCCTGCCCTATCTGGCATTTGGATGCCTTGATAGAGAGGCCTGCTGATTGCAGAGCCTTCAAATCCTTCTTCAGGTGGACCAGGTGATCCTGCCAGTTGGAGCTAAAGACAGCAATATCATCAAGATAAGCTGCACTAAAGGACTCCAACCCAGCAAGGACTTGATTCACCAACCTTTGGAAGGTGGCAGGGGCATTCTTTAAACCAAAGGGCATAACAGTAAACTGATAATGCCCATCAGGTGTGGAGAATGCTGTTTTCTCTTTTGCTCCAGGTGCCATTTTGATTTGCCAGTACCCTGCTGTTAAGTCAAAGGTACTTAAGAATTTGGCAGCACCTAATTTGTCAATCAGCTCGTCAGCTCTAGGAATGGGATGGGCATCTGTCTTGGTGACAGAATTAAGACCTCTGTAGTCCACACAAAACCTCATCTCTCTCTTTCCATCTTTGGTGTGAGGTTTGGGGACTAAGACCACTGGGCTAGCCCAGGGGCTGTCAGAGTGCTCAATTACTCCCAATTCCAGCATCTTGTGGACTTCCACCTTGATGCTTTCCTTAACTTGATCAGACTGTCTGAAGATTTTGACAGGCATGCTGTCTCCTGTGTCCACATCATGGGTACACAGGTGTGTCTGACCAGGGGTTAAGGAAAAGAGCTCAGCAAACTGTTGCAGGACCTTCCTACAATCAGATTGCTGTTGGCCAGAGAGGGTGTCTGAATAGATCACTCCATCCACTGAGCCATCTTTAGGGTCTGATGAGAGGAGATCAGGGAGAGGCTCACTCTCAGCTTCCTGGTCCTCATCTGTTACCATCAACAGATTCACATCAGCCCTATCATGGAAGAGTTTTAGGCGGTTTACATGGATCATCCTCTTGGGGCTCCTGCTTGTGCCTAGGTCCACCAGGTAAGTGACCTGACTCTTCTTTTCCAGGATTGGGTAAGGGCCACTCCATCTGTCCTGAAGTGCCCTGGGAGCCACAGGCTCCAAAACCCAGACTTTCTGCCCTGGTTGAAATTCAACCATTGCAGCCTTTTGGTCATACCAAAACTTCTGGAGCTGTTGGCTGGCCTCAAGGTTTTTACTTGCCTTTTCCATGTACTCTGCCATTCTTGAGCGAAGGCCAAGTACATAGTCCACTATGTCTTGTTTAGGCTCATGAAGAGGTCTCTCCCAGCCTTCTTTAACAAGAGCAAGTGGTCCCCTTACAGGGTGGCCAAACAGAAGTTCAAAGGGTGAGAACCCTACTCCCTTCTGAGGCACCTCTCTGTAAGCGAAAAGCAAACATGGCAGGAGGACATCCCATCTCCTTTTGAGTTTTTCTGCGAGCCCCATGATCATGCCCTTTAATGTCTTGTTGAATCTCTCAACAAGGCCATTAGTTTGTGGATGATATGGTGTAGTGAATTTATAAGTCACTCCACACTCATTCCACATGTGTTTCAGGTATGCTGACATGAAGTTGGTACCTCTGTCAGACACCACCTCCTTAGGGAAGCCCACTCTGGTAAAGATACCAATGAGGGCCTTGGCTACTGCAGGGGCAGTAGTTGACCTAAGGGGAATAGCTTCAGGATACCTAGTAGCATGGTCCACTACTACTAGGATGTACATATTTCCTGAGGCTGTGGGAGGTTCAAGTGGACCCACTATATCCACACCCACTCTTTCAAAGGGGACCCCCACCACTAGAAGTGGAATGAGGGGGGCCTTTGGATGTCCACCTGTCTTACCACTGGCTTGACAGGTGGTACAGGAGATGCAAAACTCCTTAACCTTCTGGGACATGTTGGGCCAGTAGAAGTGGTTGACTAACCTCTCCCACGTCTTGGTTTGTCCCAAATGCCCAGCAAGGGGAATATCATGGGCTAAGGTCAGAATAAACTCTCTGAAGGCCTGAGGCACTACCACTCTCCTAGTGGCACCAGGTTTGGGATCTCTTGCCTCAGTGTACAGGAGTCCATCTTCCCAATAGACCCTATGTGTTCCATTTTTCTTGCCTTTGGACTCTTCAGCAGCTTGCTGCCTAAGGCCTTCAAGAGAGGGACAGGTTTCTTGCCCCTTACACAACTCTTCCCTTGAGGGTCCCCCTGGGCCTAAGAGCTCAACCTGGTAAGGTTCCAGCTCCATAGGCTCAGTTCCCTCAGAGGGCAGAACTTCTTCCTGAGGAGAGAGGCTATCTTTTTCTTGTTGTGTTGCAGCTGGTTTCCCAGCTGACTTTCCTTTTCTCTTGGTAGGCTGGGCCTTTCTTCCAGACTCCAGCTCTACTTTTTCACCCTGAGCCTTGCACTGTGCCCTTGTCTTGACACACACCAGTTCAGGGATACCCAGCATGGCTGCATGGGTTTTCAGTTCTACCTCAGCCCATGCTGAGGAATCCAGGTCATTTCCAAGCAAACAGTCTACTGGGATATTTGAGGAGACCACCACCTGTTTCAGGCCATTGACCCCTCCCCACTCTAAAGTTACCATTGCCATGGGATGTACTTTAGTTTGATTGTCAGCATTGGTGACTGGATAGGTTTGTCCAGTCAGGTATTGGCCAGGGGAAACCAGTTTCTCTGTCACCATAGTGACACTGGCACCTGTATCCCTCAGGCCCTCTACACTTGTCCCATTAATTAAGAGCTGCTGCCTGTATTTTTGCATGTTAGGGGGCCAGGCAGCCAGTGTGGCTAAATCCACCCCACCCTCAGAGACTAATGTAGCTTCAGTGTGACACCTGATTTGCTCTTGGCACACTGTTGATCCCACTTGGAGACTAGCCATTCCAGTGTTAGCTGGAGTGGAGTTTGAAGTGGTATTTTTCTTGGGACAGGCCTTGTCTCCAGTTTGGTGTCCAGACTGACTACAGCTACGACACCAGGCCTTTTTGGGATCAAAGTTTTTACCCTTGTACCCAGAATTGTTTTGTGAAGAGGCTCTGGGCCCACCCTCCTGTGCAGGTTTTTGGGGGCCTGTAGAAGACTCTTTACTATTTTTGTTTTTGGCTGTCTCACCACGTTTCCCCTGGGGAGGTTTTGTGACCCCTTTCTTTTGGTCACCCCCTGTGGAAGTTTTGGACACCCTAGTCTTGACCCAATGGTCCGCCTTCTTTCCCAATTGTTGGGGAGAAATTGGTCCTAGGTCTACCAGATGCTGATGCAGTTTATAATTGAAACAATTACTTAATAGGTGTTCTTTCACAAATAAATTGTACAGCCCATCATAATTACTTACACCACTGCCTTGAATCCAACCATCTAGTGTTTTTACTGAGTAGTCTACAAAGTCAACCCAGGTCTGGCTCGAGGATTTTTGAGCCCCCCTGAATCTAATCCTATACTCCTCAGTGGAGAATCCAAAGCCCTCAATCAGGGTACCCTTCATGAGGTCATAAGATTCTGGATCTTTTCCAGAGAGTGTGAGGAGTCTATCCCTACAATTTCCTGTGAACATTTCCCAAAGGAGAGCACCCCAGTGAGATTTGTTCACTTTTCTGGTTACACAAGCCCTCTCAAAAGCTGTGAACCATTTGGTGATGTCATCACCATCTTCATATTTAGTTACAATCCCTTTAGGGATTTTCAACATGTCAGGAGAATCTCTGACCGTATTTATGTTGCTGCCACCATTGATGGGTCCTAGGCCCATCTCTTCTCTTTCCCTTTCTATGGCTAGGATCTGTCTTTCCAAAGCCAATCTTTTGGCCATCCTGGCTAACTGGATGTCCTCTTCACTGGAGTTATCCTCAGTGATTTCAGAGAGGTTGGTCCCTCCTGTGAGGGAGCCAGCATCTGTGACTATTATGCTTGGAGTCAGGGCTTGAGAGGCCCTGTCCTCCCTAGATAGGACTGGTAGGGGGGAATCACCCTCCAAGTCACTATCATCATCCTCTGAGTTGCCATCTTCAGAGGGGTTGGCCTTTTCAAACTCTGCCAACAGCTCCTGGAGCTGTAGTTTGGAAGGTCTGGGCCCCATTACTATTTTCTTTATTTTACAGAGTGACCTTACCTCCCTCATCTTAAGATGGAGGTAAGGTGTGGTGTCGAGCTCCACCACATTCACATCTGTACTGGACATTATGCTTCTAAAAGTTGGAATATTTTTTAAGAATCTAAAACTGGTTCTAGAATCTAATTCAAACTTTTACCAAACTTTTAAACTTTAAAAGCAATGCTAACAGGGACTAACACAAGGCCCTAGCAGGACTTTAAAGAATTTAGAAAAAAATTCAAATTGCAAAAAATCAATTTCTAATGACAATTTTTTGAATTTGTCGTGTGATCAGGTATTGGCTGAGTAGTCCAGCAAATGCAAAGTCTTGTACCCCACCGCTGATCCACCAATGTAGGAAGTTGGCTCTGTATGTGCTATTTCAAAGTAAGGAATAGCATGCACAGAGTCCAAGGGTTCCCCTTAAAGGTAAGATAGTGGCAAAAAGAGATAATACTAATGCTCTATTACCTGCTAAAAATAACAATACTTTACCTCCCCCAGAAACTGTGAAAATTGCACTGTGTCCACTTTTAAAACAGCTATTTGTGTTTTATGTGAAAAGTATATATGCTACTGTAATTATTCAAAGTTCCTAAAGTACTTACCTGCAATACCTTTCAAATGAGATATTACATGTAGAATTTGAACCTGTGGTTCTTAAAATAAACTAAGAAAAGATATTTTTCTATAACCAAAACCTATTGGCTGGATTTGTCTCTGAGTGTGTGTTCCTCATTTATTGCCTGTGTGTATGTACAACAAATGCTTAACACTACTCCTTTGATAAGCCTACTGCTCAACCACACTACCACAAAATAGAGCATTAGTATTATCTCTTTTTGCCACTATCTTACCTCTAAGGGGAACCCTTGGACTCTGTGCATACTATTCCCCACTTTGAAATAGTGCATACAGAGCCAACTTCCTACAGGCAGTTTAAAATTGCACACACAGACACTGCAGTGGCAGGTCTGAGGCATGTTTACAGAGCTACTTATATGGGTGGCACAATCAGTGCTGCGGGCTTACTCGTAGCATTTTATTTACAGGTCCTGGGCACCTCTAGTGCATTTTACTAGGGATTACTGTTAAATCAATTATGCCAATCATGGAAAAGCCAATTACAAATACAGTTTGCACAGAGAACACTTGCATCGTAGCACTGGTCAGCAGTGGTAAAGTGCCTAGAGTACCAAAAACCAGCAAAAACAAAATCCGTCACAAAGTCAAATCATAGGAAGCAGAGGCAAAAAAAAAAACAGGGGAGACTACGCCAAGGATGCAAGGTCTAACACTACTCAACGTATTCAACAACAGTGTTGCGATGTAACACCAGACACATATTCACACACATTGTGTAGGACAGTACATATCCCAGTCACATTGCCACCAACTACAACTGTGTGAAAGGGGAGAACAAACAAGTGTGACAGGAAGAAGTGGCAAATGACACTATCTGTACCCTGGGTCTGCAGATATGACCCAGTTCCAATATCTGCCAATGAACTAACAATGCATCAGAGGAACAAATCTCACGAATGTAGACATAGTCATGTCAATCCCCAGTAAATAATGAGACAAGTCCAACACAAACAACCTGTAAGTCTCTAGTACATAATAGGGCAAGGCTGACATCAACAACCTAAAAATCACCAAAACATAGTTGGGCATGGGACTACAATTGTGCAGTTAGATGTCTGCAGTTGACTGTGCACTGCAGTGCTGAGTTTAAACTTGAGAATGCCATCCGTCCAACCCCAGAGGTGGCTATATCCACTCTTGACACAATCATGGGCCTGCCGCCTGTGCACAGTGAACTTTTGCAGGGGGGCCATAGTCAACTTGTGCACACACCAGCAACAATGGGGCTGTGTGGGCATACAAAGTGCCACTAGAGCACTGATGATTAGCCTGCTATCACTGTCTGAGAGGAGGACTGCCATACAGATTGTGTGCTAAAAGGGAAATCTGGCAAAACAAAAAGGTGAGTAATTGTTCATTCAAAGTGCATGTGCTAACCAAAGTACTCACTAAAATAGTCCCACATATCCCTCCTAGGTGGTCCAGGTTTGGTGTGACCTATAACATTGCACATGGACAAAGCAGAGCATTCACCATATGGTATGGTATCTATTACAAATTAAAATTCCAAACATATTATTACAGTACACATGTTTACATAGGGGAACATGTTAAACACAGATATGAGCACAGAGCTTTGCTGCGATGGTGCAAAATTATCCATGATGGAATCAAAAAATTGTAGCAGTCACAGCCCTAAAAACACCACTGTAGAATGCATTACTGATCACACATGAAAAACACTTTTCACTTAATTCCATTTCACATACATTACAACCATGACATATGTCAGTACACCTCATCCTAGAAATGACATGCATTGGGAACTGTATGTTACATGTGTTGTATAACATCATGATGTCTGGCACTAGGGACACACCAGAGTGTGTCACACACTTCCTCTTACATAGTTCTGGGTTAGCAGATCAGAAACCAAGCCAAGTCACCACCATCCCGAGGTAAGCATTTCCATCACATGAGTAAACTCACAGTACACACATTTTATACATGTGAAAACATTAATGTGGTAAAATGTGTCATACACATGCACATTTGCAACACTATCAGTCCTCCCATGCATTGCACATACCTAAATACATATGGAATAAAATTTCAGTATTTCCGATACAAAAAATTACAATGCATGCATCCATGTGCAGCTACTGTGTTCAAAATGAAAGATGCATGGCACCTCTGTATGAAATAAGAAGGACCTAGCGCCTCCTTGCACCACATTAGTGTAATTTTTTTAATGTTACTGTGCTGTCAGGTTGGCAAAAATGATGCGCCATATTTACAAAGTGGCACAGTGCTAGCTTTGTGCCACTTTGTAAACCCTTGCGCCACATTATGCCTGTGCCAGGCATAATGGATGCAAGAGGGGGTGTTCCGGTGTTAGGCGGCCCAGAAAAATGGTGCACTGGAATCTATGAGATACCACTGCACCATTTCTAGCATAATTTTTAACGTCTGCTCAAGGCAGGTGTTGAAAGGAGGCTCCCATTGTTTTCAACGGGCCTCCCTCCACTTTGCAGGATTAGCGTCAATATTTTGGGGGGTAATCCTGCAAAGCGCCAAACTAGCATCAACAATTTTGATTCTAGCTCCCTGACACGTGCCACGGTGCGCTGTATCATAAATACGGAGCACACTTGGTGTCGTTTGGGGGGCACAATGGGGTGCAAGAAAAGTGGTGCATCATGATATGATGCACCATTTTCCATAAATTTGCCTGAGTCCTCTGTCAGCCTTCCCTATACCACTTCCACATGCCCATCATGCATCAAAAAAATTGACGCAGTCATTTAAAACCATTGCACATACAAAAATTGACGCATGGCACCTGCGTCTCTAACCTAAAACATTATGCCCTGTGATTCATTTTTTTAAAAGTGCCTCATGGCTCATCTTTTGTGCTGTCTTCTGTCTGTGGATTGTCTATTTTGTTGTGCTCTTGTTATGTTGTACTGTTATTGTCTGAGTATTGTTAGCTGTTTGTCTTTGGGGTAGATAAGTTTGTTGGGATAGTTAGGGTTAGTTTTTTTTTTTTTGTGGGTTTTAGGTTTGCACTGGATTTGGTGTGCAACATGTCAGGGAAGGGCCAGGAAATTGATAGCTGATGAGCTGGGAGGGTTCATATGGCTGGTCTGCCACTACCTCCCAAACATGGTGTCTATGGGTGTTCATGTCACAATGGGCTACAAATCAGAGGCACAGAAGCTGCACTGGGGCAAGGTGCTGTTCCAGCTCACACGTATCTTCTCAGTCCAGCAGACTGCCCACCAGCTGAAGCACCGGTGGGCAGACCTGATCTCCTGGGAACAGGACCTACTGGATCACCTGGGAATTGAGGCTGGTGGAACGGTTGATAAGTACACCTTAAATGTTACTGAATCTTTTCTTGCATTTACATGACTGTAGGCTATAGGGGTTACTTTACCATGTCATGACAAAGGTCAGGACTGCAAGTAGTGTGTCTGTGCCAACCTGCATCCATGACAAGGGCAGCAATGTACTGTCAAGCTGGCAATTAGCACATTCCGGTCTTTGTAACCTGTGTTTTGCCTGAATAATTTGAAGTGCACCAAAGAAAACACCCATGTGTCTTGGTGCGAGGATATATGTTTATCAGGTACTACTATCCATGTTCATCAAGGGCTTGACCACTGTGGTATTTTTCATAGTGATGCTAATGTGATGACAAACATGATGCAGTAGGATGGCGGTAATGGATGCATGTGTTTCTTGAGTCATGTATGTACACAGTGACATAACAATGTGCTATGCTTTTGAAAAGTGTCAGTGGACTGTCCTCTGCAAACTGTTACCTATGTAGTTGAGACATACATATGGGTCAAGCCCATATATGTACATGTTTGGGTAGCCTTACAATGTCTATCAAATTGACATGTTATAGGGGGAACTTGGTCATTCCCTAACCTGACTCATCTAGGTTAATCAGCCAAACATGTGAAATGTGTGACATTTGTCCATGGTGTTTTTTGTTGAACAGTCACAGAGCTATGTTTCAGGTCATGTCTTGCAGGTGGTCCAGCCCCCTACACCAGGGTTCTGCAAAGTCGGTTCTGGAGAGCTGGGTCCATGCCAGATTTTTTGCATATCCACAATTTAGAAAAATGAAGATTTCTGAAACATCTTTTTTCTAAATGTGGATATTGTAAAAATCTGGCATGGACTCAGCTATCCAGGACGGACTTTGCAGAATCCTGCCCTACACCATTGGTGATTTGGCAAGATTTGCCGACCCCGATGCTGTCAGTAAGTGTTAGATTGTATGCCTAATGTGTGGTGCAAGGGTTGTGTGTGAGGTTGTATGATGTGTGCAATCCCATGTTAAAATAGTTTGTGTGGCAATTTGGACATTATCCATCCTTGGATATTGACAATATGTCTGATGTCATCTTGAGGGTGTGGAGTACAACAAATTCATTGACTGGTGGCAACGAGTGCTGCAAGGACCTTGTGAGTGTTGGAAAAGGTATATACGCGCACAAACACAGTGATGTCAGTCAAGACATGTGGCAGAACCACTAGATTTAAAAAAATGTATGGATGTTGGCAACATATTAGTCACAGCACGTTACTGCACTGTAAATCTGGGTTTGTTATGATTTAGGACCATGTGAAGAGGTCACTAAGGGGCTTAACAATGAACCACTTGTGCTGCTGGTGCTTCACTTCTCTTTAGTAAAAAAGTGTTGCACCGCCCACCCAAGGGGCTTTATGAGAAGTTAGTTGGTTGGGTCCACATTGAAGTTGGTACCCTTGTTCTGATGAGTGTGTTGCATGTCTACAGATCAAAGCAAAAATATGTATGTGCAGGGACATAAATGAGATATCCTACATGATGACTGCTACCAAGAATGGTCGCATTACTAGGGTATGGGATGAGCATGGTAAATATTTACCTGGTACTTAGGAGATGTTACCAGCTTGTGCACTGATAGTGTGCAACATTGGTTAGCCTTTATACCTGGGACATGAACAATATGTTGCAGGTGGTAGTGATGCAGAACTGTATAAACTACGGCCTTGATGATTTTTTGTGAGTTGTGGTGGACAACGTGTGTTATCTGACAGTGCTGTTTCCAATGCATGCTTGTTCTTCCTCTGCCCAATGCAGATTTTGATGATGTTTCCTTCATGTTTTAGTGGTCCCAATGAATCCAGCACAGAAGGTGCTTTTGAAAAAAGAGCTGAACGATACAGGCACATCCTAGCTGTCATGAAAGGGTACCGCAGGATGGGCAGAACGTATCGGATTGAGAAAGCATTGGGGTCCTGGCAGACATTTCCTCAGGGAGGATCGGCCAAACAGGCAGCAACCAGCACCCACACAAGTGGCAAATCAAAGCAGAGAGACAGGGGTGGCTCTGCAGGTTCCTCCTCCTTATCATCTACAGGCCCTACTCCAGTACTGTCACATTCCCAGCCAAGACCAGCAATCACGACTCCTACATTTGAACAGAAAATGAGGAAAAACATGACAAATTGGAGTCAAAGACAGAGAAAATTTACAAGATGCTGCAGTACATCAAGAAGAAGGTCAAGAGGCACTGACTTGGGACCCTTACTTGTCATCATTTCCTTCCCTTCCCCTAATTTTAACAATTTTATTTTATTTTGGGTTTTAGATAGATTGATATAGGTTAGTTAGCATAGTGTAGGTTAGTTTTACTGTTGTTTAATTTTATTAGGGAGGGTTATGTTGTTGGGTATTTGTGTTAAAAAATGTAAAAAATAAAAATAAAAATAAAAAAATACACATGATCAAGGCTGCTTGCCAGCCGAAACGCGTTGTGTTAATAAACACTATTACATTTTGTGAATTCCTGAACATGCGTCTTTACTGTGGAAGTTTTTGCATTTTTTATATACATATACATATATATATATATATATATATATATATATATATATATATATATATATATATATATATATATATATATATATTTGTTTAGGTAATAGGTTTAGTTAGTCAGTCTTTAGTTGTAGTTCCACTTGTCCTTCTCAATTGATGTCTCTTAAGGAGGGTGGGGTCAATGTTTATCATGAGGCGTTACATGTATAGAATAAGTTAAGATAAGATATGTTAGCTGTAGGAATAAGTTATTGTAATTGTATTGTAATCGTATTTATATAGCGCTTACTACCCCTGATGAGGCATTGAAGCGCTTTTCGGTGAGTAGCACGCTACTCTGGAACCCAACAAGAATTAGTGATGGATTAGTATCGGGAAATAATGAGTACAGTTTTAGTATTATTATGAGTTAATGTGAGCCGCGGATATGAGAGTTTGTTAGTTAGAATGACTGGAGTAATGGAGGGGTGGAGGAGGAAAGAAATCCAGAAGTGTTAATTGGGAGTATATCCTTCATTTACTCAACCCAAAGGCTTGGGATGAGTAAAGGGGGATGGAGGAGGGAAGAGTATGTGGAAGGGTTAGGGAGAGCATAGTAGCAGGGTGAAATAAATGCGGGAGAATTTAGTAGGGTTGTGTGGGAGGTCACGGTAGTAGAGTGAGGTTTGGTGAGTTAGATGTGGAAGCGGAGGGAAGAGCTTAGGCAGAGTTATTTAGGAGATGAAAGTAGTCGAAAGGATTTGGGATGAGTCAGTGTGAGAATGGAGGATAGTTTGATAGAGGCATGACATATGATGATGGGCAGATAAGTGTGATAAGATGAGAGCAGGAATTCATAGATATCTAGTATAACAACCCACCCAGGAGCCATGCAATGACCCACGAACATGCCAAGCACAGAAACAATATATACACATACATCCATACATATATATATATATATATATATATACATACACACACACAAACACAGATGAATACACACACATGCACATACAATACATAATTAGAACCATGGGTAAAATATACTTAGTCACACAGGTTTAAAGAGTGTGTGTGTATTTTATTGTTATGACATAGTAGCGATACATATTTTCTAAAGAACTATACATAACTATAAATATACACATAATCAGAAAAAAATATTTATCAACATAGGCATATGCAGTCCATAGTTGTTTGAATATGGTGGTTATGAAGGAAAGAGCCAACTCTTGAGTAGTTTTCTGAAGACAAGAAAGTTATCTGTGGCTCTGATAGTTGGGGGTAATGAATTCCATAGTTTGGATGCTTGAACGGAGAAGGATGTACCACCTATAGTCTTTTTCTTGTATGGTGTTGTTCTAAGGCGGGGTGCCAATCTTGAGTGGAGGTTTCTTTGTTGGATGTATTTGGTTATTTTGTTTCTGATAAAAAGCGGTCATGTTCCATGTATAGCTTTGTGGGTGATACAAAGCAGCTTGAAAGTGCATCTTCTGGCAACGGGTAACCAGTGTAGTGCTCTCAAGGCAGGGGAGATGTGGGCTTGAGGCTTTACATGTAATAGTAGCCTGGCTGCGGAATTCTAGATACATTGTAGTTTTTTCATAATAGATAGAGATGATCCATGGTAGAGGCCATTGGCATAATCCAGTTTGGATAGTACAAGCGAGATAGTAGCTTGCAGCTTGTGTGGAAATCCGAGGTGGGGGAAGATCTGTCGCAAAGTCTTCAAGGTGATAAAGCTTGTTCGTGCTAATTTGTCCACTTGGTCATTCATAGTTAACTTGGAATCCATGGTGATTCCTAGGTTTTTAACTTCCTTGGATAATTGTTTTATGCTACAATGTGGTCTCCATAATGATTATCCATCTGGATGGTATCATGTCTGCACAGCTCAGTTTAGACAAATGCCTTTGGCCGTGCATCCAATAGTGATTTACATGTGTGTCTATGTGTCTCCTCTATGGCCAAGTACCTGTCAGATTGGCAGCAGTATAACACAGCTACTCAATACAATATTCAGCACTGTACATGACACTCTGATTGTACATGGATACACATCCCAAAACCAGTCATCTGACACCATCAATGTGTGTTGGTAAGTACTCTGACATTCACTGATTAAAAGTCTTAAACATTGCACTCCACCTCTATTGGGAAATTGATACTGGCAAACTCATGGCTGCCCCTCACAGTTATAATTAATTGTCACATCAACGTTTTACTGTTGCAACCATTCTAGGTTTTTCCTAACACTTGTGTTCTTTATCATACAAGCCATCGCTAAACCTGCATGGCACCTGGTTAATTACGTGCTTAGGAGACTCAGAAATGTTGTACCAGTCCACAATGCTATCAGTCAACTTAATCATATTTCAGTCAATGTGTGTGGTTTGGTGTCTGACACAAAGTCACATATTTCCTTTTGTTAAGTACTCTGTGTATTGGCTACACACAATGCATACAGTTCAAACAGTTAATGGATCACCAACATAAACAACACATATGTTACCTTTCTAATTTATTAAAAATGTGCAAGTTTTGTTTCAGATGATGTACAATGTGCAGTATATTGACCCCAAAGGAGATCCCAAGCCATTGAATGTCCAGTCAGAGTCCCAGGGGGAGGAGCATGACATGAGATATGTGTAGGAGAGGAGTGCATCACTGAGGAGGTGTTCAAATTGTCAATAGGTAGGATTTAACACTATGACAGTCCATGCATGATAAGTCAACAGTGATAGATTGAAGAGGGCCCGTTGCCAGTTGTTACAGCACTGGCATGACCTTAAGCACCGAACTGAAGAGATATGTGCCATGTGCCACGAACTGCAGCTACCGGTTGGTTTTTCTGGTGAATGATGTTCCTTCCACATCTTCATCCCCTGAAGTGTGTGGTGCCTCCTGTGCCATTTTTGGTGTTGGTATTGAAGTTTAGGGGGGCACACACACATCAGGGGATAGAGATGTGGAATCAAAGGTCCTGGCAGCTGTCATCTGTGGGAAAATGAAAAGCAGCACTTCAGCAAAGAGGAACTGCTGGTTTTGCAAAACCAGGGACAGCTGGAGTCCATGTAGCGGAGAGTGGGTGCCTCTGATGGCAGTAGAATTGTCTTTAGTCAGACTGAGGCACCCCTTGACTCCCTCTGGGCTGCCCACCATGGTCTCCATCCCCACCAGCATCTGCTGTGCCAGCTCCCTTTAGACTCCAACTGCTGTTTTCTGAAAGATAATTTCTGGGTCCTCAGAGTCCAGACCTGTGGCTGTACTAGTCAGTGTTGTGTGTTGGTTGTTGAGTGGTTCACGCGGAGACCGCACAATGCTTTGTGTCCCCCCTGCAACTGGGGATGGTGTCTGGATGGCACCCAGGACATCCTGGACAGTGTCGGCATTGGTGGTTTGCAGCTGGTCAGCCAAATC
Source organism: Pleurodeles waltl (assembly GCF_031143425.1). Lineage (NCBI taxonomy): Eukaryota > Metazoa > Chordata > Amphibia > Caudata > Salamandridae > Pleurodeles > Pleurodeles waltl. Next base: position 662,829,224 of record NC_090444.1, on the reverse strand, counting down.
ATCGGAACAATCCAGGACAGGCAGCTCCGCAGGAGGTAAGGCATCATCCTCTGCAATGGGGTGGTGAAATTTCAATATTGGACTGTAGTGGCTGTTGACATGAGTCAGCATGTTCTTGATACTGGTGCCTTAGTGCCATGGGGCAGACCCACACATCAAGGCACTCATTGATAGGCCCCTAGTGGCACACTGTGCCACCTGAGCATCATTTTCACTTACTCACTACTGGCACAATTTGCCAGTCCACATTTCCCAGTCTGTTACACCCACCTTGCATGCCTTATCATGGCCTAGTATTTATGTGCCCGTGTCACACCTGACAGAGTACGTAGTTGACATTCCATGTGCATTGTTGGGGGTCTTCCGATGCAACACATGTGTAACCCACCCAGCTTCTGATGCCTTCCAAATTTGTCACATATGGGTTTGCTTCAGTTTTGTCCAAAAATCTCAAGGGTGGTGTGGGAGTGACAAGTGGGTGTGTGAGAACTTTGTATGTCCCATTAATGTAGTTGTTCAATGTGTGTTGCATTGTGCAACACACATTGGGCAAAATATATGTGTAAATGGTGCATTGATCCCAAGGCACCACTTTCCTTGCTCCTTCCTTTCCTCAGCATACAACACCATGGAAGCATCTCATTTCCATTACTGTTCACCATGGTGGACATTGCAATAGTAGCCCCATTAGTTATGGCGCTATTGTGGTGCTTTACTAGATTGGCATCATAACTGATGGCACTCATGCAGCAAAGCACAGGGAGATCCATTAATTATGATGAGTGTGTCTCTTTAACATTTGCCTTTGGCTGGCCTTACTAATGACATTAAAAGACAGCACAGTGAAATCTTTCTAAATTTCATGCCCCATTTATGTTGCCCTCCCTGCGCAGGGACTGTCCACCTTGCACACATCATATCTGGCACAGGCATATTGCGGTGTAAGGATTTAAAAAGTGGAGCTATACATGCATTATGCAACTTTGTTAATGTGGCTAATGGGGAATGGGCAGCTTCAGGCAACATTGGCATCAATTGATAAGATGATAATGTTGCACAAAGGCTTTGTAAGTAAGGCCCCTAGTGATATGGTGAGACCACTTATAGCTGATGTTATGAAGGAAGGTATCCCTTTGTGCACAACTCCAACCATCCCCACTACCCAGACAACCTTGCAGCATGGTGACATGAGAGCCACTTCTACAGCAGCACAGAGTGTAATCATGCCCCATATGTTGGGTGGGATCACATTTGTGCTCATTCCCAGTGGTGCAGAGTGCTGTACACCAGTTCTTGCTGGCCCACCCTGTGCAACAGGCCTTGTACATGTTGCTCAATGAGTGTTACACATGGGCAGATGGTACAGTTGCAACAGTGAAGGGAGCGATTTGAGGGTTGAGAAATGGTCGGTGAACATAGGGGGGAATGTGTGAGCCCATTACAAGTGTTTGGACATTATTGTGCCCCCATGCAACTCTTTGGCATGGATACAATGGCCCAAATTTATGAAAAAATGGAGCATCAGCTCTGATGCGCCATTTTTTCTGCACCCCCCCTACCGGCACCTAACAACACGATGGTTGCGCCGTATTGAACATATGGCGCACCATGGCAGTTGTTAGGACAATAGCATCAAAATGTTTGACGCTATTGTGGAGCTTTGTTATACTAGCATCAAAAATGTTGATGCTAGTGTAGCAAAGTGCAATGAAACCCATTGATTTAAAGGCATGCGCCATTTTAATGCCTGCTCTGAGCAGGTTTTGAAAATAATGGAAAAAATGGTGCTGTGAAATCTGTTAAATTTAATTGCGCCATTTTTTCAGGCCTACTAGCGCTGGAACACCCCCGTGCATATATTATGACTGGCACAGGCATAATGTGGTGCAAGGGGTTAAAAGTGGCACAATGCATGCATTGTGCCACTTTGTAAATATGATGCGGGGGAATGCTACCTTAAGGCCACATTTACATTTTAAAAAATATGCAAATGTAGCGCAAGGTGGGGCTAGGGGCCTCTTAAATCTGGCCCAGAGTGTCCAATGTGCCTCCCCTTTCTGCCATTTGTTACTTAGAAGATTGACCTCCAGTGCAAGTTAACCCTGTATTTGTGGTAGTTCTTGAAAGGCAGCACTGTCCTGTCCTGAGACTCCGGTGACCACCTTGTCCGGGATGACCACTGCCACCAGCTCCTCCTGATCATCCAGCTGCTCCTGGGGTGCCGGTCTTCCACCTCCAGTCTGCAGTGCTGCCTTTCGGTTGCTGGCCAGTTTCTCTTTAGTCCTGCGCTTGCAATCCTGGCAGCGCTTTATAATCGGTCACAGTCCTCCTCACCTCTGCCACACTGTTGAGTTTATTGACTATTGACTGCCTTATGACCTTCTTCCTACCATTGGCAATTTAGAGGGGACAAAGAGCTAGCTGGTGTTGGTGCTCCGTCACCTCTTTGACCAAGATGTTATTCTCCTCTTCACTGAAACAACACTTCCTCTTCCTTTTCACCTTCTCCTGTGAGTCTTTCGGTCCATCCTGGCTTGTACTGGGCTGATGGGAGTCTCTATGGGGTCTCTCCTGTCCTGCATTTTCCGTCTCGGGTCCTTGTGTTTCTGTTTGTCGTTTTCAAAGGCATTTGTTTGACGCTATTGAAGCAAAAATGGTGCTGGCATGACTAGCGTAAAAAAACGTGCCACAAATCATGCTATTGCCACTTTTGCAGCATTAGCATCATTTTTTTTACGATCTGTCGCAAAGGTTAGCATCACTTTTTTTTAGGCAAGCCTTTCCTTAGCGCCAGGTTGCACCATTTCATAAATACGATGCTAAAGAAAGTCGTTATGCGACGTAAACTTTTTGATGCATAACTGCGCTGGGGCAGTTGGGCATCATTTTTCTTAAATATACTGTTTATACTTCCATAAGTATACCTGAGTTTGACATCTGTCATGAAATGCACAGTGCATCATAAAAGGTGACTTTTCCTGAATTTAGCAATCTACACTCATATTCCATAATTGATTGTGCAGGCTACGGACTATATGAAATCCCACATATAGTTGGTATCCACCAGTCTCCATATATTCAGAGCAACATTTCCTTGAAGCAAATTCTAGGATTTATGTTTGGTCATTTGAAAAATATTGAGAACATTTGTCGACAAATTAAAACAAATTCCACATTTTTCATTTTATCTTTAGTCAGCATTTATTGATGCTGGACTGAACCACCTCCTACCCCCGAAAGTGCTATATATTTTGTATGGGTGCACAAAGACAGCAAAGAGGTACATGAGCTAAACAACTGAATCATATTTTTTGAAATCTCTGGCAAACAGGTGCACCAACACCCCAGCAGTGAGAAGGCTCAATTAAACAATTAACTTTACGTACCAGAACACAAATTCAGGTGGTGATGGTCTCTTCTTGGTCTCTTGTTAAATTATCCTCACCCATTTAATTCTACTTAAGAAACAATTTACATATCTTGATGCATATTTAACGCTCAGAACCTTTTTGTTATATGTTTGCTCTGCTGTCCATTAAGTGGTGCCACAGGAGAGCCAGAGTGTCTAACAGTACAGGAAAGAGGGAATCTGTGTGATATAGCCCAAACTCAGTTTTAGGGGCACATTTTAGCTTGTTCAAGCTGTATAATATCCAAGACTTGAGTATTGTTGGCGCGCTTTTGGAGATCTTTTTCCTACATAAGGTTCAGAAACCTCAAGCACTTAAGTGAGACACCATACCTTATCCCACCTCTAGAAGTCAACAGGATATTTGGACTCAGTGAGGAATGTAGTAGTCAGATTCATACAACACAAATCAGTAACTTAAAAACCATAAACAATTTTAGACACAATGAACTATTTAAACACTAAATCAAATTCCAAACTGAATAAAGTTTCATAGCTTTATTACAATCCCAAAATCAATGTAACATATATGGTGCACAAAACTAAGTTATAAACATACATGAGCACCATAGGTTGAACAAGATGTCTAAAGAGATTTAGCCTACTAAACATCAATACTGTTAAACACTCCAAAAGAATGACATAAATCATCAAAACAACAACATGTACATTAATTTCCGACTTCAAAGCAGATGTTGGTGACATCAGTAAATCATCAAAATACACTTTTTTTAGCCATCAGTTTTCAGGGCTTTGCCATCCTTTTCTCTAACACAAATTTGGACTGGAATGTGTTGGAACAGACTAACACATGAAGGCAAAAAACAAAAAGGAAAAGACAAAAATAATTTGGAAAAATCATCTAACTACTGCAACTCTCTTTAAAAATATGCTACTGTAATTATCTAACCTGAAAAGGAAACAAAAAAACACATTTAATTATCCCTCTCCTCATGGGACAGCAGACAGAAAGTTTTAATCAGAAGAGCTTTCACTATCTCTCGACCTCAGTTGACAGCAGCATCAGGACAGTGCAGAACACGGGCTGCACACTGGACAGGTGAGCAGTTTAGAATTGTTTGGGCATATTAGTACTGAACAGCATAAGCAAGAAGGATGGGAGGTAACAGCAGCAGACTCAAGCCAGGAATAAACTGACTCTGGCAGAGTTCAAGACAGACTAACTTGAAGAACTAACGTTTCAAAGTCTCTCACTAATTAGACATATCCATGTCCTTCTGGTTCGTCCCTCAGGTGAGCTCATCTTACACACAGGATTCAGCATCCAATAGTACCCGGTGGCACCATCAAGTTTGCAACCATTCTGGATTTTCTCAGATTTTCTAGTTGTTTGTTACTTCAGAATTATTTGTCACGACACACAGAATGAACTAAAAAATTCTCACATGCAATTTATAAAAGTTTCCTGTCTTGTTCGACAGCTATAACAAATATTGTTACTTAGTTTATACTGAAACATGTTCTTTGCCTTCAGTACAATAGGACAGTCAACATCACATCAGCAAGCTGGGAAAAAATTCATGTCAGAAGGAACAGAACAAGCAAGCAATTTTCCTCTACTGCTGCAAGAGAAAATCTTCAGACCTAATCCAGCTAAGAAAGCCTAAATGCACATTAATACAATAAATAGACATCAATCCTATTGCGACTAATCCAAATATGCAAAGCAAATTATTTTACTTTAAAGATTATTTACGACATATGAGAACAGTTACAAATGTGCATTTATTTTTCTGCACACATGTAACTCATGTTAATAATATTCATTTAATTCAATATAAGTAAGATTAGTTCATGATCATTTAATGCTCATAACATACGTCATTTCTACCATTTCTTCTTAAAGATAATACTTTGAGCATCAATTCTAATTAGTAATTCACTCAAATAATAATGCACAATATCCTCATGTTAAAACGTGATGTCAAATACGATAGAGGCCCCATTGTCCACCATAATTCAAACGTGCATGTTTTACATTTCCATGTTAATTTCTCTGTTAGGCTTTTAAATTAAGATTTGTAAGTCTCTATATGGTACCTTTTATGTCACTAATGCATTAGTAAAATGTGATTTCTATCAGTATATTCAAAGTAGAATAAGTAATAGAAGAGATAGTATAGGCAATTTCATATAGAGTTTGATAACCTTTGTCAAGGACTAGTCTGCATTATGTGTCTTGCTTATTCTCTCAGCAGCTTCTCTTGCTGAATAAGCGCTGCTTTCTTTTATGGCTGCATAAATCATCCTGGAAATATTTGTCTTTTCTCTTGAAGGTTTTGGGCCTGGGAGTAATTTGGCTAAATGCATTTCATCACTTATTTTCAGCATGTTTTTAACAGAACCAAGATTTAAATGTGATCGCTATTGCTGCCACAGGAGAATAAGCAACATACCTAGGATCTAGTCTGTGTGCAAAAGGACCTTTAGCTCTAGATAGGAACTTATGACATCATACATTATAATCTAGTGGTCAAAAGGCTTTTGAAGTCAAGTCATACAGTCTCTAATCAAATCATTACCAAGCATATTTCATTTCCATTTCCAATTTAAAAAATGTGAAGAATGTTCTTTAGGAATCAGGTGCATCTTCAAATCTGCTGTCAAAGCAAAACCCAGACAAGTAGGTTGTGTTCGTTCATTCGAAAATTTTAAATTAATTGGATACACATTTGCAGGAAACAAGGTATCAGACCCTTTAATTTGCCCAGTCTTTGTGATACAATCAGCTTTTTATTGAATGGTCTCTTGCTAATATGTATTACACTTTTCCAGGAATGATTCAAGCAATTCTGCAGAATAAATGCTGTTTTGACTCATGGCTATAAAACCTTTTCATTTGTTCAGGATCCTTTAAATAAAATATGCTGATGAATCAAATCTGTTATCAATATTGAAGTATTGAAAATGGTCTTATAATGCATTACGGTTATTAATGGCACATGAACGTGTTTGTACTGTGTAAAATGTTATATTTAATCTAGATGAATTGACCAATGAATGTAATTATAACAATAATAATGAAAACAGAATGTTACTGGTACTTGTCTGAATCCAAATAAGGATCTTCATTGTCCAGTTAAGCGTATGATTTAGATCATTTAACAACTGCATGACTGCTTGAATGTCTGAACAACTTGCATAAAGACCTGATGTAGCAATGTCATCCAATGAAATTCTTGAAACATATGATATTATTATGACTCATGTAAAACATGAAACTCTGCCTGAAAGACTATTTCTTGGACTCATACACTATTTCTCAACATTATTCTGACACAAAAATTATCATGGTGATTTGTGATGTATGGAATGACTAGAAATATGTAAGTTCCTTTGCACATTTGTAAAAGACTCCCCTGCTTTCCCCAAAATATCATAATTTATAAATAAATGATATATATAAACTCATTAATACACTTTTAAAACATAAGAAAGCACTGTTTACTGAGAATAAATGTAAATGAAAGGATAAACAAGCACATACATTATAAAAATACAGAAACAGTAATTAGAACACAACTAGTTTTTGTGCTGACATTCTATGTCCATTTTGAGTGTGTTTATGAGCAGTAAGCTTGTGACACATGTATAATAGTGTTGAGACTCCTAGAACAAGTGGGATCCATTTTAATCCCTGGTTTAGCCTGGCACAAGATGGAGTATGGATGCAGCTTCCCAAGACAGCAAAAGTCTATTGCCTGTATTCATGTGATAGGAGGCTGAAGATCAAGACACTAAGATGAGGGAGAATGGAGTTGGGATGTATTTAGAAGTTCCGTGAGGAGACTGATAGCAAAGGGTGCTGATTAGTTCTTCCTGAGCATTATCATTTGATAGATGGTAGGTGTGAGGGATTTGGATGCAGTTTCTGTAGTTAAAGGGGAGGATAGTTCTAGGCAGGAACTGACCTTGTGTCTGACCTTGATTACTGCTTCAGGAAGTATGATAAGCCAGATACAGAGATCGCTCATTCTGTTGTGTCCTCGTTTTGGATACTCTACTTAAATACAGCATCATGGCTACCTGATATAAGAGCCATCACCTTGCACAAAGGTTGTGTCCGAGGAGCGGCCAGAAAATGACATTTGAAATAAAACCAACCCAAACTGCTTCTGCGAATGTAGACATTGGGTCCACCTCTTCTGTCTGCAAAATGTGCATGAAAGTGGGTTCTAAATCACCAAACGTTGCTCCAGTTCCAAGTTCTTCTTAACTAAGGAAGGAAACACTCCACAGAGTGCTCCAAGCTCTGTGACCATTTACGGTGTCTGTATGATATCCAGTCTCCCAGCAGTGAAGGGGCATCATCTGATGTCTGCAGGTTACTGGAGAAACAGAGGGTCTGTCTAAGCACCTTGAAGCCTGCCCACCTGCGTATAGAGGGCAGGAGAGTGTCTGGCCCTCCAGGAGGAGAGAGTGTCCAGGAGGAGGAATCCCTTGTATTCCCAATATGTGAAACACCCAGAAGCATGTAGTAACTGACAGAGAGCAAGCTGAAACAGACCTAGCATGTGAGACAATCCCCAGTTAACCACTGCATATCCAGCCATGAGCTGGAAAATATGTTTTTTGCCAAATTGTTATTGTTTTACATTGCATTCTGGATGATGACTCTGAAGGCTGCTGCTGCCATCAGGGGTGCCCACCTGTGAGGAGCTGTTGCATTGGCCCAAATTCCAAAACCACCAAATATGAGTCCCCTCAGCCCTTGTGGATGCACATACTAAAGATGAGCATCCTCCTAAATGAGTCCACAGGGCTGCAATGACAGCAAACAAGCATCCATCTACATTGCACCCACCAGAAGCCATATTTGTTGAAGATAAATGCCTACAAACATTTACTGAGAGATTGTGAAATTTGATAAGCACTATGTTATTCAACTCCAGTGGTGTAGAGATGTGCTCAACATCCATCCTTGGCCCCCCACTGCTAGTGCTGAGGCCCGAGGGAGCAAGGTTGTGACTGCACTGTTGACTTTTACTGCTGTCAAACAGTTAATGAAGAGGTGCATCCGGTCCAGCTGTGAGACTGTGCCTAATACATGCAAAGGGAATTGTGGTTGCTCAAGCAACAAACAATAACCTTTGCCAAAATGAACTTGCTGGACCTACAGCCTATTGAATTGACCTACAAGCTAACACTTGGGGCTATTGCTGGTAAACTGCAATTGTGACTAATCTACACCTGCTCCGACACCTATTGCTAAACTTGCTTTAGAAAAGAGACCATCCCAGGAAGAGAGAGAAGGAGGAAAAAAGGCTTCAAAGAAAATATCAGGATCCTCAGCACCTAATCATCCATTTTATAGTGTCAGTCTATTTCAAATGTGAGGGTTTATGTATAGTGTATCTGTGCTTATGTTCTGGGTATGAATGTCATTCCCAGTGGGTTCAGTTTGCAGTAATGAGATGCAACCACAAAATAGAAAGTTAAGATAGTAATAGTCCCAAATATGCTTAAAGATTCAAAAGTCCAATATACAGGGAGACAGAAAAAGAGCACTATCAATCCTACGGAATATGTTACTTTTCTGTGATTCAGGTGACAACATATATTTTAATTAGAAGACTTGCAATCATATTAGTTCCCAAGGATTAAGGCATAGGGTAAATATACATATGTATGACTTCTGGATGTCGCCAGTAGGTATTTGAAGTTAGGACCATGTTTCCATAGAAAAAGCATTTTTTGACTTGCCTATATTTTTGCCATTGTTTGACGAATCTTCACACAATTTTCCAAGTAAAATGTGTCAGTGAGTCTTGTTGCACCTAGAAAGAGTGATCTGTCAAGCGGGGGCCAAGAAAAAGGGCGGGGGGGTCAAAAATGTGTGTTTCCCTTGTTAATTCCCATTGGAGCTTCGAACATGACTACAGCCCGAACCACTGGACTGAATTACACCACATTTTGGCAGAAAGCTAGCTTTGGGTACGCAGATTGTGCTTTCACTTATTTGGTGTAAATTCATCCAGTAGTTTTAAAGATATTAGAGTGAAAATACATTTGTATATCTCTGGCCATGACGACTTTGCCAATAATGACGAGCTCATGCAGGGAAATGCAGAGCTTTGATTGGCTGCCAGCACTTCAAACCAGGAAGTGTTGGCAGCCATTCTTGAGACTCGGCTTCAGCCAAGTCCCACAAAAAAGTTTTAAAAAAGTCAAGGGGCCAGGGCAGGGTTACCCTGACCCCTTAGCTCTGGTGCTGGGGTCCCAGAGGGACCCTGTCAGAGCTAAAAAAGCATAATTTTTAAAACTTTGTACTGTGATTCATGGCGGATCCACAGATCTGGAGAATTGTTTTTTTTTAAACAAGCCCACTCTTGATATATATACAGCTCCCATGTGGGCCAGGACCTGGGGACATTGCCTTTTTAATGCTGGGGACCACTGCCTCAAGGACCGCTACGTCCCTGGGGCTACAAAAGTTATGTTTTCAGAAGCTGCCCGGAGCCCCCAGAGCCCCAGGGGACCACCACCTCCCCAGGGCTTTCAAATAATTTAATGTGGGTGGCTGCATGGCACCTCTGCAGCCCAGGAAACCACCACCTCCCCAGGGCTTTGAAGAACTATGGTGGTCATTACAACATTGGCGGTAAAAGCCGCTTACCGCCGTGCAGAAGACCGCCAATACACCGCCGCGGCCGCGGAATTCCGCCACAGCTATTATGACCCACATCCCAAAATCCGACAAAATTCAGACACCCACACAAGTCCGCCACACCAAAGGTCAGTGATAAACTGGCAAAAACAAAACCTCCACCTCCACGCCAACAGAAATACGCCCACGCTATCACGACCCACTAATCCACGCGGCGGTCTTTCAACCGCGGTATTCCATTGGCGGTACACACCGCCGCGCTCAAAATACACACACATTTACAAAACACTACCACATTGGACAATTCAAAATACACACACCTGATACACATACACACACCACACCCACACACCCAATACAATATAAAACACACACCCACATCACCCACAAACCCCTACTACCAAAAATTCCGAAAGAAGGCCAGAGAGAGACACCACCATCCACAAACTAGCAGCCACAGGCACCCAACACCATCACCCACACAACTTCCACTTACCTCACACAACACACCACTACATATCACCACACTTATCACCACACACACCACCCCACACATCACCTACACCACCCCATGGCACGGCAAAGACACCCCTGGTTCTGGGAGGAGGAGCTCAGGGTCATGGTGGAGGAAATCGTCCGGGTAGAGCCACAGCTTTTTGGATCACAGGTGCAGCACACCTCCATAGCCAGGAAGATGGAGCTATGGCGAAGAATAGTCGACAGGGTCAACGTGGGACAGCACCCAAGAAATCGGGACGACATTAGGAAGAGGTGGAACGATCTACGGGGGAAGGTGCGTTCTGTGGTCTCAAGACACCACATCGCGGTACAGCGGACTGGCAGCGGACCCCCACCTCCTCACCCACAACTAACAACATGGGAGGAGCAGGTCTTGCCGATTCTGCATCCTGAGGGCCTCGCAGAAGTCGGTGGAGGAATGGACTCTGGTAAGTCAAACCTTTAACTATCATATCCCCCACCCTACCTGCATGCTATCACAGACCCCACCCTCGCCCCCTCCCCTATCACTCCAACTCCTCACAAATGTACTAATAACACAAACCACACATCCCAACACCAATCCCTGCATGACACAACAAAGCATGGACACCCATCACTAAAGCATGCCCACTGCACATACCCATAACACCACCCTCAACCATCATCACAAAAGCCCCCACACAGGAATGCTAGCACTGGGGTACACGGTCACTCAACCATTGCACACCATGACACACACAGATGCAATAATCATGCTTTTACACCCCTGCAGGACCACTACCCAACGTCACCAGACAGGAGGGTCCAGACATCTCCACCCCACCCACAGAAGAGGCCCACAGTGATGACAGCAGCTCTGTCCAACTGATGACCAGCCCGGACCATCGTGGGCCTCGGGACAGTCGGTTCCCCTCACACAGGCACAGCCCACCACAGACCTTGCACCCTTTGGTAACACCAGCACAGCACCCACCCAGAAGGCCCCACCCTCCGTCCCCAGGACACGTCAATCAGCTGTGTGTCCACCCCTACAGGGAACCCAGGATAACCCACCACCCCAACAACAACAGGGACCTGGGGGCAGTGGCAGTGGGCACACGGTCCAGGGGACGGAGGCACAGGAACACAGGGGAACTGGGAGGGCTGCCGTGCGACAGGGGGCGGACAGGCCAAGGGAACCCACTCTCAACGAGGCCCTCTCCTCCATCATGGGAGAATACCACCACTCCCAGGAGACGATGGCAACGGTCCTGGCCAAGTTTCAGGAGACCCAGCGCATGCAGGAGGAACAGTATTTGGGGTTCAGGGAGGAACTCAGAACCATCAGCTCCGCCCTGGGCACCATCGTAGGCGTGCTGAAGGAAATACTTAACACCAGGAGGGACACTGTGGCACTACAAGGGGCCCCTGACACTAGCATGGACGATGAACTGCCCACCACCTCCGCCGGTGCTAGTGGACAGGAGGCACCGCCACAGGACCACCACACCAGCACCCCCCCCTGCAGACGGAGAACCACCCGCAAGTGGTCCCTGAGATCCAGGAACAAGACAGAGCACGATGCCAAGACCCCCGCTAAGAAATGAGACCACCCTGGTTGTCAAACCACTGTCCCACTTTGTAACCCTGTCTATATTGGAACTGCCCCAGCTCCACTTCCTATGCCCATATGGGCAATGCACCTGTGAGACCAATAGACTGGACTCTGCCATGGACATTCCTCCACCATCACCCCTCACCATTTTACTACCCCCTCCAATATTGAGCACTTCAATAAACACCCTTGAAGCACAAAACAAGCTGGAGTCAGTCTGTGATTTCGAAATTGTGTATTAGCAATGACAGTGACAAAATGCTTTTTCAAATGTAATGTCAACATACCTATGTCACACAGCTCAAGTCCATGAGGAATCTAAGCAGATGACACACGTTGGAAAACACACCTGTGAAACCGTAAGGGAAAATGACAACTCAGTGACCATACACTGTTTGAAATCGACAGACAGGATAGAGGTAGAAGTGTTAAATTACTTGTAGTAGGCAGGAATGTTTTCTCACCTGTGTGTCACTGGAAATATTGCTGGATGTCTGAGTCCCTGTTGTCAATGTCTTCTTCCTCTGCTTCCTCCTCATCACTGTCCACAGGCTCCACAGCTGCCACAACACTGGCATCTGGACCATCCTCCTGCAGAAAAGGCACCTGTCGTCGCAAAGCCAAATTATGAAGCATACAGCAGGCCACGATGATCTGGCACACCTTCTTTGGTGAGTAGAATAGGGAACCACCTGTCATATGGAGGCACCTGAACCTGGCCTTCAGGAGGCCGAAGGTGCGTTCGATCACCCTCCTAGTCCTCCCATGGGCCCCATTGTAGCGTTCCTCTGCCCTGATCCTGGGATTCCTCACTGGGGTCAGTAGCCATGACAGGTTGGGGTAACCAGAGTCCCCTAATAGCCACACCCGGTGCCTCTGGAGTTGACCCATCACATAAGGGATGCTGCTATTCCGGAGGATGTAGGCGTCATGCACTGAGCCAGGGAACATAGCATTTACCTGGGAGATGTACTGGTCTGCCAAACATACCATCTGTACATTCATGGAATGATAACTCTTCCGGTTCCTGTACACCTGTTCACTCCTGTGGGGGGGGGACCAAAGCTACATGGGTCCCATCAATGGCACCTATCATGTTGGGGATATGTCCAAGGGCATAGAAGTCACCTTTCAATGTAGGCAAGTCCTCCACCTGAGGGAAAACGATATAGCTCTGCATGTGTTTCAGAAGGGCAGACAACACTCTGGACAACACGTTGGAAAACATAGGCTGGGACATCCCTGATGCCATGGCCACAGTTGTTTGAAAAGACCCACTTGCAAGGAAATGGAGCATTGATAGCACCTGCACTTGAGGGGTGATTCCTGTGGGATGGCGGATTGATGACATCAGGTCAGGCTCCAACTGGGTACACAGTTCCTGGATTGTGGCACGGTCAAACCTGTAGGTGATGATCAAACTTCTTTCCTCCATTGTCGACAGGTCCACCAGCGGTCGGTACACCGGAGGATGCCGCCATCTCCTCACATGTCCCAGCGGACGGTGCCTATGAAGGACACCAGCGACCACAGAGTCAAACAACTCAGAGGCATGTACCCACAGTCTACACAGAACACCATTCATACACAAAATGTGGCCTGTATTTGTGTTGTGAGACAAGGCCTAGGTATGTGTGACGCAGTTTGTAATTAGGCCATGTGGGCCCCTGAAATGGCGGCTGCCTGACCTCTAAAGTGGGACAATGGGATGTGAGGTAACTGCGCTGGCGTTGTACACCGTCGCGGTAGGCGGTCGAAGACCGCAGCGCAATGCTGTATTGGTGTGTACCGCCGCGGATGTGACCGCCATTTTCTAACTGTTGAATCACTCAATACCTGATCTTCGACAGGAGAGGACCTACACTGCAAGTGCTGCTGTGACCTCGGTCTGGAAGAGACAATGGCTCATGCGTCTGGGGAAAGAGCCCCTGCCTTCACTGCAGAGGAGTTGGAGAAGCTCGTCGACAGGGTCCTCCCCCAGTACATGCTACTCTACGGTCCTCCAGACCAACAGGTAAGTACATAGGGAGCATGTTGTATGGGCTATGCCTGTGTGGAGAGGGCTGGTTGTGAGAAGGAAGGGGGCAGAGTTCTGCGTGCATGAAGGACTGTGAATGCATGTGCCACATGGCAAGGGTAGGGATGTGGGCCACTCACTTTGACGGTGCAGTTGGTAGTGACTTCTCTTCTTCCCCTGTATATGTCATGTAGGTCAGCGCACACCAGAAGAAGGCTATTTGGCGTGCCATCGCCAAGGACGTCCGGACCCTGGGGGTCCACCACAGACGGAGCACCCACTGCCGTAAAAGATGGGAGGACATTCGCCGCTGGAGCAAGAAGACGGCGGAGGCTCAGCTGGGGATGGCCTCCCAACGTGGGAGGGGTGCCCGTCGAATCATGACCCCCCTGATGTTCCGGATCCTGGCGGTGGCCTACCCTGAGTTGGATGGGCGCTTGAGGGCATCAGAGCAGACACAAGGGGGTGAGTATACTCTCATTCAGGTGACTTTGCGCGCAGTGAAGGTGTCTGGGTGGGGGAGGAGGGCTGTGGGTTTCCCTAGGCCAGGGCGAGTTCAGTAGGCTAGGCCCCTCCGTAAGGAAGGCCATGTGGCACCCCACCCCACCTCTGTAGAGTGCCAAGTACAGGTAAGCATGCCCCAGTGTCATCTATGTGTGCAGATGTCGTCCATAGCCTTGTAGGCCATTTCCCAGGAATTGCATTCGTAGAGCCCAACAGCGCGACGTAGTGCAGGGGGCTGCTGTGTCTGTATTGTCCGCCAACGGCAGCGGTAAGCCATGCACTCAACCTGTCTTTCTTTTGTCGTCCCCCCCCCTTTTTGTGGTCTCCCTGTTCTTGTGTGCATTAGCATCATCAGGCGGAGGTACAGTGGCACCGGAGCACGAGGGAGCTGCATCCCACATGGCCATGGAGGGCCACACTACGGACTCAGAATACACCAGTGGGATGGAGGGCGAGGGGAGCACCACGGCGGTCACAGGATCTGCAACCAGCGACACGGACTCATCCTCCGATGGGAGCTCCCTTGTGGTGGCGGCAACATCTGTGCCCCCCACTTCTACAGGTACATACGCCACTCCCCTTACCAGCACCGTCCTCCCAGCAGCCCCTCAGCCTTCGTCCCGTGCCCGCTCACCCAGGAGGGTGGGCATCACCTTCGTCCCAGGCACCTCAGCCCCTGCCCCTGTCACCTCTGCTGCCCTCAGTGAGGAGGCCATTGACCTCCTCAGGTCCCTCACTGTTGGGCAGTCTACCATTTTGAATGCCATCCAGGGTGTAGAAAGGGAGTTGCAACACACAAATGCATTCCTGGAGGACATTCATTCTGGTCAGGCTGCCCTTCATCGAACCCTTCAAACTCTGGCCTCAGCACTGATGGCAGCCATTGTCCCTGTGTCTAGACTCCCCCCTCCAACTTCCTCCACCCAGACCCAATCCCCTGTACCTCTGCCTATCCCAAGCACACCATCAGACCAGCCTGCACACACCTCACCACACAAGGGAAGCTCAGGCAAACATAAGCACCACACATCCCACAGGCACTCACGCAAGCATCACACACATACAGACACACCAACATCCACTGCCTCCACTGTGTCCCCCTCCTCCTCGGATCCCTCCTCCCTCCCAGTCTCGTCTACACTCACACCTGCATGCACTACCACTACAGCCACTACGTCCCGCTCCAGCACACCCACCACCACAACCCGCTCACGTGCAGTCACCACCCCCACCACCATTTCCACGTCCCCTGTGTCCTCTCCCAGTGTGTCTGTGACGCCCCCTCCGAAGATACACAAACGCAGGCACACACCCACCCAACAGCCATCCACCTCACGACAGCCTCCAGCCCATGAACCTGCACCCAAATCCACAAAAGTTACACCTCCTACAACCACCACCTCTTCCTCCACTCCTAAACCCCCTCCAGCTACCCGTCCCAGTGTTTCCCAAAAACTTTTCCTGTCCACCCTTAACCTATTTCCCCCCCCGTCCAACTCATAGGTCCCGTACTAGCACCTCAGCCAAAAAATCTCCGGGACCAGTGGTGCCTGTTGTTACAGGTATGTGGAGTGCACCGGCCACCAGGCCAGCCAGTTTATCATGGAGCCACAGCACAGCCAGTCCCCCCCCTGTGAAGCACCAGAAGTTGGACAGTGCCTGGCGGGAGAGGGGAAGACTACAGCCAGCAAAGCCGCTCACAAGGGTCCCGGGAGGAGTGTCGAGTCAGCTGTGACTCCTCCCAAGGTGGGGAAGGGGAAGAAGAAATCTCCAAAGTCTGGGAGGAGCAGCACGGCGGAGAAGACCGCCATCATCCCCGCTGGCCAGGAGGCCACTGCCAGCCCCATCGTCACTGCCCAGGAGGCCACCGCCAGCCCCATCGTCACTGCCCAGGAGGCCACCGCCAGCCCCATCGTCACTGCCCAGGAGGCCACCGCCAGCCCCATCGTCACTGCCCAGGAGGCCACCGCCAGAGTCACTGCCCAGGAGGCCACCGCCAGCCTCATCGTCACTGCCCAGGAGGCCCCCACCAGCCCCATCGTCACTGCCCAGGAGGCCACCGCCAGAGTCACTGCCCAGGAGGCCACCGCCAGCCTCATCGTCACTGCCCAGGAGGCCACCGCCAGCCCCATCGTCACTGCCCAGGAGGCCACCGCCAGAGTCACTGCCCAGGAGGCCCCCGCCAGCCCCATCGTCACTGCCCAGGAGGCCACCGCCAGCGTCACTGCCCAGGAGGCCACCGCCAGAGTCACTGCCCAGGAGGCCACCGCCAGCCTCATCGTCAATGCCCAGGAGGCCACCGCCAGCCCCATCGTCACTGCCCAGGACGCCACCGCCAGAGTCCCTGCCCAGGAGGCCACCTCCAGAGTCACTGCCCAGGAGGCCACCGCCAGCCACAGCCCAGCTGGCCGGGAGGGCCCCGCAAGCCACAGCCCAGCTGACCCATGAAGGACCACCAGCCACCAGCCCTGCTGGGCAATGAAGGACCGCCTTGGCAAGGACCGCTGAACAGGGCAAAGACTGCCATGGAAAGCACCTCTGAACAGGTCTGACACTGGCAACTCAAGCACTGCTGAACAGGCCAAGGACCGCTGAACAGGGCAAAGACCGCCATATAAAGCACCGCTAGCCCATTTGCGGCAGAGCCAGTGACGCGACTGGGACCGTCACGGGGTGTGTGCTGCACTCCGGGCACCAGTCCCCCTCCAGAACCAGTGGAGAGATCCATCCACTCCCTCTGTCCTGCACAGGATGAAGCACTCTGGGCACCAGTCCCCCTCCAGAATCAGTGGAGAACAGCATCCACTCCGTCTGTCCTTGGCAGGATGAAGCACTCTGGGCACCAGTCCCCCTCCAGAACCAGTGGAGAACAGCATCCACTCCATCTGTCCTTGGCAGGGTGAAGCACTCTGGGCACCAGTCCCCCTCCAGAACCAGTGGAGAACAGCATCCACTCCATCTGTCCTGCACAGGATGAAGCACTCTGGGCACCAGTCCCCCTCCAGAACCAGTGGAGAACAGCATCCACTCCGTCTGTCCTTGGCAGGATGAAGCACTCTGGGCACCAGTCCCCCTCCAGAACCAGTGGAGAACAGCATCCACTCCGTCTGTCCTTGGCAGGATGAAGCACTCTGGGCACCAGTCCCCCTCCAGAACCAGTGGAGAGATCCATCCACTCCGTCTGTCCTGCACAGGATGAAGCACTCTGGGCACCAGTCCCCCTCCAGAACCAGTGGAGAACAGCATCCACTCCGTCTGTCCTTGGCAGGATGAATCACTCTGGGCACAGTCCCCCTCCAGAACCAGTGGAGAACAGCATCCACTTGAGAGACTGTGGCTTTGCACTCCCCAGGATGGTACAGTGGGCAACCCACCCATTTGTGAGACTTGAGAGACTGTGGCTTTGCACTCCCCAGGATGGTACAGTGGGCAACCCACCCACTGTAGAGATTTGAGAGACTCTGGCTTTGCAGTCCCCAGGATTGAACAGTGGGCAACCCACCCACTGTAGAGACTTGAGAGACTGTAGCTTTGCACTCCGCAGGATACATCAATGGGCATGGAGCCCCCTCGTGGATCTGGCGTGGTGCACTCATCCGGCTGAGGTGCCCCCCCTTCCCTTCCCCCTGAGGTGCCTGTTGTATTTCTATCTGATGCCCCTGCAGTGTTCTCTCCGTTTGGATCGGGTGTCTTGTGTGGGCCTCGCCCATGCATTTTGGGCCCAGTGGTCCACGGACTATGAATGGTGCAATACCTGCACGACTAATCGTGGTGTATATTTTGTTTATTGTGTATATATATATATATATATATATATATATGTATATATTTGCTTATTGTATTTTGATATATTACAATGGTTCCACTCATTTCCTTTTGTCTTTGCATTCTTCCAGGAAGGTTGGGGGGTGTTACTGTAATGTATAGATATGCATTGGTGTGTGTGTTGTAGTGGGTGAGGGTGGTGGTGGGGGTTGGGGTGTTGAGTGTGTGTGTCCCTGTGTTTTTGCCTCCCCCCTCCCCTATGTCGTAGGTGCAGTACTCACTGTGGTCTTCGCTGCCGGCGTTGATGATCCTCGTAGAGGAGCAGGAAGACTAGCGCTGGCAGAATATGGAGTTCCGGCTCCATGGTGCCCTCCTTCCTCGTGGAGTGTGTAGAGGTGAGCGTTTTCCCTTTGAAATGGCTGTTTCCGGCGTGTTTTTATCCGCGGTGGATCCGCCCCGGAAAAGGTGGCGGATTGGTAGGTTGTGATACTGTGGGCGGTACATTGTCTCCCGCCTGTGTGTTGGCGGTGACCGCCGCACTGTTTGTTTATACCGCCGTGGCGGTCGGAGTGTTAAAGTGGCTGTCTTTGTTGGCGGTTTCTGCCACGGTCATAATTGCAATTTTTTTACCGCCGGCCTGTTGGCGGTCTTACCGCCGCTTTAACACCGTCCGCCAGGGTTCTAATGACCCCCTATGATTTGTGGAGTGCCACGGCCCCCCCACAGCCCCATCCAAGGTCTATAATAAAAATAATGAAGCAGGGGGTGTGTAATGTTGGAGGGGGCAGCACAGCCCCCTGCAAGGAGCCAATGATGGCCCTGGGGACCGCCAACCCCCAGAGCCGGCTCGTGCTATGTCCAAGGGTGTCCACCACCGGGACATAGCTGTTCGCTTTTGCTTGGTGGGATCTGACAGCTCCCATCAAACAAAAGCAAACAGAGTCCTCTTTCTGACAGCGGGAGCTGCCAAACAGCTCCCACTGTCAGACAGCAGAGTTTTCATCTGTCTTCCTTGCATGCAAATATGCATGCAGGGATGACAGATGAAAACATTCCTCTCACAAGCAGGGGGAGGGAGCTGCTTTTTAGAGCCGCTCCCTACTTCTGGGAGTAATGACGGCTCCTGCAGGATGAATGGAGCCGGCTGGGACCACGGGGCCTTGAAGCTCCCCTGTAGGTCCTGTCACTTTCTATCTTTCTTCCTTCCCATAATAGGATGGGAGAGAGAGAGAGATTGTCATTGCAAATGGTCTCTCCATGCAATGACTTCAAAGAGTAAGAGTAGCAAGATGTTTGGCACAAATGTTATAGTTACATTTGGATGCAGAGCAAAACAGTCTCATTGCTAGCCTCATAGTCAAGTTCTTGTACTATCACTCAGTAGGATGAAGGTTCAAATCCTAGTATCACTTGGCAGTGTGTTTGTTTATTAACTAGTGTTTTGACTGTTGAACCTTTCTAGTAATGAAACATTCTTGATTTTTTCCTCTCACAAATGCGGGTTGCATGTCATAGGTAAGTCTGGAAATAGCAACACACTAAGAGAGAGTATATGGGAGATAAGGGGGACAGAAGAAGAACACAACCGTACTCGACTCCCGAAATCAATACAAAATCACAACTGAGAGTTGGACGCTCCCTCTCCAGGATACCAGAGGCCATTAGCCTCTTTTGTTAGGGTCCTCCCCAGGTATTTCCTTGGCAAAGGTAGGCCCACCCCCCCACCCATTTAATTGCTAATTGTTATTATTTTTACAGCGCTCACTGAGCATGTGTAGCAGGGATCCAACACCCTGATGAATGCCCAGAAACCTTCCAGAGCTCATTTTTAAGGGCAGAAACATGTCGGCTTCTTCCTTTAGATAGGTGACCTTGTGAGTCATTGCTCTCGCATTGGTTTCCCAGTCTTCTTTTTAATCACACCAAACAGAACCTTCTATTAAAAACTCACATGGGTATCTGTTTAGGTGTTTTTATTTCCTAGTATAGCTGGATCCCTTTTCCAGAAACAAGAATTAATTTACGCACTCCCTCCTGTTCCTTTAACAGTGAGGTTGAGTCCGCCCAGGTGGCACTGTCCTACCTGGGTGGGGCTAGGTGGTCATATGATGAAGCATGACACTATATAGTGTGTGAGACCACCTAGTCCATAAAGGAAATTCCCCTCCCAGACCCCACACCACACCACAGTTCACCCACACTTCGCCTCTAGTTGAGGTTCACGAATGGTCCAGTGTTACAATTGATACACTACTGACCCACCTTCGTTACAAGAACCCCATACTCTCAGTTGTGATTAAGTCTGGAAATAGTCCATCAAGGAGTCACCTGTGGCCTTATGGTGTAGGTCACAGACCCTCACACTGACAATTGAGGGTTCTACTCCGGGTGTGTCCATGGCCATTTCCCTCCTTTAATTTCTTTTAAACTTCAAACACTCACAGACCAACTCAGACACTCACACACCTACTCACAGACCCACTCAGACTCTCACACACACTCACAGACCCACTGACACCGTCATTCATCCACTCACAGACCTTCGCTGGTGCTAACACAGTCACTAAGACACTGTTGAACGCACTCTCACATCCAGACAGAGACTCTCAAAGCCACTCTCACCCTCAGATACACCCTCTCACACCTATTTTCATACCCAGAGAGACAGGCTGCTGCCAAGTCCTGTTGTACATGGCCCTTTGCATGGCTAGGGGAGTTGGATGCACAGTCTGGCTGCAGGCCAGGCCTTGCGGGCAACCAATCACTGCCAGCCAAGGGGGAAGGCTGTGCAAGCATCAGTTCTTATTACGGGTTAGCATCAGGGCCTGATCACAGGCCGGCTCTGTGGCCAATCACTGCCACGCTTGACCGAAGGCAGTGGTTGGATTAACATATAGTAATGAAAATTACTATACGTTAAAAAAAATAGAAATTCACTGCAAAAACAAATCTAGCATGGACCTTCTAGTTAGGAAACAGAAATAAAAAAAACATAGACAATCACTGAAAAAAACAAAGGTTACAGGGACGTTATAGTTAGGCTCACATTTAAACCATAAAAAAACATAGAAAGTCACCTGTTATAATTAGAATTATCTCAAGTAACTATAACATGTGTCCAAAAGGAACTGTAACTCGCACCCTTGCCACAAACTGCTAATTACCCCACAAAGTACAGCACTCATGATTTCTTTGATAACATAATTGATAATATGAATGTAATATTTGCAGTAAATATTTTTACTATAAAACTGTGCATGGCATTTATTATTCAGAGTTTTACTGCATTTTTAATGTTAAAATGACTATTGGAATTTGAATTAATGCTTTAAGGCTTTGTAACAGTGTTCATTGTAATATTTCTTTAAGCTATATTTATTAAATGAGTAAAGAGAGAGAAAATAATGATGACACAAATGAAGAAATTAAATTTTGCATGTCACTTGGGGTAAAAATGGCGGACACATTGTTACAAAGCATATCTCTGAAGTTACAGCTCTAGTGTCTTTGAGACATGCAAAGGAAGAAAGGACTTTATAAAGCTTATTGTGAAGCCTAGTAGGATGTTTTGTGAGGCACAGTTGAAGGCGTAAGCTGAACACGCAGGCCACTTCTTTTCTTTTAAATGTGTTTTGCACTCTTTTGAAATTACATGGTGACACCCAAAGAAAAACAATATAATTAATTTATCAAATTTAATTGGACTTCGGTGCCGTCTGTGCTTGTGCTGCCATGTTGCTGGTCGCTGGTCCAGAGGAGAGGCTGAGAAGAGACCAGCTTGTTTTGAATATATATATATATATATATGTATATATATATATATATATATATATATATTGAAAACACACAAAGGTTACAGGGACGTTATAGTTAGGAAATAGAATTAAAAAACCCTTAGAAATTCATTTAAAAAACCTAAGGTAACAATAGCTCACCACCTCACCAAGCACGATTTCTCATCTATAATTTTACTGGAAATGTTACAATGATATTATCAATGATGTCATTGAAGATGTAATGAGTGATATAATATCTGGGGTATTTAGAAGTGCAGGGCAAGGGTGTGAGTTATAGTTACCTTAGGGCACAAGTTATAGTTTCTTGAAATAACTCTATAACAGCTGAATTTCTGTTTTTTTTGCATATAAAATATGAACCTAACTGTAGCGCCCCTGTAACCTTTGTTTTTTTACTGAATTTCTGAGATTTTGTTTTATTCTATTTACTAGCTATAACAATCCTGTAACCTTTGTTTTTTCAGTGAATATTTAGGGCTTTTTAATGTTAAATAAGATGTCCATCACAATGTACAGAGAAGGGGGTTGAACACAGGGCTTGACCTGACATTGTGCTGCCCCCACCCAAGATTGCTGCTCCTGCCCTCCCTCCTCCTTACCATCCATTGTCCAAGTCCATGCCCCTGCTCCCTCATTATGGCCCTGTGTGGTTGTTGTTCTGCTTCTGCCCTTCTCATCTGCCTTGAACAGTTAGCTTGCTGCCCTATCCACCTCCTCCCTACCCTCTGCTGTCCGAGTCCATGCACGTGCCCCCTCCCTCCTGCCCTGCTTGGGCCAATGTGCTACCACTGCCCTCCATTTATCTTGATATCGCTGATCATTTTTCCAACCCTCCACTGCCCAATTCTATGCCCGATCATTGTCCTTTTGCTTAGTTTCTGTGCTTAGCTTGCTGCCCCTTTCCTCCTTCCTTCTGTCCTCTGAGGTCTATGTGCAGGCCCTTGTGCACTCCTTTTTGCCCACCATGTTACATGGACCTGCCACTGCCCCTCCTATCTACTCTGAGTGTTCTCTTGAGCTGCCACTGCCCCTCTTACCTGACCTGCATGGTCAGATGTGTGCCACCTGCCCCTGCCACCTCCATTGTGCCTGTTTGAGTACCATGCCACTATCCCATCCCTCCTGTCCTGCATGGTCCATTTTGTTGCCACTTCTTTCTGCCTTCCATGCTCTGTTGTGGTGCAACTGCTCCACCTTCCTGCCCTGCGTGGCCTGTTGTGAAACCCCTACCCTCTCTTGCCTGTCTTCAGCCACCTCCCATCCCTTCTCTCCTCCATGGTCCTTCCTGCATGCTCCTACCCCCTCCCTCTTGCCCACCATGGCTGTTGTGCTGCCACTAACCCTCCCGCTTGCCATACGTTGTCTTTTGTGCTGCCTCAGCCCTTCCCACATGCCCTGTGTGGTCAATTTGCTCTCCCTAACCCACTCCCAACTTCCCTTTGTTGGCTGTGTATATGCCATTATAGTCTCACTGTTGCCCTCCATGGTGTGTTGTGATTCCAGAGCCCATCATGCCTGCCCTTCATGGTCAGTTTGTTGCTTCTACCCTCCCATGCGCCCTGCCCTCTGTTTTCCATGTGCAGGCCCCTATCCCTTCCCTTCTGCCATGTCTGGTCCACTGTCATACACCTGCTCCCTCCCTCCTGCCCTTCAGGTTCCATTATGCTGCAACTGTCTCTCCTGTCTGTCCAGTATGGTTAGCTTGCTGCCCTTTGATCTTTCCCCTCTGCTCTCTGTTGTCCATGGCCCTTTCTCCTCCCTATTGCTTACTATGGTCCGTTGTGCTGCATTCCCGTCCTGCTTGCCCTGTGTGATGTATTGTGCTGCTGCAATCCCTGATGCATGCCCTGTAAGGTTAGTTTGGTGCCCATAGTATAAACAAAGAATGAGGGTCACGGAGATTAATGTTTCAGTGTATGGTCTCCCAGAGATACTAGTTACAAATACAAAATACACTGTTCCAAAGGGAAAGAAAGAACAAAGCGAAGCCCTTATGCTAGAAGCAAGGGCCCTCACACACCCACTTGGATGTCAAGCTTCATCATCGGGCAAGTTCCTCGTCAGACTGGCACTACAATGTCTGATGGGGACCCCTGTAAGGGGGCTCTTTGCCTGAGATCTTTTTCTCAGTATTACTGTGCCACGATGAAGACAACTATCCAAGTTCATGCTCCTGACCTCGGCATCCCCACAGTATTCTAATTAACAAATAGATTGCTAACATTCTATATTTATTACCTGACGTCATCTTGATGTAATCAAAACTGTAATACCGAAAGCATTTCCTTTAGAAATTATAAAAATGAGAGGGTCTTATTCACATAAAAATTATGGTTAGTGCTCTAAACATTTTTTAAAAGACTTCTTTTTTGAGTTGTCAAATAGCGACAAAACACCTTTAAATTATTTGCTATCTTGGCGGAATTGGCTCTGCCGTCGAAAGGCTGTCAGATTTCCTGTCTGCTAACTTGGCAATCCACTCACTCTACTTAGATTTTGGTGGTCCCATAAATGAAACACCGCCTACAAACCACTGTCACCGCTATGGATCTTCACCCGTGTCAATAGGGTCATAGATAACATCAGCTAGTGGCAGGACTCCAGTCAATTTAAACACAATGGGCCTGATTCTAACTTTGGAGGACGGTGTTAAACCGTCCCAAAAGTGGCGGATATACCACCTACCGTATAACGAGTTCCATAGGATATAATGGACTCGTAATACGGTAGGTGGTATATCCGCCACTTTTGGGACGGTTTAACACCATCCTCCAAAGTTAGAATCAGGCCCAATGTGCCTTCCCCACCGATAAAACTGTGGTGGCTAAACCTCCACACCTGAGTTGGTGGATTGGGAGGGATATGAGCATGAAAGCCACCTTTAAACAAGTTTACTCATTTTCTGCTGCCATGAATCAGATCGTATAAGTCCTACCTTTGCTATTGGACCAAGACAAAAATTAACCCTGTTGTCACCAGAACCAAATGTAAGTCACTGTTTTACCTGTCATCTTTGGACTTGCCTTTGTACATTAGTACTGGACTCGGACATGATTATAAAATATGAGAAAGCAATAGTACAATGATGTGCAATGCATGTGTCTGTAATGTGGTGTTAGAAAAACTTAAAATAAAACACCTTGACATATCATTCACAATCACTAGTAAGCTGCCAAATGCCTGCATGCCTATGGACACCTCCATGAAAAGGCACAACAATTCCTAAATGGGAATGTTTTCCTACAGGTGTGTGTAATCATTTAACACTAAGGTCCATATTTATACTTTTTGTTGGCCCGCATTTGCGTCATTTTTTGATGCAAAAGCAGCACAAGCTTTCAACATACAATTATATTTTGTACGTTTCTGTCACTTTAGCATCAAAAAATTAAGCAAATGCGGCACAAAAAAAGTTTAAATATTGGCCTAAGTACTATAAAGACATAAGCAGCACACATTATTATTGTAAATACATAAAGTCAACATAATTGCACTACATAATGAAACATGCATTCTCAAGTTTCAAAAATAGAAACATATATACTTCTGATGTAATTGTTCAGTAACAGGATGCATCTTTGCCCCAAAATCAACATGCCCATCACAAATGTATACCACTAATGTATGTACTATAGAACTATGCCAAAAATAAAACCTCTCAGAAATGAAAAAAAGCTAATTTAACATTTGCAAAAATAACATTGTCATCAATCAGTTAGTAATAATATTAAAATAATCCCAGGACAAACTTAGTGAAAATAAATGAAATTTAATTAAAGAATGAGATATCTCTCTCAGATTGAAACACAATTTATAAAGAACAATGATTATCCACACAGTATAGGTTAGGTGGGCCTCAGGCCCAGAACGTGACTCCCAATTGCACTGCCAAGTACAATCTCCTCAGCAAGGGGCTTCCAGTAGGCACAGAGGAGACACCTCAAGGATCTTACTGTATAGAACGTCTGTGCTAATGAGGAGGGTAAGGGGCATGGTAGGCCATGAGTGTAACTGGCAGGACGGTCGGACTAACACCTTTCCCTGTGTCCATTTCCCTGCAGGTCAGCGCCCATCAGAAAAAGGGAATATGGTGTGCCATCGCCAAGGACGTGTGGACCCTGGGAGTCTACGGCAGGTGGACCACCCACTGTCGCAAACGGTTGGAGAACCTGAGACGCTGGGCACGGAAGATGGCGGAGGCCCAGCTGGGGATGGCCTCCCAACGAGGAAGGGGTGCTCGTCGATCCCTGACCCCCTGATGGTCCGCATACTGGCGGTGGCCTATCCTGAGCTGGATGGGCACGTGGGGGCATCACAGCAGCCACAAGGGGTGAGTACAGTACCCCAATTGACAACTTGCGCCTGGTGGGGTGGGATCCGGGTGGAAGATGTGGGTGCCCCTAGGCCAGGCCTGACATTGCAGAGTAGGTCCCATGTTGAGCAGGGTTCTAATGTAAAATTCATCCAACCAAGCTAGTAGGCATCCACTACTGGGCAGGGGTCTGTGGGTTTCATGTATGCTGCAATTGATGTTAGGGGTCCCTATCCATGGCCTGGTGACTAGCATTTTGACTGGTAGTGCATTGCCTAGTAAGTAGGGCTGTTCCCTGTGTGTGTGTGTGTGTGTGTGTGTGTGTGTGTGTGTCGTGTACGCCATCGGTGGTGTTGTCCCCACCATTGACCAAGTGTATCCATTGTCTCTCCCCCCCTTTTTGTTTTGTCACCCAGTCCTTATGTGCATTACCATCATCTGGTGGAGGAGCAGAGGCACTGGTGACAGAGGGAGCTGCATCCCACAGGACCCAGGAGGCCGAATCCACAGATGGTGAGGGTACCAGTGGGACGGAGGGAGAGGGGTGCACCACAGCAGAGACAGGAGGGGACAGTTCGGACACGGATTCCTCCTCCGATGGAAGCTTCCCTGGTGGTGGTGGAGACCTCTGTGCCCACCCCAGCTACAGGTACAGCCGCCACCCCCCATACCAGCACCGCCCTCCCAGAAGCCCCTCAGAGAGTTTCCCGTACCCGCTCACCCAGGAGGGTGGGCATCTCCTTCGCCCCAGGCACCACAGGCCCTGCCCCAGTGAGCCCTGCTGGCCTGAGTGAGGAGGCTATTGACCTCCTGTGATCCATCTCTGTTGGGCAGTCAACCATTGTGAATACCATACAGGGGCTGGCAGCTCAAATGCAACAGACAAATGCATTCCTGGAGGGTATTCACACTGGCATGGCGGCCCAACGTAGATCAATCCAGGCTCTTGTGTCCTCTCTGATGGCAGCCAGTTTCCCTGTTTCCAGCCTCCCCCCTCCAACTTCCTTTACCCAATCCCATTCTCCTCAACCCCAACCTATCCCAAACGCACAGTCAGATGAGCATGCACACAGGACAACACACAGGAGTGGACATGGCAAACACAAGCACCACACTTCATCCCACCGGCACTCACACAAACAACATCCAGAATCAGACATACTAACATCCACTGCCTCCATTGCGGCCCCCTACTCCTCATCGTCAACCTCCCTCCCAGTTGCGTCTACATTCACACCTGCATGCACTACACCCTCATCCACTATCCCCATCACCAGCACACCTAACAGCACACGCCCCTCACTGGCAGTCACCACCTCCACTTCCATGCACACGTCCCCTGTGTCCTCTCCCACTGTGTCTGTGCCCCCTCCTCTCAAAGTACACAAACGCAAACACTCAGACACCCAACAGCCATCCACCTCACAACAGCATCCAGCCCATGCACCTGCACCCAAACTCAGCAGACAGACGCCTCCAACCACCACTCGCTCTTCCTCCACTCCCAAACCATCTCCGTCTTCCTGCCCCAATGTCACTAAGAAGCTTTTCCTCACCAATATTGACCTCTTCCCTAGCCCTCCCCCTTGTCCCTCACGTCAGGCCAGGGTGGTCAAAACCCAGGCAAGCACCTCAGCCACCCAGTCCAGGGGCACAGTAGTGTCCACAGCTACAAGAGGTGGGAGAGGGTCCCGGGCACCAGGCAGCCACACTGATAGGGTGCGTACACCAAGTACTGCAAGGAAGGGCAAGGAGACACCACCAGCTGCAAAAAGGAAGGGAAAGGAGGCACCCCCATCTGGTAAAAGGAAGGGCAGGGAGCAATCCCCGGCTGCCGAGAGGAAGGGCAAGGAGCAGTCCCCAGCTGCTGCCAAAAGGAGCAAGGACCTATCCCCAGCTGCTGGGAGGAAGGGCAAGGGGCCTGAACCAGCAGGCAAAAAGGACAAGAGGCCTGGTGCTGGGACTCAGTCAGAGCCCCCACCACCAACAATGGTAGTTCAGCCATCCGAGGCTGCAGGGGATGGGATTAAGCCTCCCCCCACCACTTCTAGCACCACCACCAGCACTGCCACCAGCAACGCCACCAACACCACTACCAGCAGCAGCTGCCCTAGTGGGCAGCCGTCTGAGGCTGCAGGGGAAGGGCTGGAGCCTCCCCCCACCACTGCCAGCACCTCCACCAGCACCACTGCAAGCAGCAGCAGCCCCAGTGGGCAGCTGTCTGAGGCTGCAGGGGAAGGGCTGAAACCTACCCCCACTGCCACCAGCACCGCCACCAGTACCACCACTGCCACCACTCAGCAGCCGTCAACGCTGGCGGACAGTGTGTAGTCATGCGTCTATGGGCTGTAGTGCGGCCTGGCCCCAGCAAATCCTGTGGGTCTGACACCCAGGTGAGAGACTGTGACCTTGCACTCCCCAAGATCTGCATCACAGGGCATTTTGCCCCCTCCAGAACCATTGGAAGAAGCCATCCACTCACCTAATCCTTCCCAGGATAAAGCTCACTGGGCACAATGCCCCCTCCAGAACCAGTGGGAAAATCATCCACTTAAGAAACTGTGGCCTTGCATTCCCCAGGATCAAGCACAGGGCATGCTGCCCCCTCCAGGGCCAGTGGGCAAGTCACCCACTTGAGAGGCGGTGGCCTTGCACTCTCCAGGATCAAGCACAGGGCATGTTGCCCCCTCCAGAGCCACTGGGCAAGCCACCCACTTGAGAGACTGTGGCCTTGTACTCCACAGGATCAAGCACAGGGCATGTTGCCCCCTCCAGAGCCAGTGGGCAAGTCACCCACTTGAGAGACTGTGGCCTTGCACTCCCCAGGACCAAGCATTGGGAAAATCACCCACTTGAGAGACTGTGGCCTTGAACTCCCCAGGACCAAGCACAGGGCATGTTGCCCCCTCCAGGACCAGTGGCGTTGTACCATCTCCCGGCTGAGGTGCCCTCCCCATTCCCTGTCCCCATGAGGTGCCTGTCTATTTCCGACCTGATGCCCCTGAAGTGTTCTCTCCGTGTTGTTGCAGGAGTGAGGTTGGGCCTTGGACTTTGGGCAGTTGTATCAAAGCTTTTTGCATTCGCAAACAGTGCGAATGCCCGTTTGTGAATGCAAAAAGCCCTTTCCGAATATCAAAGGCATTCTGAATGCAATTTTAAGGATTCGCTAAAATAGCGATTCATTAAAATTGTGGCCCTGTTTAGAGAGTGCAAATTGCGACTCTCTAAATAAGAAATCGCAAATAAGGAATTCTTATTTGCGATTTCTAAAGGACATGTATGAAGCAATTCCTTAATGCGAATTGGGCATTAAGGAATTGCTATTACCACCAAGTTGAACTTGGTGGTAACCATGTGCAAATTTAAAAAATGCATTTAAAATGCATTTTTAAAATTTACATGTAAAGCACACATGCCCTTTTGGCATGTGTGCACCTTACATGTTGTTAAAAAAATTTTTGGGGTGCAGCAGAGAGGGCCTTAGGCCCCCAGCATCCTGGACTTTGCATTTCCCAAAATTGAGAATTCCAGTTAGAAATTCGCAATTTGGGACATGCAAAATATCCGCAAATATGGGCCCATAGATGCGAATGGGGGCCAGTATCGCAATTTGCGATTCGGTAATAGCATTTGCGATTTTTAAGAAATCACTATTACCGAATCGCAAATATGATACATTGCATTTTGCGAATCAGAAATAGCGATTTCCTAAAAATCACTATTTCCGATTCTCAAAAGTCTTTTTTCATACATCTGGCCCTTTGTGATGTGGCCCCGTGGTCCACAGACATTGAGGACTGGGCAGTGTCCCTTGCATTGAAAATATGTATATATTTTGTTTAACGGCTGCACGTATTTCACCTATATTTATCTTCTTACAGCCTTTTTACATTATAGTAGGGTGTGGGGGTGTTGCTTGTTGCGTGTGTGTGTCACTCTCTTTTTCCTCCCTCCCACCCCCGTGAGCTAGGTGGCAGTACTCACCGTGGTCGTCTTCGCCGGCGTTGGTGTTCGTAATGGAGCAGAAGGTTGAAGAGCATGGAGAAGACATGCAGCTCAGGCTCCATGGCGGCGTCGTTCTTCCCTGAGTGTCCAGAGGTGAGTCGTTTCTCTTCTTTGCAGTGTTTCAATGTATGTTCAAAAATGCTGCATAGTTGTACAAATGTGTTTTTAGAGTGAAAACCCGTTTCCTTTGTCTGACAATTTCACATAGGTAATACTTCAAGCAACTAAAGTATATTTTATATCATGGGGAGTCTGTTCTGAATTATCGTAGCAATGTATTAGGGGCTATGTACATACCTATGCTGTTAAAGCTATTTTAGGAATGTTTTGTATGGTACATTAGCAAATGGCGTTGACAGCATGAGTAAATACATAGCACTGGATACATTTCTAACCCACTTCAGTGCAGAGCAAAAACATTTTCCTATTTCCAAAAGAGTCATGTTGTGGGCCTGATATTGACTCTTCAAGACGAGATAATCCAACATATATGTGATGTGAACTTCCATCAGCAAAAGTTTCTTTAACTATCACATTTCTCACCATCATTGATTTCACATCTGCATATAACTAAGGGCACTAAAATGTTGTTTGAGATACCTGTAACTGTCACCAACATGACACATTTCTGTTTGTTTCAATCAATACAGTTTGTCTTAAAAATTCATGTTGGTTGAAACAGACTGGCTTACATAAACATTTGTGAAGGACTAAGGCTTCATGCCAATATGCTACTGTCTACATAAACTGACTTGAATATTGCTGTGAATACATGTTTCTAACATGTTTTTATTAAGGAATGATGGCATTGCACTCATTTCTTCATTTCTTTTGGACCAGATGTTCATTAAACAGCTTATTCTTTCAAGTGGCTTTTCATTTCAATGTACAGATGTTTCTAACATTCTCAAACAACATTCTGTACCCAACTAAATTATTTAGTTCAACACAGTCCAATCATGACACTTCACACATGAACAAAGATGGACAAATTAGCCTGTTCATAAAAAGGAACCAGTTACTTAGTAGAACATTTCCCACTCAAAAATGTACCTGTTCCTCTGGGATCCCATACAGCTGACTGTACATGGACAAGACCTCCATTGTGTGGAGATCCAACTCCTCAGATGACAAGCAGTGACTCTGCCAATATGCTACTGTCTACATAAACTGACTTGAAAATTGCTGAGAATACATGTTTCTAACTTGTTTTTATTAAGGAATGATGCCATTACACTCATGTCTCCATTTCTTTTGGACTGAATGTTCATTATCATTTGGTCGTTGTACCAACTTACCAATGTAAAGTCTGTAACACAAACTGTATCATAAGTGCAGAGTATGGCACCTGTAATAGGCCCTACATTACCCTCTCACATTGTGATGGATCCTCACACCTGACCAAATACTGAATGGGGCATGTTTGGTACAACTATCCCTCAAAACATTTATAAAATGAATGTACCCCTTTTTTCTTATGCAGCCATGTGTCTGTTCAAAACATTACTTCGCTTCTGATGAGGAATCTCGTGGCAACCTGTAGCACAAATCAATACCCCAAACACAGCCTAAGTCACCGTATGATGGTTGGATGTGTGTCAACTGTCATGTCGATGCCATAAAACACTGCTGTAAATAAAAAAGGTTAAATAGCAAGAATGTCTACTAACAATAGATCACCACCTTGACACTGCTCTTGGGTCTTCAACTGCCCATTAAGCTATGGGAAGGCCACCACAAAGATGTGTGCCATTGGGAGGGTCAGGGTGTGCTGTACACCCTTGCCTCACTGGGAGGACTGGTTGAACTGGACTTCTGCTGACTTCTGGTCCAGTGTCAAAGGTTCTCCCACCTCTTCCCACAATGCAGGCTGCCCCACTTATAGACACCCAGAGTCCACCTTCTTGGCGATGGCCTTCCAAATCGCACACTTTTGTTGGGTGTTGAAATAAAAACAAAGTATCTTCTGAGTGATTTTATTTCTCTGTAGTGCTGTGACACAATTTTGCTGCATCCTTCACTTGTAATTGTAAAACAGTCAGTACAGATTTTTTAGAAACATTTCAAAGTTCCTGTAGGAAAGTACCATCTTGCCTGGCATGTTACCCCCATTTTTACTTGTGTGTCAGTTTGTTTTTGACTGTGTCACTGGGATCCTGCTAGCCAGGACCACAGTGCTCATAGTTTGTGGCCTAAATGTGTTCCCTGTGTGGTGCCTAACTGTATCACTATGGCTCTGCTAACCAGAACCTCAGTGTTTATGCTCTCTCTGCTTTTAAAATTGTCACTGCAGGCTAGTGACTATTTTCACCAATTCTGATTGGCACACTGGAACAC
Source organism: Pleurodeles waltl (assembly GCF_031143425.1). NCBI lineage: Eukaryota > Metazoa > Chordata > Amphibia > Caudata > Salamandridae > Pleurodeles > Pleurodeles waltl. The sequence continues at coordinate 662,796,355 of NC_090444.1, read as the reverse complement.
CCTTATAATTCCCTAGTATATGGTACCAAGGGCCGTATTTATACTTTTTGGCGCACAACTGCGCCAACGCAGTTGTGCGTCAAAAAATTTAATGCCATTCCAAAGCGCCATGCGGGCGCCTTATTTATGGAATGACGTTAGCCGGCGGAGCTGCCTGGTGTGTGTAAAAAAAAATGACTTACACCAGGCAGCGCCGGCATAGGGGAAGATGGAGCTTGGGTGTCAAAAATGGGGCAAGTCAGTCTGAGGCAAAATTTTCGCCTCAACCCGATTTGTGCCATTTTTTTTTACTCCCAACCCCCATTTAAATGACTCCTGTCTTAGCAAAGACAGGAGTCATGCCCCCTTGCCCAATGGCCATGCCCAGGGGACTTATGTCCCCTGGGCATGGTCATTGGGCATAGTGGCATGTAGGGGGGCACAAATCAGGCCCCCCTATGCCACAAAAAAAAAAAAAAAAAAAAATAGTTACCTGAACTTACCTTAAGTTCCCTGGGATGGGTCCCTCCATCCTTGGGCGTCCTCCTGGGGTGGGCAAGGGTGGCAGGGGGTGTCCCTGGGGGCATGGGAGGGCACCTCCGGGCTCCTTCCGAGCCCACAGGTCCCTTAACGCCTGCCCTGACCAGGCGTTAAAAAATTACGCTAAAGCGGCTGGACGTCATTTTTTTTGACCCGCCCACTCCCGGGCGTCATTTTTGTCCAGGAGTGTAAATACGGCGCACATGCCTCGGAGTCATTTTTTAGAAGGGAACGCCTACCTTGCATATCATTAATGCAAGGAAGGTGTCCACGCTAAAAAATTACGCAAACTCCAAGATCTTTGGCGCTAGACGGGTCTAACGCCAAAGTATAAATATGGAGTTAGTTTTGCGTCGGATTTGCGTAAAAAAAAACAACGCAAATCCGGCGCAAACAGAGTATAAATATGCCCCCAAGGGTTTCCAGGAGATCCCTATGGGCTGCAGCATTTCTTTTGCCACAAATAGGGAGCTCAGACAATTCTTACACAGGACTGCCACTGCAGCCTGAGTGAAATAACGTCCACGTTATTTCACAGCTATTTTACACTGCACTTAAGTAACTTATAAGTCACCTATATGTCTAACCCTCACTTAGTGAAGGTTAGGTGCAAAGTTACTAAGTGTGAGGGCACCCTGGCACTAGCCAAGGTGCCCCCACATTGTTCAGGGCAATTTCCTCGGACTTTGTAAGTGCGGGCACACCACTACACGCGTGAACGACATATAGGTCAATACCTATATGTAGCTTCACAATGGTAACTCTGAACATGGCCATGTAACATGTCTAAGATCATGGAATTGTACCCCCAATCCAAATTTGGTATTGTGGTGCCAATTCCATGCATCCCCGGGGCTCCAGCATGGACCCCGGGTACTGCCAAACTAGCTCTCTGGGGTTTTCTCTGCAGCTACCGCTGCTGCCAACCCTCAGACAGGTTTCTGCCCTCCTGGGGTCTGGGCAGCCCAGTCCCAGGAAGGCAGAACATAGGATTTCCTGTGAGAGAGGGCGTTACACACTCTCCCTTTGGAAATAGGTGTTAAGGGCTGGGAGGAGTACCCTCACCCAGCCTCTGGAAATGCTTTGAAAGGCACAGATGGTGCCCTCCTTGCATAAGCCAGTCTACACCGGTTCAGGGAGCCCCCAGCCCCTGCTCTGGCACGAAACTGGACAAAGGAAAGGGGAGTGACTACTCCCCTGTCCATCACCACCCCAGGGGTGGTGCCCAGAGCTCCTCCAGTGTGTCCCAGACCTATGCCATCTTGAATGCAGAGGTGTGAGGGCACAATGGAGACCTCTGAGTGGCCAGTGCCAGCAGGTGACGTCAGAGACCGCTCCTGATAGGCTCTTACCTGGTTAGGTAGCCAATCCTCCTCTGAGGGCTATTTAGGGTCTCTCCTGTGGGTTTCTCATCAGATAACGAATGCAAGAGCTCACCAGAGTTCCTCTGCATCTCTCTCTTCAACTTCTGCCAAGGATCGACCGCTGACTGTTCCAGGACACCTGCAAAATCACAACAAAGTAGCAAGATGACTACCAGCAACATTGTAGCGCCTAATCCTGCCGGCTTTCTCAACTGTTTCCTGGTGGTGCATGCTCTGAGAGCTGCTGCCTTCACTCTGCACTGGAAGCCAAGAAGAAATCTCCTGTGGGTCGACGGAATCTTCCCCCTGCTAACGCAGGCACCAAACTTCTGCATCACTGGTCCTCTGGGTCCCCTCTCATCTTGAAGAGCGTGGTGCCTGGAACAGAGGAGCTGGATTCAAGTGACCCCGACGGTCCAGTGGTCCTTCTGTCCAAATTTGGTGGAGGTAAGTCCTTGCCTCCCCATGCCAGACAGTAATATGATCTGCAGCTGCTAGGGCTTCTGTGCACTTTTGCAAGGATTCCTTCGTGCACAGCACAGCCCAGGTCCCCAGCACTCCGTCCTGCATTGCTCAATTGGCAGAGTTGACCACCGACTTCGTGGGACCCTCTTTTGTTGTGTTGAGATGACCGCCGTGCTCAGATTTCTTGAATGCCTGTTCAAGTGCTTCTGCAGGTGCTGCCTGCTTTTGCGTGGTCTCTCTCTGTTGCTGAGTGCCCCCTCTGTCTCCTCCTCCAAGGGGCAAATCTTGGTCCTTCCTGGGCCCTGGCAGCACCCATTATCTTCAACTGTGACTCTTGCAGCTAGCAAGGCTTGTTTGCAGTCTTTCTGTGTGAAAACAACTCTGCATCTTCCAGCACACTGTGGGACGTCTTCTCACCAAAGCAGAAGTTCCTGGCACCTTCCGTTGTTGCAGAATCTTCAGCTTCTTCTACCTGCAGGCAGCCCTTTTGCACCTTCATCCGTGGTTTAATGGGCTCCTGCCCCCCCCGGACACTTGCGTGACTCTTGGACTTGGTACCCTTCCTTTACAGGTCCTCAGGTCCAGGAATCCGTCTTCAGTGCTTTGCAGTCAGTTGTTGTCTTTGCAGAATCCCCTATCTCGTCTTTACTGTCTTTTTGGGGGAGCAGGGTATATTTACTCCTACTTTTCAGGGTCTGGGGGTGGGGTATCTTGGACACCCTTAGTGTTTTCTTACACTCCCAGCGACCCTCTACACACTACACTAGGCCTGGGGTCCATTTGTGGTTCGCATTCCACTTTTGGAGTGTATGGTTTGTGTTGCCCCTAGGCCTATTGTCTCATATTGCATTCTATTGTGTTCTACAGTGTTTGCACTACTTTTCTAACTGTTTACTTACCTGATTTTGGTTTGTGTGTATATTTTGTGTATTTTACTTACCTCCTAAGGGAGCATATCCTCTGTCATACTTTTGGCATATTGTCACTAAAATAAAGTACCTTTATTTTTTAGTAACTCTGAGTATTGTGTTTTTTATGATATAGTGCAATGTGATATAAGTGGTATAGTAGGAGCTTTGCATGTCTCCTAGTTCAGCCTAAGCTGCTCTGCTATAGCTACCTCTATCAGCCTACGCTGCTAGAACACTACTAATCTACTAATAAGGGATAACTGGACCTGGCACAAGGTGTAAGTGCCACAAGGTACCCACTATAAGCCAGGCCAGCCTCCTACAGTTCCTAGGAAATACTAATTTTCAGTGATCTGTTAAGTACATTCAATACCTTCAAACTCATCATGTTACCAATCCAAGTCACAAACATCTTCTAGGCCAGGGCTATGAAACTTTCCTGTACCGAGACCCACTCCTGATTAGTCCAAATCAATGTTAGCTACTAAAGGCTAAACAACCTGTATGTTATTTGCACATACCTCACATGCAGATACATTGGCTTAATGCCTAATCTTATAGGAGTCAGATACTACAGAGTGAATGACAAACAGTGACTAAGGACAGTATGGAAGGGCTGCCATGTGTGTCTGTGGCAGCATGGTTTTTGGTGATGTATGAACAAGTGTGTGTAGTAATGGGATATACTTGTATGAGTGAGTAGGAGACTGTGTCATTTAGACTTGCAGTACAAGAAATACCTTTCCCTATATGTGGCACATGTTGAAAACATACGGGTACTCTTCTTAAAAATATGGGGTTTAGTTTAACTTGAAAGAAAATTATCAGACAACTCCATAAATCAAAGGTTTCTTCTTGCACTTTACATTTATCTCATTTAAACATGGGCTGAATGTTTTCACTTATACTAATGGTATAGTATATACTGGCCACTGGAAGTAAGGAGTTTGTCTCATGAAATCTGGAATTGTGAGTAACATGAACAGAAATGTCAGCTTATTCTTTCAAGTGGCTTTTCATTTCAATGTACAGATGTTTCTAACATTCTCAAACAACATTCTGTACCCAGCTAAATTATTTAGTTCAACACAGTCCAATCATGACACTTCACTCATGAACAAAGAGGGACAAATTAGCCTGTTCATTAAGAAGGAACAAGTTACTTGGTAGAACATTCCCCACTCAAACATGTACCTGTTCCTCTGGGATCCCATACTGCTGACTGTACATGGACAAGACCTCCGTTGTGAGGAGATCCAACTCCACAGATGAGAAGCAGTGACTCTGTCACCTGCTTTGCACAGTGAGTAACTGCAGCAAAAGTCAAGGAGGTGTTGTTGGCTGCAGTGTTAGGAGGCAAGTGAGCTGTTTCCAGATGTCGCCTACAAGTGCACAGCATACACGATCTGTGACGCAGATGGACACAGCCAGTGGCTTCCAGGCATAGCCGTCATACATGTTAGCCTATGGCTGTGTCCGTTGTGGAGTGTTACACCTACTACGCAGTCAACTTCCGCCAGCGGCTGGCAGATAGCCAATGTTCTGACATCATGGTCAGGCACTCGCCATTTTAGGATTTGAATCAGTGTATTTACAAATTGTGCGCCACCACTACTCAAAATGGTGCCTAGTTTGTTTTCTAAAGTCAGATACATACAACACTGCATCTGCAAAAACGTGACACATGTTACTGTATTTAACATTGATAGTGCTGCGGTGTACATTATACTTCCGTTGACTGTAATTTAAAAAAACAAATCACAAAAAATAATGTGCAAATAGTACATCACAAATGTATTATTTACACATTATTTGCAAAACAAATGTCAGACGTTAAAAAACGAGGTTTTAAGTTGCAACATCATGCAAAAATTATGTGTACATACATGACACATAAGATAACTAGTTTAACAAAGACATAAGATGGTGGGTTAATTATCAATGTATTGTGTGCCCATTTTAAATGATAGTTTATTTTTCTTCATTGCTTACATATATACCCAGATGAAGTCCTCAGATCTTCAGACCGTTCTCAAACCTTGCCACCGTAGTGGAAAGGGGCATCATAAACAAATTCATATTAAATAGGCAAATTATATTGGATTTATGTCAACAGGTGGAACCTGATCTCCAGCCTCACAATAGGAATGCAACAGCAATAACACCAATAGTGAAACTCATGGCAGTACTTCATTATGTGGCCACTGGATATTTCCAATGCACTTTGGCAGTATCTGGAGGCACTTCACAGCTAACATTCAGTGCTGTGCTACAGGAAGCCCATGCTTCATTGATGAGACACATCAACAGATTCATTCAGTTTCCAAGACATCAGGATTTGGCCAATGGGAAGGGAGATTTGTATACTTTGGGTGGCCTACCATATGTGGTTGGAGCAATTGATGGCCCACATATTGTCTTGATGCCAACATACACCAGGGAACAGCTCTTCCACAATAGGAAGAACTTCCATTCCATCAATATGCAAGTTGTCTGCTTACTGGATTCGTACATCTCAAGGGTCAAACACCCTTTTACTACAGAACAGCACCATACCCTGCAAATGACACAACTTGGACCTTAGAGGGCCTGGCTTATTGGTAAGTACAATATGGCTTGAGTATCATTTGCTTTAATCCTAGTTTAGGTATGTACAATGGCTTGATATGATTTTAATCTATCAATGTATTGCTTCCACGAAGGAGACTCAGTGTATCTTAACCGACCATGGTTGTTAGCACCGCTGAGGAATCCACAATGACAGGGAAAGTCCACTTCAGTGAGGCCCATGGAAGAACCCAGAGGCCAGTAGAGTGGGCTTTTGGGCTCAAAAGGATAGATGTTGGTATCTGCTGCACAACATCGCTCTTTGACACAACATCCAAATTATCGCAGAGGATGGGTACCATGAAGAGCCACCGGGTGAGGATGTTGAAATGCCCAATGAAGATGATAGTAGTGAAGAGGAAGGAATTGACATATGTCAAAATGTTATTGACTACATCATCACTTGACTGTAACATTCAATGTCAGAAACACTTGTGAAAAACTGAACATATAAGTCTGTGATAGTAATTTAGTAGGACTGGTCAGTCAAGGAAAGTCCAAGGCAAAGATGTTTGTTGATCAAAGATTCCCACATTGACTACTTTGTTTATTGACATACATTATCCTTGCTTGTGTGAAGTATGTGTGTCCTCCTATCTTATCATTTGTGTCAAATTTCTTATGTGAAATCATTATGTTTTTTTCCATGTTATTCTGTTTTAGGATCCTTCTCCATGTCTTCTTCATTTGGACATTTCAAAGTTGTAACATTTGCAGTGATAAGTTGCTGTTGGAAAGTACAAAGGGAATATGGGATGACCCTGGGACAGACACCCACTTTGGATGTACAGATGTACAGTGACAACTTCCACTGTGATTGAATAGAGGTTTCTGAGATTGCATCTGCTGGATGTTGCCACCAAGACAATATGTGCTGTTTAACTTGATCTAACCATATGTATATGTCAATCCATAGCATAATCATCTCCCTTTACATTGGCTAAATCTTCAATTTGTGTTCAGTGTATGAAGCTGTTGATGTTTCTCCTCATAGTTGAAAGAACGTTTTGTAGCACACCACTGAAAGGTGGTTGTGTAATTGCGTCAGATACTGCTACAGTGTAGTGAAATGGGCATGTGGCCTCAAATTACATTACTGCCATTATGTAGACTATTGGTGTTATTGATGCAGGTTTCTTACTGTGAGGGCAGGTAGTCTGGCTCCAGCTGAGATCATGAATCACTATTAGTTTGCATATTTAATTTGGTTTTATGACATTTTCCCTTTCTACCATGATGTTAAGGTTGTAGAATGTCAACTTCTTAATGGCACAGGCTATTTGGATTATGCGCGGTTTGTGAAAATCATTTTTGATTTTGTTAAAGACTTGCTACCCTTAAATGTACGACACCAATACATTGTGATTTCATTGTTTCTTTTTCCATCTTTAAAAAAAAATGGGAAACACATAACCAAGTTGGTTTCTATTATTTGTTTTTGAATTATATTGGTTTGCAGGCTTGAAAAATGATGGTGTACGGAAGACAAAGAAAAGGAAAAACCACAATAAATACTAGTCTTTGACCTTGTGTTGTGTGCATTTATTTTGAAAAACATGAATGAGTGCAATATCTTTGAAACCAGAATGAAAAAGAACAAGAATAAAAAGCTAAAGTCCATCATGGTGGATGAAACTATATTTGTTGTGCAAAAGTTGTTTGGAGACCAATGAACAAAATACAACTGTCATCAAAAAAGGTAAATTTGTCCATGAAATAGTCCGCAGAGTGAATGGTAGACACACACTGGAAGAAATTAGGTTTGATGTCAATTGGAGGTGATCCTGGAGGTCTTGCCAACCTCACCTGGTGGTCTGGGTGAACATCCTCTTCTGGGGAGAAGGGCACAGGTGCAGGGACTGGGGTGGGTGAAGCAGTCACCTGTTGCGGCAGGGCCTCCCTGTCTATGGCTGAGGTAAGTGTATTTTGTGCTGAAGTTGAAGGACCACAGACAGGGATTGATGTTATAGGAAAAACCTGCACATATGATGATAGATGTCAAACATCATCCCAGTCAAGGAACACATATTGGAGTTGTGATTCTCCATCTCAATATTGTAGTCCATCTGTGCCTGCTTAAAGTCCCTGAGCTCTGTTAGGCCCTGGCCCATCACGTCTTGGGACTGTTGTAGTGCTCCCAAGGATTGGTCAATGGTGGCCTGGGTGACAATGTTGGCAGTGGCCTCACTTTGTCGGTGCACAGATTCCCTCCCATGACCCCTACCCTCACTACCATGTGCCCTTGAGGCAGTGTAGTCCATGACACTGGGTGCTGGCACACCTGGAGGTGGAAGTTGCTCATCAGTAGGCGGGACTAGGGGGCACAGAAAGCAGAGGTATCCTGAGGGTGAGGTATTGCAGCAGCTGAGATGGGAGGTGTAGGTGTGGGCCGAGTGTCACGCTCTGGAGCTCTGTGCCCAGACAGACCAGATGGACCAGGCATGTTCAAATCCCCTGGACTTGCAGGAGTGGTATCTTCATTGAAGGCTTGATCTTGGTCAACAATCTATGTGTCTTCTGTTGCAGATGGTGGTCCACTGGCCCTGGGTGTAGGACATAAGATGAATTACAAACAAAATGAAATTAAAGGTCTGTATTCAGCTACAACTGAAGCAAACTAAAAAATAGAAAACATATAATTATTTGGATGATCAGGCCTTTGTGTGATTTTTAACATTTTACATGTGCAGGTTAATTTACACAAAGGCAAACTTCAGTAACAGTGATGGAGAGATGTAGTGAAATGTAAAATGTTATTTAGAAAGTGTACATTACATGTACCAGAGATGCAACTCAACACAACAGAGAGGAGATCTGAGAACTGAGCCAGTTCAAGGCCTAACAGCCTCAATAACAATCTACGATTCAACTTATTAGTAATAATAGCGTTGGTCAACATAGGAATAATGCAAAGCAAATTGTGTATCAATACTACTCATGTTCAGAATGCCACAGAACATGATTGGAAAACTTTGAATCAACAAAATGGGATTTATGGAAGCAAGTGGATCAATTCACTGGAGTGACAAGAAGGTGACAACATACTGGATCAACATAGCAGATTACATTTTCATACATACCATGAAATGGTGAATGACAAATACACAAAACTTTGACATTTGTGCATGTATGGGAGAAAAGAGTGGTGGAGGAAACTCACTTTGCACTTTTGTTTTCCAGAGACTGACACAGGGTGTCATGGGAGTTGTAGTCATTTGTTAACACCATTGACAATACTTGTTAAAAAATGGGTTACATATACCTACTTAAATTACTACAGTGAACATGAACACACATTTACAATATGCACACATATATGTGTATAATGTGAATAGGTGACAATACCACTCACAAGCTCTATACTTTCTTGTGCAAATAGATGGAGTTTTGGATATTATTTTTTTGGGAGTATAACTGCCTACATTGAGATAAACCAAGGGACTAGGCAAATGCAAAGGGGCGATCCATGGAGAACAGCACACAATCTGACAAAACATATTGCTCATTGTTAAAAAGAGAGATACAACAATGATGCTAATAATTTGGATGAAACAAGCTATCTTGTATACCCAAACTTAGATATATATGTTTTGATAAGGGTCCTGAACATTCGGATCAGCTAACATAAATGCAAAAAGTGCATTTGTGGTTAGTGAGACATTTCAGTCTTCACACAACCAGGGCTCCCTGTCAAGCCTTCAGAATGTAGGATCTGCAAGACCTTCTCCTCCCAGGTAGCTTTAAGGTGGGGCTGGGAGAACCACCACCAGTCCTGTGGGCCTCCATGGGATGTTTGAAGGACAGTGAACACACTCTCCCCTACAGGTCGCTCCACCTCTTCCTAGTTTGCTCCTGTGTGTGCAGATTGTTAGCTACAGCATTCACTCTTTTCACTAGCCTGGTCCACATTTTCCTTTTCTTAGATATGGTTGTATTCTGTACTTGTGCTCCAAACAATTGTGGCTCTACTCTAATAATTTCATCCTCCATTACTTACAATTCTCCCTCTATAATACATAGATTCCTCCTCCCTGCCATAGTGAATGTCTAAAAACAATAACTGATGCCTCAAACAGTGATGCAAAATAAAACAAATGTGTGAAAAGTAAAACAAAACACAGATGGAGAAAAATAAATGAATAAAACCTGACTTTTGTGTGGCAAAATCTGCATCAACATGCTCTGCTGCAGTGGAATGGCAAGGGATCATGGTCTGAAATGGAGTGTGTTTTATAGTGTGTTTTGCAGGTGTTCACAATCAGTTGTGGGCTGCTAACATCCATCCAATCGCCACAGTCATGGTACAATGCTGAATGGGTCATGTGACGGACTCCCACCATAATGAGACCACCGCTGGTACACCACCAGCATGAATGTGTTATCTAAATTTGGTCAGCGCAATGATGCTGTCCGGATGGAGATGGAGTAGTACTTGCCAGCACTGGAGGCTGCCATGTTGACTGCGAGATACAGTACACTCCGTTGACACAGATGGCAGTTCAACTGCCATAGATCTATATACGGCTGTCGGAACACCGTCTGATTGACTGAGCACTCTGGACCAACATCGCAGCGGGACAGCAGTATCACCTTCAACATCTACATCAGGCCCTAAACGTTTTGCACACTTCTGTCATCGGGCTATATTTGTGATACATCTTAGCTCTTTTTCTCTTGGGAGACTTATTTGTTATGAAGCTCCCTAATTTCCTCACTTACTGAAGTATCCTTAGTAGAAAATGCTTTCAGTTTTCCACTTCGATTCCACCAAGATGATGTGCAGATGGGCCACACTTTTGGCATAAATTAAGAATGTTAGCACTGTAGATGCTCATTTGTACACTGTAGTGAATGTGATCACCAGGGAGTTAACTGCAGTCTGATGCTGGTGTTTAAAGTGCATGTTTCAATCTACATGTCAGAATGTTTTCTTGAAATAGAAGAGGAAGATATTTGAGATCTCACTTAAAAAGTGCCCTAATTTTTCTTTCTACAGCAACAACCATAATTTCTATGACAAAAGGAACAGTCTCATTTTGTTCTTTTCTTAATTGAATGTTTTAAGCTTTAACAATTTGATTAAATTAATATGGCTCCAGGTGTACCACACTTTTGTCATAAGTAAGACTGCCAGCTAGTTGTTCTTTAGAACACTTTGGGAGGCTGCAATAGATAACAGTGGAATCAACTGACAGGCCACTCCAATTGGAATACATATTTTACTGACAAGGTCAGACTTCATTCTCATGTGGGTTAGAATAATACTGTGTATGTACAGAAAATATGCTCTCATTTTTCCTTCTGGAGCACCTTCCATAACCTCTATGGAAAAATCATGAGAAAACAGTTTTCTCTCAAACTTGATTCATGAGGCTTTGTCACAAGGCAAATGTACCTTAGAAGCACAACATCTCTATAAATATATGCATAAAATACTCCACACTCAGGCCACAATACCTCTACATCCTCTCAATGATGGTTCGTGTGCCGGTCGGGCCCCCTTCAATCTGCTGCTTCCTCGTCTCCGAACTTAGGGCCTGATTTATACTTTTTGACACAAAACTGCGCAAACGCAGGTTTGTGGCAAAAAGTATAGCACTGGCTTGCTTCATTTCACAGCTCCAGCCGGGCACCACATTAAAGGAATGGCGCAAGACGGCACTAAACTTGAGCTAGCGTCTTCAAAAAAGATGCCAGCCGGGTGGGGGTGGCGGTAGGGAAGGAAGCTAAAGAAAATGCCTCTAACCAGACTAGCGCCATTTCCTAGTGCACAACCACCAAAAACATGACTACTGCACTGTATATATATATATGTATATATATATAGGTAGTTATAGCTAAGACCTAGCTTCAATAGAAAAAGCTGTTTTTTTGTTGGCCTATAACTTTGACGCCTCTTGATGAATCTTCCCAAAATTGTCCCAAAAACATTTGACAGTCATGTGGCTGCTCTCTGGAAAGTGTCAGTGTGATCCTTCAAGTAGGGGCCGAGATAAAGGGGGGATGAAATTTAGAGTGTTTCCAATGTTAATTTCCATAGTTAAAATTGAACAGCGATAGCCCTAACTCCACTGGATGGAATTACACGAAATTTGGCAGAAAGGTAGCTTTTTATCCAGAAAGTGCCCTTTTTTGTTATTTGGTGTAAATCTGTTCAGTAGTTTTTGAGAAATTTAAGGAAATCCAAATTTGTATATCTAGAGACGCGAAGAATTGGTACCCCTCCCGATCTCGTGCTGAGATCCGATTAGCTGCCGACACTTCAAACCAAGAAGTGTTGTCAGCCATCTTGGGATTCGACTTGAGCTGAGTCCCAGAAAAAAAGAATGAAAAAATACAAAAGGGGTCAGGTTACGGGCACCCTGACCCCTTAGCTCTGGTGCTGGGATCCCAAAGGGACCGCTGCAGAGCTAAAAAGCATTTTTTTAGAGATTTCTACAGAACCGCACGGATCTGCAGTAAAAATTTTAAAAAAACAACAGGTATGCATGCAGGGAACAGAGATGAAAGGTTTGCTTAGGCAGCCACGGAGCTGCTACTTAAAGCAGCTCCTTAGTTGCTGAAGCTATGGGACCCTGGGAGGCCTTAAGGCTCTGGAGGGCTCCACTGTGGTCTCAGATAGCCCATAAAGGTCTGAAAAAGCAACTTAAAGAAAATATAATGGCTCAGTGTGAAGGTCACAGACTTTCACACTGAGCTCTAAGGGTTCGAGTACAGCCAGCCTCGTTTTCCTCCTTTTTTAAATTAAATACAATTGTTTAAGCTGCATACTGAAGGTTGATCTTACTCTTTTTAAATGACAAATATATTTTCTTTTCAATTGGTCCAGAAAAATCTAATTCTAAGTATATCATATATCAAAGTCTAAAAAAAACTCTAGCTCTCTTTCTCTCTCTCCCTCTTTTTCAATCTTTCTTCCCTTCACACACCCACTCAGACACTCATCCACTCACTGACCAACTCAGACACTAAGGGACCCACCCACAAACCTACTCAGACCATTGAGCACCCACTCACAAGCCCACTGACATCCTCATGCACCCAGAGTTACCTCTAGTAACTATAACTAGTGCCCAAAGGTAAGTATCACTCGCGCACTCGCCATGCACTACAAATTAACTCACAAATTACGGCACTCATGACATCTTTGATAACATAATTGATAATATCAATGTAATATTTGTGGTAAAAAAATTACGAAAAAACTGTGCATGGTGGGGGCCAAAGTTATAGTTACCTTATTCTTTTTTCCTTATTTTTAACGTTTATATTTTGGAGAAAATCAGTTTAAAAAGAAGTAAAAATGTGGCATTTGGCAAATCACACTCCCTAGGTGACCTTTGCCCGTATATATGAAGATGATGACTACTGACTATTTCTGTACCCTGTCAGCTTATTCTCTGTGCCCACAACCACAGCTTGTGCTTCTTTCAAGTGGCATAATTTTCCTTTCTAGATCAAAGCATAGACTTGCATTCCATTCCAAGTTGTTAAACTAAGCTTGCAACCACAGGCTTGTTTTTCTTTCAAGGTAGCATCGTTTGGATTTTTAGGTTGAAGTGTGTACTTAACTTCTTTTACAGACATGTCCGGTGTCTAAAAATGAAATCTGTTCTGTAAAAGGTAACCTCAAACAGCTACATGCCCTTTTAAGTTGATTTAGAAAAATATGACCTAACATTTCAAGTACCAAGGTCCACCCCTCCTAAACCACAAAACACTACGATCGTTCACCTACAATTGGACGTCAATGTAAAGATAGTCGAAAAAACACGTTTGTGAAACGCACTTTTGAGACATACATAGCCTACCAGGGATTACCTGTCCGCTGATTTTTTCTTTTGGCTAGACACGAACATTACATATTATTAAAACATCGCCATCCTCCTCGGGTTATCTGTAGTTATTTTCTTTAGCCATTACAAGGCTATCCTATAGTTTTCAATTTTATATGTTTTTTCGAATATTTTCATTTTATTGGATAGTTCATACGGTTTATTTAAGGTAAATACTGCACAGAATAATAGGTATACATAAAGCAAAATAGATGAAAAGTATTCATTTTTATAACTAAAGTTTTAGCCTTGTGTTTTGCCTCATATGCTTCTAATATTCCAGAACAAAGGTTCCAAACCCTTTGACTTCTGTGGATCCCCACTTTATCAATACTTGAACCCCAGGGACCCCCACTGATTCATTTTTTAAATGCAGGGCCCCCCACTGAGGCATTACTCAAAGATGGGAACCTAATCTGTTAAAGGTATTACATTTTCTAAGCAGTCACTGATCCCCTGAAGAGGCTTTGCGGACCCCCGCGCGTCCCTGGACCACAGGTTGGTAAGCACTGTTCAAGAAGGTTTGAATGTTTAATAGAATGGAGGGATAGTTGTATCACTGTTATAAATTAAGAAAAAAAGAAATAGATATATTACAATCATTTCTGTCAGAACAACTTTACAATAAATTTGCATGGAGAAATTAGAATACACCAAATGTACAATGCTAACGGTATTATGAGCAAAATACAAGGGTTACATTACAATAAGATTATATCAATACAACTGAAATAAAATGTGGAAAAGGTGCTTCCTGTGTGCCTTGTCAGAATCTTAGGGCCATAATAATAAGAAAGTGACGCAGTGCAGCGCAGCAAGTCAGCTTGCTGTGCTGCAGTGTCACTGGGAAATGACAGGAATGTGAAGTATTTAAGCCACAAGGCACATTCCTGTCCTTTTCCCCTATGTGCACAATGGGCTGCCTGGTGCTAATGCAGGCACCATTGCACCATGGTGCAAGAGTGCCTTAGTAACTATCCTTGGAGGCATAGTCCTATCAGAATGCAGCACACATAGAAAGAGGAAGTAACGAGGAGAAATAACGATACTTCCTCTTGTTACACCTCTCCTGGGGAGGCACATCTTTTTGGTGCGTTCCCAGGTTTACCTGGTTTGGTAAATCTCAAAATGCATAAAAAACAATGGGAATTGTGTGGGAACACCGACGCAATGCCAATGGAACACCTCCCTTGTGCAGAATAATGTAATGCAATGATTTGTGCTGTGTTGTATTACTCTGTATTTTTAGAGCCACTCAAAGCAATGCGAAGTGTGGCATAATCCATCTTTAAAAAGAATGAGAGAGTGGAGTTTTTGGGGCAATACAGAATGTGGGAAAATGGTATGCCACCTTAATATCGACTAACATTTTTTATTCAATGTGAGAGAAAAGAGAAGAGAGGGAAGAGGGGAGAATTAAAACCAATCAGGAGTCAAGCAAGCCAAGTGGTGTTTCTGCATTTCATATCATATTTTCATATTTCATGCTACATGTCACATTTCTTCGCCCAATATTCCTGGATAGAGCTTAGGCAGAGGGGTAGAAGAGGGTATCTAACAACAGGAAATAGGTGTTCATACCTGATTTATATATCTAGCACACCACTGATAAACACATGGGGTGTCAGCGTTATACAACCTCTAGCGATACATATGTGAGCTATAATTAGATCAATAGACATAGTCATAGAGATGTGCCTGCCCTCTTTCTGCCAATAATCCAGCATAATATCTCTGATAGTTAGCTGTAGATCGCAATGTGAGTGTGGAAACAGATGCTGAGCTATGTCCTTCCAATATGACTCAAGGTGAGAGCAGCTAGCAAACATATTCATAATGTCAGCAGCATGCAGCCCCCATCATGGGCAGCTGTTGCTAACTTTCTTCAAATCTCATTTACCTATTCTTTCTAGGATATAATACAACATACAGAAAATTCAGAATTGCTGTAGTTTCAATTTGACCGAGGTAACAGAAGAATTGAAAGTTTCAAAAGTATCCTTAAGATCAGAATCCGATACTTGCCAGATACTATTCCCAAATGGTTAGTTTAGTATTGCATTTAACATAATGATGAAAATAGTCTCATATCTGTGAATACTTAAAAAAAAATATTATGAGGAAGACATGGAAAAGCAGATAAACCCTTAGTGATTATATAAATGAACTTCAGTTCTGACTCCTAGCATGCCAGTGCCTGCCATGAAATATTGCTGGTAATGATGGGTTCAGCCAGAGAAGTTTGTAGTAATGTAGAGATGGCATTTGGAAAGCAAGCGCATTTCTACCCAGATTATTTGGGCAACAGTGGGAAGCTTAAACCGTACCCTCTTGAAATAATTAGGATCAGCATGTCTAGCCAATAGGAACTTCCACTCTTCCCCCATCATACTCTGATAGACAAAGGTGTTGCTGTCCGATTGGTAGTCCATGAGAAGGCATCGAAGATGGAATCCAAATCTGGCCCACCTGCCCCGATAAGGATGCAAGTTCAGCGGTGGAATAGCCCACTGAGCCCTTTGATAACTCCATTTGAAGCTGCCGACAGCGCCCTGAACTCGCCTGAAAAAAGAATTAGATGAACACAAAGCAACAAAACGAAAACGTTAAAGAAACAAGCAGAATGTTTATCTTCTCAATTTTATAGCGGCCTGCAATGCTTATTGGCTGCCTATTCTCTTAATTATAGGCTGAAGTAACAGTGATTCATAATTTAAATCAATAATACGATTAACACAGGAGGTAATCTTAACTCCCAACTTAGTTGCAGCTGAGACCACACTTTACAACAGATGGATAGCTCAAGAATGCTTGGGTTTTTGAAGACTGGGACAATTGTTGGAGAAAAACCCAAACCTCTCTGCCTCATTTGCAATTAGCTGAATAGCTTGAATGGGCTCCAGTGGGTATACAGCCAACTCATCCACACAGGGAGTGTTCTTAATGTTCATTCAATGTACTGTTAACGGTACCATCTGTGTATTCTGAAATAGATGCCGCAGATAGGATTGCAGATAACTGGAACATAGAAGCCGGGATAGCAGACATTCCTGACGAGTGTCGCAAGATAACTTGAACTGAGGAGAGATATGCCCAGCTAAGACTACATGAGCCATTAGTCTCTAACATCAACTCTGGATCCATCTTACAAGACTGACAGCCAATAGCTATTGTCTGCAAAGCTGACCACAAGCAGGTCCATAAGACCCCATGCAACGCCTGACCAGCCTCTACCAGGATCATGCCTATCCATGCCCCCAGGATATTAGATGCATCGGATAATGCTATATTAACATTAACCTGATTAGTAGTGTCCTTACCTGGAATAAAGCCACACTGCTTTGGAAATACCAACTGTTGAATGCAAGTAGCCAACCGCACTTCTGCATTATTTTTAACATCTGAATTAATCAGAGACATGGATCGGCATGACCCCTATTCGTCCACTGGTTTACCCTTCTTTAGAAAGTTTACAATATAACATTGTTCTAAGATTCTGAAATATGACCACCTTGCTCACTGTAGATAATGACAGTGAGTAGGACTGCTGGCAAAATACTTTAAAACATTTTATAAAACTCTAGAGGCAAAGAATCATCGCTTGCAGCCTTACTGGATGTAATATATCTTATAGTCCTACCTATTTCTTCCAGAGTTATCGATTTTTCCGTTACCTCCGCCTTAGATGGGGTTAGCCTTGATGTATTTGCTGCTGATATATACTCTGCCATTTTCCTTGTACACAGGGCCTGAGTTTCTGTGTATATTTCTTAGTAAAAGAGTAAACTTTGATAAAGAATATCCTTAGAATCATAGTGTTTAACCTTGTTTGTCCTTAATGTACTGAACCATATTCTGATGCCTATTTTTGACAATTGTGTAGGCCAAGATCTCTCTCACCATATTCAAATAAAGTGAACCTCCCAGTCATAAATGCTACTGTAGCTTTCTCTCTTTGTATGCGATCCAGGCTACCCCATAATCTGATCACTTCTTACTCTATTTTAGGCTTCTTAGGGTATTTTTCTAATACTGTTGGAGCATGTTTCCACTCTCAACTTTGTAACTCAGAATACACTCAGGGACATATTAATGAGACCACAAGCCACTGGAGTGTCACTTTTTTTGATGCTCCTGTGATGCTAAGCCCTGCGCCATATTTACAAGGTGGCGTTAAGCCACTTTTTGTAGCTTAAGGCCACCTTGTAAATACGGCTCCTTCACACACAGCCCTTTGCATGGAAGGGGCATGCAAAAGGGGTTGCTGTGGGCATGCTACAACAACACCCATTGCATTTGACACTGCCACAGATTTATGAGTTTTCGTAAACCTGAGGCAGCGCCAAAACCTAATGCCACTCCAGGGGTGGTGTTTGCAAAATGCTACATGGAGGAATACTTTTATTCCACCTCATTTTTTGCTTTTTCTGTGTTCTGCATTCTGCAGGACGCATAGAAAGAGCAAAATACCAGACATAATTGTTTATGTGCGGGAAGGTGTCCCTTCCTGCACATAAACAATCATTTCAAAATTACGCTTTGGCAGTTCTGTGTGTGCTGCATCCAGCAGCTCAGACAAACTTGCAAAATCGCCATTAATGATTGTTTATGTGCAGGAAGGGACACCTTCCCACTCATAAACAATCAAACCCCTCAACGCAGACATCCTTGGACAACGGTGGAAGGATGCCTGCGTTGGCGCTAGGCAGCTGAAATTAGCTCCAGCACCAGGGACAACACAGGGGTGCCACCATATGCAATTACATACGGCACATCTCTGAATTGTGAAAATGATGGAGGGCAGCGATGCCAATTTTGGCGCAATGCTGCGCTCCGTCATTTTCAGTTAAAAATGGGCCTTAATGTGTTTGCTCCTTCTGGCACTTACTCTGCTCAGGAGATGAATTGCTCTGGTACACCAGTACAAATGCTTTCCAAGGCATCCCAGACATTGTTGTGAGCATAAGAGACCAAATTGAAGGTTATGATTTTGACTACCTGGCTTTTCATTCTTTTTAAAATTAAATGAGAAAGTTCTAAGGAAAGTCCATCATCACCGTTCTACTGCAGAGTCACCAGTATGGAATGTTAGTAATAGAGGATAGTGACCAGAGGTAATATTAGGGCACAGCTCAAGTCTAGATTTAAATAATGCCGATGGGGGGGCAGTGGATGGGAAGTAATGAGTGTACCCAGAAGTGGTCAGATGAAAAAATCTCCAAAGGTCCACTAGGCCATGCACCCTTGATAACTCCTTGAGAGCCTGTCTAGTTTGGATCATATGTGGGGTACCAGTTCTATTTGTTGTGTTCCTCTTATAATCCATGATACAGTGAAAATCCCCTAGTAGTGATAATTCTCCAGACCAGCGTGCTAGCGCAAAATTTTATGTCTAACACCTATGAGTTATCTTTATTGGGGCCACACACCATACCCTGAGTGATTACTCACCTGCCATGTGGATACAAAGTAGGTTAGAGGGCTTTATATTAAAAAAGGCAGGAGCGTAGTAAAGTGACCCCAGAAATGTACACCTTCTGTGCAGTGCAGACATTGGTTTTACAGCCTAATTGTTGAAGCAGTGCCCTATCATCATAGGCTAGGGGAGTTTCACTGAAACACAAGATATCAAGTTTACAAACTAACACCTCTACTTTGTCCAGCTGTTGTTTCAAGGGGAAGATTAAACCTTTCACATTCCAGCACATTATCTTAAACTGTATTATAGCTAATGGTATAGATTATGTAAAACAAGGGAGAAACATCCCCTTCAGCCAAGTTTTCAGCAATGGCTTTAGTTACACACCCCTCTCCACATGTCCCCACACTAGGCACAGAGTCAGACTGTTCTATCCATTCCCTACAAAAGTACAGTCAGATATCTATATTATTTTCTATCAGTTATGTAAGAGAGGGTGATGTTATATTCTATAGAGGAAAACACCCAGAAACCTACCTGCATCCCCATCCCAAGCCCAACCCACACCCACCCAACACAAGGGATCAAATAATCTGGATATCATGGCTGTCAGAAGGAAAGACAACCCCTTGTAACCTCACCTAGCCCCCAATCCACCTCACCGTCACATGAGAAATAAGAGTGAAATAATACCTATGTAGATCCTAGAGAAAGGAAGACATCAGAGCCAATACAAATTGCTGCTAGTAAAGAAAAGAAGCAACAAAGGAAAGGGAGAATTAAGAAAACAAAATATTCACAGAGCACTAGTCTTATTTTCCAGCTCCAGGGCATCCTAGCCATTTGATCCTCCTTTGTTCTTGTCAACATCCTTTGCTTCCTTATCAGTGAAGTAGACCCTTATCTTCTTACATTTCTGATTTTAAAGATGAGAAGGTTCTTGGAGATAGGCCAGAGCGCTAGTTACTTTAAGCGCACAATCATTTGCTTCAGCCTTCATCTATGCTCCATAGTTAGTTGACAGAAGTCTGAGGAGACAAAAAATTAGACAGAATCCACTATTATTGGGCAGAGGGGCAAGCCTTGAGGTAAATACCCTGTAGAAGCAGAAAATTTCCCACACAGATCAATATGGACGTGGTCTCCCCTCAGAAGCAGTTGGTTTCGCCCCCACCATTAATGGAAGCCTATGTGCATGTTGCATCTGGCAGTCCCAGTCTCCCGGATCAGGAAACACTTGTTGGAATAGCCAGATGATAAATTGCCTAGTATCATCAACTTCTTGCCCTCTGGTACTCCCAAGATCCTAAGGTTACTTCACTGTTTCAGTTTTTGAGATCCTTTAATTTTGACTGCATACCCAGGATCTAAGGGGCATAATTACAAGCCCCTATTGCCACTGGAGCAGCACTTTTTGAGATGCTCCAGTGGCGCAGTGCACTGCGCCGTATATACAAGGCAGCATTAAGCCACTTTTTGTGGCTAAACGCCACCTTGTAAATATGGCCCCTTCACATGCAGCACTTTGCATGGAAAAGGCATGCAATGGGTGTTGCTGTTGGTGTTCCACAGCAACACCCATTGCATTTTGAGGCTGCCCCAGATTTAGGAGATTTCATAAACCTGAGGCAGCGCTAAAATTTAACGCCACCATAGGGATGGCATTAACATGGCGCAACGAGGGGAAATCCTTTCATTTCTCCTCGTTGTTTGCTCTATTTGTGCTGCATCCTGCAGCACAGATAGAAAGTTCAAATCGCTATTTTAGATTGTTTTTGTGCGGAAAGGTGTGCCAATCTCCCCTCAACGCAGCCATCCTTGCACCATGGAGCAAGGGTGGCTGCGTTGGCACTCTGCAGCTAATTTAGCACTGGCGTAGGGGGGAACACAGGGATGCGGGGTATTCTTTTAAATACAGTACATCCTTGTGTTTTAGAAGTGTTGCAGCGTGGTGCTGCCAATTCTGGTGCAGCAGCTGTGCTGCACCACTTCTTCTAATTATGCCTAAGTTTCATGTTCTTTTGCTAATTGCTCGAGGGCTTGCATCTGAGAAGTCACAGTAGTCACTTTCTAGGCTATCTCTGCCTCCATTTGTCAGAATCAAAACTTGTCCACTGTGACCCCAGTGTAGTGTTTAGAAGTCTCAGGGCAAAGTATTTGAATACGCTGAAAGATAGAAGCAAGGGATCGTTCTAGAGGGTCCGTCATGCAGTCAATTAAGCACTTCCTGTCATCCCCCAAATGGGGGGGTTCTGCAGCATAGAGATTGCTTGCTTCATCAGACTTTATGCAGTAGACACCCCCTGTTCCTGGGATGAGCATTACGAAGACCGAGCTCTCTATAGATATTATTGCTATGGCCAAAAGCAGGCATATGTATCTGCATGTTTGCTCCATTATGAGCTATTTCACCATTGACTTAGGTAGGCTCAATGTTCTGGGGCTTTTAGGAACTACATTCAGTACCTCTCCAGGCAGGGACCTGCACTTTCTTCTTAGGGATTTTAGATACCCATTGCTGAAGTTTGGTTCCCTTCAAGCTAATATTATGTCCAATAAAGTGTCCACATTCTGAAGGGGTAATGCTCCTTAGAGGAGACCCTGAAACAACAGTGCCTACGTACTGCCCTTTCCACTCAACTCCTGTAGCTCTTTCACTCACCGGTAGCACCTCATTGTGCCCTTTTATACCATCATCATTGATGCCAGTAGCACTCGATTAGTTCACTAAGGTTTTCATTGTTAGAGCCCCAAGAGAATCCCTGAAGCAGCACTCGAACATGGCTGAGATGCAGGCTAAATCGACGCATGCTGCCTCAGAGGGAAGAGCTGCTCTACCCTCACTGGCCACTGTGACATTGTTGCTTTCTTGGGATACAGCTTGGAACTTTATCCCAACATTTCTGAGGGGCAAAACCACCTATTTCAGTGAAAGAGGCAAGGGCAGTAGATAACACTTGCATGCTTCACTCTCCCGAACAGCATTCATAACCTGTACTGCAACTGAAGCAGCACAGGCTGGGGTGTCACTGGTGGAGGCAGCTTCTGATGCGTCTACTATGCTTACACACACCCCGGTAAGTGGAGCAGGATGGCTGGTCAACAATTTCAGCACAGGGTGATCAATATTCAAGGAAGGTTCTCTGCTATGAGCTACCAGGATACTACCACCACCATCTTTTACAAAATCAACAGCAGTTTGTAGCATGTGACACTCCTCCCCATCTTCAGAAGTGCTGACTTCAAAAGCTCTCCTGGTTCGGGTGCAGTTCATCTTTTTCAAAACAAAAGCTGTTGGGCTGGTACCTTCATTCAGGAAGACCAAAGAATACTGATCAGTGCAGTCTTGGACATGGTTCTATTAATAATAGAAACACATCCAAGCTGACGAACCTCAAGGGCTCTGGGGACATGTAGTCTAAAATTGCTTATACAACATAACAACCAGCAGAGAGTGAGTGAGGTCCGTGCCCTCCGTGGCTCAAGGCCATCCATGAAGGAGCCATCCACCCTGCTCGCACAGCCCAGGTGCACTCAATTCGGGTGGGTAAAGAGCAGGCCACAAATAGAGCACAGCAGCTAAACGGCAGCATCTAATGCCACCTAGCGAGTTTTCAAGGTCCACAAAAATTTGGCTCTGCAATCCATCCACAGATACCTTCTGGTGACCAAGGCTAGACGAGGAGGGGGAAAGAAGAGCGAGAGTGCAGTGCACCCACAGCAGCCTCAACCTGCTGCCATCTTTTCTTCCCCGCTCCCTAGGTACCATGACATTTTTGTTGGCGATATTTCAACATACAACCCAGAAAATGCATGGAAGCATTGTTATCATACTGAAAGTTGATTAAGATAGCTTGTCCAAGTGAGCAGTCAGAGACAGTATAGAGTGTATGATAATTCCAAGAGTTCTTACCTCTTTAGCAATTTTTGGTGATAGTCACAGTTTTTCTGGACTAAAGAATAGATGTTCAAGACCTTTCTTGTCACAGCAGGTTAGTATTTTGTGTTTTGAAGCATTTAATTTGAGGTATTTCAATATCATCTATCAGTCTATGACTATGAGGCAGTTGTTGATATTTGATTCTAAAAGGTCCTTCGAGGTTTCTGATATAATTTTCTGAGTATTGTCCACATAGTTGTAGCAGCTAAGATAAACTATTGATTAGATCAAGTACTGATTTCATTCACCTATGAAACAATGTATATATAAAGTAGGGGTGAGGTGATAAGGTCTTGTGAACTCTCATTTTTATATTGTAACGGTTTAATGAAACAAGTGATATATGAGTCAAACAAATCTGTTGTGATGATAAGAAGAAATCCATGCAAAGTTACTGCCATCTATAGCTACTTCCTTACTACAAATACTTATCATCTTGGTGCACTGTCTCTAATGCCACTAACAAAGTCAGGAGTAGTGATGCAGCTACACTCTTTTTGTCAGTAGGGTTTTTAAGGTCTTCCAAAGACCAACTAGGACTGATTCAGTGTCTCTTCCTGGGGGAATCCCTCTTTTTGGTAGCAGTAGCCTGAGTTCACTGGTATATGTCAGCTCCATGGTTCAATCCTCTAAATGAGGTTGGGGCATAAGATACCCACTCAAGCACCACTAAGGACCATACAATAGGTATCTCCCCCACTTCAACCTCAGACACCACCATTTCAGTACACTTCTGAACTTCTGGGTACTCTGCCAGGAAGAAGGAATTCTGTGCTGCTGAAAGTCTGTTACTCATCAGGACTGCACTATGCTGCTTTGATGTGCTGACATGGTGCCTGCGGCTCTGTTTCATGTGTGAGAAGAACTGGACTTGCACATCTTGAACCACAAGAATTGAGTGAATACAAGGGCTAGTTAGGTGGCTTCCTGATCTGAAGCCTCAGGGACATAATAGACTTCCAAAGACCTTGCATTTGCACCTGGACTCTGCCATCTGTTAGTCTACCATACTAAGTGGTGCCACCCCAGTCCTAGCCACCTGGAACTGGGCTTAAGTTGTTTTAACTGCCTCTGTGGACCCCACAAAACTGACGCATCTCCTTTGCTTATCAGTGCTACCCGTAGCAGAACTGACACATCTCCACTGCTATGTGAATTGGAGCCGTCACAAAGACCCACATCCCTGACCTGTAATGCCTTTGGAACCGCCACTTTTGTGACGCATCCTCAGTTCAAGCCCCCTCATCCCTCATCAAAGGCAGCCTAGATGACAACACCAGACTCTGCATCTGCGCTCCGCATCCTGAACGCCGAAATTTGCATCACAAGCACTGTCGACAGGATCATCCACAACAACACTGGCCCTTGCACCGCAGCCTCGCCACATCTCAAAACTGAAGCATCGCTTTAGCTGCGCAATGCATCTTTGACGAGGATCCACACAACACTCAGCAAACTAGAATTGAAGGTTCTCTGTTCAGTAGTCCTAGCTGGCTCCCGGTAGCAGCCCCACACTCCATCTCAGTCAACCTGAGCTTGTGACTTTGTCTCAGCCCAGCATGACAAGATATCCACAGTTGGAGCTTTACGCCCCTGGGAGCTGTTTTCTCTCAAAACTTTTAAATTCAGGATCTTTGGGTCTACTAATTGGATTGTTATTGTTTTGGTTTTGTTTTATTTATTAAACTGAGTTCAGTGTTTCTAACCTGTTGTGGTATGCTTTTTGTGTTGTGCTTTCACTATTTCACTCTTTGAAGTGTTGCATAAATACTTTACACATTGCCATTACGTTAAGCCTGACATCTCTGTGCCAAGCTACCAGGGGGTTGAGCACAGGTTAATTTGGGGTTTGCTGTTTCTTACCTGGACAGGGATTGTGGTTGCTGCTTGACCAGGGCTCATACCTTAGCCAACCGGTAACCCAATTTCTCACAGAAATCATGTCAGAGGTCAACTCTAATAACTTTTTGTAATTAAGTTCTGATATCACAATGCCTGCTGCCAGCAGCACAGGTGAAAAGCAGGTCAGGTCACAGAGCAGCTATACAAGACATGTTGCTTTTCTTTCTTCTGCTGTTTTTCTAGTTGTGCAATGACAATCTGAAATGGGAGATTTATGGCAACTTGTTTATTTCTTACACTCCCAAGGTAGTTATAAAAAGTTTGAACTTGTCTATGTTTTTAAATGACTTGTATTAAACTGAATCTAATATATTTTTGTTTAATTTTGCACTAGAGATTCTATTGTTATTCTTTCTGTTTGCAAACATGCTCTCTCTTATTCGAAAGAGCTAAGCACCAAGGCTTTAATAGGTTGGTGGGAAAGGTGATGATGTGACCATGCATTATAAGGAATAAAGTACCCCCTACAAAAATATTGTAAGAATATTGTGTGAGTCACCTTGGAGTTCCCTAACCTTATAAAGGATCTCAGCCTTTGGCAACGTTCCTTTACATGGTCATGGAACTTCTCTGTGACTTGCAATATCCTCATAATGTACAGCAGAATATACGTTATGCCATATATCACACCTTCAAATCATCCTAGAAAATACAATTTATTTTCCCTTTACCCAATAAATGATGGCATATCAGAGTTAGTATTAAAGTTTCATTCCTAACTGCTAGAACCCTACCAGATGAGGTTCTTCAAGGCAATGCTTGTACAGAGTTGCTTCCCTTTCATATGGTGAACACTCAATTCCAAGGAATTCAATTACCAAGGAGTTCATTCACTCCTGATTCTGAAGCAGCTCAAGTTCTGGTCTCTAATTACATGGAAATTCTTGTCAAAATTTTACACTTTTCAACTAGAAATTGGAATGCAACTCATCAATGAACATTTAAATTCAAGAGGGAGTCTACTCAGTCAACCATGACATCTTTTACAAAATCAACAGCAGTTTGTAGCATGTGACACTCCTCCCCATCTTCAGAAGTGCTGACTTCAAAAGCTCTCCTGGTTCGGGTGCAGTCGTCTTTTTCAAAACAAAAGCTGTAGGGCTGGTACCTTCATTCAGGAAGACCAAAGAATACTGATCAGTGCAGTCTTGGACATGGTTCTATTAATAATAGAAACACATCCAAGCTGATGAACCTCAAGGGCTCTGGGGACATGTAGTCTAAAATTGCTTATACAGCATAACAACTACTGCTTCCATGATGGACCACCATGAACATTGCCACATCACTTTTTGGGGCAAGATGGGTGTCTGGATTTGTTGAGGCTTGCTGCACAGTGGTCCTTAATATCATTACACTCACCTGCAATTGGGGTGCAGCATTCTATGACAGTTCAAGTCTATGAACTGTTATATTTGGAGAAATACCACTTTTTCTAAGAGTTTATAAAGAAAGGTCCATTGGAGACTGGTCTGCAAGTATTAGGCTCTTGTGGGTCTTAATTTTTCTTCTTAGGAAATGTTCTTCTTCTTAGGACTAATCAAAGAAAGTTATGCTTTCTTTAATTATTCCATAGTACCCCTGTAGTAAAAGGACTTCTTGATTATGTATGGGCACAATACCTCTCAATGGTGAAAGAAAAATCTTCCGAAAATTAGTAGAGGACCTGGCTCTAGGGGGCAGCCAGTTGGACTGCTGGCTTTTGCCAGGAACAGAAATACTGACATTGCAATTTCTTTGAAGAAATAAATAATTGGCAAGCTTTTTTCTATTGTGATGTTTGATTGGAAAACTGAGTGGCAGCTGGTTTCCATGGTTGCACGTATGAATTTGATGTAGTTGCTTTGGTAATATAATATGTTGCTAATATGTTGCAGAAATCTCTAGAGAGTGGACTAGATTGCCTTCTGGAGTGCAAAAGTCTGACAAAAAATATGGAGATCATTGGTTGGACGTTTGGCCTTATGCATGCTACTTGAGTTAAAGAATTATTTTACCATTTTTATGTATGATTTGAATATTTTGTTATGCCTGGTTCAAACACATTTTTCCTTGAGGTTTGTAGGATTTGTATCAGGCCCATTAAAGTGCTGATATTTGTCCTTTCATCTTTTTTTAAGTATTTGCTCATCCAAGAAGCTTTCATTTTCTTCTTGCCTTGCTTTGAGCTATGCTGTCTGCCCTAGAAAGACTGCAATTCTCTCTCTCTCTTACTCTCACACTCTCGCTCATATATATTAAGGCCTAAGAAGGTTGAGGTTGTGAGCAATGTCTCCACTTGACACATCCAATTGAAGTGGAAATGCTATATTTATGTTGTCGGCTAGGTAGCCTATTTCCTGATTCTTATAATAACCATTGTTCCAAAACACATAGGGTCTCATTACAACCCTGGCTGTTCCGCCAGCTATTATGACCGTGGCGCAATAACCACGGCCATACCGCCGGACCCTCCACTATACCGCTAGGCTTTCCCCTGGCGGTCATAATCCCTAGGGCAGCAGTGGAAGCACCGCAGCCCTGGGGATTATGAGTCGCCGACCGCCAGCCTGGCCACGGCGGTAAATACTGCCATGGAAAGGCTGGCGGTGAGGAGGACTTGGGGTGCCCCTGGGGGCCCCTGCAGTGCCCATGCACTTGGCATGGGCAGTGCAGGGGCCCCCAGGCATAGCTTTGTCGCGCATTTCACTGCCCGAATTTCGGGCAGTGAAATGCGCGACGGGTGCTACTGCACCCGCTGCACATCAGCATTGCCGCCGGCTCTATTCTGAGCCGGCAGCAATGTTCATGTGACTTTTCCGCTGGACCAGCGGACGGAGCAGACAGTAACACTGTTACCATCCGCTGGCCCAGCGGAAAAGTCATAAAAGGGAGCCAGAAATACCGCCGGCACTGGCGGTATTCTGGCTCCCGCAGTGTCGGTGGTCTTTTTAAAAGACCGCTGAGGTTGTAATGAGGGCCATAATGTTCATGCAGTGTGTGTTTGTAGCGGAATCATAAAAAAGACTGTAGACCATTATACAACATTTGTAGATGGCTTAACATCTTCTTCTATAAATGTAGAGCCCCATATGCATCACAGGTATTGTGCTAAGTCAGCCGAAAACACGTTCTATTTGTTGTGGTATAACTGACTATCTGAAAGTATAGAAGAAGAAAGATCATATAGTAACAGAACTAACATGTCAATACGTCTTTTTTAATTTCTTTTTTTTCTTGAACTTCATGTGTTGCTGGCAATTAATCTGGGTGATAAAATGTGCAACTTTTAAATGTGCTCCGCCACTAAAAGTTAAACTTGCATAATGAACTACAGCTCAGATTTATCATACTTTCATGCAGCCCAGGAATGTGCCATATTCAACATAATATAGTGCAATCCTGTCCTTTCTTTGCACTGGCACACTTTTTGCTGTCTAGCACCAATGCAGAAACCCACACAGGAACTCTTGGGTCATGGTGCAAAGGTGTCTGTGTTGCAGGCAAGATTGTTTTAGTGCAGGAAGGGACAAAAACAATCCAGAGAGACATTTTCATCTTTGAATGTGTGCTGCAGAATGCAGCACAAGTAAAAAGAGGAAAAACTGAGGAGAAATAAAAATGGTTCTACTTGTTATGCCTCCTTTGGGAGACTTATCATTTTGAAGCATTGCCAGGTCTACCACTTATGGTAAATCTGGTAATGTGGCGAAATCCATGGGTGTATGCCTGTGGACACCTACATTCCATCCATGTTATGCCTCCCTTGGGCAGAGTAATGCAAGACAGCAATTTGTGCTGCCTTGCATTACTCCATATTTATCAAGCCATGCACGGCCACCCAAGGTTGCTTTGTTGGCTTGATGAAGCTGACTTTAGTGTGTATTGTTCTTGTACCGCCTTGCATGTCATGGCACAAAGGCGACACAACACTACGATAAATATTTCCAAGTGATATATTTTGTGCACATATATTCTGTCTTGTATCTTGCTATGGCCAAGGTCATTCCAATAAACGTGAAATGAATAAGCATAATTTTGTAAAACCTCACATAAGGTCCTCAAAGCCGCTAACACAGAAAAAGGGAGAACAGTCTAATGCAGCCTTAACAGCACTGGCGCTCCAATAAGAAGGGCAGTCTTATTATAGAACCACAGAAACGAAATGCATCATGTTTATTAGACAGTGCCCTAACCAGGTGAAATATTAAACAAGCACAAGTCCAGGTCAAAGAAATTCACGTTGCAGTCTGTAGAACTGGGACATAAAATATGTCACCCGGGATTCAGTTTCATGCATTTAAACTAAAAATAAAACGCAGATCTGTCTTCGAGCTGCTGCTGTAAATAAAACCAATCGTCACTCAAAGTGCCCCAGGAGTTCCCTCAGCATCAGTGAGATATATGGGCGCATTTCAAAGCTGACTCACACGGCAATTGAGCAGAGAGGTTAAAAAAGAAAACACTGTAAATAACACAACTTACAAAACCTTGTTGAAGAAGAAGCCAGGCACTAACAAATGGCAGTGGCAAAAAATTAGGGACTTAGGGCCAGATGTATCAAACTCCTTGTTTGTATTTCTTAAATAGCGAATTTTAAGAAATCGCTATTTAAAAAATGCAAAATGGGATGTATGAAAATTCCGAGTCGGTAATAGTGATTTCTTAAAATTGGCAATCGCTATTACCGAATCGCAATTAGGGAATGGGACTCCATTCATCGATATGGGCCTGTAGGCCCATATGTGCGAATGGTTTTGCATTACCTAATTTGCGAATTTCAGTTAGGAATTCACAAATTAGGTAATGCAAACCCCAGGGTGCTGGAGCCCTAAGGCCCCCTCTGATGCACCCCCAAAAAATATTTGCAGACATGTGAAGCGCACACATGCCCTAATGGCATGTGTAGGAATTCCCTATTTGCGATTTCCAATTTAGAGAATCGCAATTCCCGATTCTCTAAATGGAGTCGCAATTTCAGAGAATCACTATTTTAGCGATTCCTTGAAATTATATTGCGAATGCCTTTCATACATATTAAAAGACATTTTTGCATTCGCAAATGGGCTAATTTTGCGATTCGCACCGTTTGCAAATGCAAAAATGTTTGATACATCTGGTCCGTATTTACAAGGAGCTTGCACCACTGCTGCGTCATTTTTTGATGCAGCTGCATCGCATTCTTAGCCCGATATTTACAAAGTGACTCTAGAGGCCTCTTGCATCACGTTTTCCTCGCGCGCATCAATTTTTCCTAGTGCAAGATCCGGCTGCGTCAGGTAACGACAATGATATGCAAGGTAGATGTTCCCTCTTAAAAAAACATGCAGAACAGATGCAGCCATATTTACAAGGATTTTAAAAAATGACACTTCTTTGGCAAAAGTCACTCAGAGTCTCCAATGCATCAAAAAATGAATGCCTCATCAGACCAGGTATAAAAATTATGCACTGGCACTGGTATATAAGGAGAACATACCTAAAATACTCAGACAAGCTCTAGGATCTACTCTTCCTACAGCTTGGAGCCCCAAGAAGACTACCACCACTATCATCTCCACCATCACTACCAATATCACCAACATATATTGCTAATTGGTCTCAGGGAGGAAGAGATAATTACCCATTACCATCTGAGGAGGGGTCCATATTATGGCTGCTACCCTTGATTGCACGAAGACTCCAGGCTACAGTAGACAGGGTTACCAACATCCCTCCGCAGACAAAACTCCTGGCTGTAATCCACATGCTGGCCTCGGGGTCCTTCCAGACAGCAGCAGCCTGAGTGGGCAGAATATTTCAGCCATCATTCTCCTCATTCCTACTCTTTGTCCTGGATGCCATCATCCATCTGGCACTCCATTACACCCTCTTCCCCAACACCCAGTAACTGCAGCAGGGGATCAAACAAGGATTTTATGCTATTGATGGATTCCAACATGTGTTGAGTGCAATGGAAAGCATGCATGTGCAATTGGTTACTCCTGCTGCAATTGCCCATCTCTACCACAACAACAAACATACCCACTCCATCAATGCCCAGACCATTGTCGACCATCCTGGATTTTTACATATGTGCTGGCAAAATATCCTGGAAGTGTGCATGATGCATACATATTCCGGCACTCAATCATGAAGGAGCTATTCCAGGATGGAAATTTTGTAAAACTCAAGTACCTAACAGACCCACTAATTATTTGAAATGTGTGACAAAATACACATCTCAGTATCTGCCAACACAGAAAGGGACTTCAGTATGAGGACTGTTCCACATACATGCACTATGCATCTGGTTACATATGCAATACAAATCCCCCAGTCACACATGTGAATACATCTAAAGCCAGTTTTGCATATGTTGCATGGTGGAAAGGCACAGAGCAATGCATGGAAGGCAGAACATATGGCTACCATCATGCATGGGAATGTTCTATGTCCATTGTGGGGGTGTCCCCATGTGACTCCTACGGTCCATCAGAGTGTTATGTATCCCACACTCAGAACTAGGTGCAAGGTAACAAACCATGGCTCATGGGCGGGGGATGTGTAACTGTCCAAATGAATAGTAACCATCAATCACTCCTATGTCCTATGTGTGCTGTGTAATGCGGCACACATCCATTACTCACCAGGCATCTGAAGCAGCAACCTTTGGCTTGTGTGTGCTCCTGCACACACAAATACAATCCTGCATGCAAAGAAGAACCCTACAACTTCCAATGCAAGTGTGAATGTGTACCTGTGCAAGTGTGAATGTGACAAGACTCTCAAGAGTGGGTGATTCCCATGCATTTTCCACTTCATTCAATCTCATTACACGCTGATGGCACAGTACTATTTTCAAAAGACGATGTGGGAGACAATGTGAGGGCACTAACCACCTTTGGATGACTTTCCAATCTCCTTATAAATGTGGACAAATCATATGCTTTCCCTTTCATGTCTGTAATAGTGGGCCCTACCCTGCGGTTTTGAGGCATAGCTGTACAGGTCATGCCACGTACCTTTCCCTATCTAGATGTCAATATTTACAGTGAAACTGACGATATTCTTGAAGGCAACATTCATGAACAACACATTCCCTTAAAGGGTAAATTGCCTTCTGGGTTACGTTCCCCTTGTCCTTAGCAGGTCGTCTAATGTGTTTACGGCTCTTATACTGTTTCGTTGATCTCCTGGTGGAGGTCCCTGGATGAGTGTTTAGGATAAAGGACGCAATGTTGGTGGAACCTTCTTGGGGATCAGGTTACTGCAGGATTAGTGTTGACACATTGCGGCTTCCTGCAGATGCTGGAGGCTTGAGGGCTCTGGATTTCAATGCTTCTTGTCTGGCAGGACAACTACAGTGGCTAGCCTATTGGTTGGCTGGACTCAGTCTGATAGAGGTAGGATTTACTACAGTACAAATGAGCCAGGACCAACTACACCAACTAATTTGCCCCAGTGCAACACCACCACCAGCCACATTGTTTCTTTTGCAAGTGGCCCTTGCCTAGTAGAGCCTAGCGGTGAGATCTACTGCTCCTGTTCTGATGTATGCCCCAAACATCCCTCTTCATGGTCATCCCACTCCTCCAGGTACCCTGACAGCATGACAGTTGAGTGCCAGGGAACAGAATGGGGAATGACAATCAGCTCACTGTTCAATGATGGAGCACTTATGTCCCAAACTGATTTATTCACCCCCATGTATTTCCTGAGACCTTATTTCTTCCTCATACTTGTTTACTTTGTTATGTCCATCAACACTGGTCCCCTGATGGGAAGGAGTCACTCACACACATATTATGTCAAGCATTACACACCATGGGACATGGTAAACACCTTATACATTAACTTTACAGTGGAGCCAGGGTACACCATAGGATCTCCCTTGTCCCACTCAAACTTAAACAGGAAATAGACTTGATCTGTGAATCCTTGGACAAGATTTGGTCAACATACTAGAATACCCCAGAAAAGTCTCTTTCAACATGAGCTCATACAATTCACAATGTTTCATAGGGCGTATTTAACAGCCCACAGGCTTAGTGTCACCATTCCCACCACCTCCTTAATCTTAATATGTACTAGATGTAAGGCCTTAGATGCAGATCTCCTCCATATGTTATGGTCCTGCAATATACTCATCCTGGATGGGCGTAATCACAATGATGACAACCATTCCTGGTCTTGATTGGGCAATTTCTGCTGGGTCTGCATCCTAGATCCAATGGCTCCCTGACCACAGTAAGATTTAATAATCTAGCCTAATTGTTTGCAGAATGAGTCACCGCCCAACACTGAAATTCCCCTAGGGTCCTTAAGGTCAAATATTGGTGAGGGGAAGAAGCAAGGCTATTGGTAAAGAGGAATACAGAGGATTACGCAGAAAGACCATCTCGCTCAAATGGGACCCCGTGCTGGAAATATTTAAGGTGCTAGGAACTGTGTCTGTTGAAGAAGTGTCAGTGCACACCTCAAGCACATGGGAATACTAGAGCTCCCCCTAAAAGCCCTCTCTTTCCAATGTGCACACTGCACTCAATGAACACACACTACACCCGCTCCCGCTAACAATAGCGCTACCTACCTACACCAGGTGACGCATACAGTTCAAGAGGGGAGGGTCTGGAAGGGTTGGGTGTCATGCACACACTATTTAGATGATGCTTTGATGTGCCACCTTGTGTTGTTTCCAGTATATCTGCATTTATTGTGGTAATGTGCTAACAGAAGCATACTGCTGGAAGTACAATGCATCAATATTGGATTGCACTGTTGTACTTCACTGAAAATGCAATAACGTTTGTGTAAAACAATAAAAAAAACATTGAGTGGACTAGAGCAACGACAAATAACCATCTCAAATTCTGCAGCATTAACAGGACAGTCAGGATGTAGATTTGTAGGACGTATCTGCTCCTGCAGTGCATTTGACATCACATAGATTGATTGATGAACCCCCCCTGCAAATGTCAATATACTGATATGAATGACTCATCATGTGATCACATCATGGAGAAGTGCATGACAATACCACTCCAAAAAGCCCACATGGAAAAGAATGTACCCTATGCAGGTATCTTAAACATTGGCACTCTCTTTTTTCAGTTTCAGCTGATCAAGGCTATGGGATACAGCAGTGGGAAATTACCCAGTATGCCAAACCTTAGACAAAGCCGGAGAAGGGATATAACCAGGCACATATAAGGACACGTAAAGTGGTGGAGCAGACCTTTGGCCTGCTCAAGGTGCAGGTTCCGCTTCCTGGATGTTTCTGAGGGTAGATTACTCTATTCCTCCTTCGACCAGTCTGCAAAATTATAGTGGGGAGTGCCATACTGTACAACATCTGTGTGTGTACGAATGTCCCCTGGGAGGGGGATCAACCACAAGAAGACCCGAACATGGAGACATCCAGGTCTCTACACACACAGCGCATTCATAGTTTTTTCATTTAAATCACATCTGTGAATGTATCACTAAAGCGTGTGTGACAGAGCATTCACATCATTATACATTATCAAAACCATCATTTCTTTTCTTTGTGTTTCTGCCAGAGTTCCAAAAAACAACAACTTACCCACATCTTGGAAACTATAAGTAGACCACAACAGATGTCAATTAGCTTTGAACGCCAAGATCATTTTCAAAGTGCCAGACACAATGCATCGATCTTTGTGTTGTGTGTAACATGCGCATTGCCCATTGAACAATCATGTATTCAAAACACACATATCAGACAAATATGTGTCCAAACATGACAAATACATACAAATTTACATATTAATGCAATGCTTCATTTCCATATGCGATGCATTTGCATGAGAAGTGACCCCCATCTCTGAGTAAAAAACAAATGACGCTTTGGACCCAAACGTGACGCTTTAGTATGAAAATATTAGTCATAAACTTAAACAAAAGATCAGTGTGAGAAAATTTGACTCATCAATGGCAAAGAGATCCTTCTTACCGGTGACAAGTCACCACATTCATTGTATTCACACTCACATGTATGACAAATAGTATGTGTATTACAGAGGACAGTCCAACTGTATGTGTAATACAGTGTCAGCCAAATCTGAAATCAATTGGTGTGCATACCAAACAATCTTATAGCACATCTCAAACTGTTGGCAAAGTGTATGAGTTAATCAGGACACATGACAGATAATATATCAATGTGGAGCCATCATCTGTCATGACTATTTACTAATTTGACCTCTACTTTCTGTGTGGTTGTCAAAGGATATTGTCTTCAGCTGTGAGTGATGAATACTTAAATACATCCCCATATGGAATCCGAGTGGTGCTTTCATCATGCCCTAAGCAGGACTTGGACCATTGTAGATAGGACTTTTAGAGACCTCATGTACCACTTCAGGAGCCAGGATATGTCTGGGGGCAAATTACTCTACTCACCACCCATGGTTTGCAATATAATATTAGTCTGCTGCATATTGCAGAACATTTGTGTATGGACAAATGTCCCATGGTCCGATGACAATGAGGAGCAGGAAATTCCAGACGATGAAGATAAGGAAGATGAGGAGCAAGCTTAAAATATCCCATCAGTAGCAGCAACATGGCAGAGGAACCATATTCTACAAAATGTAGTCACAAATGCCTGAATGAGTTTCACAATGTCACAAAATTATGACTACATGAATTGGTGTACCTATATGAAAATAAACATGTAAGCACTACAGTGTCACCGCCGGGGCAAAAGTGGCAGAATACCACCGGCCCCGGCGGTGTGACCGCGGCGCTTCCGCCGCGGTCGTAATCCGTCTGGAAGCACCGCCAGTCTGTTGGCGGTGCTTCTGTCATTTTAGCCCTGGCGGTCTCGTACCGCCAGGGTCAAAATGACCCCCATAGTGTGCAATTACAGTGTGTGTCTCTTATACAGCTAGACATTTGTATGGCTTCATACTTGTGGATGATAGTATAGTTCACTCATAGAATGATGACTGTGAAGTGATCCACTTAGTATGTGCATGAATACACAGTCCAAACCCAGAGGTCTACTTCTGCAACATCAAATCTGCAAACACATATCATATCCATTAAGAGACCTCACATCACACGTACAATGCTAAATACTAAACTTTGCAAGTGCAAGAGTGCCTACCTAATTACAATGTGCCCACATTTGCCTCACGAGGCCTCAATGCCAAAGGAAACAGAGTGATATAGGCTATCATGTTTCTGTGTTCCACTCAGATACAATACAGATGTGGCTGTACATTCACAAGTGAACACTTCAAATATTCACACAATATAGATACACATTGTGATGGCTGTCAATGGCCAACATATGTATGATTAGATTACATCTGGCTAGTTATCGCTGGACAAGGAGACTTCACAAATTTAAGAGTGAGTCTGTGGGTAAACAGAAGGAGCTGTTGCAATCTGAATGAGCAACACACATACTCCAAAACACAAGGCCATACAGCTGATGCTGGTGTGGTCAAACATGTTATGGTGTGTGTTTCTGAAGCTCTCTGTTAACTGTCGGTATGCTCATATCAACATCAGTCACTCATGCCACCACAGATACATAGCAAATGTAGGGAGCCAGTTTGTCACATGTATGCCACTTACATTGTAGAGTGGTTGAAACACACAATGTCGGTCACTCCCTGAGTTGGTACACTGCAACTTCACGGCATCCTGGGATGGCAAGCCATACAGATATGACCTAGGTATCACAGGTTAGGTACACTGGTGTCACCCCACTCTCGGCCCATCTGGTGCCACAAGCCTCTCAAGAATGTACCTGAGGCCATGCAAAGTCTAGCTATGTACTCATAGCAATGGAGGAAATTAACGCACCCAAAGATGCTCATACGTTTTACTCGGTGTAACTAGTGTATTGCAGGAATCTTGTTGGTGCATTGTTGCTGGATAAACCCCATGGATTATCTGGATGACTCATGTAAACATGTGGATGCCAACACGAGCTGTATAAAAGGCCCACTGGTCCACCCAATCTTCTGTTGATTTGCATTACAGTTCTCTCAACACCTCTATGCACATAAACCATTCATGGAACAGTCCTACGTGGCCAATGTGAGCAACAGAATGCAGGACACATGGAAACAAATGAGCCAAGGTCACATCAATTGATACATCCTTGTTCAGACTCTCCAGGAGATGTGTCCATGTGAGTCTTGTTACCTGTCACAATGTCAAACTGCATGGGGATTGTAATCATTAGCTGTCACAATGTCAAACTACATGGGTATTACATGTGAATATTCACTGTTAGGCACAAGCAACAGCACCTTGATGTAGAGTGTAGTAATGATGTGATATACGCTGTTCTGATATCCTCAGTATTTCAGAGGTCACATGAAAGGCATGCATGGTGGTCTAGCATTGCCCCATCAGCATGGGTGAGAATCACGTGCATCGCAAATGATGTAAAATTGACTATTCAGGGCACATACACATGCTGCCCTATTTGAAAATCGAACCTTGAGTGTTGCATTATTCACACCAAGTGCTGTTTGGTATAACAGGTGCACAATGGCCTTTTGCACACACTTTGTGGTCCCCTGGATCCCTGGAAATACCTGAAGCTACCACACATGCTTGTGCAGACATTCATGACAAAGCTGTGGGTTAAGGACACTTATACTGGCTGCGGGCCCATGCTAATGTCATTATCACTCTGATTTGGACTGTAGACTGTATGTAAGATGTGGGGCTACAGGCAAAGTCAATATCTGGAGGGGCACTGCCAGTGCGTCCCCTGATGGGATCCCCCTGGAGGAGGGAACAGAGGCATATGGCCCCATACACACATCCCTTTCCAGGTGTATCCAGGCAATCCCATCACTTGCCTGCAAGGGAGACTGTTTCCCCCCTAAGTTGCCTGACAGCCTGCTGCCTGCACCTTGGTACACGGCACAGATTGGCAGAAGGCTGCATTGTCTTACATGTGAGTGTGCTGACCTATGCCAAGGCACCTATATAGTATCCCTGGGGATATCTCAAGCAATGTATTCAGGTGACAATACATAGTTGGCACATGGAGCAACTCTTGTAAGGTGTGCCATTGCACTAACACAGGGATTGGTCCCTGTGCGTATGATCCTAGTGATGCAAGCACGCTCACATATGTACACTGTCAACACAACTACACACATGCAAAGACAGGAAGCAGGTAACCCCAACTATTCACAGTCAACATAGCAACCCTTGTAACCATTTACAAGCATTGCACATCACACTATACATAAGAACACACATATGCACCAGTGGGTAAAAAAAAAGATGCATGAGCCCAATGCGTGTTTTTACAGACATCGCATCAATCAAAAATGACGCATCCCATCTGACGTGACTGAATTAATGCATTGTACTTTGACAGGCCTTGTTTGAAATCCATGCATTGACTTGAAGCGTCCAAAAAGTTGATGCATCAGCTTAAAATGTGACACATCCGCCCAGGAAATATTGTGATGGTTCAGCCATGCTGAAAACCAGGAACTGTGAAGTTACTTTCAATTTGTTTTTAACTCACAGTCCATTTGTCTGTGCTTGAGAGAGGTTGTGTTCTGGTGTTGCTGAAGAGAGGAGTGGTGTTCTTGGAGCTTGTTGCGCTGTCTGCTATTGCTGTAGTGTCCCTAATGTCTACATTGTCATTTATATTTGTATTTTGTATGGTATTGTACTGCGCTTAGTCAGGTGCACGTCTTAGGAGTATTATTGTTGTTAGAGGTAGGTGGGAGTAGTTTTTAGTATTTGGGGTTTTTGGTTGTGCACAGTGTGTTTGTGGAGTGACATGTTGGGGAATAGAAGGGTGAAAACAATTAATCCCAGGAGTTAGGTGGGTTCCTGTGGCTGATAACCAACTACCTGCCCAACATGGTGGCCATTGGAGGCAGGGTCAGCCAGGGTTACAAGACTGAGGATGGAAGCTACTGTGGGAGAAGGTCCTCTTCCATATGCAGAGTCTGATTGAGGTGAAGCAGAAAACCCACCGACTAAAGCATCTCTAGGCAGATGTAATAAGCTGGGAACGTGACCTCGTGGTATACCTTGGGACTGAAGCTGGTGAAACTGTTGGTAAGTACACATGGTTTGTGATTCATTCTTTGCATCTCATTTGCCTTTCAATGTCAGTGGGTCATATATGTGAACGCACAAACGACATAAACCCACAAAACTGTTTTTTATAGATAAAGCATGCCACATGTGGGGAACATGTCAGGGTATGTGTGTAGGAGTAGAGTGCTTCAGTGAGGAGAAGGACCACATTGCCATTAGGTTATACTGGCCACAATAACAGTTTACAAATGTGTACAGTCAACAGAGGGAGAATGAAATAGAGGACTGTGCTGGTTGATTTGACTCTGGCATATTCTTAGGCACAGGGCAACGGAGAAAGTGGGTATGTGCCACAAATAGCATGATAAATAATGCCAGGCACTTTTGAGGGTGAAAGAAGTGCAGTCCACATCTTCTTCCTCTGATGCATGCAGTGCCTCTAGTAAGAGGGGCATTATAGGTTTCAGAGTAGAGGGAGGCACACACATATCAGGGGCTGAAGATGTGGATACTGTTTCCACAGCAGCTTTCACCTGTGGTCACACATAAGGCAGCAAAACAGCAAGGAGGATCTGTTGGTTTTGCAACACAGCAGCAACGTCATTGTGGTAGTCACCCATGGTGGCAAGGAGGAAGTCCTGCTTCCGCTTTATGGACTTCAAGATGTTTTTGATTTCCCCCGGCTGGTTGGCAACCTCACTAGTGCCACTTTGGCAGGGCATTTGCGCATGCCTCTGCCTCATGACACCAGTGATGTCAGCCAGGGACTGCTTAAGGCCACGGAGAGGACAGTAGGTTTTTCTTGTGGTGGAGAAGTTATCCTTATTTGGAATGAGGCACATATGGACTGCCTCTGGGTGCCTGCCATGGTACCCATCATCGCCTGCACCTGATCTGCCAGTTCCAGCAGGATGCCTGTTTTTTGTACCAATGTGGTGTTTTTTAACTGCTTTTTACTCTTTCCGCGCACAAAGGTGACGCTAGGACGGCTTGCGTTGCTTTACGTGCTGCTATTCAGCTAACATCACTTTTGAAGCAGTTGTTTTAATTTTCCTTCCGACACAGCGCACAGGCTAACATCACTTTTTTTGTCACAGCCAGGATCCTAACGCTATGGTGCCCCATATTGTAAATACCGCACAAGCATGGCGTTAGGATCTGCCGTACTGCAGCATTACATTTTTTGACACATCGCTACGTTGTGCAAGCGTCGCGTCATTTCTTCTAAATCTCACTGGGTAGAACTACTTAATCAATGAGACCCTTTGAGTAACTCACAACTCATGCAAAAGAAACGACCTCTGCGAGGAAGCCACATATATTTATTTATTTAATTATTTATTGATTTATTGATTTATGCATTTATTCATGATTCATTTATGTATTGATTCATCCATTCATCCGTGTTTTTAGTAAAATATTATTAAACGCCCACTGAAGGAGGCCGGATGCATCTAATGGCACCATAAGCTTGCAGTTTTATTTTAAGCAGCTTACAAAAGATAAAACCCCAAAATAGCTGGGAGGAGTTGGAGAGTCTAAAAGAAAAGCTCCCTATTGCATTGGTTTACATTATGCATGCCGAGATGCACGAAACAAATCTGCATGTGAGCAGATTGTACTGTTGAAATATAGTGGCATATTTATACTCTGTTTGCGCCGGATTTGCGTCAATTTGTTTGATGCAAATCCGGCGCAAACTTAACTCTATAATGATATTTTGGCGCTAGACATGTCTAGCGCCAAAATATTGGAGTTAACAACATTTTTTGCCTGCAGAAACCTACCTTGCATCAATGAGATGCAAGGTAGGCATTCCCGGGCAAAAAATGCCTCTAAGGCCCTAGCGCCTTATTTATCCTCCTGTGCAAAAATCACTCATGGGAGGAGGAAGGCCTTAAATAATGGCGCTAAGCCTGGTTCGCGCTATTATTTAACGCCTGGTTCTGGGCAGGCGTAAGGGGACCTGTAGGCAGATTTCCATGGTCAGAGACCATGGAAATTGCCCACATGTGCCCTTTCCTGTCCCCAGCAACACCTCCACCCACCCCTACCTACACCAGGAGGTCACCCACGAACGGGTGAGTACATTTTTTTTGTGGTCCAATGCATCGTGGGGGCCCTGACTTGGGGCCCCCTGCATGGCGCTGGCCCCAATGGCCACGCTGAGGGGACATTCATGTTTTTCCTGCGAGAAACTCAGCATAAAGGCATTCAAAAAGCCTTGCAACATTCATGGATTGGCAAGAGAATGCACTATGTTGACAAGGTTAAAGCCTTCTACAAT
Organism: Pleurodeles waltl; assembly: GCF_031143425.1. Classification (NCBI taxonomy): domain Eukaryota; kingdom Metazoa; phylum Chordata; class Amphibia; order Caudata; family Salamandridae; genus Pleurodeles; species Pleurodeles waltl. The sequence continues at coordinate 662,755,084 of NC_090444.1, read as the reverse complement.
ACACCGCTTAAGCATACGTGAAATACAAAATTATACTTCTGACGTTACATAAGGGATGGAAATGTAATTCAATGCATTGAGAGGGACCAGGCTTTTAAAGTCTAAACATATCTACGGTGATCCTAATGGTCCCGGTGGAGATGGGGCAGTACTTAACATCAGTGGACACACTTGGCTCATGGGAGCCAAAGCATCAGAAGGCAGAAAACGTTCACTCACTACTCTCATATGGAAAAAAACAAAACTGAGAAATATAAATACAGGAGCTTCCCCCATAGCCAAGCCCCCCTGTTACGCATCCTGATTGTTGTGAATCAGGAACAGGCGGTGAGGAAAATATGGCTGCAAATTTGAAAGTGTCAACCTCCATCTCACAAATGTCTGTAATGCAATTTATTCTCACAAATCATGGGCCAGATTTACCAGTTTGTCATGCAGCACAGGGCAACAGCCGCAAATGCTACTCTGCGTGTGAAGGAGAGAACAGAAGAGTGCCATATTTACAGAAATATGGCACTCCCCTCTCCTCTCTCTAATGCAGAGCAGAAATGCGCGGCAGTGCGCCACGGACACACCTCTGCACTATAATGCAAGGGAGTCTTTGTGAGTCTAGCATAGGTTTTGTACTGGAAGGCTAGCCTTCCAGTACAAAATACTATGCTTAGACTAACTGTAATCATTTTCCCACATTGTATGTGTGCTCTACAGTGCAGCACAGATGCGAAGTCGGAAAATAAAGGAGAAGAAAGGAATTTCTCATTCACCTATCTGAAATAGGCACTATTTTCTAACACTAAACCTTGTCTACTTTTTTAAGTAAACAGGGTTTAGCGTCAGAAACCTTGGGTGATTGCATGGGAACGCCCATGCACCACCCATGGTACGCGCCCTGGGGGCTAAGTAATGCAAATTAGCGCTATGTCATGCTTTGCACTACTTTTGAGTGAATTTCAAGCACTAAACAAGTTTAGCACTGGAAAGTAAATTAGTGAAAAATAGATTTAGCATCATTTTGCATCACTTTTATGACCTAAACATGCACTAAAACTTAGTAAATAGACCCAAAGTGTCTGAGTTCTTTATGTTTTTTTTATGTGCTATATGAGTGTTGGAGCTCAGTATGGTTTCTGTTCTGTGATATGGATTTTCGAGAACGTATGTATGCCAGCAATGAATTGTCCTTTTAGTTGTAGGTGTGTCTGATATATTTCTAGGCTCAGTTCCTATTATCCCCTGCAATATTCAATCCAGAACAATGAATCCAAGAAAGCCAAAAAGTCTATAACATGGTCCTAACAGTTTAAAGGCAAGAGTTTCTCTAGTAAGGAGTATATAACAGCCTCCTGCACGGAAACAAACTCTGAGTATTCCCTAAGGCACGTCAAAATGGGAAGGGGTCACTTATCTATCCATTCATTCATTTACAAAGTGCTGAGTGTCACCTTGTAGAAACATCAGGGTGCTGTACATATCGTATTAGGTAATACAGGTATTTAGGTATACAGACAAAAACTCTGAGAATTCCTTAAGGCACATCAAAATGGGAGGTGGTTTTATCCATTCATTCATTTATAAAGTGCTGAGTGTCACCTCGTAGATACATCAGGGTGCTGTACATATCATATTAGGTAAAATCAATCAGAGGCTGGTGAATAGCAGGAGTCCAACCAAATGTTAACCATGATCTCTTTCAAGTATTTTTCACTCAGTAAAGTTCAGATCATAGACAAATTCCAATCTTAATAACTCAATTTTAAGATCTTTCTGAAGAATTAATACACAATTTGTGTATTTAGGATCCTGTTCATGGCACAGCACAGCTATGGGTGTGGAGCTCCTAGACAGTGACTTCCGTGATAGTAAACATTAAGGCCCAGATTTAAGAAAATTTAGTGCCACGTTTGCCCCATTTTTTTATGCAAAAGCAGCACTAAATGGCATATTTAGATTTTCAAATCTTTTTACAGCAACATTTTTTGGAAGCGCCACCTCACCTTGCATAATTTAACATCAATGATATACAAGGTAGGCGCCCTCCTCCTAACAAATGACACTAGGCCACTAGCATCAAATTTAGAACCAATGGAAAAACAATGGACACAAAGAACCGGCTCCAAAAATTACGCTGAGTTCCATTAGCATCATAATTTTAACGCCTGGTTAGACCAGGCATTAAAATGAGACCTACACACTTCTACATAAGGGAAACACACAGAAGGAGCATTGGAAAGCAACTGGACACCATGGAAGTGTTATTCCTATAGCTTGGCACCCGTAGAAGATGACAGCGACAACACCAACTGCTACCAGCACCAACGCAGCAACCGCAAAGACCACCACAGCCGCCACAAATGCAGTGTAGAAAAAGGGAGCACCCTGGCTCTCAGGGAAGAAGAGGTAATCAGACTCACCGTCTGAGGCAGTAGTCCATTGTACGCCTGCTCCACCACTTTGCGCCAGACATCACAGCAAGAGTGCGGAGTAACACAGCAATTCCCCACATGACCAAATGCCATGGCTGTCCTCAACTTGCTGGCATCAGGTTCATTGCAGATGGTAGCCAGAACAAGTGGGTGGGATCTCCCAACCATCCCTCTCTGCCTTAATTATGAAGGTTCTGGACGTCATCATCAGACTCACACCCCACCACATCTTGTTCCCCAACACCCAGGAACTGCAGCAGAAGACCAAGCAAGGTTTCTTCCAGATAGCTGGCTTCCCACATGAACTGGGTGCAATGGACTGCACCCATTTCCAACTTGCCCCTCCTGCAGCAACCAAACACCTCTACAGGGACCGCAAACATACACACTTTATCAATGTGCAGGCTATCGTGTACAACCATGGAATTATTACAAACATCCTAGCAAAATATCCCGGAAGCGTCTGTGAAGCTTACATCTTCTGGCACTGCACTATAAACCAACAAGTCCAGGATGGACAATATAGCAATGGCCTACTTGTAGGTAAGATACCATACAAATCATAACACAAAAAACACACCAAACTTGTAGCACAAACAATACAAACACAACTTAAAAAATACATGGACAGTGAAACACAGATGTATAGACAACAACACAGAAACCACATGCCACACTACACTGCATGCAATGCACATCACCCTCACATATTTCCATATCTACAAATCCCAGGTAAGTTCAGTGAGTGAGGTGCTTACTCAACTTACCAGCATCCTTCATGCGTCCTCCACCCACCAGCAGGCCCCTACCAGTAGCCAATTAACACCTGTGCCATCTACATCTGTCACAGCTACCACAATGGAGGCCCAGCTAGAGGACCCACAGGCTATGAGCATCCCTGCCCCTGCAGCTGAGGATCCCCCATGCAAATGAGGTTGTCCATCCAGGCATCCTGCAGGACCTGAGGCCAAGATCAAAAACACCACCAGGAAGTGATCTCTCTCCTGAACATTATCGCATGTGTACCACTGAGACACCCAGTTGACTATCCACTGCCAAAACTCCATTTCTACTTGGCCCCTGGAGACTGGACCTGTGAAACCAACAGCTGGACCACCTACTCTAATGCTTTCAAACCCCATGACCCAACTCCTCATCAAATGCACTTTGAATCAAAATAAACACATTTCAGCGCAGTAATTGTTTACACATCTTCGTTGTCACCAGTACCATTTGATGTGAAAGATATTCATAGAAGTGCACATATAGGTGTCAAGAAGTCTGACGGATGGACAGATGTGGCAGGAGTGTCCAGTAGGTTGGTCTTGACATCCTGCTAGTACTGTAATCTTATGCTAAGGGTGCCAACAGTCATGTCAGAAAGCAGAGTGTAACCACACATCTGACCTGAAGATAGAACATGATAGGGTAATGCTTCAATGATGTCTCCCATGTTGCCCATCCAATACACATACAGGACATAGTGCAATCCACAGGAATCATGTCGCAATGGGGAGGTCACCACATATCAAGGTAGGTCTGTAGGTCCCACACATGCAGAGTAATAGAACCATTCCTCATAGCTAACATCACCAACGGAAAACCTATCTTCAATGTCTAAAACAGGTAGGTTCCAGACACCAGTTTTGGGAACAGTGTGGATGGGTAGCTGGACTGTCATGTGATAGGATTAGGCCAGACCATACACATCCAAACTGCAGTCTTGAAACCGTGCAACATGGGGAACCCTATGATGAAATCCGGCCAGGCTAACAGCAAGCAAACACATGGCTTTGGCAGTATAGCAGTTACACCTCCCCTGATGGTAAGTCAACATCCCATCACAATGCTTAACACAGACAGATGAATATAGTACACTCATACCCCCTGATGCAAAACACAAGGAGGAAAAATGTCACCAGGCAGACAGGGTTAGAGGTCCCATTAACCTTAGACCACACATACAAGAATTACTGAATCAACTCTTTCCTAGAGTGAGCAGCATCCTCCTCATCTGCCTCCTCGTCAGTTCCAGAGTCATCAGCCTGAGTCACTGGTACAGCTGCCACCTCCTCCTCATCCAACAGTGGAATGTGTCTTTTCAGGGAAAGATTGTGTAGCATTCACCATGCTACAATGATTCGGCAGGCAATGTACTGTAGGGCACCACCGGACAAATGTAGGCATCTGAATCTTGCTTCCAGCAGCCCAAATGTCCTCTCGATTACATGCCTTGTTTGGCTGAGAGCCTCACTATAACTGTCCTTCCCATCTGTTGTAGGGTACCTCATTGGTGTCAGGAGCCAGAGCAGGTTGGGGTAGCTGGAGTCACATGTGTGCACAAAGGTACAAATCATTAGGGAACTATGAGAGGCATAGAGCTGACTGTGAAGTGAAGTAGCACAGACGTTAGACATAGACAGTGGTACACTTACCAATGAGCCAGGCCCTCTGTAGTCACCACATCATTTGTGGGACACTGCTGTTCCTCAAGATGTAAGAATCATGTACAGATCCAGGATACTTTGCTGCCACATGGGATATGTATTGGTCGGCAAGACACACCACTTGCACATTGATCGAATAGTGATTCTTCCTGTTCCTGTACACTTGCTCATTGGCCCTGGGGGGATCTAAAGTGATGTGGGCGCCATCAATGGCCCCTATTAAATGTGGAACGTGTGCAATATCATAAAAGGCAGACTTCAGCATGTTGTGTGAACCTGATGTAGCTGTTCAAGTGCTTGAGTAAGGCATCAGTATATCCTGTAACACAAAAATTAACATTTGCTGTGACATTCCTGCATCCAGTCCCACTGTCACCTGAAAAAGATCCTGAGGCGAGGCAATGCAGGACAGATAAGACCTGTACTGTTGGTGGGACGGCATGTGGATTGCGTATGGCTGGCAGGAGATCTGGATCCAATTCAACTGGGTACACAGTTCCCTGATGGACTGGCGGCTCAGACGATACATCTGTATAATGTGTCTTTCTTCCATGGTAGCAAGGTCAACTAGGGGCCGGTAGGCCAGTGCATTTCTCAATCTCCCCATTGGACGGTATCTATCCATAGGACAGAACACATTTCAGGATATCTGTTACACTGTTGTTACCAAAGTACACCATAGAAGTGGAAAACAGGACAAGTCATGTAAGGTATCTGAAACCTGTCACAGGGAAATAGTTATTCAGAAACTACACAACTGTGAATTCCTGGCTGTCAATTACATTGCTATACTTGTCACAAGGGGTCTGTACAGAGATGGAAGTCAGACATAGTAAACTCGTCCCTAAGCCAGATATAGTTATCAAACGTCCACACATTGAAAAGATTGTACATCAGACATTTTGCAGGTGACACTCACTTCAATAGTGAGTTCACATGCGTTGACATCGTATATCATGCAACTAGTGATAAATCAATGCTCTGACGCACTAGGATGACATAGATATCTTAAAAGATATATAAAATGGCATCTGCCTGTCCTCCATGCAGAGGACAGATGGAAGTGACCTAATTCCGCCGTCGTTAATCGTCATGGTGGGAGGTGGTCAGAACTGTCGTGCAATTCCTCATTAGTTAACATTGATGTCTGTGGGAAACTGCGGCCAATGATGATCACCACTGGCGGTGACGGTCATGACCGCAGCAGCCGTGACCACCATTTTCTATAGCCCAGCTCACTTAACTCCTGACACTTGTGCCAGGAAAGACCTCCACTGCGTGAGCTGATGTGCTCTGTATCTGGAAGCCACAATGGTACATCCTGCAGGAGATAGGGCACCAGACTTCACCCCGGAGGAACTGTAGAAACTGGCAGAAGGGATCCTACCCCTGTATGGACAGTTGTATGGAGCTCCAGGTAAACAGGCCAGTACAATGTGGTACACTTATCAGCTAGGGTGGTGTTTGATGGTGAAAGTGTGTGAATATAGACATGGCATGATTGACTGTTAGGGTTGTGTTGTACGAATGATAATGGCATATTGTGGACTCTGTATGAGCATGTACTGCGCTTTCTGTGTGTAGGCCACTGCTGTAGGTGTACTGTAACTCTAGATGAATATCTCCTTTTGTCTGTGTCTTCCATGAAGGTCAGTGCCCATCAGAAAAAAGGGTTTATGGAGAGCCATCACCAAGCAAGTGCTGACCCTGGGGGTCCATAGCCGGCAGAACACCCACTTCAGAAAGCTGTGGGAGGACCTGAGACCTTGGTTGGGCCAGAAGATCACAGAGGCCCAGCTGAGGACATCCTCCCAATGAGGGAGGGATGCCCGTAGGATCCTTACCCCTCTAAGGGCCCACATATTGACAGTGGCATACCCGGAGATAGATGGCCGCTTGAGGGCACCACAGCAGCCACAGGGGATGAGTACAGACATTTTATTATCAGTTGTATGGGCTTCTATTGTGTCAGTTAGATTACAGAGGTACTAATGAGGTATGTGTACATTAGATAAGTTTAAAGTCCTGGCTATAACTTCCACTGTTTAGAAGTGGTGTGAGTTAGTTTCTAAACACCATGCAAGCAGTAATATGTTGGTGCTATGCCTCCATGTACAGTTACATTTAGACACAATTCTATGTTGAGTGATTTCCATACCTTTTTTCCCTATCCCTGAGTCTGCTTTAGATAGCCAATGTCATCCAGTTAGGGATGATATTGGTTAATAAGTCCTGTGAGTAGGGAACTTCTACTGTGGACTTCTGTACATCATTAGTCCTTTACCAACCTGCCCTATATGTTGTGTGCAATGTAACCATCCAAGACATTAAAAAAACAATGTGTCAAAAGTGTCAGATTGGTAAGTAGATGTGGGTAGTTGGTAGTTTTTACCATTGTAGAATGACTGATGACATGCTGCAGCATGTCCAAACATGTCATTTTGTTTGAATTAGGAGGTAACAGCTTGCATATTGGGTTATGTCTTCATGATCAATATTAAGGGACAATGTTTCATAGCTATTCCTTGCCACGCCAGAGGAGGAGTAAATTACTTGTTCGTATGTGTATTAGATGGGTAGATGTTGAACCTTTCCACCCTTTTTTTCTCTCCCACCGTCTCTACCTGTCCTCTTCTATCCTTGCATGCATCAGCATCATCAGGTGAAGGAGAAGGGGCACCGGCAAGTAGGGAAGCTGCAGCGCACGCGACCCAGGAGGCAGAGTCCATGATGCCAAAGAACCAGTGAGACGGAGGGTGAGGGGAGCGCCATGGGAGGCCAGTACAGCAACATCATCCTCCGATTTCTCCTCCGATGGAAGCTCCCTGGCGGTGGCAGACCCATCTGGGTCTATCCCAGCACCATTCTTGTCCACCACCCCCCTTACCAGCACCGCCCTCCCTGTAGCTCCCCACCAAGTTGCTCGTGCCCACTCATCCAGGAGGGTGGGCATCTCCTTTGCCGCAGGCGCCCCTGCCCGCGACAGCCCTGCTGCCCTCAACGAGGAGGCTGTTGACCTTTTGAGGTCCATCTCTCTGGGGCAGTCAACCATCGCGAATGCCACCCAGGGACTGGCATCCCAGATGAAACAAAGTAATGCCTACCTGGAAGGCATTCACAGTGCCCTGGCTGGCCTGCAGAGATCGTTTCAGGCCCTGGCCACCTCTTTGACAGCAGCCAGTGTCCCTTCATTTTCCATCCCCCCGCCAGCTACCTGTGCCCAATCCAACTCCCCTCTCCCCTCTTCCATCCAGAGCACACATACAGACCAGCATTCACCCACTACAACAGACAAGGTACTCAAAGACAAACACAGGCACCACAGGAGACACTACAAGCATGCACACAGTCAACCCACACCTACAGAAACTATAACAGCCACTCCCTACACTGTCTCCCCCACCACCTCCTCCATCACTTTCACATCACCACTCACACCTGCTATCACTACATCAACACTCCCTGATCCTGCAACCAGTCCTGTAGTTACTACAGACATCACAAGAGCAGTCCCACATACATCCACCCCACACACCAAATCCACACTCACCACGACAACCATCATGACCACATGCAGCACATCCACCTTACTTGCAGCCACCATCCCAACATATACTCACACATCTTGCATACCATCTCCCTGCATCTCTTCCCCACCTCCTAAAAAACATAAACACCCTCACTCACCCACCCCAACATACATCCACCACACACAATCACACTTTGCACACACCTGCGTCGACACCCAGCACACCAACACCTCCTACAACCACTCCCTCTACCTCCACTCTAAACCTTTTACTCATGATCGTCCTCGTGGACCTAAACATTTTTTCCTTCCCAGTCTTGACCTGTTTCCTGCTCCTGTTCCACCCCGCCATGTCCCTAAACGCCATGTCTCCACGTCTCAACCCAGACCTTCCACCTCCCAGCCCTCCCAGTCCTCCCATGCCCCTACCCCTCCAAAGAAACCACCCTCTCCAAAGCCTAAGGTCCCTACTCCTACCCCAAAATCCAAACCTGCTCCCCCACAATCAAAGGCTAAGCCTAACCCCCCTCCCAAACCTAAACCCTAGGACCCCCCTTCCAAGCCAAAGGCCCCCACTGCACCCTCCTCCCACCCCAGAAGTGCCTGCCTGCCCCATTGATGCCCCTGCCATGTGAAGGCAAGTTTGCAGTCAGGAGTCAATTTGGACTGGCCAGTAGGCCTCACCTGTACATCGTTTTTTAATATTTATCTGAATTTTAAATACATCTGCCCAAATAGATGTGGATGCTAAGTTTGAGAAATTGTCCAGGATTTCCTTCAACATGGTTGTGTTATATCTGTATATATGATATATCTATGTTGCTGCATTTGCTGGGATGATGACTTATGCCATGTGCTTGTTGTGGTGTATTGTTACGGTTGTGTGTGGCATTGTTTGGTAGTGGTGTGTGCGTCCATGTGTATAGTGATGCATCTGTGATGTTGTTTACATGTTGGTTGGATGTGACGTGTCACCTGAGGCCTTGTTTGAATGTCTGTACTATTTCTATGATTGTGTGTTGTTGCTACGTACTGCTGCTACATTAACCCTTGAAACAGTCAGGGGTCTGCTGATTGCACACAGTGAACTGAGCTGAGGTAACCACAGTCAACCGGTGTTCATACATGCAACAATGACCCTGTATGGCCATTCAAATTATAACAGGAGCACCGATGACTAGGTGCCATCACTGCACGAGAGCACACCTGCTGTACAGATTGTACTCAATTTCATCAGCCTACCAATAACATCTATGTCTGAGTAATTAAACTTTGAAAATGTACATTGTTAACACAATATACCTAAATGCATATACACTTGTCCCAGCTATGTTGAACAGGCTTGTTGCTGTCAATGTGCGGATGGACAATTGAGTACAATTTTCATCATAAAATGTGTACTTGTCACATGATAACTCACAACTTATCATGACCAGTACAAATGCCGCCCCCCCCCCCCCATTGTGAAACACTTTTTACAAAGATATGAGTACACGTCTTTGGAACAATGGCCTACCTATTAGATAGCTGTAATAGAGATTTGGTATGTGTCCATTCTCTAAACACACCACTGTATCATGCAGCACCTATCAGACATGATACATATATTTTCACACAAAAACCATGTCACATATATACCTACAATGACACATGTCAGCACACCATCTCCAAATTTTGGATGCATGGGGAACCATATGTTACATGTGTTGCTCTGCATCATCCAGTCTGCTCCTTACAACACACCAGAGTGTGAAAATACGTGCACTCACATTTAAATGGCTTACAGGATCTTATGTTGGCCTTAGTCAACAGCATCCTTTGCTAAACGTTTGTTAAGGGTATGGTATACCTGAACATCTATTGCGCATGGCCCTTCCCATCTTATGTTGTGCATAGTAACATACAGTCAGAATTCTAACATGACAATGTGGTACACCCACAACATGAGTAGCATCCCATATGTACACTTAGTAACATGTGTAAACATGTATGTGGATAAGAGTCTTCATACACAGGCACATTTGCAAACAGAATCAGTACTCACATGCATCACACACACATACATACATATGGTAATACATTCCTATGTTCTTGGTACACAATTAAATGCACATGCTATGTAGCCATACCAAACACACTACATAGATGCATAGCCCCTATAACAAGGAATGTGAATGTGGGTGCCCTGTCAGCCTTTCCATCAAAATCAACACATAGACATTATGAGTGAAAAATGTTGACTCATATGGTACATCGTCATACAACGTAAATCAATAAAATGACGCCTGATACCATGTGTGCCTGAACTGTCTTGCTGTCCCAGCCTTTCTTCAAAAATCCACTCATGCCCGGTATGCGTCAATACTTTTGACGCATGTGGTACATCTTCATACAACATAAATCAATAAAATACCACCTGGTACCATGTGTGCCTGAACTGTCTTGCTGTCTCAGCCTTCCCTCAAAAATCCATGCATGCCCGGTATGCGTCAAAAAGTTTGACGCATACCATTGTCCTACAATCATCGCAAATTAAAAAAATTACACCTGCCCCCTGCGTGTCAATTGCAAGTCGATAGGCCTTGTCAGCCTTCATGGAAAAAATCCACACATGGCCCTCATGCGTAAAAACAATGACGCATATCAGAAAACGTGACGCATATGTCTAGGAAATGGTGTGACAGGACTTCCTTGCTACACGCATGGTAAAGTGAATTTGCTTTCAATTTTACTTTACAGTCTATTCTATCTGTGGTTGAGAGAGGTTGTGTGGAGCTGGTGCGGGTGGAGGAGTGGTGGTGGCTGAGAGTTTTGTGCTGTGTCCTGTTTCTGTTCAATCCACTTTGTTGTATTTGTAAGTTTTATGTGGTGTAATTGTCCTGTCATTGTATTTGTATTGTCGGTGTAAGTCTTTGGGTAGTGTAGTTTATTTGGTTTATTTGGGGTTAGGTGGGCTTATTATGTACTTTTTTTTGTCATTGGTTTCTGTGGAGGGAGACAGCAGGATGTCTGGCAAGGGAAGGGCACAGCGGATGAGTCTAGATGAACTGGGGAGGTTCATTTGGTTAGTGTGTCACTACTTCCCCAAAATGTTGAGAATGGGTGGCTTTGTAATCATGGGCTACCCTACGGAGACCAGGAATTTGCACTGGGGGAAGGTGCTGTTCCAGCTGCGCAGGATCTTCAAGGTGGAGCGCACAGACCACCAGATCAAGCACCGGTGGGCAGACCTCATTGCCAGGGAAGGCGATCTCCTGAATCACCTGGTGGTTTGAATTGGCGGACTTGTTGGTAAGTAAACCTGTAACATTGTAACATCCTTCTTTGCATGTGCATGACAATAGGGCATAAGGATAACTTTAGCATGTCATGAGAAAGGTGAGAACATCAAGGGGCAGATTTAATGAAAGTGGTTCTGTTCCCAGTGCAGCATCACTTTCCTTGCATCACTTAACACTCCCCTACTGCCTCAATGTGTGCACCATGGCACAGCTTAGGGGCTAATGCATCATAATTTTAGATGCTATTGATGTACTCTTCAGTATTATTCCCACTAATTTGCAAAAAACCCTCACAAGAACATAGTGGGCCATCAAAATATAATGGTGTGTCCATTTTAATACATGCTCTGAGCCGGTGTTAAAATGTGCAGAATAAAATGAAGCAAAATGTTCCTTTAGGTTTCAATGTGCCATTTCTTCAGCCCCCCTAACAGGCAAACGCCCCCTTTGAATACATAATGGCTGGTGCAGAAAGTGTGATAAAATTGCACAATGCATGCATTATGCCACTTTGTGAGCCTATGGGCAACATTATGCCTAGGCCATGCATGATGTATGCAAGGTGGGCATTCCCCTGTTGGGGGAGGAGCAATTGAAAAGCACAAAGAAGGCAGAGAGAAATCTTTGTGTAAATCATTCAGCCATTTTCTACACCTTCTCAGACCAGGTATCAAAAGGGGGCACACCATTAATTATGATGGGCCCCTATGTACTGTTCAGGGTTGGTCCAAATTCTTGGCACTAACTCTGAACTGTACATCAATAGCTTCAACAATTATGATGCCATTGCCCCCTACCCTGTGCCATAGTGCACCTTACCTTAGATACGGAGCACACATGGTGGCAGTAGGGGGGTGCTAAGGGGTGCAAGGAAAGTGCCACTTCCCTATTATGTGCCCCTAAGCTTCTCACAATTAACAGTGTCTTGTCCCCTAGTAAGTGTGACATATGAATCAGAGACATGTAGATATGGGTGAGTCACATTGCTATATATGTTTTTGAGTGCAACCTATGTCTGTCTGACTAATGTTGTAGATGGCAGAGGGTCATTCCTGACACTAAGTTGACTAGGTCAGCTAAACAAGTACAATGCTTAACAGATGTCCATGCTAATGTTTGTTAACAAATCATAAAGCTATGTTTTCCTGTCATGTCTGGCAGGTAGACCTATACACTACACCATAGGCGAGGTTTCCAATTTGAAGACCCCGATGCAACCAGTAAGTGTCACCTTGTATGTCACGTGTACATACAGTGTTGTGTTTGAGAAGGTTTGATGTGTGTTAAGCCAAGTACAAATGGCATGTGTGCCAATTTAGACACTGTCATCTATCCTTGGGCACAAACATCATGTCTGATGGTATGCTGAGAATTTGGAATAAACTGAATTTTGCACAGGTGCCAACATGTGCTGCCATGAATTAGTGGGTCTCAGGAAATCTTTTGTATGGCCACAAACACACAGATGCCAGTCACAATATGTGTCAGAGGTGCTGGCTTTCTGCAATGTATGGATGTTGCAAACATATGTTTTCACAGAACCCCTTCTTGTACTGTGTTTCACACATTGCACCAATTTAGTCAGGACATGGTACAATATATGTACCTGGGTAGAGCTGTCCATGGCCTTTTGGAAGGAGATACTTGCACCACCCGTGCTTCATTGTTCTTCAGTAATGAAGTGAGGCACCGGACGTGCAAGGAACTATTTTGAGAAGGACAACAGTCAGCAGTCAGTTGAGTACACATTGAGATTTGCGCTCTTCTCCAAATGGATGTGGGACAAGTCCATAGGTTGTTGCAAATAAGATGTGTGCAGATAAAACAACAGGTTTTAGCCATCATGATAGTTGTGAACAAGCATGATCACATCACAAGAGTATGAAATGTGCATGGTTATTGTGTACCTGGCAGTTAGGAGGTGTATCAAGTTTGTGCACAGATGGGGGCACCCAGTGCTGCATCATTTCTCTTGCGGGTCTTATCTCCCCCTCTCCACCACCATGTGTATGCTGTATATGATATACGGTGCACCATGGCACTGGGTATATGCCAATTGTGGTTAACATCTTGATGGAAATTATGTACTATTCATGGTGAGTGCAAGAGAATCTATTGCTAACCCTGGACTGTACATACGGGCCCATTGTGACCAGTGGATGTGTCCCCTTTTAATTAGGTAAGTAGGAGAAACAAAATGAGGCAGCTAAATCTCTTAGATTGCAGTGTGCCATTTTGGCAGTCACCCTACCTGGGTAACGCCACCTTTGCATACATCATGCCTGGCACAGGTCTATTGTGGGGCAAGGAGTGACAAAGTGGCACCATACGGGTATTGCACTACTTTGTTGATATTCTGCTGACCTTTTGGCCACATTGCTTATGACACTAATGTGGTGCAAGAAGGCCCTATACCCTCTCACATCCTGGCCCTAGTGTGCAACTTTGGAGAGCCATTATCCCCTTGACATGTCCAAAATGCTGTAGATGCCTGCTAGACAGATTTCTATGGACTTGGGTCTTGCCCTTGTTGTTGGTTTACTGGTTGACAACATGTGTCATCAGAAAATGCTATTTAAAATGCATGCTTGTTCTTCCTCTACCCAACGCAGTTACTGATGACAGGTTCTCCTCATGTTTTAGCTGACACAATGACTCCAGCCCAGAAACAGAAATCACAATACGTGTTGAACATTTTCGGCACATTTGCAAGGTCCAGGCTGGTTACAGGAAGATGGCAAGGAGGTACTGCATGGAAAAGTTGTTGGGGTCATGGAAGGCCTAATGGTGGACCAGTTCAACAGCCTGCAACCACCTCAACTAAAGGAGCGTCCTCAGCACCCAAAGTCCATGGTGCTCCATCAAGTCCAGTACCCTCAACATCTGCAGCCCATCTGACAGCACCAGCACCAGCACCACAACAGTCACACTAACTGGCACTGGGTCCAGTTTTGAGGCAGAAATGCGTAAAGACTTGGTCGAGGTAGAGGCTAGGTTGGCCAGACTTGAGGCAGACAAAGTAGCCACTCACCACTTCCCTGGACCTTCCCTTCCCCACTCTGTATTGTTTAAAATTTTAGTGGGGTTTAGGGGGTTAGACATAGGTTAGGTAGGATTAAGTAGATTAGTTGTAGATTATAGGTAGTGTAGTTTGGGGTTTGATTTGGGCATTATTTTTGTTTGGGGGTAGTTAGGTGGGGTGTTATGTTTAGGGGTATATGTACAAAAAATATGAAAATTCCCAATAAAATAAAATAAAATATAAACATATATATATATTTGTTTAGAACATAGGATTAGGTAGTATATACATAGCTGTAGTTCATGTTTTACTTTATGTCTATTGTCTCATAACGGAGTGGGGGGGACAATGTTTATTGAGTGACGTTATGTGTATAAGTTAAGATTAGAATAGGATAGATAGCTGTAGGGTTAAGTTAAGATGAGTTAGTGTAGGTCAGCTTAGTGAAGGTCAATGAGTAGTTTAGTTTTTTAATAGGTTGTGTTTTTAGGTACCAATAAATCCTGTTACTTTTTGACAATTAGGTCTCCATGATGATAGACTGTCTGGGTGTTCTCATGTCTGCACTTGCCAAGTTGGGGAAATGCCTTAGGGTATGCATTCAGTATTGGCTTACATGTATGACTATGTGTATCCCCAATGACCAACGAGCTGTCTGATTGGTGGCACTATGACATCAGCTACTCAAGACAGTTTTCAGTGCAGTTCCTAACACTCAGATTGTGAAGGGATACAATGGTGGTCATTACAACCCTGGCGGATGGTGTTAAAGCGGCGGTAAGACCGCCAACAGGCCGGCGGTAAAACTTTTGGAATTACGACCGTGGCGGAAACCGCCAACAAAGACAGCCACTTTAACACTCCGACCGCCACGGCGGTACAAACAAACAGCGCAGCGGTCACCGCCAACAGACAGGCGGGAGACAATGTACCGCCCACACTATTATGACAGGCCAATCCACCACCTTTTCCGGGGCGGATTCACTGCGGATAAAAACACGGCGGAAACAGGCATTTCGAAGGGAAAACGCTCACCTCTACACACTCCACGAGGAACGATGACACCATGGAGCCGGAACTCCATATTCTTCCTGCGCTAGTCTTCTTGCTCCTGTACCAGGAGCACCAAAGCCGGCGGCGAAGATCACGGTGAGTACTGCACCTACGACATAGGGGAGGGGGGAGGCAAAAAACAGGGACACACACACGCAACACCCCAACCCCCACCCCCACCCTCACCCACTACAACACACACACCAATGCATATCCAAACATTACAGTAATACCCCCCAACCCCCCCGGAAGAATGCAAAGACAAAAGGAAATGAGTGTAACCATTGTAATATGTCAAACTAGAGTAAGCAAATATATACATATATACACTATTAACAAAATATACACCACAAATAGTAGTCCAGGTATTGCACCATTCATAGTCCGTGGACCACTGGGCCCAAAATGCATGGGCGAGGCCCACACAAGATACCCGAACATGACGGAGAGGACACTGCAGGGGCATCAGATAGAAATACAACAGGCACCTAAGGGGGAAGGGAAGGGGGGGGCACCTCAGCCGGATGAGTGCATGACGCCAGAACCACGAGGGGGCTCCATGCCCATTGATGTATCCTGGGGAGTGCAAAGCCACAGTCTCTCAAGTCTCTCCAGTGGGTGGCTTGCCCACAGTCTCTCAAGTCTCTACAGTGGGTGGTTTGCCCACTGTACCATCCTGGGGAGTGCAAAGCCACAGTCTCTCAAGTCTCTCCAGTGGGTGGTTTGCCCACTGTACCATCCTGGGGAGTGCAAAGCCACAGTCTCTCAAGTCTCTACAGTGGGTGGTTTGCCCACTGTACCATCCTGTGGAGTGCAAAGCCACAGTCTCTCAAGTCTCTACCGTGGGTGGTTTGCCCACTGTACCATCCTGGGGAGTGCAAAGCCACAGTCTCTCAAGTGGATAACAGTCTCCACTGGTTCTGGAGGGGGACTGGTGCCCAGAGTGCTTCATCGTGTGCAGGACAGACGGAGTGGATGCAAGTCTCCACTGGTTCTGGAGGGTGACTGGTGCCCAGAGTGCTTCATCCTGTGCAGGACAGACGGAGTGGATGCAAGTCTCCACTGGTTCTGTAGGGGGACTGGTGCCCACAATGCTTCATCCTGTGCAGGACAGACGGAGTGGATGCATGTCTCCACTGGTTCTGGAGGGGGACTGGTGCCCAGAGTGCTTCATCTTATGCAGGACAGACGGAGTGGATGCATGTCTCCACTGGTTCTGGAGGGGGACTGGTGCCCAGAGGGCTTCATCCTGTGCAGGACAGACGGAGTGGATGCATGACTCCACTGGTTCTGGAGGGGGACTGGTGCCCAGAGTGCATCACTCACCCCTGTGACGGTCCCTGTTGCTTCACTGCCCCTGCCGCTCATGGGCTAGCGGTGCTTAAGTTGGCGGTGCTTGCCCTGTTCAGCGGTGCTTGAGTTGGCGGTGCTTGCCCTGTTCAGCGGTGCTTGAGTTGGCGGTCCTTGCCCTTTTCAGTGGTGCTTGCCCTGTTCAGCGGTGCTTGCTCTGTTCCGCGGTGCTTGACTTGGCGGTCCTTGCCCTGTTCAGCGGTGCTTGCTCTGTTCCGCGGTGCTTGACTTGGCGGTCCTTGCCCTGTTCAGCATTGCTTGCCCTGTTCAGCGGTGCTTGACTTGGTGGTCCTTCATTGCCCAGCTGGGCTGTGGCTGGCGGGGCCCTCCTGGGCAGCTGGGCTGTGGCTGGCGGGGCCCTCCTGGGCAGCTGGGCTGTGGCTGGCGAGGTCCTCCTGGACAGCGACGGTGGGGCTGGCGGTGGCGTCCTGGGCAGCGACGATGGGGCTGGCGGCGGCCTCCTGCCCAGCGGGGATGATGGCGGTCTTCTCCGCTGTTCTGGTTCTCCCAGACTTTGCAGGTTTCTTCTGCCCCTTCCCCACCTTGGGAGGAGTCACAGCTGAGCCCACACTCCCCCCGGGACCCCTGTGAGCGGCTTGGGTGGCTGGAGTCTTCCCCCTCTCCCGCCGGGCACTGGCCAACTTCTGGTGCTTCACAGGGGGGGGACTGGCTGTGCTCTGGCTCCATGATACACTGGCTGGCCTGGTGGCCGGTGCACTCCACATACCTGTGACAACAGGCACCACTGGTCCCGGTGATTTTGTGGCTGAGGTGCTAGTACGGGACCTGTGAGTTGGACGGGGGGGAATAGGTTAAGGGTGGACAGGAAAAGTTGTTTGGAGACACTGGGACGTGTAGCTGGAGGGGGTTTGGGAGTGGAGGAAGAGGTGGTGGTTGTAGGAGGTGTAACTTTTGTGGCTTTGGGTGCAGGTGCAGGCGCTGGAGGCTGTCGTGAGGTGGATGTATGTTGGGTGGGTGTGTGCCTGCGTTTGTGCATCTTGGGAGGGGGCGTCACAGACACACTGGGAGAGGACACAGGGGACGTGTGGATGGTAGTAGGGGTGGTGACTGCACGTGAGCGGGTGTGCTGATGGGTGTGCTGGTGCGGGACGTAGTGGCTGTAGTGGTAGTGCATGCAGGTGTGAGTGTAGACGAGACTGGGAGGGAGGAGGGAGACGAGGAGGAGGGGGACACAGTGGAGGCAGTGGATGTTGGTGTGTCTGTATGTGTGTGATGCTTGCGTTAGTGCCCGTGGGATGTGTGGTGCTTATGTTTTCCTGAGCTTCCCTTGTGTGGTGAGGTGTGTGCAGGCTGGTCTTATGGTGTGCTTGGGATAGGCAAAGGTACAGGGGATTGGGTCTGGGTGGAGGAAGTTGGAGGGGGGAGGCTAGACACAGGGACAATGGCTGCCATCAGTGCTGAGGCCAGAGTTTGAAAGGTTCGATGAAGGGCAGTCTGACCAGAATGAATGCCCTCCAGGAATGCATTTGTTTGTTGCAACTCCCTTTCTACACCCTGGATGGCATTAAAAATGGTAGACTGCCCAACAGTGAGTGACCTGAGGAGGTCAATGGCCTCCTCACTGAGGGCAGCAGAGGTGACAGGGGCAGGGGGTGAGGTGCCTGGGGCGAAAGTGATGCCCACCCTCCTGGGTGAGCGGGCATGGGGCACAAGCTGAGGGGCTGCTGGGAGGGCGGTGCTGGTAGGGGGGGTGGCGGCTGTACCTGTAGTAGTGGGGGGCACAGATGTTGCCGCCACCACAAGGGAGCTCCCATCGGAGGACGAGTCCGTGTCGCTGTTTTCAGCACCTGTCACCGCCGTGGAGCTCCCCTCGCCCTCCGTCCCACTGGTGTATTCAGAGTCCGTAGTGTGGCCCTCCATGGCCATGTGGGATGCAGCTCCCTCGTGCTCCGGTGCCACTGCTCCTCCGCCTGATGATGCTAATGCACACAAGAACAGGGAGACTGCAAAAAAGGGGGGGGGAACAGAAGAAAGACAGGTTGAGTGCATGGCTTACCGCTACCGTTGGCGGACAGGACAGACACAGCAGCCCCCTGCACTACGTCGCGCTGTTGGGCTCTACAGTGCAATTCTTGGGAAATGGCCTACAAGGCTATGGACGACATCTGCACACATAGATGACACAGGTGCATGAATACCTGTACTTGGCACTCTACAGAGGGGGGTTGGGGGCCACAGGGCCATACCTTACGAAGGGGCCTAGCCTACGGAACTCGCCCTGGCCTAGGGAAACCCACAGCCCTCCTCCCCCACCCAGACCCCTCAACTGCGCGCAAAGTCAGCTGAATGAGAGTGTACTCACCCCCTTGCGTCTGCTGTGATGCCTTCAAGCGCCCATCCAACTCCGGGTAGGCCACCGCCAGGATCCGGAACATCAGGGGGGTCATGGTTCGACGGGCACCCCTTCCACGTTGGGAGGCCATCCCTAGCTGAGCCTCCGCCGTCTTCTTGCTCCAGCGGCGAATGTCCTCCCATCTCTTCCGGCAGTGGGTGCTCCGTCTGTGGTGGACACCCAGGGTCCGGACGTCCTTGGCAATGGCACGCCAAATATCCTTCTTCTGGTGGGCGCTGACCTACATGAAATGTACAGGGAAAGAAGAGAAGTCATTACCAACTGCGCCGTCAAAGTGAGTGGCCCCCATCCCTACCCTTGCCATGTGGCACATGCACCCACCGTCTTTCATGCACTCAGAACTCTGCCCCCTTCCTTCTTACAACCAGCCCCCTCCACACAGGCATAGCCCATACAACATGCCCCCTGTGTACTTACCTGTTGGTCTGGAGGACCGTAGAGTAGCGTGTACTGGGGGAGGACCCCGTCGACGAGCTTCTCCAACTCCTCCAATGTGAAGGCAGGGGCCCTTTCCCCAGATGCACGAGCCATTGTCTCTTCCAGACCGAGGTCACAGCAGCACTTGCAGTGTAGGTCCTCTCCTGTCGAAGATCAGGTATCGAGTGATTCAACAGCTAGAAAATAGCAGTCACGTCCGCAGCAGTCACGCCCGCGACGGTGCGTACCATCACCGCCGGCGTACATCGTCATTGGCTCCTGGGACTCATAGGGTCCAATTTTAACCAATGCAGCATTGCGCTGCGGTCTTCGACAGCCTACCGCGACGGTGTACAACGCCAGCGCAGTTACCTCAATATCCCATTGTCCCAATTTAGAGGTCAGGCAGCCGCCATTTCAGGGGCCCACATAGCCTAATTACCAACTGCGTCACACATACCTAGGCCTACTCTCAACACACATACAGGCCAGATTTTGTGTATGAATCGTGTTCTGTGTAGACTGTGGGTACATACCTCTGACTTGTTTGACTCTCTGGTCGCTATTGTCCTTCATAGGCACCGTCCGCTTGGACATGTGAGGAGATGGCGGAATCCTCCGGTGTACCGACCGCTGGTGGACCTGTCGACAATGGAGGAAAGAAATCTGATAATCACCTACAGGTTTGACCGTGCCACAATCCAGGAACTGTGTACCCAGTTGGAGCCAGACCTGATGTCAGCAATCCGCCATCCCACAGGAATCCCCCCTCAAGTGCAGGTGCTATCAGTGCTCCATTTCCTTGCAAGTGGGTCTTTTCAAACAACTGTGGCCATGGCATCAGGGATGTCCCAGCCTATGTTTTCCAACGTATTGTCCAGAGTTTTGTCTGCCCTGCTGAAACACATGCAGAGCTACATCGTTTTCCCTCAGGTGGAGGATTTGCCTACAGTGAAAGGTGACTTCTATGCCCTTGGACATATCCCCAACATCATAGGTGCCATTGATGGGACCCATGTGGCTTTGGTCCCCCCCCACAGGAGTGAACAGGTGTACAGGAACCGGAAGAGTTATCATTCCATGAATGTACAGATGGTATGTTTGGCAGACCAGTACATCTCCCATGTGAATGTCATGTTCCCTGGCTCAGTGCATGACGCCTACATCCTGCGGAATAGCAGCATCCCTTATGTGATGGGTCAACTCCAGAGGCACCGTGTGTGGCTATTAGGTGACTCTGGTTACCCCAACCTGTCATGGCTACTGACCCCAGTGAGGAATCCCAGGACAAGGGCAGAGGAACGCTACAATGAGGCCCATGGGCGTACTAGGAAGGTGATCAAGCGGACCTTCGGCCTCCTGAAGGCGAGGTTCTGCTGCCTCCATATGAGAGGTGGATCCCTATTCTACTCACCAAAGAAGGTGTGCCAGATCATCATGGCCTGCTGTATGCTTCATAACTTGGCTTTGCGACGACAGGTGCCTTTTCTGCAGGAGGATGGTCCAGATGGCGGTGTTGTGGCAGCTGTGGAGCATGTGGACAGTGATGAGGAGGAAGCAGAGGAAGAAGACATTGACAACAGGGACTCAGTCATCCAGCAATATTTCCAGTGAAACACAGGTGAGAATACATTCCTGCCTACTACAAGTATTTTTACACTTCTACCTCTATCATGTCTGTCGATTTCACCCAGTGTATGGTCACTGAGTTGTAACTTTCCCTTACGGTTTCACAGGTGTGGGTCCCAACGTGTGTTATCTGCTTAGATTCCTCAGGGACTAGAGCTGTGTGACATAGGTATGTTGACATTACTATTTCCTGGAAATTTGTCACTGTAATTGCAAATACACTATTTCAAAATCACAGACAGACTCCAGATCTTTTGGTGCTTTAGGTGTGTTTATTTACATACAAAATGTTGGAGGGGGAAGTTAAATGGTGAGGGGTGATGGCGGAGGAGTGTCCATGGCAGAGTCCAGTCTATTTGTCTCCTAGGTGCATTGCCCATATGGGCATAGGAAGTGGAGCTGGGCAGTTTCAATATGGACAGGGTGTCAAAGTGGGACAGTGGGTTGACAATCAGGGCGGTCTCATTTCTTGGCGGGGGTCTTGGCATCGTGCTCTGTCTTGTTCCTGGATCTCAGGGACCGCTTGCGGGGTGGTTCGCCATCTGCAGGGGGTGGAGTGCTGGTGTGGTGGTCCTGTGGTGGTGCCTCCTGTCCACTAGCGCCGGCGGAGGTGGTGGGCAGTTCATCGTCCATGCTAGTGTCAGGGGCCCCTTGGAGTGCCACAGTGTCCCTCCTGGTGTTGAGTATTTCCTTCAGCACCCCTACGATGGTGTCCAGGGCAGAGCTGATGGTTCTGAGTTCCTCCCTGAACCCCAAATACTGTTCCTCCTGCATGCGCTGGGTCTCCTGGAACTTGGCCAGGACCGTTGCCATCGTCTCCTGGGAGTGGTGGTATGCTCCCATGATGGAGGAGAGGGCCTCGTGGAGAGTGGGTTCCCTTGGCCTGTCCGCCCCCTGTCGCACAGCAGCCCTCTCAGTTCCCCTGTGTTCCTGGTCCTCCGTCCCCTGGACCGTGTGCCCACTACCACTGCCCCCAGGTCCCTGTTGTTGTTGGGGTGGTATGTTATCCTGGCTTCCCTGTAGTGGTGGACACACAGCTGATTGACGTGTTCTGGGGACGGAGGTATGGGCCTGCTGGGTGGGTGCTGTGCTGGTGTTACCAGAGGGTGGAAGGTCTGTGGTGGCTTGTGCCTGTGTGAGGTGAACCGACTGTCCTGAGGCCCACAATGGTCCGGGCTGGTCATCTAGATCCAGTTGGACAGAGCTGCTGTCATCACTGTGGGCCTCTTCTGTGTCTGGACCCTCCTGTCTGGTGACGTTGGGTAGTGGTCCTGCAGGGGTGGAAAAGCATTATTATTGCATCTGTGTGTGTCATGGTGTGCAATGGGTGGTTGAGCGTGTACCCCAGTGCTTGCATTCCTGTGTGGGGGCTTGTGTGATGATGGTTTAGGGGGGTGTATGGGTATGTACAGTGGGCATGCTTTAGTGATGTGTGTCCATGCGTTGGTGTTGCATGCAGGGCTTGGTGTTGGGATGTGTGGTTTGTGATATTGGTACATTTGTGAGGAGTTGGAGTGATAGGGGAGGGGGCGAGGGTGGGGGTATGTGATAGCATGCAGGTAGGGTGGGGGATATGGTAGTTAAAGGTTTGACTTACCGGAGTCCATTCCTCCACCGACTCCTGCGAGGCCCTCAGGATGCAGAATCGCCAAGACCTGCTCCTCCCATGTTGTTAGTTGTGGGTGAGGAGGTGGGGGTCCGCCGCCAGTCCGCTGAACCACCTGGTGGTGTCTTGAGACCACGGAACGCACCTTCCCCCGTAGATCGTTCCACCTCTTCCTGATGTCATCCCGATTTCTTGGGTGTTGTCCCACTGCGTTGACCCTGCCGACTATTCTTCGCCATAGCGCCATCTTCCTTGCAATTGAGGTGTGCTGCACCTGTGCTCCAAATAGCTGTGGCTCTACCCGGACGATTACCTCCACCATGACCCTGAGCTCCTCCTCCGAAAACCTGGGGTGTCTTTGCCGTGCCATGGAGTGGTGTAGGTGATGTGTGGGGTGGTGTGTGTGGTGATAAGTGTGGTGATATGTAGTGGTGTGTGGTGTTTTGTGCATGGAAGTTGTGTGGGTGATGGTGTTGAGTGCCTGTGGATGCTAGTTTGTGGATGGTGGTGTCTCTCTCTGGCCTTCTTTCGGAATTTTTTGGTTGTGGGGGTTTGTGGGTGATGTGGGTGTGTGTTTTATATTGTAATGGGTGTGTGGGAGTGGTGTGTGTATGTGTATCAGGTGTGTGGATTTCGAATTGTCCAATGTGGCGGTGTTTTGTAGAAGTGCGTGGATTTGTGTGTCGTGATAGTGTGGGCGAATTTCTGTTGGCGTGACGGTGTCGGTTTTGTTTTTGCCAGTTTATCACTGACCTCTGGTGTGGCGGACTTGTGTGGGTGTCTGAATTTTGTCGGATTTAGAGATGTGGTTCATAATAGCTGTGGCGGAATTCTGCAGCGGTGTGTTGGTGGTCTTCTGCACTGCGGTAAGCGGCTTTTACCGCCATTGTTGTGATGACCCCCAATATCTTTGAAAGGTAATGATGCAACATCAATTGTCATTGCTAAGATCTATCACAATCATTTTAGAAACGTTTCACACATTACACTCCACCTTATTTGGGGTATTGATACTGGCACACTGACAGCTGATTGGTGTTGTTGTGATCCATGTGACAGCTGCCTGTCACAGTCTTAAATATGCTCTTCAATTCCTCACATATTTTTGTATTGGTACATTTGTCAGGGAAATTTCCTGACCCTTGAGTTCTGGACCATTCATGCCATATGTCAATTTGCAAGGATATATGTTCAATACATGCTTGGTAGGCTCAGTAAGTTGTTTGTAGTCCACAATATTATTGGTCACCTTTAACATGTTAGAGTCCTAGTGTGTGCCTTTGTTTCTGACAGTAAGCCACACATGTCATTTGGTTCTGTTCTCATTGATATTGCTTCTTGCAATGCAGACATTTATATGAGTTAATTAAACACTGAAAAATATGAATGATACTTGTGATTATGGTGATTTATTTACATATGCAAGTTTAGTTTCCAAGGCAGTACAATGTCCAGTTCACTGACCCCATGAGAGATCCTGAGCCATTGGATGTACATTCAGAGTCTATGGGTGAGGGACATGTCATGAGACATGTGTAGGAGAAGTGTGCATTAGTGAGGAGGTGTCCAAATTGACAATAGGTAGGAATAGTTACAATGGAGTCAATGCAGCGGGGAATGAGTGCCTCTGATAGCAGCTGAGTTGTCCTTATTCAGACTGAGGCATCTCTGCACACCCTCTAGGCAGCCTGCCATGGTCTTCATCCCCACCCGAACCTGCCGTACCAGCTCCCACTGGATTCCTACCACTGTCCTCTGAAAGGTGATTTCTGGGTCCTCGGAGTCCAGGGCTGTGGCAGGACTTGTTGGTGCTGTGTGTTGGTAGTTGGGTGTTTCATTTGGAGACCCCACAACGCTGTGTGTCCTCCCTGCGACTGGAGGTGGTGTCTGGAAGGAACCAGGGACATTCTGGAGAGACTCTTCATTGATGGTCAGCCACTGGTCATCCATGTCATCTGTAAAATCCAGGACAGGCAGGTCTGCAGGAGGCTAGGCATCATCCTCTGCAATGGGATAGTCAAAGGTCAATCTTTGACTGTAGTGGCTGTTGACATGGCTCATCATTTATTTGCTGCTGGTGGCTCAGTGACATGTTACAGACCCCAGGTCATAGTTGTTTATTATGTGTTGTATTGCATTGTGCATCACACATAGGGCAACCTTTAAAAGTATTTGTGCATTGACCCCACACCACCATTTTCCTAGCAGGCCCTTTCCCCCATCCACTGACACCATGGTAGCATGTCATTTATATTCCTGTTCACCATGGTTAACATTCCCACAGTAGTCTTCTGAGTTTTGTCACTATTTTGGTGCTTTACTGCATTGGCACCATGAATAATGGCACTAGTGCAGCAAAGCATAGGGAGGTCCACTGCTTACAATGCTTGTGTCACTTTGTAATCCTTCTTTTTAGCAGGCCTCACACATGTGGTAATTAGATGGCACAGTACAACCTTTATGGATTGTCAGCCCATTAGTTCTTCCTTCCCTGCCTAAGGGACATTTCCTTGGATACAGCATATTTGCCACAGACATATGTTTGTGTAAGGATGTAAAATGTGGACCAATGCCTGCATTTTGTGACTTTGTTAATGTGGCACAAGAGGAATGGGCAGCATCGATCAATATCCGCAACTATTTGTATGATGGTACTGTTGCATCAAGGACTAGTGACATTGGGTCCACAGTGCGACATTGATGCCACTTGTGTCTGATATTACTCATGAAGATGTGCCTTTGTGCACAACACTAACCATTCCCACAACACAGGCAACCTTGTTACATGGTGAAATGAAAGCTACTTGTACAGCAGCACAAAAGATGAGCACAGACATGCCCTATATGTTGTATATGTTCACTTTTGTGCCCATTCCCAAATGGTGCATGGAGGTGTGTGAGAGTTGCTGTTTGGCCACCCTGTACAACTAGCGTAGGACATGTTGTACACTGAGGGACAGAATTTAAAAGGCCCTAGTGTCACCGGAGCGTTACTCTCAGTTATTTTCTGGTGGCGCTTTTCTCTGCTCTATATTTACCTGAAGGTGTACCACCACTTTTTGTGGCGTTACGCCTCTTTGTAAATATGAGCCTCTTTGATGCAGTTTTCTGCATCAGAGGAACGTGCAATGGGTGTTGCAGTGGGCGTTCCATCTAACATCCATTGTTTTTGACGCTGCCCCAGATTTATGACAAATTGTAAATATGGGGCTGTGCCAAAACCTAACGCCACCCCAGGGGTGCTGTTAGCATGGGAAAACGAGGAAGAATGCTTTTATTCCTCCTAGTTCTTTTGCTTCTGCAGCACACATAGAAGAAGCAAAATGCCTTGGATGATTGTTTATGTGCAGGGAGGTGTCCCTTCCTGCCCATGAACAATCATTCAAAAATAAGGCTTTGGTACTCCTATGTGCGCTCCATTCTACAGCACACATAGAAGTGCCAAACTGCCATAGTAGATTGTTTATGTGAAGGAAGAGATACCTTCTTGCACATAAACAATCAGTCCCCTCAATGCAGACACCCTTGCACTATGGTGCAAGGATGACTGCGTTGGTGCAGGCAACTTAATTTAGCACTGGCACAGACGGAAATGCAGGGCTGTGCAGTACTCTTGTGAATACATGGCGCAGCCCTGCATTTCAAAAGTGGCACAGTGCGGCACTGTTGATTAGGCGCAGCACCGAGCTGCACCAGTTTCTTTTTAATCTGGCCTTGAGTGTCACACATGGGCAGGTGGATCAATGGCAACAATGAAGCGATTGCTGGGATGGGTGAAAAATCTTTGGTGCAGATAGGAGGGAAGGTGTGGGCGCATCTGATGTGTTGGCCCATTATTGCCTAGGTTTCAAGGAAAATGACAAAGTGCAACGTAAAGCTACATTTAGCAGTGCCACACTCCGTCACTTTCAATAGGGTTGAATGCACCATTTTAAAGCGTATATGGAGCAGCCTTGTGTTGGCCCCTGCATCAGGGCAATTATGCTACAGTGCGCCAACACACACAACCTTGCGCAATGGATTAAGGATGGCTGCGCTGCAAGGGTGATGGATTTTGGGCAGAAAGGGACACCTTTCTGCTGAAAATACAATGTTTTCTGGGCATTTGCACTTTCTATGTGTGCTGTAGGATGCAGCACAATTAAGAAGGGCAATGACACGAGGAGGAAGGTAAGCATTTTGCCTTGTAGCGCCATCATAACACCACCCCTGGGGTGGTGTTGGATTTAGTCGCAGCCTCCGGTTAACATGCAGCCTTATATCTGGGGTAACATCAATATGCAATGGGTGTTATTGTGGCACGGCCACAGCCACACTGATTGCACTCACCTTCCAGGCAAAGTGCTGCATGTGTAGGGGGCATATTTACAAGGTGGTGTTACGCCACAGTAAGTGACTTAACACCATGTTGTGTGTATATAGCGGAGTGCATAGCACCACCAGAACGTCACTAAAAGTAAGGCTCCGGTGGCGATAGGGCCTTTTGATTCTGGCACTATGGGGGTCATTCTGACCCCGGCAGGCGGCGGTTGCCGCCCGCCTGGAGGGAACCGCCATTTGGCCGCACCGCGGTCAAAAGACCGCTGGGGCCATTCCAACTTTCCCGCTGGGCCGGCGGGCGCTACCTAAGGTAGCGCCCGCCGGCCCAGCGGGAAAGGGGCCTGCAACACTGAAGCCGGCTCCGAATGGAGCCGGTGGTGTTGCAGGTATGCGACGGGTGCAGTTGCACCCGTCGCGCTTTTCACTGTCTGCAACGCAGACAGTGAAAAGCATGCTGGGGCCCTGTTAGGGGGCCCCTGCACTGCCCATGCCATTGGGCCCCGGCATGGGCAGTGCAGGGGCCCCCAGGGGCCCCAGGACACCCATTCCCGCCATCCTGTTCTTGCAGCGCCGCCTTGGAGGATTAGCCCAGCCGGGGGAAACCCGGCGGGAAACCGCCGGACCCGGTTTTCCGACCGCGGCAGTCGGAATGGGCAAGGAAGCACCGCCAGCCTGTTGGCGGTGCTTCCGTCATTCGTGGCCCTGGCGGTCGTAGACCGCCAGGGTCAGAATGACCCCCTATGTGTCCCTTTTGCATGCATTCAGTGTGTCTTATGTGCCTCCCCCTTCTGCCAATTGTAAAATTATAGTTTCCCCAGCAACATACAGTGCATTTGTGGCAGGTCTTGGTAGTCTGCACTGTCCTGTGCAGCGATTCCAGTGATCAGCTGCTCCGGAATGACAGCTGCCACCATCTCCTCCAGCTCATTCAGGTCCTCCTGGGGTCCGGGACTTCCACCTCCAGTTTGCAGTGCTGCCTTTTGGTTCCTCTTTAGTTCTTCGCTTGCAATTGTGTCAGCGCTTCTTACAATCAGTGACAGTCCTCTTCACCTCTGCCACGCTTCTGACTTTATCGACTATTGCCTGCCATATAGCCTCTCTCCTACCTATTGGCAATTTGGAGATGACAAAGCACTGATGTTGGTGCTCCGTCACCTCTCTGACCAATATGTCTTTCTCCTCCTCACTAAAGCAACACTTTCGCTTCCTGTTCTCCTTCTCCTGGGACTTTGCTGGTCCATCCTGGCTTGCATTGGGCTCATTGGGATCTCTCTGGGGACAGTCCATCTTGTTTCCCATTTTTTTTTTTTGCTTACACCTTTCTTTTTATGCTAATGCTGTTAAATATGGCGCTATCATGTCTAGCATCAAAAAACGTGCCACAAAACGTTCTAACGCCACTTTTATAGCATTAGCATAATTTTTCTTTACGGCATGTTGCAACGGTTAGCGTCAGTTTTTTTTCCCGCTAACCGTTCCTTAGCACCATGGTGCGTTGTTTTTTAAATATGGCACACTGATGGTGCTAAGAAATGGCGTTAGCCGGTAGTAATTTTTTTGACACACAACTGCGCTAGCGATCTTCAAGTAAGACTGTGAAATACTTAAAGGCATTTATCTTAAATATGATTTTTCCACTCTGAGCTAGCTTTGTTGCTTTCCTGCATCTGAGACAAGGATCTATCCACTGACCCAGGAACATCTAATATCCAATATTGTACAGACACAAGCAGAGAGATGGAATCTTTTGCCACTATTGAGAAGAGTGGCTTTAGATAAGAAATACCTTCTTTGAGTTTATGAACTAAAGCAAATCTGGAAAGGTATGCTTTGGAAACTGTTTAGACAGAATTTTACATTTCACAAAGGGGATTAATAAAAAATGTGGTGGCAATGATCAATTTATTGAGTCAATGAAAATCTGTACAATATATAGCTTTAGATTCCCTTGTCTAGAGTGGCTGAAAGAATACCTCATTTATATAGTTTGTGAGAGATTCCGATAACCCTTAGCTAATAACAAAGGAGTGTTAGGTAATGAGTTTTGTTTCTCTTGGTGTCATTTCATTGGACATGGAGAACACATTTGACATTTGGAAAAACTGTCCATAATGCCAGATAATTTCATTGCCACTTTCTGAAAAATATTTTTTATATTAACAGCATTGACATGCATGTGTAGGTAACACTATAAGTAAATCAATTGTCAGTATGAAATGTCTTACTTGTTTACGATTCTTGTGATGTATGATTTACACTCTAAAAGAGGAACCAAATGGGGAAGGCGAACATTAGGGTTGCACGAAGTAACAGAGTTTGACTATTCTTTTTAGTGCTTCACTAGACTCAGTTCTCTTCAGTCAGGGTGTAGCAATTTTAGGGTTTCAGTTGGCTAATTATTCCTTCCAAGCACAGTAGACCAATAATGAGAACAATAAAAAAGTTAGTGGTTGTATCTTTGTGTAGTGTCAACTGGCAGTGTCAACAGTTGCAGTGCTACGAATTGGCAATGGGTGGCTCCATAAGCAGCCAGTTAAGAAATTAAATTTGGAAAATGTGTTTGTTCTGGCTGTTTTATGGGTTAAATAGATTCTTTATTAATTGTTTAATTTGTGTGTATAGTTGCGTGGATGACTGAGTACGTGAATGTGATAATGAGTCCGTAGTAATGGTACATGACTGAGTTCGTGGACTGATGAATGAGTTCGTGACTAAGTGCATGATGGGGCTCCTCTGAAGATGAAATGCAGGCTGTTCCAAAGCTTGGGAGTTAATGATCTAAAAGAGCTCCTTTCCTCACTGGATTTGGTAATTTTCAGATCATGACCATATAGGATATAGGGCACGATCAGATTGCAAAGATATTGTGGGCCAGTAAGCAAGAAAGCACTATTGGCATATCGCACGGTCTTAAATTGTATCCGTTTGCTAGTTGGTTACCAGTGCAATTCTCTGAGATGTGCATTGAGGCATCTGAAGGTGTTCAAGACGAGGCAGGCAGCAGTATTTTGAATTATCAGAAGGTGTCTTGGACGCATCTGTGTGAGACCTAGATAGAGTACATTGCTGTTCTCCAGTTGAGATTAACCATAGCCTGGACCACAGTTTTCTGAGTCTTGGGGGAGGGGAGCAGAGGACTTTCATTAAGAATCTCAGGCCCATATTTATACTTTTTTAGGGCCGCATTCGCACCACTTTTTAACGCAAAAGTGGCGCAAACTTACAAAATACAATTGTATTTTGTAAGTTTGCACCGCTTTTACGTCAAAAAATGACTCAAATGCGGCGCTAAAAAGTATAAATATGGGCCTCAGAATCCCCAAGCAGCAGGCTGACAGAGACCTAACTTGGTGCTCAAAAGTGAGATTTATTCTAGCCACACAGCTACATTTTTCACTTTAGGCTTACAAGACGGTAAAGAGCTCATGGAAATAGGCCACCAGTGAGTGAACCATACATTAGATTGGTTCCCCCCACCATCACCTTGGTCTTTCCACAATTAAACTTAAGGCAATTAAGACGCATCAACTCGGCGACAGCAGTGAGGAAGACTTTCAGCTGAGAAACACAATGACCTGCGTCATTAGAGAAAGATATAATCAGCTGCTTATCATCTCCATAGATAAGTAAGATGAACCTAAATTATTATATGATACCTGCGAGAGTGCAAATGTAAATGGTGAAAGGTGAAAGGTGACCCCAAGTGCTTTCCTCAAGGTCTTAGACCCTTGGCTGGGCTCAGAGTGTACTTCTCCCTGCTAAACTGAAAGTTTCACCAGATTCGATACAGAGCAGTGCAGACTACTGTAGAGACTTGTCTCACCACACCAAGCAGCTCCTGATCAATGGCTTTATCGGAATAGAAACAGAGCAAGGCAATGCCTCGCATCGCAGCACTATGCCTTCCTCTCATTAAAGTCGGAAATTCAACTCCAGTGGGATGAACCTGATCCTGTACTGGGCCCCTGCTCTATCGCGGTCATCCTGAACTTGTGACTTTGTCATGGTCTGGGGCAATCAAGTACTTGGGGGTGTTACCTTTTGGTGGTAGGCACGTTCTTTTTTTCTCAGATGTAAGAAATTCACAACTCCAGTTACACTGAATGGATTTTTGCTGTTTGGTGTCATTTTATTTGTTAAAATGTTATCCATTTTGTCTAAATTGAGAATTTTCTTGTGATAAGTTTGCACTTTACTACTGTTTGAGTGATGAAAAAATACTTTACACATTGCCTCTAAATTAAACCTGACTGCTTTGTGCCAAGCTACCAGAGTGATAGGCACAACTTTATTTATTGGCATTTGTCATGAACCCTGACAAGAACAGTGATTATTTTTTGGAGCAAGTTTTTTCCCCATTCAACTAATAACATAATTGCATATGCTTTACATTTAGACAAAATATGCCAGCAGGAAATAAAAAAAGTTTAAACTACCACAATCATGAACTATAGTAGTACATTCTGGAAAAAGTAAAGTCTGTGGTGCCCTGATGCTCAGCCTGAACTGTCTGGCTTTGCAAATAGATGCACTTGTGAAAATCCATCCAATTGGAGGAATTATTTTGCACAACCAAGTATCCTGGATGCCAATTATTACATAGTTAGAGAAAATATTTTTAAGACAGTGAGGGCCTGATCGAGATCTCGGTAGATGGAATACTCCATCACAAAGATGACGGATATTCCGTCCAGTGTATTACGATCCTCATAGGATATATAATGGGATCGTAATATGGTGGGTGGGATATCTGTCATGTTTGTAATAGAGTATTCACCTCCCCAAGATCTAAATCAGGCCCTAGGACTACCAACATCTCTTGTACAGTACAGATATTTCAGGGGAACAATGAGAGGGTGTGCGAAGATCTTGGATCCTAGTCCATCTCACTCATTTGCTGTTGTCACCTTCAGAATCACTGTATGAACTCAAACATGCAAAGAGATTCCTACCTGCAGAAAAAAAAGTCCACTGCACTCTAGCAATCATTGGAATAGCTACTCCTAATATACCCTCATTAGCATTGTCAACCTTTACCATTATAGAGTGAGATGATTTTGTATGCAGGGAAAAAGAAACTTGGATTGCTCCTAAGCTAGTTTGATTATATGGACATACATTGTTTTTAAATGTTGATGGTGCAATTTCATCTTCAGATATAAGTTTAATACACTGAGCCAGAAGCTCATCCTCTGCCCTGCAAAGAGTTTCCTCACCTAGCTGGGAAAAGAGCAGGATCTTTATGTCATTTATAACCCCACAGTGGCATAGAGCAAGCTTGACAACATCAGTCTCCCCTCAACCTCGGGGCATGGGATTTACAGGTGCTGAGTGATGTGTAAGATCAGTCAGAAACATATTGAATAAAGTAGAAGCCAGAACGCACTCCTGCTTCAGCCCCTTCCTCGTTGGTATTCTCCTTGAGAGGTACATTCCTTCTGCCACTTTCACTTCCACCCATGTGTCTGTATGAAGAGCAATTAGCAGGTCCAGCAGAGCCTTGGGTATCCCCCAGTGTGACAGCTGCATCAGAGCCTGGCCCATTCCACATGGTCAAAGGCAGTCCTATAATCAATAAAGCATAAATGAAGAGGCTGTTTTGAGGCTTTTGCATTATCTACCAGTAGAGACAAGGCCAAAATGTTTGTTGTCGTGACGAAAGTCTTTGGAAAAGCAGTTTGGTTAAGTGGTATTATTGCTTTCACCGTTGCCCATGTCTGTAACTCCTCTAGCAGTGTTTCTGCAAAATATTTTGCCTCATTGACACTGAGGGTGACTAAGCTATAGTTTTTTGGCAGGGACTTGTCCCTGCTTTTGTATATTGGAGATATTGTCAATCCTCTCCAATAAAACAGTATTAAGCCACAAAGCCTTATTTGGGTGAAAAGTGGCCCTAAAGATTCAGTTCAGAATACAGTGTTGTGTTTAAAGATTGCCAGGAGGATGCCATTGGGGCCCGGAACCCCTTTCTCTCCTGCCATTGCTAATTTGCCACATTATTGGCTTTGTTCGGGTTGACCCACAGGAGTACTGGGTCCGATTGGTGACTGATGAGCCAAGGCTGAAGGAGATTTTTTCCTTAAGAAGGTGTCCTGAGGAGTGATTATCAGTGTTTTGCTGGATTCTGGAACTTTGGGTTTTGGGGTGTCATGCTGGTTGAAGTGGTCCCCTAGCTTGTTGATTGTCCAACAGAATTGGGTGCTGTCATTGTGCTTAATATCCGTGAATACCTTTGCCCATATCTCTTCTTTGCGTGATCTTTTGGCAGCCCACTTCAGCCTCCTCAATGTGTTTTTTTGCTCTCCTAGTGATACTTACAGAGTAGTGTCCTTAGGGTGGTGATGGAGAGACCTTAAGAGGCAGTTTATAGATTTGTTCCACTGCTTGAATTTGATCTATTGATCCTTTGGGATGCACCCCATCTCATTGAGTAAACAGCAGGGTTTGGCTTTCATTGGTACAGCAACAATTTCTGCCAGACTGCCGGTAAAGGACACCCATGTTCCTATTTTGTTTCCTGCTGACCCACTTTGTTCTTTTCGAAGTACCATTGCAGACTTAGACATGTGCCCTATAATTGATTGTGCAAACTTAATTCTCTTGTAATTGACCATAAATATGGAATCTGGAGTCTCCAGAGGCTTGATGAGAGTAGGCGCAGTTACTAATATAGATGTTTCTTTTGGGTGATGGTCACTATCACCTTTGTCTCCTAAATTGAATGAATAAAACCCTTAGATTAAGATGCTCCAGATCGTTCAATAAGTTTATGTCAAGTTTAGTCAGGAGGCCCTGAGTGTTACCCATTTGCATGGGTATGTACCAGAATGAACTTTGAGCGATCACCGATTCATCTGAGGAGGAGCCTAGCAAGTGCAGGTTTACGTCCCCTGTGAGGATAATATTCTCAGTGTCACCCTTGCTTAGGTATGCCATTAGTTGGTCTACCAGCTGCCGCAAGTCTTTAGCTTTATGTTTCAGGTGGATATAGGCATTGATGATGAGTAGATCAGTAGCAGTGTTATGAGGTGAGATGATGGTTTTGAACGCATAAGTGACTGACGAGGTAGAGTGTGGAAGAGATGTTGAAGCTGTGCTTGAATAGTGGTGTGCAGAAGCACATATCTCACTGCAGACGATAAGGTTCTGCCAGCCAAGTTTCCTGTAGCCGAATAAAGTCAAAGGCATTTAAATAGTGAAGGAAGTCCAGTTCAGAGATTTTACTAGCTAGGCCATTAACATTCCATGAACACAGGTGCAAAGGAACTTTATAGGGCTTTGCCAAGCTGTCTTCTTTTACCAGCATGTCTAAAATCTGAGAGAATAATGGCAAACCCCTTCTGCCTATTCTGGTCTAAGGGAGGGACTCCGACCCCATCCCTGAAAAGTATGGCAAGGGTCTGCCTGCTGTCTGAATGGCAGAAGAGTCATCGCCATGATCAGCGAAGCTGTCAATAGAATGATGTGCATTGCAGGATGGTCATGATTGGAATGCCCTCTGCACCTCTTCATGTGGTGTTTATATAATAAATCCTGCAGGGTTCTAAGAACACACCTGATGTGCTAATGTGACTAGGGATTGGGGACTGACTCCGGAGCTCCTGGAGTAACAGCATTGAACAGGGCACAAAGTGAAATGTGTACAAAGGGCTGGTAATATATGCAATGCAAACAACTATGCCTTCACAGAATGAAGAAGCTGATTAAAATATGAAAACAATGAGCTAAAGGCTGCTGTGCTAAGATATATTAAATAAATAAAAATGTGTCTTCCTGTAAAATGCACAGGCTAAGGGCCTAATCCTGAAATAAAGGTGTCCGACACAAGCACTAAGGAGAATCCATAACAAATGTGTATTTAAAATGTTCTTTGCTAAAACTTACCATATTGATGGAAGCTGTCCTATTTACATGAAGACCTTGAATCCTGATTGGCTAAACCCGGAGTTTATCTACTCAGGCTTTGTGACTTGGGGCCATATTTATACTTTTTGACGCAAAACTGCGCTAACGCAGTTTTGCGTCAAAAAAATTAGCGCCGGCTAACGCCATTCTGAAGCGCCATGAGGGCGCCGTATTTATTCAATGACATTAGCCGGCGTTAGCCGCCGGCGCTGCCTGGTGTGCGTGAAAAAAAATGACGTACACCAGGCAGCGCTGGCGTAGGGGGATATGGAGCTTGGGCGCCAAAAAATGGGGCAAGTCAGGCTGAGGCAAATTTTTTGCCTCAACCCGATTTGCGCCATTTTTTTCGACTCCCAACCTCCATTGAAATGACTCCTGTCTTAGCAAAGACAGGAGTCATGCCCCCTTGCCCAATGGCCATGCCCAGGGGACTTCTGTCCCCTGGGCATGGTCATTGGGCATAGTGGAATGTAGGGGGGCACAAATCAGGCCCCCCTATGCCACAAAAAAAAAAATACTTACCTGAACTTACCTTAATGTCCCTGGGATGGGTCCCTCCAGCCTTGGGTGTCCTCCTGGGGTGGGCAAGGGTGGCAGGGGGTGTCCCTGGGGGCATGGGAGGGCACCTCTGGGCTCCTTCCGAGCCCACAGGTCCCTTAACGCCTGCCCTGACCAGGTGCTAAAACACGGCGCAAAAGCGGCTGGACGTCATTTTTTTTGACCCGCCCACTCCCGGGCGTGAATTTTGCCCGGGAATGTAAATACGGCGCACATGCCTCGGAGTCAATTTTTTAGACGGGAACGCCTACCTTGCATATCATTAACGCAAAGTAGGTGTCCACGCTAAAAAATGACGCAAACTCCATGGACTTTGGCGCTAGACGCGTCTAACGGCAAAGTATAAATATGGAGTTAGTTTTGCGTCGGAATTGCGTAAAAAAAAACGACGCAATTCCGGCGCAAACAGAGTATAAATATGCCCCTTGGTTTCTTGTATAATGTTATAAAAATGTGTTCCCAGACTAAGGGCCTCATTACAAGGTTGGTGGGCTGACCGCCAGCCCATCAGCCTCATAGGGAGAAGACTGCTTCAGAACTGGCAGTCTGCCCCCGGCCCTACTCCAGTGTTTCCACTGGGCTGACCGACGGAAACCTCCATATTAGGTTTCCGCGGGTCAGCCCAGTGGGAACAGTGCAGAGCCATTGGCCTCGGCTCCTCATGAAGCCAAGGCCAATGTGTCGCACAATGGGGGCCCCCAGCAACCCTCGGAATGCGCAGTCTGCCGTAGCAGATAGTGTGCATTTCATGGGTGCTGGTCAAGTCAGCTCCTGGGCTGCCCATAATATAGTAATGGGCAGCACAGGGATTTCCTGCGGCCCCAGCACTGCCTTTCTGTCAGCCTTTTCATGGCGGGGATCCCACCATGAAAAGGCAGGTGGAAAGGGGAATCATGATCAGCATGGCAGTACTGAACTCAGTGCTGTCATGGCTGACAACAACTC
Organism: Pleurodeles waltl; assembly: GCF_031143425.1. Classification (NCBI taxonomy): domain Eukaryota; kingdom Metazoa; phylum Chordata; class Amphibia; order Caudata; family Salamandridae; genus Pleurodeles; species Pleurodeles waltl. The sequence goes on along the minus strand of NC_090444.1, from coordinate 662,718,225 downwards.
TGACCACCGCCACCCCATTGGGAACCATGTTCCTGGTGGTGGCAGCGGCCCCCTGGCAGTCTGTCGGCTAGTGCCGCAATCTGGCAGTCTTAAGACTGCCAGTCTCATAATGATGCCCTGAGATGGGAGACACTTTTCTAACTCAGGCACGCTTAGAGTCTCAGACATACTGAGATTCACTTGCTAGATTGGCATGTCTTGCTAGACTCTTTGAGAGCCCTCTGATTCAGACACTTTTTGTCCTATTCTCTTTGCCGATGTCTTGGATTCATTCCGAGACTGACCGTGTGCTGTTTGATTCTATTACTGAGAGACTTCTGAAATTCTCAGTGAAACGCTCTTTTAGTAATTTCAGTCATGAGCTAAGAACTTTTTAAGGGTTCACCTGAACTTTTTTCTGAGGCTAGATTAGAATAGGGATTACATATTTTTGGGACACACTATATGCATTGTTCTGTAATTTGTATTAATTTAAATTAATTTACAAACAAAGATATTGATGAACTAATGAGTTAGGGTAATTTAAAAAACAGAACCCAAAACTCTCATTATTGACTCTTAAAAGAAAGAAGATTTGCAGCTCTTTCCCGTATCAAAGATTCATTGCCTTGGGGTCCAGTAGTTAGTGGGGATTTTAATGCTAAGGATTAACAATTATTTATTAGTCTCTGCTTCAACAAAGTTGTTAGCAGAGGGAAGGTTTAGGTCATGAGAAAAAGGAGCTGCAAAAACTAAAAAGTTCCCAAGACAGGTAAATGCCCAATTGCCCAAAGCCTGAGTTTGAAGATTGAGGGAGTGCGGTTCCTTAAACGGTTAGTGGTAGTGGTTGTAGATTGGTGAATTCCAGTTTTGGGTGTGAGTATCAATAGGTTAATGTGTCACAATTGTGATTATTAATGTGATTTGTAGATTGTATACTGATATGAGAATTGCTGACTCATTGATATTTTGAATTGCATTGCTGATGCGTATGCACTTTTGTCAAAGAAGATAAAGAGGTTTTGGACTAAGACAAAGTCCAAATCCCAGGATAGATACATAAAAAGTATATACCTGAGGTGAAAATATATGGTAAAGAAAAGGCGCTCAAAGGCTGAGTTAGGTGTAGTATACAAACGGGGCACTCACAGGGGAACCCCCAAACTCCTAATCAGTTTACAAAGTAAACAACAAAGAATGCAAAGCATGTGTGAGGCACTCGTTCTAAAGTAACTAGATTAATATGCAAATATGCACAACAAAGTGTCTTCCTTAGACATTACAATAAGCAACCTCGCTGAAAGTTCATAAAGAAATAAATATATGAACAACTCCTAGGGTATTATCCAGTCCTTGTGCTTTATTCATGAAATGCTCCGTGTTCCATGGAGTGGTTACACTTCCTCAGTGGGATATATTGATTTCAGGTAAACACTTTCTTCAGTACTCCATCAATACAGTTCATAAACATACAGCCAACATGTGTTTCGCCTTAGAAGGAATACCCCCAACGACTTCTTCAGGGCTGAAATTTCATCAGAACAAAACACTTGAAATAAATCATAAGATTCAATACTAATCAGACTTGAGAAATTAAAAAAGAATGAGATATCTAAATGGTGGGACAGAGCAACATTAAAACAATATAAGAAATTGAACCGTATGCCACGGGGTCCTAGGTCGCAAATATTCCCCACCTATGACGATCTGGATGCTGATCTTTTGGCTTTATGGGACAACGAGTTAACATCTAGCTCTATGAGACTCATAGATATTTTGATTACTAACGCAGAAAGGAAGGTTATTACTTTCCAATCTGACATTGCTGTTCTTGAAAAATAGATTAAGGATTTAAATTTAAAGGAACAAACTGAGAAGAACTATAAGATATTGGACGAGGTTTTACTAAAATTTCAAGAAGAAATCACACAGAGGAAGGCAAGAAAGCTTGAGAGGGACGAAAGGGATTATGTGACTGGTAGAGTTTTCACATTTGCAAGAAAATATGACCATCTTGTTTGCACCAATACAACCCACAAAGGGTCAACTGTTTCTAATGTGTCTGATACTACCTCCATTAGCACTTCAAATACGAGTGATAGTGACACTGAAGGTGGACCAGGCACTTCGGCTCAGCTTGATCCCATGACTAAGGACAATGTTTTTTTACAAGAACTCTTGAGGATCAAGCAAGGCAAATACGACCAGAACAGAAAAAGACCAAACATAGGAGGACCAGAAGGGGAGGGAGAGGAACTAACCTCAAAAGTAACAGAACAGGGTGGAGTCAAAACAAGATCCAGAGACAAGAGATTCTAAAGACTAGTCATACTGCATCCATTAATGTAATTAATTTATCTAATATTCAGCTCTCACCAGGTGCTAAATGCCTTTTGGAAAAAGGTTTAAATTTCTGTCTTACTAGCTATGGTGATCCCTATAGATCCAAGATGGATCTATTTAAATTTGTTCACAAACTTAAATTAAAGAAGCATTTTTTGTTAAACCCAGTTTGCTCACAATCACTTGCTTCCTCCATACAAGGGTTGGAACTGAGTGCCTTTTCTATTAAGGATATTCATGACACAGCAGCATTACTTTCAATTGCTGAATGTGATGAGGATCCTATTACTTTTTCACAGTTGTTGGAGGATTTAGATATCACATCCAACACTAGCATTACTAGTTGTCAGAGTCACCAGATCCTCGGGGTCTGTGCACGTTCCCAACACGTCCACCACTGAACAGCTCCAAGACTCTGATATATAAATCACAGAGGCTGAGAGAGTTCAAGAGGGGAAGAGGGGATTAGGAAGGGAACAGCTGGGAAGGAGGCCTGTAGTAAGAAAAAGGTTAGAACGCACAATATGAAAATTATATCTCCTGAAATCAATACTAGACTATGATTCTAAACCTAGTCATACTGAAAACATGAACAATCTAAGAATTAAGTTTAAAAAGACTAAGTTTCAAGATGGCCGGATACCTGTAAGGGAATCAAGATGAATTAAATGAAAACTTTCTTATTCAAGTACTTTCCTTTACATGAGAATCAGAAAAACATTCTGACTAAATTTTAAACCAGTCATATAAATCCTGTTTTGAGAATGTATACTAGGACCATACAATATTGCATCTAGAAACTCTGGCCTTCTGTGTACTCTTAAAATGTTTCAACACAAATTGCGCATATTGCAGATATATATATATATATATATATATAGTAAACACCATTAAAGGATTGTGCACCATGAATAACACAATATGGATTCAGGAAACAAATCACATAACTTCTCAACTCGAATATTACATAATAAATATCTTAGAATAGAGGCATACAATAAACAACACAAAATAAACTCGAGGAGAGAATCGTGCGTCTTGCTGATTCGAGTGTCACCATGTAAAATACTGAGAAATGGTAGCACGCAATGAATATCAAAGTCAAATCATCATTAATCGAATCGCGCGTCTTGCCAATTCATAAAACACAATGTAAATGTCAAGAAATAACAGCTCACAATAAATAACAAGATCAAAGTACAATGAAACTAATTGCGCTTCTTTCGCAGATTCTTAAGCCACCATGTCAATGTCAAGAAATGGTAGCGCGCAATGAACAACAAAGTTAAATCCTCATGAAACGAATTGCGCGTCTTGCCAATTCGTAAAACATCATGTAAATGTCAAGAAATAGTAGCGCGCAATGGACAACAATGTTTAAACACCATAAAATGAATTGCGCGTCTTGCCGATTCTTAAGCCACCATGTAAATGTCAAGAAATGGTAGCACGCAATGAATAACAAGGTCAAACCTTTATGAAACAAATCGCGCGTCTTGCCTATTTGTAAACTACGATATACATGTCAAGAAATGGTAGCGCGCAAGTAATCTGTTACTCTTTTAAGAATTAAACCAAGAATATGAAAATTCTCAATAACGGTGTCGGGACAGTCCAACCACCGTCTTACCGCCTGGAACAATGATCACCAATAAAGGATGAAGGGCAGAAGACTGGAAGGTCCAAATAGGCCACCGGGACAGGAGCTCAGGAAGAAGCTGCTGCTCTGCACCGGGACATCTGAATAGTGAGCACTGGGAGTTGGGCTGGCTCTCTTTTATAGAGTCTTGGCCCAGCCCAGAACCACGCCCAGGCATGTTGCAGGGAAAGTCTCTGGAAGGCCCTGGAAAGGGGCCACACCCTAACACACTCTGAAAACCTGCAGCAATACATTGCAAAGGTACAGTATTTGTAAGCATATTAAAAATAAGTTTTCAGGATTGAACTCTGCAATGCGAAAGGTTAAACCACAACATATCAGCACAATGCATAAATTACGTTGTTTTGAGAGTGCTGGTTTTTTGCATTTTTGTCGCCAATAGAGCGCGTACTGCTCTGGTGTTGACACTAGTGGTCTGAGGAGGAAATCGTGTTGGACACCGAGGTCATTTAGTAATAATAATTTTGATGTGTTCTTTGACATGGTGAGTAGAGATTTTGACAAGTACCTATCCAAGAGTAAATGTCGGAATTTTACTAACAATTTAAGTTCTGAAGAACGTCAGGCACTGAGATCACTTCAGCAAGAGAAGGATATTATTATTAAGCAGGCGGATAAAGTTGGAAATGTTGTAATCATGAATAAATTGGATTATGATAATGAGATTACAGTACAATTGAGTCCCTTCCTGCACATAAACAATCTGCAATATCTACTATATGATCTGGCACTTCTATGTGTGCTGCCGATCTGCAGACAGGTGAAAAAATCCAATTGGCGGATATCTCACAGAGTAGCATTGGAGCTCCTAACAAAGTGAGTGGAGAAACAGAAACTAAAGCTAATGTGACAGTTGAAATACCAGCAGAACAACAGGAAAATCCAGGAGAAGGAACACATTCTGTCAAGAACAGCAAAAAACACTTTCAATGAATAATGGCCAAAGACTTACAATCAGAAGAAAGTGTGCCAGTTGGATCCACACCACCAGCAACTGACAAAGAAACAGAAGAAAGTTTTATAAGTGACATAGAAGGAGATGAGCAAGCACTCAAAAGATCCGAAAGAGCTGGAGTACCCTTTTCAATATAGTCAGCATTTGAAGGGACATACTTCGTGTGCCAAGTGCTAAACATCCCTATCTCAGATTTGCTTGACTGGAAGAAAGAGCTGTCTGAACCTCCTTGAAATTACTCACAGCAAAATTCACTTGTAACAAATCTATTAAATGAACTGATTGAACTGAAATTTTTGATAAAAAGTTACCAAAAGAAGATAAGAAGAGTACCTTGGCCTGAGGCAGCAGAAGAAGAGTAGGAATAACATTGTAGAGGCACAAAGAGTAGGGTTAAGCAAGACTATAAGAAGTCTGTTGTAAATGATGCTGTAAGAAACTAACAAGAAGAAAATAATCAAGAAATTTGAAGACTGAGATAAGGACATTTCCTTTTCTGTTACACAGAGATTGCTTTATAAGATCTGTCTTTAAATAAACATATGTACATTAACCAGAAATAGACGTAAAATTATTATATGCATTATATTTTTCCTAAAAGTTTTGTTAGCAGTTGCCATTTTGTTACTAATACATTTTACACCACATACAGCAAACTCTGTAGACACATTCACTAACACAACATCTAGACCAGGTATTAATGAAGATGAGTTAAAGGCTTTGTTTGTAGACTACATAAAGGAAGGTTATTCGACAAATGATTATTCTAGAATGGTGCAAGAATACATTAAATCCATTGAAGCAAAGGAGGCTTAATGCATGTGCACACAATCCTTCTTCAGCTGATGAACAAATAGCTTATCATCATATTCCTCTTTCCTATGCTATATCTTGTGGTATACTGCTTAGTTTAGTATAGAGACATGGACACTTTGATTACTACTTTTCTAAGTTTTACATGGTTCTTTCAAAAGTTCCACTAATGAAGAACACGAACCTACATCCACAAGCAAATAAGATGGTGACAGCTTGGTATTTCTATAAATCTTTTTCTTCCTGTGAATACTGTTAAAGCTTATGAAAATAATTTAACTAGCTTAATGAAACCACTAGAAAAAGCTTTTATTTTAATGTTAGAATGTTAGAGAGAAATGCATAGTTTGCAAGACATTCATATAAAAAGGAAGACGCCCTGAAGAATGCCCGGAAAAGAAAATAGGATGTGTTTAGAAAGGAAATTCCTGATCCAAAATTAAAATTAGATAAGAGAGACAAAGGAAAATTATATGTGCTTAAACTAAAAATTAATGGAAAAAAAGACACCAGTAGGGAAAAGTAATTGTCAGCATATTTTTGAGTCAGCAGGGGGACATGGCAAATGTTGCAGGTGGGTGATCCAACTATAACTGGAGTATATTTTATTTCTAAATAAAATGTTTATTTCAGATCGCCAACTAATTGGGAGGGAATTTGATACTTAGGTTTGCTTTTTCCAAAGAATTATCATATACACAGTTGCAGTATATTAAGAATAACACCTGCACATAGATATATGTGCAATGTAAATGAGGGAACACAATTAGTGGGAGACATATTCAGAGTACACAGTATCAGTAGTGATTGATTAGATCAATGGTACTTCAAAAATGTTATGCTTTAGACATTTTACTCACAGAAAGGGCACAGTCTGCAAGATGCTGAAAATTGTTGTACATATGTACCAGATGAAAGTAAGAAGATTATAGACTATGCACAGAATATTTCTGATTTAAAGCTTGATTTAGAATCTTTAGAAACCACCTGCATAGCTTTACTAAGGGAATTTCTTCAAGAGGAACTGGATAAAACCAACAGGATGTGGAATCCTCAAATCTATCTTAGTTCTGTACTAATAGTAATTGTTTGTTTTCTAACTACATTAGCAATTTACAAGACAAGATGTTGTTAATAAAGATGAAAAGTAGAGAAATAAATAGGAGAATGAAGAAAGATTTAGAACTGAGTGAACATATCACATAAACGAGAATGTTCAAAAAGAAAAAGTTGCATTACGGCAGAAGATGAGAGTGAACTCTGAATACATCTATGAATGTAATTTTGTGATAGTTTCAAAGTTTTAGATGAGGGCATTGAGAGAGAGCCTTTAATAAGAATTAAAACATAATATTATTAACCTTTACAGAACGATTTTGTAGGCCTTAACCAAACAGTGCATTTAGACGAACGGTTTTACATCTGAAGCTTGCATGATAACGTACTTTGCTGACCCACTAATGAGGCAAATTCCTATTTCTTTCTTTTTCCTTGTTCTTTCCTCTTTGTTAGTTTTGACTTGTGTCATGGCCATAGGTATAACATTTCATTATGTAAATGTTCTATAATAACAAACAAACGAATAGAGAGAATATTTGTGTTTCATTTCATGACAATTTAACCTATCAAAAGAAATACCGCAATGGGACATTAATCTTAATAATGTGTCTTTATGAATAGGGATTTGCTAGAAGGATATGTGAGAATGGAAATGAGATCATTTAAAAATGTATAGTGCTCACATAACGGTTCTTTCCCCCATTGACACTTACCATTGGGAAGAAATGTGAAAGTTTCATTGCTGTTTAGAAAACATTTAAATGTATCATGAATTTAGAATGTTCTTTGGTAAAATTTGACGACACACATCAGATCGTAACACTCCCAATGTACTCTACACCATTAAATGCCCATGTGGTCGTCTCTTCATTGGAAAAACAGAGTGCATGGTCAAAATATGTATCACTGAGCACAAGAGCGTAATCAGGAACAAGAATACGAATTCATGTCTGGTGGTTCACTGGTTGGAGCACAATCACAACATTGCTCAACTGCAGTTTACCATTTTGAAAGTGGTGAAGACAAAGCCTGAGTGTGACACTCACAGGTTACTATCTCAGCGAGAAACATTTTTGATTAAATAGTAAGGTAGACTCCATCCTCATGGCCAGAATTACAAACTAGGGATGTCTTATTTTCTATAAGGTTTCCATTTAATTCACACTCATTTGTATTAATTTGGCACTTAAATAAGTTTTTGCTGTGATCCTAGTGTTGGGTGTCAGAAATATGGTAGTATGCCATTTAGTGCTTGACAACAAATTAATTGCAGTAGCCGTGTTTATAATCTGATTGTGTTGTCATTTAACCATTTTTCTTTATTTGGGTATCATCATGGCATCAGTTTTTGCAAGTAATAGCCCCATTTGTAAACAGCAATCATTGCCTTTGTACAGTTGCAATTTTAGGGATTAGCCAGTCTGGCAAACCTTTTCATTTGTTTAAGGTTGATTGTATCACACACGTTAGTAGTCAAGTATATATTTCTACCTTCCCTTGCTTGGTTATCCTTTGGTATTAATCGTGGGGCAAGTAGCACTTTCCTTTATTATCGACAATTGTCATGTTACACAGTCAGCAATATTCATAATGTTGATCAACCTCGCTCATTTCTTCTCAGTTTCATTTACTAGTCCATAAGTTTGTTCCTACATCATGTATTCAGCTAGCCATATTAGGTTTTCCTTGATTGTTTACATGTACAGATTTATTAATACCAAAATACGGGCGGCACCTAGGGCCAGATGTACCAAACGTTCTGCGACTCGCAAACGGCAAAATCTGCCGTTTGCGAGTCGCAAAACGCGTATCCCAATGCAGAAATGCATTTTGCGAGTCGTTACCGACTCGCAAAACGCATTTCAGACTCGCAAATAGGAAGGGGTGTTCCCTTCCTATTTGCGAGTCGCATTGGGATGCAATACCATTTGCGACCGCATATGCGGTCGCAAATGGCATCGCAGTTACCATCCACTTCAAGTGGATGGTAACCCAATCGCAAATTGGAAGGGGTCCCCATGGGACCCCTTCCAGTTTGTGATTGCACCCCAAAATATGTGACTTCACGCTGCGTCTTCGGTATTTACTGTTATGTTTGAAGGAACTAGAGGGATTTTGGCAACAAATCTAATTCAATTTGCATTTTGTTTTATTGTATTTACATTGCTTTGGGACTTTTGTTTCTAGGTTTGTTTGGGAGGAACCCGCGGCCCATTTTGAACACAGTGGACATCTTCACAGGTGCAGCTTTTTGCCATACATTTAGTTATTCAACATTGTACTGTGGTTTCTCTTGGTCCATGGTGTTTTTGAGTGTGCATTTGGAAACTGGCTGTGCAGAGCCAGTCCATTTGTGCAGTTTCACATAATGTAGTATGATAGCGGGCATCTCTGTATGCACTGGAGGTTGCCTTTTGAACCCCCTCGGATGCTCCAACACAATATTTTTTTTGTTTGATGGCTGCCTTGGTTTTTACTTTAGGTTTAGGACACCTGTGTTTCCTGTTGGAGCTAGACGTCAGAAGATCAGGAGGATTTGAATTGCCAGCACCACAAAGGCATTTGTACATGCATTATTTTGTAAGGTGCACTATATAAGCGGTGTATCAGCACCAATATATTACACACAAGCATGGTCTTAAGACGTGGTTTCACAGAGAACTATGGACAGGTTGATTTTTCCATCTTCAGTTTGTCGTGAACTGTTTTTTTTAGGTAATTGCGGTGCACTTTTGTTTTGAATCTTTACATTTTGTGCACTGGTGTGTACACTGGGTTGCATATGTCACAAGCATGATTATGGCACTGCTTTTCATCAAGATTTCAGGGCTTACTGTGCATGTCGCATGCCCACTCTAGTATTGAGTACACCTTGAAGTTTTTTGGCATTTTTTAATGATGTGTAGTTGTTAGCTTTGGAGTCACGCATCTCATGGCTGATTGAGTACCTCTTTAGGTGCAAAACTCTATGATTGAGTACCTCTTTATACCTGATTTCTTGTTAGTGCATAATTGTTTTACAGTTAACCCTGAAGAAGGGTTTATACCCCAATTGCATTGGGTTTCAGTTTGAAATTTGTCTACGATGATTTGTTCAAGCTCAAATGTGTTGCAACATTTGCTACAATTTTCATTATATTTCTCCAATCACATTAAAATGTATCAACAATCTTGATAAATTAATTTTGATGAATTGGTTGACTATTTGTTTACTGTATTGTAAGCCCTTTGGCACGTTAGTAGTGCGTTCTGGAACTAGTTGTACTGTTTAGGAGCACTAGCTTTTCATCTTTGTTAAAATTTGCCATATCGACAGAAGCTGTCCTTTTCACATGAAGACCTTGAATCCTGATTGACCAAATCAGAAGATTATCTTACGCATGCTTTGCAACTTGTTTTCTTGAAAAATGTTATAACAATGTGTTCCCAAACTAAGATAAGAGACACTTCTCCAGAGACACTTTTCTCACACCGACATACTGAGATTTACTCACTATACTGCCATGACTTGCTAGACCCTCTGAGAGCCCTCTGACTCAGACACTTTTTGTCCTAGTCTCTTTGCCGATGTCTTGGATTCGTTCTGAGTCTGATCTTTTCTTGCTTTATCCTATCACTGAGAGACTCTTATTGAAATTCTCAGTGAAACACTCTATTAGAAATTATGGGCCACATGTAGCAAACTCCGATATTGCGACTCGGAAATTGCGTGTCTGTCCGACTCGCAATTTCCGAGTCGCAATATCGGATGCAGAACGGTGTCTCAGACACCATCTGCGACACGCTATGGGGTCGCAAAGACCCACCTCATCAATATAAATGAGGTGGGTCGCATTTTGCGACCCTATAGCGAGTCCCTGCACTCACAGGGATGGTGGCCTGCTGAAGTCAGCAGACCTCCATGTCTGTGACTGCTTTTTCAATAAAGCAGTTTTTTTTTTCATTTTGCAGCCCGTTTTCCTTGAAGGAAACGAGTTGCAAAATGAAAAAAATTACGAAACCATTTGGTTTCGTTTTTTCAGTGTAGGCAGTGGTCCATTTGACCACTGCCTGCTCTGAAAAAACCTTTATGCCCACATTCACAAAGGGGAAAGGGTCCCATGGGTACCCCTTCCCTTTTGAGAATGAGTTAACACCAGTGTGACACTGGTGGTAACTGCGAGTTGCTTTGCGACCGCATTCGCGGTCACAAAGCAATTCTGAATTTCGATGCGAGTCGCAAATAGGAAGGGAACACCCCTTCCTATTTGCGAGTCGCATTCACAAATTGCGAGTCGGTACCGACTCGCAATTTGTGAATGAGCATCGCGTTAGGCCGTTTGCATGGCGCAAACTGTGATTTTTGCAGTTTGCACCATGGAAACGGCTTCCTACATCTGGCCCTATATGCTTTCACACATGAGACAAGAACTCTTTAAGGGTTCTACTGAACATTAATTTTCTGAGGCAAGATTAGAATAGGGATTAGATCTATATGGGACAAGATATGCATTGTTCTGTAATTTGTATTTATTTCACTTGATTTGCTTATAAAGAAATAAATAAATGATGAACTAATGATTTAAGAAAATTTTCAAATAGATCACAAACCTCATCATTGACACTTAAAAGAAAATGTCTTGCCTCAAAGGTTCATTGCCTTGGAGTCCAGTAGTAAGCGGGGATTTTAATGAGAAGGATCAACAATTATTTATTCCAAGTCACCGCTTCAACAAGGGAAAGATCAGAAGTGAAATGAAAATGGAATATATTTGAAGTAACCACTTTTAGGATGGGACATCTAAAGAAACTCTGCAATAACCAAGAGCAGTTTAATGGTCTTATACTTATATATTTATTTTAAATGTCTTATTATATTTGCATGAATTCAAAGACTATATCAAGAGAATTTCCTTAATAGTAGACCTAAGGTACTTGCCGAAATGGTGGTGATTTCTTATACACACTGCCTCTGTTTTCTTTAGCCTGGATCCTACCAGGAATAATTTGTGCTATCCATGAATTTGGGTAGTCTTGGAGATCACCAGTGCCTAGATGCTTACAATGTTCATATCATGTGTGAGAGCTCTAATCTTTCCAGCTTTTTTTTATTGATGACTCTGCATTCACATGTAGTTTAGGGAGTCTTTGACACTGGAGTGAACTTTTCCTATGCCCTTTTTTTCTTCTTTTTACTGGTTCATACAATGCCCTTGTTGGAGGGACATACGTTTTGTAAATGGTAAGAACCCCTTCTTTTTAACTAACATGTGCCATCATGAAAAAATTGAAAATTATGTGTTTTCCTGGGACACTGATTTACCTGCTTCCTTTTGTGGGTAACTTACTGAGGTATGATTAATTGAGGTTTAAGACAGGTCAAATAAAAATATATGTGTCTTAGATCAGTGACTATTACAATTAGGTTACCAGATTGAGGCTTATATGTGTCAATGTTTAATACAATTGCCTCGAATATCCCTTGTAGAGATTTCTGCACTAATAACATAACATTCAACATCAATGCTTAGGAAGTTGCAGAGGTTTCCAATTTAGACCCAAAGGTCCTCATATGAGTCTGGTGGTCAGAGTACCGCCAAGGCGGCAGTGGCGGTTGCGCCACCGCCAGGCCGGCGGTGCAGACCGCCATATTATGGGCATGGCAGTCTTCCCCGGAACACAGCCAATTCCCCACCAGTACTGCCAGTGTGGAGGGGCCACCCCGGATGGTGGTAGGCATCTCCAGGCCAGCAGGGACCATGTTTCCACTGAGCGCATTACGAGGTTGCACACCACCAGGATTTCCAGTGCGGTCGCACCGCCACCAAAACCTTGACAGAACCGAATGCAATAAAAGGAGACACTCACCTTCGGGAACACAGACACGCTCAGTGCCACCATTAGAATCAGAACTTGAAGGCTTCCCACTGCTCCTGATCGCCCTGCGTCTCCAGAACCAGTGAGGACGAAGACAACAACAGCTGTAAGTACACCCACCTGGCACACACTGGAGAGAAAGGTATTAGAAAACATGCACACACATCACACACATTAGGGACTGCCAGTGACTGCCACACACACAGGCAATCACACACCCATACCAAGACACACAAGCACATACAAAACACACACACGCACAAGTCCAGTGCCCACACCACGGCAAACACACATATGCCATACATACCCCACCCCGCACACACATCACTGCCACAGGCTGACACACATATACACAACACCACTGACTCACACACCATCACAATCACAATTACACAAACGCGTTGCCAGCCCATAGAACTGCACACCGACACATGACAACACGTACTGACAACATGCAAAGACTACTCACAACCAATCAACACACATCCATACAACATATCAAATGTCACACCATGCCCACACAACATACAACACATATGACAAAGCCATTATCACACACAGGGACACACACACAAAAACCACACTATGGCACACAACACCACCACAACACATCACACTTCGTACAATGTGCAACTCTGCAACACACATGCATGGAGTTACACTATCATATCACAGACACAAAACACACCAATAGCAGCGGGACCAATGGCAGGCCCACACACACACATGCATCCCAGATACAACAGCTAGCACAACCAACACACACAACTCACACACACACAAACCAAATCCCACAAACACAACACATCCTTGTCGAAAGGCAGGACAAGCATATCACCATCAATACCAACAGCAGGTTGGTCCAAATGCAATCAAATAAGTGCAGTATGTTAAATAAACTATATACAAAATTAGGCCATTGGCCAGTCCATAGTCAATTGTGCCCATGGCACATATGGCACAACACAGTGCCCCAACTTGACTCCTGACTGCAATGTGACCTCCACAGTGTAGGGGCATCAAGGGGGCAGGCAGGAACCTCAGGGATGTTTGGGGGGGTGGTGAGGTGGGGGTCTAGGCTTGGGAGGACAGTCCTTGGGTTTGGGTCTGGGTTTGGGCAGGGGCTCTTTGGATTTGGGCGGGGGCCCTGGTTTTGGGTTTAATAGGAGGGTCCTTAGCTTTTGCCTTGGGAGGGAGAGCTTTTATGGAGGTGGTCGGCTTCTTAGCAGGGGGAGGGGCATAGGCAATACCAGGGTTAGCAGGGGAGGACTGGGAGGTGGAAGGGCTGGACTTGGGGAGGGACACAGGGCGCTTCAAGGAACCATGAAGTGGGGAGAGGGAGGCGGAGGGAGCAGGGAAAACTGATAAAGCAATCCTTTCTTGGGGACACAAGGGCGGTCATGGTAAAGAAGTTTGGGAGTGGAGGGAGAGGAAGTGGTTGTAAGATGTGTTTTTTTCGGTGTCTTGGGTCGAGGTACGTGCATGGATTGAATATGTGTGCTGGGTGTCTGTTGGGTGGGTGAGTGCGGGCGTTTAGGTGTCTTGGGTGGGGGGCGGAGGTACTGGGAGATACCATACTGCCAGGGAGTGTCCATCGAAGGAGGAATCCAAAGTTGATGTGGTTGATCCAGTGTCCTCCGTGGCACTCCCCTTGCCCTCTGTTCCACTGGGTCCCTCGGCCTCACTGGTATCAACTTCCTGGATCCCGTGGGCTGCTTCTTTCCCACTCGCCTGTGCCCCTCCTCCTTCGCCTGATGATGCTGATGCACACAAAGAGAGAGAAAGAGAGGGAGGGAGAGAGAGATAGACAGGGTGGATAGGGGTCAATACATACCTCCTATAGACACATATCATCATGTACATCTCTGACATAACATATCATGGCAGGGCATGCCATTACAATTGCACCCCAAGTCTACTGCTACCTATTGGCCAAAGCAAGCTATAATGGTAATTGAACAACAGATGTACACACAAGTTGGCATAGTGACATGATGAAGGATGTGACTCTGCATATCAGCATTGTAATTGCCAGGGCTATGTCATACATGACATGTAAACACAATGGTGAAACATCAGGGACCTCCCAGAGGAATTAGCACATTTAATACTATCCCATTGTTGAAATGGCAAGTCCAGACAATGATGGGTTCAAAAACAAATTTTGCTGTGCAATCTGCCCTCATTGATTCATATGTAGCAGTATTGCATTGTTTCTTCCCTGCACATTTCCTACACTCTGAAGTTAACATATGACTGCATAGTCAGCTATCATGGCAATACTCCTGTCCCACTGAGGCTCTTCATGTGGTGGAATTGTGATGCCAGCCCTACAATCAGTCAATGGCAGCTACAGTACAATATCCAGATTGTCTCAGTTATTGCAGAAGACAACTAGAGATGGGATTGCACTTACACCTCTGTTACACTGATGCAGATGGATGCAGCTGGACACAATGTTCAAGGTGTTCAAACCCATCCAACCATGGGATATCTTAATGGTACATCCAGTGACTGCATAGTATTGTCACACATCAACGATAGTGAGCCTGCCAGGGTGACTGATACCCTTTGTCGATTTGGATTTAACATTGATAACAAGCACATCTTGCCACTAATAAGCCACCTAATCCCAACCGAATCCTGTCATGTGCAAGGTAACAGTCAGTGCTTACCCCCTTGGGGCTGATGTGCTGCCTTCAAGTGTCCATCCACCTAAGGGTAGGCCACCGCCAAAATGTGGGCCATTATGGGGGGTCATGGTCTGATGGGCACCCTCCCTCATGGTCTTCTGGGCCCAGCATCTCAGGTCCTCCCACCGCTTGCGACAATGGCTGCTCTCCCTGATATGGACCCCCAGGGTCTGCACATGCTGGGCAATGGCAGGCGAAATCCCCTTCTTCTGATGGGTGCTGACCTGTATGGGAGACAGAGACAGGAGATGGTCATGTAGAGTGGCACCACAGCAACAGCAGTGGACTACACACATCAAACACACCACATGCCAACACAAATCTATCATCACGGTACAGATGCTTGTACTTCATGCACCCTGCGCGCATCCGCTCCCTGTCTGGTGTGGCAATGCCTTTCACCCTCACACACACCCCTATCACACAGGATACTGGCATTATGCGGCTCACCTGCTCCTCTGTTGCAACATACAGCTGTGCATACAGGGGTAGGACCCCATCCAGAAGATTCTCCCTCTCCTCCTGGGGTAAGGCTGGGGCCCTATCACCTGCAGGACATGGCATGGTGGCTTCCAGAGACAGTACACAGCAGCTCACATCATGGAGGTCTTACTTGCAGGAGTGTCAGGAGTCAAGTGAGCTGGGCGGCAAAAAATGGCAGTCACAGCCGTCTCGTACATGACCGCCAGCGGTGATCATCATTGGCCCCAGTCTCTCATAGGCAGCAATGTTATCCAAAGAGGAGTTGCACATCGGTTACGACCGCCTACCGCCATGATGACATACGCCGGCAGAATTTAGATCACTTCCATCTGTCCAGTACATCCAGGACAGGCAGCTGCCATTTTAGGCACATTCAATAGTTTGTAAAGGAAAAATAAGTGTGTCATGCTAGACATTTATGCCACAGTGATGTTCGATGGGCGGATGTCAATTCCAGTGCATGCCGAGCGACTCGGTGCCTCGTAGGCGGTGTAACCATATAGGGCACTAACATCAGTACATACATGGTCCGTGCTGGGGCAATATGCAGCTTTTACATGGAACATTACATGTGTTATGTGTGTGACATGCTGTTGCTCAGGGCCTGCAATGGACCGCAAGGATGGTTTACATGGTCCGTCTACATGGCCAATATGGTATGTGGCAACTGTTGGGGCATGTCTACAGTGTTTGCTCATCAAATTGTACATTCTCTCCTCTCTATCCTAGATACCCTGTAGTGGGAAGAATGAGACATGCACCAGTCTGCTGCCTCCTAGTAGACCTTGCTGCCCTGGAGGAGAGACACATCAAGCAGACATTGTCTGAATCGTCAGACCATAACGGACCTATGAACCCAGTTGGAGCCAGATCTATTGCCTGTCATACGTAATCCCTATGCCATCTCTCTCACAGTACAGGTTTTGTCTGTGCTACACTTCCTTGCCTCAGGCTCATTCCAGATTACAGTGGGCTTGGCAACAGGGATGTCACAGCCCATGATCAGTGTTGTGTTGAAAGATGTACTGTCTGCTTTACTGAAACACCTAGACAGCTACATCAGGTTCCCCCAACGCGTGCATTTGCCTACTGTTAAGACTGACTTCTGTCATATTGGACGCATCGCCCCTCATGTGATAAGGGCCATAGTGGGCACCCACATTCATTTGATCTCTCCCAGGGCCAATGAACAAGTCTATAGGAAAAGGAAAAACTACTACTCCATCAAGGTACAGGTGGTGAGTTTTGTGGACCAGTACATCTCCTAAGTGACGGCCAAGCTTCCAGGATCTGTGCATGACTCCTTCATTCTGAGGAACAGCAATGTCCCACACATGATGGCACAACTACAGAGAGAGAGAGCTTGGCTCATTGGTATGTATGCATTAGGATGTGTGTCACTGTAATGTCAACTGTCATCCCATTCTGCCCTGTGCCTCTACTGGTATTGTGACAGGTCCTACCTTTGTGCACACAGGTGACTGGCTATCCTAACCTTCCTTGGCTGCTGGCACCAGTGAGGTACCCTACCATGGAGCAAGAACACTGTTTCAATGCGGCCCACAGCACGACGAGGCGTGTTATTGAAAGAACTTTTGGCTTACTCAAGGCCAGATTCGGGTGCCTCCACGTCTCTGGAGGTGCCCTCCTCTACACTCCACTAAATGTATGCCAGATCATAGTTGTCTGCTGCATGATACACAATCTAGCCCTGAGACATCAGATTCCATTACTGGCTGATAAGGAGGAGGCAGCTGGACCAGTGGCTCGTGATGGTGACATGCAAAGTGATGAGGAGGCTGGCGAGGAGGGTACAGCTGATTCTAGGTCTGAGCTAATCAATCATTACTTCCAGTAACATACAGGTAAGATGTGTGTGTATTGTCAAGTCTCTTATTTCCAAATTACCCTTCTGGCAGTGCTCCTCCTGGTCAGGTACATCAGTGTATCTATCCCTCGGTGTGACTTGTGGTGGGAGACAGATTGCCTATCAGGAGCTGTGTTACTGATGTCATCTCTCTGACATGTGTTGACAATGCATGGGGCTAGGTTGACATTTCCTATGCTCAGGCATGTGGTGTGTCATTTGTCCTGCAATCTCCTGTCCAGATGTTTTCCCAGCTGTAGATTGTGTAGTGTGTATCACTCCCTATCCTAACTATTAGCTGTGGAATTCATTGACACTGGCCTTTACTACCAGGAGTAAATTCAGTTTTTACCCCATATCAGTTGTGAGCAACTGCACAGTAGTCATGTGAATTTCTGAGATTGTGGATGTGGCAATGTCTTCTGCTTTCCCCTGCATTTTTGCGAATCCACCATTGGCACAACAACAATATACTGCATATGTGTTGTGACTGCCACCATGACTCCTATCCTGATGTGAGTCCCTGTCTTGGTCTATTTTCATGTTGGATTTGTGGATCTACTCTTGTGTGTTGCTGGACTAGTGACTCCCTTGCAACTGGATTTTGGAACATGTCTGATGTACTTTGTCACCTGCAGGGAAAGCCTCCATCTGCTGTTCATGTAACAGCCTTTTGATAAAGGGAATAAACACACCTTACATTTTGGTAAAAAATACATTTGTACATGTAACAATAACTGCACAAAGGCAGTTACTGTGTTCTATGGTGTTTATTGTGCATATTGTGTCAAACAGTTGATGAGTGAGGTCATGGTTGTAGTAATCATCAGAGTAGGTGGCCTAGCTGTAGGTACTACAGTTCCAGCATCCAAGGGCCATGTGAAAATAGAGATATGACATTGAACAACCAATAGGGTGTCTCAGTGGCACACAAAGGAGAAAGTTCAGGAGAGGGTCACTTCCTAGCAGTGGACTTAGGGGGTCATTATGACCCTGGCGGTCGGCGTTAATATGGCGGTAAGTACCACCAACAGGCTGGCGGTACCTACCATCATATTATGACATTGGCGGGTTGGCTGAAGCCAACCCACCAATGTACCACTTTGACCGCCATGGCGGTAACAACCGGCGGGCTAGAGATATCCATCACCAGCTCGGCGGCCGTCATTGTTCCGCCTGCGGGATTATGACCCCGCCTACCATCATGGTCTCCGTGGCATTCGGAACGCCATGAAAACCATGGCTGTAGGCCATATCAGTGACAGGAAATTCCTTCCTTGTCACTGATAGGGGTTTCCTCCCTTCCACTCCAGGTACCCCCCACCATCCCTCCTACCTCTCCAGGCCCCCCTACATTCACGCACCCCCTTCACACACACACACATTCCAACATGCTTCCACGCATGCATACATCCATTCACACACACATTTGCATAGCCTTTCACACATACGTGCAGACACGCATTCACATAACACAACATACACGCATTCACACCTCCATACATGCACACACACATTGAACATGCAACACACACCCGCATCCACGCATGCACAAACATTCACACACCCCCCACACTCACACACAACACCCCCCTCCCCTGTCGGAGACCCGACTTACCTGTAGTCAGGGGGATGGGACGGGGCTCTGCTACCACCAGCAGCGCCCGCCAACAGAACACCGCCAGGCCATATTATTTCTCATATACAGTTGGCAGCCGGTCTACTGGCATGGCACTGCTGTCACCTTAACGCCATCCGCCGGCATGGCCACAGCCGGATTTCTGCCCTTCTGGCAGCAGAAATCCGGCTGTGGTCATATTACGGCAGATGGCTGGTAGCTGCGAGGACAGTCTTATGGGGACCTTCGCTGCGGTGTAGGCGTTTTTTACGGCCGATGTCAAAATGAGGGCCTTAGTCTTGGCATCTGCTCCTGCATGGATGAAAACGTTTGTGGGTGGGGGTCCCTCAGCTATAGAGGGAGGTATACCAGTGGCCTGTGGTTCATCTGGCAGGGCCTCCATTCCACTAGCTGAGGCTGATGTGGATGGCTCTGTTGGTATCCGGCTAGTAGAATTGGCCTGCTGGTGGGTGAAGGAAGCATGCAGGATGCTGGTGAGCTCCTTGACCATCGTTGCAATGGAGGCCATGGTGGCACTGTGTGCCTGCCACTGCTGCATGGCCTCCTGTTGGTATTCCCTCTGCAGCCTTTGGTTTTCCTCCAAAATGGTGAGTATTTGGCCCATCTTGCCCTGGGATTGATGCTATGCTCCCAGAATGTGGGAAATGGCTTCTGGCCAGTCGAGTCCCCTGGGGGCCCCATCTCCTGGCCCACAGGTGCCCTCCCACAACCCCTGCTCCCCTGCTCCCCTGTGCCTGTGCCCCTGGCACAGTGTGCCCACTCCCAGTTACATCAGGACCTTCATTGTCTTGGGTGTGAAGGGTCGACTCATGTCCCTGTACTGTGGTGCACACTACTGATTGACCAGACCTTGGAGCACAGTTTTGGGGGACGAGTGTTTGGCTGTGATGTTGATGCCACAGGTTGGGGGATATGGATGTGGGCAGGGTGAGGCTGGGAGTGGTGGATTAACGAGGTATCCCAGATGGGCCAGGAAAGTCGTCAATGTCCAGACATCCTGAGGTGTTGTCCTCACTGATGCCTTCATCCTGGGGAGGGTTGGCTGTCTCTGGCATCTTGGGGAGTGATAGGGTGGTGGGGTAGCATGCAGGACCGGACAAATTAGTACTAGGGGAGTGTTAGTTACTTACCAGAGTCCAGTCCTCCAGGTATTCCAGTCAGGCCCTCAGGATGGAGGATGACCCAAGACCTTCTCATCTCACGATGCTAACTCTGGTGGAGGAGATGGGGCCCACCGCCAATCTTCATCACGGAAATTTGGTGCCTGGATGCCATGGAACGCACCTTTCCCCATAGGTTGTTCCACCTCTTCCGGATGTCCTCCGGTGTGCATGGATGGTTGCCCACTGAGTTGACCCTGTCGATTATTCTCTGCAATAACTCCATTTTCCTTGCTATGGATGTTTGCTGGACCTGTGCTCGAAGCAGTTGCGGCTCTACCTTGATGATTTCATCGACCATGACCCTCAACTCATCATCTGTGAAGCGTGGGTGTTTTTGACAGGACATGGTAGTTGTGTTGTGAGTGGGTGTGTGTGTAGTGTGTAAGGGTGCATTGTAGGGTGCTGGGTGGGGGTGCTTGGTTGTGTGTGCTGGTTGTTTGTGGTGTATTGTCTCAATGGTGCAGTTGTGTGGTGTGTGTTGAGTGTTGTGTGTGATCTTTAGTTTGTGTGATCCTCGCTGTCAGTGAATGTTGTTTTGGTTGCAAAGGATTGAGGGTTGTTTGGGGGGTGTTTTATAGTAGTGTGTGTAGGTGTTTCTGATGTCTGTATGCGTGTAAGGTGTGGGGTATCCAATTTGTCCAATGTGGTGCTATGTTATGGTGAAGGTGGTGTTTTTGACTGCGGCGGCTTGCACCGCCAATGTTTTTTCACCGTGCAATGACCACCGTGCTGATTTGTGGGTTGTAATCTGGAGGGTAGAATGTGTTCGGCGTGGCCGTGCTGGTGATGGTACCGCTTCTCTCCCACCCTCAGACATCCTGCCGGTCTCAGATCTGTGGCTGTATTTTGGCGGTGTTCAGTGAGTGACCTGTAATACGGTGGTCAGATTACCGACTCCATTACGTTCTTTTGGCGGCCGCCACCGCGGCGGTCTTCATTAAAGACCACCAAACTCATAATGAGGGCCAAAGTGCTGATTACAAGTCACATAATCACCAATACATGAGAGAGGAATTAACTTACCTTTATTTGAGCCCAACTTAAATCTATGGACAAAGTACCAAGGTCTGGGCTGACAAAAGACCCCTTTTCTGGTGAGTTCCACTGAAAAAGGATGCAATAAGGATGCAGTAAGACGAAGAGAGAATGAAAGGTGAGGCTCAGGAAAGTCTATGACAGGCTGTAAAATAGATTGAGCAAAAAGTGAGCTCACCTAAACTGGCGAAACAGCCATTTCACTCTTCTCCTAAACAAATGGAGTTAATAGATTTGATTATTGTTTACTTAGTTTAAAATGTTTAAAAATCTTTTTTTGGTTTTACAATTGGACAGAGTATTCAAATCTGTATGCCGAGCTAGTGGCTCATCACAAATTTCATTTTCTTGCAAAAAATGTGACTAACAAGTTGATCTTTTGCAAATCTCCTATTACCACTACCTCCTCGGGGACTGCACTAAAAATCTTGAATGTCTAGGTTTCTCACCAGGCATTATACAAATTAGCAATTCTAGTCAATTTAGGAAGGGAATTATCCTATACTTCATGTGACTGTGAATTACTAACAAAAACTGGGAAAAAGGAGGCCTGAATTTGTGTATGAAGTAAAAGACAGCTCATTCTTCAGTTTGCCTCTACCACCAACTACATTAGATGATTTGTTAGCTACACATTCAATCCAAAATAATTGTCTGAAATTGATTATCTTAACCCACTAAAATATGTGAGTGGTAGGCCAGTAGAGAACAACACTCTTATTTAAATGGGTACCCTTAACACCAAAACAGAATGGGAATACCAGCAAAAGAAACCGCCCAATCAGATCTTCAGAGGGCCTGAAGGTCTGTCTCGCACCATGATGAAGCAGGCAGCCCTGCCACATGTTTGACCCACCCTGGCTCCCATGTGGGGTGAACATATTGGTGTGGGAGTGGTGCCCCACATGAGGCTGCCCTGAAGACCTCATGGGCTGCAAAGAGCAGGAGCCTCCTGAAGTCGCAATAACAACCAGGAGCAATTTGCGGTAAACCAAATTACAAGTCTCTCTGTCTGCTGGAAACTGCAGGGATTTAAGCACAGACCCATAAATTGCACACTGAGCCTCTCAACTGCCTCCATTCTGAATCTGCTAAGTCTGTGATCCTAAGACTATTGATGGCTGTGGGTTTGTGGGTACCGTGTAGCCATAGGAGAACAAGTTCCATTCAGCAAACCACCTTTGATCAGTTGTCACTACTGATCCAAAAGTGTTTGAAATATGTAATTCATTACCACCATTGTGCCTGTTCAGATTTGCTCCATTGCTTTAGATTCCTTGTGGCATTTTCCGGTTTTCACCATCACGCATACATCGTAACTGCAGTTTTAGATTTGCCCCATTTCTCAGCGATCAATTATTAGTACATGTTTAAATGTTTCCTGTCACTCAGTAATCTTTGCTGCATGTTCACATTTCCACCCTTACCGATTCATAGTGAATGCTTGCTCGGATTTGCAACTAGAAACCTTGAAAGTCAGGCCAGATTTGCAGCATTATTCAGAAGACTTTATTGCATGGGCACATTTTGTCCATTACTCGCCAAACCTAGAACATTCACTGAAGCGCTTTATCACTCTTTAATAGAGAAGGATCTCTCAGTATTACAGATCTGCTGAAGGCAGCAGAAAAGGTGCCATTTCTGAAGACATGGAGATCCTAAGTACTTGTACATAGACAGTCTTTATGATTTAATAATGTGGGGTTATAGTACAGCTCTGTTACCTTTCAAGCAAATTGCGGTCACAGTCACAAAACAATACCGATAAGGTAAGTATGTGGCTGATATATCAGAATGCAACGTGAAATTAATGTGCATTGTACAAATCCATTTGTGCTTGTATTTATTTCTATTTATTTGATTTCCTACAGCATTTAATCCAAAGCGCTTTGCAATAAACTATTAAAATGATAGAAAAGATGGCCTTAAAGTTTACAAAAGTTCAGAAAGAAGAAGCAAACAATAAAATAACATAAAAGAACAACCAAGGTAACATGAAAAAATGTAATAATTTGTGTGTGGTTAAAATAACTGCATAAAATACTAAAATGTAGTCCACCATTTGAACGAAAGTGAAGGAAATAGTGCAGAGTAAGGCAATGCAGCGACTTGCGCGACCTTGCCTTCCTGCATATCTATGAGGTCATATCTATGAGGCTATGAAAAGACACCCATGGCCTCATAGACACGGTTGAGAGGCTTGAACTGCCAAAGCGCAAGCCTCCTTAAATATGCCTCTGATTGCCCAAGGACTCCGATAATTATAGGATGTTGAATTGAGTCTAAAAAAAACAAAAAAAACACAACTCACCACGAACGTTTTAGGCAGGTTGTACAGAGCACAAATTAAACCATACCTAAAATATTGGAAGGACCCTGTTGTGTCCTCAAAAATGTGTAAACATATAACAACATTCCGAAGGGCTTACTATTGAAGAAAGATATTTGTTCTGTATTGTTAATGCAGCATTTTCTGCTCAGATGATGAAAACCATGAACTTCATGCATTGCAATCGAGGTACTTACTGAAAGGCAGAAAAATACATAAACTAGACAAGCAGTGGTCTAACAAAGGCCCACACTGCCACTGCGGTTCGTGAGGTCCAGCCCCCCCCCCCCCCCCCTTAAGTTCTTTGCAGGGGAGCCCCCTCCAGTTTTGTCACACCACTGTGGACAAGAGCACGAAAGTGACACTGAAATCCTCCTTGGCTTGAATCAGGGTGTGACTGCTTCAAAACAATGGCTGAAGAAGATTGTCTAAAACGAGCTTACCTAAAACCAACTCAAAATAGAAGGTCTTTGGCTTGTGAAGGACCGAAACGCTGGATGTTGATATTGTATATTTTTTCCAGATTAAGCACTTGGAGCAAACCTATACAAACGGGTTCGGCCATCTTGCGTGGCCTTAACAATAGGAAAAGATCGTCGGTGGTGTATCCTTTGACTCTCCTCTAATGTACTCCCTTCTGCAATATGTGTTCAAAAAAGTTTTACTTTAGTGTTTTTTTCTATGTCTGTTCTAGTCTGTTCTACTCTTGTTATGTAAAGGGTGATTTTAAACCTTTAATTTTAACCTAGTTAATTAGGATACTGGCAAACATTTGCACAGAAAAGAGTTTGTTTGACAAGGCTATTGTACAGACGGGTTAAGCGTCTTTCTCCCCGCCTTTCTGACCTTGGACCTTGTCCATTTTAAGGACAACTAAAACTATTCAACATAGCATTTTTGATGAATATCTATCTGACTCATACAAATATCCAAGTAGCTAGCCTGCCTTCCCCGGAGGCCCAGTATTGTGTTTCATAATAAAGATGATTCCACAACAAGCCACCCTGCCGACTTTTTGTCCTTTGGCACACATCTGTACAACAATAACTAAGGGCCAGATGTAGCAAAGGGTTTTACCCATTCTGTGTCTATGGGGAAATGTGTTCGTACATATGTCCCTTAATAACGATAAAGTAAGCCGTTCTGGTAAACAATACATGCATTTCTACACAAAAGGAAAAATGTATGGCATCTCTCAATCTCACATTGGCTTTAAAGTAATTTCACGTTTTACAGTAAATGAATCAATTTATCGGTGAAGGATTCTTGTTTCCTTTTTCACACAATTTTTCTGGCTGCTTCATGTTTGCTTGACTTGAGCGGCTGATTGCTCAATGCTGAAACATATAGGGGGTTATTCTAACTTTGGAGGAGTGTTAATCCGTCCCAAAAGTGACGGTAAAGTGACGGATATACCACCAGCCGTATTACGAGTTCCATAGGATATAATGGACTCGTAATACGGCTGGTGGTAAATCCGTCACTTTTCCGTCACTTTTGGGACGGATTAACACCTCCTCCAAAGTTAGAATAACCCCCATAGTGTTCAAAAGATTATGAGTTAAAACACCAGCAAGCCAGCCACAGCCTTCCATCTTCCTGAGGTTGGCAAATGGAGTACCATAATTTGGGTCATATTAACATCTGTTTTTTACTGTGCTTAGACTCACTTCAAGCGCAGTATGTAGTGCTCTATCAAACAAGTTAGTTTTTTTCAATGATAATCTCTAGTACCATTTAAATTAGCTGCCAAGCTGCAGCTTTCATCAAGTCGTGTAACTTTTATTGCAAGCTTTAAGCATTTCCCAGAACCCATGTAAACTAAATGGGAACTCAACATGGCAACAGCAATAGCAGTATGGTAGCAACGATTTTTCTTTCTCTTTTAAAAGCCTTTCATTGTGCATGCCTGTTTTAGTTCAGACACATATTTTAAAGGAGCAGTAGCAATTCTCATTGACATAAATGGTTTCTACTAGAAAGAAGTAATGTAGAAATAGTGTGTAAGCTAATTCAAGGACAACATGTCAAATGATTCTGAGATGTCTTCCTCCCCTTCAGAACCTATGTTAGAAACAAGCAAATAGGTCTGGCTTTCTTAAAATGTGGGCAAACATCGACAGCATGAACAGGGAGCAGACACAACTGCAACATGCATACTCAGACACACACACATTCGCGGCCAATGGGGGAAAAGAGGTGGGGCTGTGCTTGGCGGGTGAGGGGGGGATGAAAACAAAACCATAAAATAATAAAACAAAAAAAAGTGCCTTCATCGCTGTGCCACTCCACTCCACTCCTCAGTCCTCACTGCAGGCACAGGATCCCCGCCTGTCCTGCGGCCAATCCTAAGGCTGCTTTCATGCTGCAAGCAGCATGAAAGCAGCCTTAGGATTAAATGGAGCACCATGGAAGGGCACTCCGATGCAAAGTGGGAGCCTCTTCCTGCTCTCTCCAACCCGGCAACACAATGCTGGGTTGGAGACAGCTCAGTGCGAATGTGTGTTTGGCCTGCTCGAGACAGCCGTCCAAATATACATGCGCACTGAGGCGGAGTGCTCCCCTCTGTCCCTGTCACGCCCCATGGTCCCATCCCTGTTACAATAAAACGATAATAAACATAGTTTATTATCATTTTACTGTAAAAGTTTTGCAGCTGCTGCTGCTGGCAAGGGGGGTGACGCTCCTCTACCATAGCCGCTACTGCACACACAACACAAAATTGCCAATCTTTGGTTGTTGTCTTGTTATCCTCTCTTTTCAAGGTTTTAGGTGAAAGGGTCCTGTTCTTTTCTTTTGCTGTGCTGCTATAATACTTTAGGAAGCTATGTGATCCAAAATATGTACTGTTGATGGCGGTTCCCTTGAATTCTTGTTTGAATCCTTTTCAGCTTGTAGATCCAATCTGTGATTTCATAGCTGTCCGTTAAAAATGTTCAGTTTAATCCTTTGCTGATCACAGATTGTTTGAATCTTTATCATGTCCTTGTTTTAAATGGCGAGGAAAATCTCTGTTTTGAGTCAAAGTTAGGTAGTGATGTTTAGCTTGTTCTCATAAGGAACTACTAAGATCTCAGGCATTTTTACGTGATTAGAATAAAAGTCAGGCATCTGTCTATCCATTTGGTGAAAAATAGAATGTCTGCTGTCTGCCTCTCATTTGAAAGCAAAGATATTAGTCAGGAATAGAAGTGGTGGGAATTCCATTGGGGTCCTGGGTTTGAACCTTTAGTTTTTTTTCTTTGAGAAACCAGTAGGATTTCTGATTGTGGAGTTTGTTCCTGCTTTCTTTAGGAACACTGGCTTAAGAGATTGGGCAATTCTAGGGCTCTTTAATGGTCAACTTGAATTTTTTTTTCTTGTGGGCTTTATTTTATGTTTTTGGTAGTAGTCAAGGAGGGTAAGGCCTTTTTCTTGCTTCTTAGTATGCAAGGTATTTTGCTCCTGTTACCACAGGCCAATTGCATCTTTCCTGATAGCAAGCAAGGTCGGACTGGCCAATGAGGCACTCTAGCAGTAGCCGAAGGGTTGGTCTGGCAGGTTACTATGCAGGTAACTGTGTGGGCCTATTTCTTGACTGTTTGTTGGCCTGTTTTATGGTCTGGTAGGCCAGAGTTTGCTGTTGATTTCTCTGAGATCACTACAAATTTTGGCTACAACAGGCACAAATACATTCAGTCTTTCATACCTTGCAAAACAGCTGGACAGCATGTATGTATAAGTTCAAAACTGCCCCGAAATGTAAATGTGGGACACTTTTTTTAGCTATCAGATAGATTAGTTTATGAGGGCCACTTTTAGGTTGGGGTCCGTGAAGGTGTAGATTTTAGTGATAAAAATCTAAAATTATGATGTATTAATCTTGATAAACTAAGGTGTGGTTTAACTTTGATTAATGATTATGTTTAACAAAAACGAGTGACTTTTTGTAATGGCCACCATCATATTTTCTATTTAGGCCATCTTAAGCTTAATGGAGTTATTTTCATTATTCAATACTTATTCAAAAAGAGTATATTTAATAGTTTATAGACGTGTAAGCAGTGTAGGCATTTAATAGAAGTCTCAACAAGTTCAAAGTGTGATGCAACTAATGGAAAATTTTGAGTGATTTGACTATCTTATTGTTTGGAAAATGTTACTAACGTGTGTGTTTTAACCGAGGGTGGAAGAAGAGGCAACAATGGAAATCGTTTTTCCTGTATGATCGTACTTTGCTGAAGTTTGAACAATGGATCCACAGACGAGACGGAAGAGAATGAAGACAAGAATATAAAATGTATAATTTTGTAATATCCACTAATGTTCTGATTGGTCATATGTTTCTCACCTTATGTCTCATCCAATCATTTTTCACTGACAAGTTTAATTTAACGTTCTGTCATCGTTGTAGGAAAGGTCGTTTTCTGACTTTTCAGTCACTTTCAGACATTCTGTTAGCAATTGGCTATTGTGTCTTATGCACCTTTATGTAATGCTTAATGCTTAAATGGTTTAGTGTATCTTATAGACCAAAATCTAAACCATTACCCTATCCTGAATCCTGTTTTTGGTTCCTGATAGGTGTCCCCCTATTGAGGTGGTTGCCATTGCTGTCATTCGTAGAAACCTTGATAATGTATTGGATGTAAATTGTTATGTGTCTTTTGTTTTCCATGTACCAACTGCAATATATTAACTAATTGCTGCATATTATAGTATTTTTCCAATAACCCGAGCTAGATATTTTTTCCTCAATTTGTGTTACTAAAACTTTTACATGAAGCCCAACATGTTAATACTAATTAGAGAGGGAAGTATTTCCTTATATGGTCGTAATGTATCAGTGATGCTCTTTTGTCTTCATTTAACGTATGTATTCAATATCTCTTGCTCAGATCTTGGTGCTATGGTTTTGTGTTATTACACTTGAGTTGATTTGTCTACTTGCTTTGATTACACTCAGATGTGTAAGGCGTTCGAATCAGCCTTTGTTGTCTCTTTATATGTATCACTTGTGTTTGAGAAATATTTTCGTGACACTAGCATTGGTAATATAGGGAAATAAATTTGTTATCTTCTTAATAAACTGGTGTGGTTATTGAGATTATATTGATTTCCTTATATGTTGTTGTGGTGTTTATGACATATTTTCAGTTGGCATCCCCTCCATACAATGTTGGTTCGGTTCATTGGCCTCATACGTGAGATCAGTTTTTCAGCCTGAAATAAATCTACGGTTTCTCAGCGTTCACAGTTTTTGGTAGCAGAGTTATGGTTACGTCATTTTTGGATGATGTCATTGATTACGTCATAATTTGTGGAAGTTTCTAGTGTGTTTTTGATTACTAAATTTTTCAATATGTCTTATGGATTTGATAAAATTAGTTGCTAGATGCCTTAAGTGACTTTCCCCGGACCTCGGAGATGCTCTAGGTTGATTGGAGTGTTCTTAGCGTTTTTTCTTAGTTGAATCGAGTGTGGTTAGACTATTGCGCTTGCACAGCTTGAGCTAATTTGCAGACAATTGAGTTGTTTTATGAGTTTATAGGGAGTGGGCGTACTCCAATATGTATGTGAGTAATAAAATCCGTGAACTTCATTTGTGTGTGGCACTTAGCGCTCGTGAAAATTGTCCACGTGGTTGTTGGTTAGATGGACCTAATGAGAGAGGTCTAAGACTCCGGAGTATATAGGTGTAGTGATACACTTGGTATATGTTGTAATTTGTCTATTTAGTAGACCAATCCGGCGTGGTTGGTAAGTCGAGTTTGTGAGGTAAGATTGATTGTTTGAAATTTTAGACTGAGATTTGGCAAGTTTTATGTGCACTAGGACAGTACCCATTGATCAGTTGAGAGTGAAATTTGCAGGTCGAATTTTGCTTGCGAACATGGGAACTGTGAATAAGAATAGCTGTAGATGCGAAAGCTGAAGGTGACATTTGGAAGGTTCCTGAAGCGATTGTGTTTTCCTACCTATAGTAAATAGACAAATTTGTTTTCTTTTGGTTTAAGGATTGCTCGCAAATTAATATCACAATAATTTTGAGTGTGT
Source organism: Pleurodeles waltl (assembly GCF_031143425.1). Taxonomy (NCBI): domain Eukaryota; kingdom Metazoa; phylum Chordata; class Amphibia; order Caudata; family Salamandridae; genus Pleurodeles; species Pleurodeles waltl. The sequence goes on along the minus strand of NC_090444.1, from coordinate 662,688,315 downwards.
CGATTGCACGAAAAACAAGCCAAAAGTTTTGTCAGCGTCTCAGCTGCCATGCTAAGGGGCGTGTGTGTGTTAGTGTGACGTAAGCTTGTGCCGCGCTGAGATAGGTCGGTTAGTGAGAAGGGTCACGCATGGATTGGTGTACCTTCGCGTGGTGCGATTGGAAGGCAAGAGTGTCGAAGAGAATTGTGGGATTGTAGTCACTTCCTGATTAGTTGTTTTGAATAGATTTTATTGTAGTCACTTCCTGATTAGTTGTTTTGAATTTATTGTAGTCATTTTTCAGATTAATTGTTTCTGAACAGATTTTGTTGAAAATTAAGTTTTTCAAAGCTTTTAACAGTGCCTTTAGAGGTGATAAGTGTATTCCAGCAAGAGAGGGAGAAAGTTGTCCGCCAGAAAATACTCCTGCATATATTGTGATTGAGGAGAAAGGTACGGGAGCATGCCTTTGGTTGAAACACTGGATTAAGATCACAAAGAAAGAGGGTTGTCTAGAGCCTGTCCAGAAAATGGTACTTTCAATTTGAGGATTTTGGAGAATCTGAGGCAGAAAATGAACAGTTTAAAACCTCCTCCAAGGCCAGCTCAGTTTGAAGCTTTAGCGATTTGGGAACTAGCAGCTAGACAGCACCAGACTTTAAAATTCAAGAGAAGAATGAGAATAGTAGGAAAGGCACTAGCGGAAGCTAGATGGAACAGTGAGCAGAGAGAGTGGAGACAAGCTACTTTACAGGGAATTCGGTTATTTCCTGCATTCACAAAAGTTGATGAAAATGAGTCAAACGAGGCTACAAAGAAGATGGAAAAAAGTTTTCAGTAGCTAAAGGACAAAAATCAAAAGAGCTGAAGAGAGTTATGTTCAATGATGATGAATCGGATGATGATTTGTTGATTTCTGAAATCTTGCAAAATCTTCTGCCATCATATGTAGCTCAAGAGGGTTCTGGGACTAGTAGTATGAGTCCTACTGCACCGTCATCAGTGGGGGTATCACAGAATATTTTGAACAGTGATCGTATCACTATAGAAAGTCCTTTCCAGGTAAATTCCAATGTGAATCAGAATTTTCCAGGATGATATTCGCAAAGGTTAGGTCAGATTAGTTCTGGTTCAAGAGAACAGGTACAGATGCAGAGTAGTTTTAATGATTAATTAAACAATGGACAGAGATCATCAGAGATAAGTATTCCTGAGGCATATCCAGAGGTTCCGATTGTAAGGACGACTACTAACCTAGTGTTGTCTCCAGGTCAGAATCAACAGGGACGGAGGTGAATTCAAAAGGAGCCTATTCAAAAACAGATACCTCATATACAGAATAGGGGGATAATATAGTCACTGAATGTTGAAACAAGAGGACCAGATGCAATGACAGTACCCATTACAATGGGTTCACCTATGCTATTATATGTTCAGAGTAATAATGGTGGAGCAAATTCTTTGGTTCAAATTCAGAATGGGATTATAACTTCCACAAAACAAGTACAAATCCTGAACAAGACAAGGTCTTCAATACAATTGTGTCCCGGATCCTGTAGTAATCAGGAAAGGAGATCATTGACTCCACAATGTGCTGTACAATACCACAGCAGACACTGAGCACGCAGCATAACCAGATTTCCTAGAGGGGGTCTATCTGCACAAGAAATAACCAAATGGTTAGGCGATTTGAGTCTTTCAAAAACTTCAGAGAAGCAGAGTAGGGAGGAAGAATCAATAAACAGAGTGAGATTATCAATGGAAGGAGGAGAACCTCTTGAAGGGACAATTGGTGTAAATAAACTCGAGTCATATACTGAAACTCAGTTGAGATACATGTGCAAAGTTATTACAAAAGGATCAGAGAAAGTACACCAGCAGTTACAAGAAGTAGCAAATTAATATGGAATAGATCTCCCAAAAATGAAAAACCTGCAGAGAAGTTATAGATTAAATCTTGAGGAAGAAGATTTTGCACACATGAGATCTGCAGGGATGAAAACACATCTTAGGGAATTACAGGTTAGGAGAGCTTTGGATAAATAGGGAGGCAGATGGGTCAAAAAAAGAGAAAGACCAAAGAAAGATTCAGATACTCCTCTGGTAGATATAACACAGACAGGGGAATCAGTGAAGATGTTACTGATGAGAGAAACTCCAGGAGGGAATATTGTACATGGACCTTGGAGCAGGAGTGATATTTTAAGTTTTACAAATGATTATCAGAGATTGAGGGAGAAACCTGTGGTATAGCATCAGCAGACAGATAGGTTTGTGAAGCTTGCAAAATGTCTGTGGGCGTATTTGAATACTCTCTTTGATATTGTTGTTCCAGCAGATTTGTGGACAGAGTGTAAAAGGAGCATAGATTGGCCTACAAATGAACCACAAAGAGATTTGAAAACAGGTGAACCATCTCCAGAAGTAATGAAATATTACTATAAGGTTGTTGAATTCCTGAAAACGAGAATTTCACCGAAAAATATTGATTGGCAACGCATAGATAGGACAGCACAGAAAGGATAGGAATTGATTCATGCATACTGTGAAAGGTTGTTGAAAGCATTTAAACATTACAGTGGTACAGACACAATTGAGCCGAAAGAAATGATGAATTTTGTGTTCAGGCTCGTTGAAGGATTGAAGCCAGAGATTAGCCAGATGATTAAGAGTCATTTAATCTGCGGGCAAGCTAAACCGATTGATGATGTGTTATAGTATGTTAAATACTGTAGTGATGAAACTGAAATGAAGCAGAAGAAGCTAGAAGAGAAGGCAATGGTGATGCAAATTAAGGCTGCACAGACAGGAATGCAGGGACATTTTCAACACCAGCCACAAGGGAATGGTAGGTTTCAGAGACAAGGCAGAGGTAGAGGTCAAGGTGGAATGATGCTTCCAGTTGTAATTGGAGTGTGGATTTAAATTTGGTGTTGACAAAGGATGAGCAGCAAGGGAAGAGAATGTTACCTTGTCATGCTTGCGGGGCAATTGGACATTGAAAAAGACAGAGCCCAATGTTGAATTAAGGGGGTGTTGTTCAGTAGACAAATGGTATCAATACTTATCAGAGCATGAGAGGACCCAGAATTAGAGGTCAAAATCTGAATTTCCAGCATAATGTGAATGCTATGCAGGGTTTCTAACCTTTGTAGCTGATGCAGCAACTGCAAAATGTACAACCACAGGTACAACAAGTACAAATGCTACAAGTACAACAATTGCAGCCACAAGTGCAGATGCAGATGGTGCCTGCACAACAAATTCAAATGCCACAGTGCCCTATGGATCAACAACAGAGGATGCTTTCTCAGGTGGTCATGAATCATAAATCAAAGAAGAGTGTTAATACAGTGAATCAATTTCCTTTACATAGTGAGAATTAAATAAACAATGAATGGCCGTTGGATAGTTCAGATTAGGAGGAGTGTGTGATGACAACATCAATGGAAGTGGATCAGAGAGGTCCTTATGTAAAGGGAAAAGTACATGGTCATGAAGTTTCTTTTCTGGTCGATACAGGAGCTACGCGCTCAATGGTAATATCTGTGGCGGTTCCAAATTTACCTTTATGAGAGATGACAGTTCAGATAGTAGGAGGTGCGAACCAACATTTGACTAATCCTCTTAAAGAACCAGTTATTATTAAAATTGGTAACTTTAACGGTTTGCACAGATTAGTGGTTTGCGATTCCAGTCTTGTGTCACTCCTGGGTAGAGATCTGTTGTGTAAAACAAGATGTTCAATTACTTGTTCAGATGAGGGAATTGAGATCCAGACAAACAGTGATGATGAAGATTCTACACTCACTGTTGGTAATGAGTCAGTTTCTAGAGCATTTCCTTTGATTAGTTTCAAAGAGCCAGAGGACGAGGCGAACGCTTTGACTGAGTTGATTAGTTTCTTTCCAGTTTTTGAAATAAAAGATCTCCCAATTGATTTGCAGAAAACTGTTAAGTCTAAAGTTTGGGATCTTTCAAGGAAAGAAATTGGATTGATTAAAGGGGTTGAACCAGTCACAGTTGTAGTAAAACAGAATGTGATATTTCCACAAACTCCACAATAGTCAATGACAAATGAGGCAATCGAAGGTATAAGACCTTTGATAAAACAGTTTAAAGAGCAAGGAGTCCTGAAAGAAGTGTTGAGTAGCCTGTGTAACTCACCAACAATGGGTTTGAGAAAACCATGTGCGAACATTTGTCTTGTGCAGGATTTGGGTAAAGATCAATAATATTGTGAACAAGTGTTGCCCAGTTGTGCCAAATCCAGCTGTGATCATGTATCAGATACTGTGTGATGCTGAGTGGTTTACTGCGATAGATCTGTGTCAAGCATTTTTCTCTGTACCTCTTTAGGAGAACAGTAGATATCTCTTTTGTTTTTAGTTCTTGGCCAGAGTCTATTGTTGGTGCAGAATTCCTCAGGGGTTTTTAGAGTCACCATCAATTTTCAATCAAATTTTAAAAAAGAACCTGGAGTCATTGGTAATGCCTTACCAATCGACATTGGTGCAATACATAGTTGATCTGTTGATTGCATCAAAGACAAAAGAAGGATGTAGAAAGGATACAATTGCATTGTTGAATTTTCTGGGAGACAATGGTCATAAAGGGTCCCCTACAAAATTACAGTATTGTCAAAAAGACATAAGATATTTGGGTCATTTGATTTGAAAAAGGTACTAGGAGAATTTCGAGCGATAGAGTAGCAACAATTATGCAAATGAAGACACCAGGTACCCAGAAAGATGTAAGGATGTTCTTGGGAATGGTTAAATATTATCGGCAATGGATTCCAAATTTTTCAGCCATTTCAAGACCTCTACAAAGACTGACACATAAAGATGTTCCTGATCCTAAATGATGGCTGCAGAGTGTATTGAAGCATTTACTGAACTGAAAGAGTGTTTGTGTCAAGCTCCAGCGTTAGGTGTGCCTGATTACACAAAGAGTTTTCAGTTGTTTTGTCATGAACAAGATGGATGTTCTTTATCTGTTTTGACGCAAACACAAGGTGGTGTCAATCATCCAGTAGCATATTTTTCAGCTACTTTGGATCTAGTGGCAGCAGCCTTACCGGGATGCTTGCTAGGCACTAGGGATTATTTTTTTTTTACTAAGGGGAGTGGCCCCTTTGGCAAGGTATGGTCATACCACCACCCCAAAATAAATGGGGACAAAGTTGTTCTGCCCACTGGTGGGCAGATGGGGCAATTACCCCCGGTCCACTTCGGGGGGTGGGGCAGAAAGCCTACTAGATGCCAGGGAATACAAAAAAATAGAGGGGTGGTGGCTACCAACCAGTATGGGCATGGTCATGCCCCCATCCCAACTGAAGGGGGTAACAGTCTTTCAGCTCTTACCCCGCACACTAAAACATCTTATCCCATGGCAAGCAATAGGACATTTGATTATTTTGGGTTTTGGTTTTACATTTGGGCCTTGAGAGCTTGTCTAACTCTCAAAATCGTCCGACTTGGAATGGTGAGGGCTGCACTTTTTGGACTTTGGGATGCTGCCAGGTAGAAAAATCTATGAGACCTAGACACATCTGAAAACTAAACGTCTAAGTGAGTCCAGGGTGGTGTGCTTCACATGCCCCCCACACCATTTTCTTACCCACAATGCCCTGCAAATCTTCATGTTTGTTTGAAATCACAAATTTTTGTGATGGAACCTTCCGGAATCTGCAGGAATCCACAAAATTCCTACCACCCAGCATTGTTGCATCTCGACCCATAAAAATTCTGCCCCACTTGTCAGCCTAAAAACGTTTTCTTTTTTTCAAACTGCCCTTTCGGACCTGTTTTGGTTCCCCCTCACTTTTGACATGTTTTTGGCTCTTCCTTGTCACAGGCACATGGCCCACCTACACAAGTGAGGTATCATTTTTACCGGGAGATTGAGCGGAACGTTGGGTGGTAGGAATTTTGTCCCAGTGCCATATTCCATGCAGAAATGTGAAAAATTGGATTTTTACCTAAATTTGAGGTTTGCTGAGGATTCTGGGTAGGAATACACTTAGGGATCCACACAAGTCACACCACCCTGCACTCCCTCGGTTACCTAATTTTCAGAAATGTTTGGGTTTGGTAGGTTTCCTTAGGTGGCTGCCGAGCCCAGGACCAAAAACGCAGGTGCCCCCCCCCGCTAAAACAGGTAGTTTTGTATTTGATAATTTTGATGTGTCCACATAGTGTTCGGGAGCATTTCCTGTCACGGACACTAGGCCTACCCACACAAGTGAGGTATCATTTTTATCGAGAGACCTGGGAAAACACTGGGTAGATGGAAATGCATGGCTCCCCTCAGATTCCAGAACTTTGTGGCACCAAAATGTGAGGAAAAAGTGTTTTTTTTTGCCAAATTCTTGCTAAGGATTCTGGATAACAGAACCTGGTGAGAACACCACACGTTTCCCCATCCTGGGTTCCCCTAGGTGTCTAGTTTTCAAAAATGCACAGGTTTGGTAGGTTTCCCTAGGTTCTGGCTGAGCTGGAGGCCAAAATCTACAGCTAGGCACTTTGCAGAAAACAGGTCTGTTTACTTTGGGAAAATGTGATGTGTCTATGTCATGTTTTGGGGGATTTGCTGTCACGGGCACTAGACCTACCCACCCAAGTGAGGTACCATTTTTATTGGGAGACTTGAGGGATTGCTGGGTGGAAGAAAATGTGTGGCTCCTCTCAGGTTCCAGAACGTTCGATCACTAAAATGTGAGGAAAACTTGGTTTTTTTGCCCCATGTTGAGGTTTGCAAAGGATTCTGGGTAATAGAACTTGGTGAGAGCCCCACAAGCCACCCCATCCTGGATTCCCCTGGGTGTCTAGTTTTCAAAAATGCACAGGTTTGGTAGGTATCCCTAGGTGCTGGCTGAGCTAGAGGCCAAAATCCACAGTTAGGCAAAAAACACTTCAGATTTTAAAAAATTTGATGTGTCCATGTTCTGTTTCCTGTCGCAGGCAGTAGGCCTACCCACACTGGTGAGGTACCATTTTTATCGGGAGACTTGGGGGAACACAGAAAAGTAGAACAAGTGTTATTGACCCTTTTCTTTCTCTACATTTTTTCCTTCCAAATGTAAAACAGTGTGTAAAAAAGACATCCATTTGGGAAATGCCCTGTAATTCACATGCTAGTATGGGGACCCCAGAATTCAGAGATGTGCAAATAACCACTGATTCTCAACACCTTATCTTGTGCCCATTTTGGAAATACAAAGGTTTACTTGATACCTATTCTTCACTATTTATATTTCACCAAATAAATTGCTGAATACCAGGTATACAATGAAACTCCATTGCAAGGTGCAGCTCATTTATTGGCTCTAGGTGCGTACGGTTCTACAAGCCTCAGATATCCCCACAACCAGAAGAGTCCAGCAGATGTAACAGTATATTGCTTTTGAATATCTGACATAGCAGGAAAAAGTTACATGTTAAAACATGGAGGAAACATTGCTGTTTTTTACCTCAATTTTTTATTATTTTTTAAATTCAGCTGTTATTTTCTGTAGGAAAATGTGGTAGGATCTACACAAATGACCCTTTGCTGAATTCAGAATGTTGTCTTCCTTTTAGAAATGTTTAGCTATCCGTGATCCAGCATTGGTTTCACACCCATTTCTGTCACTAACTGGAAGGAGGTTGAAAGCACAAAAAAAGTAAAAACGGGGTATGACCCAGTAAAATGCCAAAAATTGGGTTGAAAAATGTGGTTTTCCCTTTCATGTCTGTATGTTCCTAAAAGCTGGGAAGATGGTGATTTTGGCACCACAAATCCTTTGTTGATGCCACTTTCAGAGAAAAAAACCCACAAGGTTTCTTCTGCAGCCCTTTTTTCCCATTAAAAAAAAAAAATCGTTCTATTTTGGCTAATTTCTTGGTCTCCTCCAGGGGAACCCACAAACCTCGAGTACCTCTAGAATCCCTAGGATGTTAGAAGAACAGATGCAAATTTGGCGTGGGTAGCTTATGTGGACAAAACATTATGATGGCCTAAGCGCGAACTGCCCCAAGTAGCCAAAAAAAAAGTCCTGGCACCTGAGGGGGAAAAACCTGGCAGTGAAGGGGTTAAGCACTTGGAGCAACCCTGTACAAATGGGTTCTGCCATCTGGCATGGCCTTAATAGTAGGAAAAGACCATCAGTGGTGTATCCTTTGACTCTCCTGTAATGCACTGCCTTCTGTAATATGTGTTCAAAAATGTTTTACTTTAGTGTTTTTTTCTACGTTTGTTCTAGTCTTGTTCTCGAAAGGGTCATTTTAAATCATTAGTCTCACCTTACTTAATTAAGATACTGGCAAACATTTCAACAGAAAAGAGTTTGTTTGACAAGGCTATTGTGCAGGCAGGTTAAGCGTGGTTCTTCCAGCCTTGCTGACCTTGGACCTTGTCCATTTCAAGAACAAACTGCAACTATTCAACATAGAATTTTTGATGAATATTTATATGAATCATCCAAATACCAAGTAGCTAGCCTGCCTCTCCTGGAGGGCCAATGTTCGGGTCCATAGTTAAGATCATTTCATAACAAGCCACACTGCCGACTTTTTGTCCTTTGGCACACATCTGTACAACAATAACTAAATAACGATAAAGTTAGCCGTTCTGGTGAATAATATATGAATTACTACACAAAAGGACACATTTATGGCATCTCTCCATCGTACATTGGCTTTAAATTAATTTCACATTTTACAGTAAATTAATCATTTTATCGGTGAAGGATTCTTGTTTCATTTTTCACATACTTTTGTTTCTGGCTGCATCATGTTTGCTTGGCTTGAGTGGCTGATTCCTCATGGCTGAAACATGCAGTGTTCAAAATATTAGAAGTTAAAACACCAGCAAGCCAGCATCAGCCTTCCATCTTCCTGAGGTCGGCAAATTGAGTACCATAATGTGGGTTATATTGACATCTGTGACTGTGCTTAGAATCGGTGCCAGCGTAGTATGTCGTGCTCTATGAAACAATTTACAGTTAGATTTTTTTTGTTAATGATAATCTCTTGTACCAAATAAATGGGCTGCTGGGCTGCAACTTTCAGCAAGTAAGAGGTGTAACTTTTATTGAAAGCTTTAAGCATGTCGCAGAACCAATGTAAACTAAACGGGAACTCAACATGGCAACAGCAGTAGCAGTATGGCAGCAACAGTTTTTGTTTCTCTTTCAAAAGCCGTAACATTGTACATGCCTGTTTTAGTTCAGACATGTATTTTAAAGTAGTAGCAGCAATTCTCGTTGACATAAATGGTTTATACTAGAAAGAAGTAACAAAGGATTCTGAGATGTCTTCCTACCCTTTCAGAACCTATGTTAGAAACAAGCAAACAGGTCTTGCTTTCTTAAAATTTAAGCAGACATCGACAGCAGGAACGGGGAGCAGACACAACTGCAACATACATACTCAGACACACATTCGTGGCTCAGAGGGGTGGTTCTTGGTGGTGGGAAGGGGAAACGAGAAAAAAAAAAAGAAAAAAAAGTACCTTCATCACCTTGCCGCTCCACTCCTCGGTCCTCACTGCAGACATAGGCTCCCAGCCTGCCCGGCAGCCAATCCTAATGCTGCTTTCATGCTGCTGGCATTATGAAAGCAGCATTAGGATTGGATAGAGAACCCTGCAAGGGTAATCCGAGGCACAGTGGGAGCCTTTGCCAGCTCTCTCTAACCCGGCAACACAGTGCCGGGTTGGAGACTGCTCAGAATGCGTGTGTGTTTGGCTGGCTCGAGATGGCAGGCCAGGCATACACGTGCATAGAGTGGGAGTGCTGTGCACTCCCCCTCTGTCCCTGTCACACCCCATGGCCCGTCCCTTTTACAATAAATATTATTGTTTTATTGTAAAAGGTTTGCAGCTGCTGCTACTGGCGGGGGCGATGCTCCTTTGGCTGCTGCTGCACACACAACACAAAATTGCTGATCACACACAAACAGCATTCATACATGTATCTACAAGCAGCACATACATGTGCTTGCTTCTGTGCACATGGGTGTCAGAACTAACTCACATTAAGTATTTATTGAATTATTTATTCACAGTTCTATAAGGCACTAACTAGACCCAATGAGATGACAAAATTAGCATTTGGTTGCCCATTGGTGCATTATGCAAACATTAAAATCTTCATACTAAAGTGAGCAACGCAAGCATTGTCCCTTTTTCTTCGGATATCCAGGTAATCTTTTCTTGTTAAATGATGCAGGGGTTTCCATTTGCCTACAGTTTAGTAAGTGGGTAGTTCTTACACTATCATCCTTTTCACCTGCCTGCCTAACCTCTTCCTTGGGGAGGGGATCTCCATCTGCACTGAACTGGTTGCCTTTAGGAAACTTTATGTGGTCAGCCGTGTTCTCTGGTGATGGTTCACTATCTGATGGTCCAGTCCATTTACTGATGTGTTAAAGGAAAGTGCCTTATTCTCTTTATTTGTTGTAATGTTCCTTTGGCATGTCTTTTATTGCAGTCACGACTCGTTGGCTGTTGTCTTGTTATCCTATCTTGTCAAGATTTCAGGTGAAAGGGTTGTTTTCTCTTCTTTTGCTGTGCTGCTATTATACTTTAGGAAGCCATGTAATATAAAATACGTGCTGTTGATGGCTGTACCCTCGGATTTTTGTTTGAAACCTTTTCAACTTATGGACCTAGTCTGTGATTTCATAAATGTCCCTTAAAAATGATCAGTTTAATCCTTTGCTGATCAGAGATTGTTTGAATCGTTATCATGACCTTGTTTTAAATGGGGAGGGAAATCTCTGTTTTGAGCCAAAGTTAGGTAGTTATGTTTAGCTTGTGCTCATAAGGAACTACTAAGATCTCGGACATTTGTACGTGATTAGAATAAAAGTCAGGCATCTGTCTATCTGTTTGGTGAAAAATAGAAGATCTGTTTTCTGCCTCTCCTTTGAAAGAAAAAGTATTGGTCAGGAATAGAAGTGGTGGGAAGCCCATAGAGGTCTTGGGTTTGAAACTTTTGTTTTTCTTCTTCGAGAAACCAGCAGGATTTCTGATTGAGGCTTTTGCTCCTACTTTCTTTAGGAACACTGGCTTAAGAGATTGGGTAATTCTGGGCCCACTAATGGTCAACTTGAAATTGTCTTTCTTGTTGACTTTATTTTATGTTTTTGGTAGTAGGCAAGGAAGGCAAGGCCTTTTCCTTGCTTCTAAGGATGCAAGGTATTTTGCTCCTGTTACGAATTGTATCTTTCCTGATAGCAAGCAGGGTCAGACTGGCCAATAAGGCAATCTAGCGGGTCACGAAGGGTTGGTCTGGCAGGTAACTGTGTGGGACAATTTTTCGACTATTTGTTGGCCTGTTTTATGGTCTGGTGGGCCGGAGTTTGTTGTTGATTTCTCTGATATCACCACAAATGTTGGCTACACCAGGCACACATACATTCAGTTTTCCAGATCTTTCAAAACATCTGTTCAGCATGTATTTACAAGTTCAAAACTGCCCGAAATGTAAATGTGGGCCACTTTTTTACCTCTCAGATAGATTAGCTTATAAGGGCCACTTTTAGGTTGGGGTATTGTGTATTTTCTTTTCCTGTTTGACCCTGCTACCAAGGCATTCAGATGCAGGTCAAATCCATTGTTTCAGTGAAATATGGCCCGACTTTTCAGACCAGAACTGAAAGAAAGTCCAGGAATTGGAGGTGGGTGTGTCTTTGGACATGTGCCAAAGATGAAGCAGATGTGCTAATTTGAGAAATTTCTAATGATTAATGCGTGTTTATTAATGAGAAAATTTCATAGAGAAACTAATATTAGAAAATAACGTGTGTAAGCTAAATGTGCCCACGGGTAGTGATCACCATGTGTATTAACAAGATGCTAAATAATGAGAAGAATTAATGTAAAATGCATTAATATATCAGAACTGGATGTATAACCTATGTTTTATGATAATTAGCAATCTTAACTTAGCCAAAGTAAAAGGCCTGGTTTCACTGGGCCTTGCCTGCTTATAACATGAAGACTCGACGAGGCTTGCAAGGACTGGTAATCGGAGTGAAGGACCTTAAACTGTGCAGAGTTCAGATGGCTCTGCTAGAACATTCTGCAAATGTACCAGCAGACAGGAGATGATAAAGACAATTTGATACAATAATGTGTAGTGTAGGCTAAATGTACTTTCCCAGGACTTGAACAATGGAAGCACTGACTGAAGACTTGTATGCAACAATTTCGTCACATGAAGAACCGGATGATGTTCTCATAACCAGGAGGACTAATCAAATTAATGGAACTTGAAGCCTAAGCAGACATGTAGATTCAGTAAACAAAAACTATAGGTCAGAGTCATAACTTCTGATAAGTTGACCAATCAGCAATTAGTGGGATGGACTGAGAGACCCTAATAAAAAGTAATGACAAGAGGAGCAAAATCAGAGCGGAGAGGAGAAAGTCAATGACGTCAGGAGACGCTGTCCGAAGTGCTGATAATTGGGCTTACACTCTGTGAGCCTGATACTTTGCTGATCCCTGAGGACCTGGGGACGAAGACTGACTCGTTGCTGATCCATCCTGGACAGGTAGCTATGAAAATGTGGCTGACAAAATTTCGTGCCTTTTCTTCTAGGTGCCAACTGCGCTGTTCTGAATTGATTTTTCTCTCTTAGATAGATTTTTCCAAATTAATGTTTTATCCAAAATTGTTTTCGCATGAAGACCCACATGCTGATGCTAATCTTGGTTAGGTAGGCTGACAGGGGAGACGTTGACGGTGACAATTGACTGACGAATTTGCATTGCTGAATTACTCCATTAATGTTGATAATTACTGACTTATGATTTGCTCTAATTGCTTATGATTCTTTCAGTGAATACTGTTTTTGTGATGATTAATAAAGCTTTGATTATTAAAAGGCAAATAAAGATTTTGACTAGAATTGTAATTAATAGGGAATAAAAACTATTAACCTTTTCCAGTGAGTGAGGGTTATTTTTGTTAATTAGGGTTTCCGCTCTTGGTTATTCGAATGTTGGCATTGAATTATTAATGTTGATTATTGGATTAGTAATCACTGCATGCCTAGGATACTCCATGCGATTCAAGAAGTTCATTGACCTATACGCGTCCCTTTGTAAGTTTACTTACTAAGGACCAGGCGCACTAGCACCAGCCAGCTGAGAGCTGCTTGCTTCTGAGGGATACATAGACATGACAGGGCAGTCATTGCTGTGTCTGGACATAGAGTGGAGCATGGGAGCTGCGGAGAACCACAGACACAATCTGCTCTTTCCAAATCAATATTACAAAATGCAAACCTGCAGAAAATGCCGAGAGCGTCTCCACTGTTAATGTCACGTCCAACAAATAATGAATGAATGAAGGTTTTACAAACAAATCAACGGATGAAGGGTGCTGTGTTTTTTCAAAAGAAGGAATTGGCTGCATCAAACTGAAAAAGGACATAAAATCTCATTTGAGAAAAGCGCATCAGAAAAAAAGCAAAATTAGTATAAAGTACTGCTTTCTAAGGTCAAACATTTCTTTTAGCCACTGTTTCACAACAATTTTGTTTTTATTTCGTTTGTACACAATTTTGAAACACCTATGGTTGATATTTCTTTTATATCTGTGCAACACACTTTTCACTGTCGCAACATACCTATTTTTTTAAAGTCCTGGTTATTTAGTGTTAAAATTATTTCCTATTTTAGTTTCTTCTGTTCTTATGGCTTTACTTCTCATTCTTTAAAGAAAATGTCAAGGTGTATTTTCAAATGTATAGAGTATAATACTGCTTATGCATGAGGTTGCAAACGTATCATTTAATTATAGCAAACGGTTTAATTCAAGAAATAATGAATCTTGATACACACCTGAGAAACTAGAGGTTTAATAGCGATCGGAAGCCTCATGTATACAGCATAGAAACAGTTAATTTATGCATATAAGAACATTCCAATCAGGCATTTGAGCAGCCAAAATGGCCATGGGGAACCATATGATGAGGAGGCAGGTGTGCCAATGTCATGCACATGGGCTGGCCCGAACTCTGACACTGGGGACTGGAGGGGTGCAGGCATGAAGCTGCTTCTCTAATAAGGTCGGATTCCGGATGAGAAGGCTGGATCCATATGTTAAGCAGTTCTGAAAAGCAGGGTCATCATTTTTGAATTCCAAAGTAGGGTTTGTACATTCTGAGTGACAAAGAGTTCTCAGATCAGCATCCACCTGAAGTAGATTGTGTAGGGTGTGTGACCACATTGCTCTGGCCTGCAATGGAAAATTATTTACACCAAGAAAACTTTGTGCACAGTGAAGCAGTGTTGGCCAAGAGCTTCTTGATCAGAAATCCTGAGCCTCAGTCAGTAGTTCTTTATAATCCAATAAAATAAATGTTTTTTCCAGTATATTAGATGACAAGGGACTCTGCTTTGAGCAATGAAAGAACCCAGACCTCTGCATAACACCTGCAGTATTACAATGACAGGGCCTTTGAAAAGGAAACTCCCATAAGTAAGCAGTTGCACTGGAGTAAGGTAAGTCCTATAAAGTTAAAATAAGTATCACCAACTGATGTCACGTGAAGGCATTTTCAACTTGAAGGCAATAACTCATGAAACCTGTACTGATCACTGAGGTTCTCATTCCAAGTGATCTTGCCATTCTAATATTGCCCGATAACAGCATTTATAGCCCCACCCAATCTAAATTATGAGATCTGCCATAAATTCTTACATTCTGCATCATTCACTCAGAGACTCCATCTACTAAGCACAGGCCGATTCTCAAAGTGAGGTACCATGGGGAAATAGGAGTAGCTACAGGAATAGGGATTGAATTACCAATTAGCTCTGTAATTCCTCACTTCTCAATATACACTCAGGGTTCGACACCTTTGGCTATATTTATACTTTTTGACGCAAAACTGCGCTAACGCAGTTTTGCGTCAAAACAATTAGCGCCGGCTAACACCATTCTGAAGTGCCATGCGGGTGCCGTATTTATTCAATGACGTTAGCCGGCGTTAGCCGCCGGCGCTGGCTGGTGTGCGTGAAAAAAAATGCCGTACACCAGGCATCGCCGGCGTAGGGGAATATGGAGCTTGGGCGCTAAAAAATGGGGCAAGTCAGGCTGAGGCAAATCTTTCGCCTCAACCCGATTTGCGCCATTTTTTTCGACTCCCAACCCCCATTGAAATGACTCCTGTCTTAGCAAAGACAGGAGTCATGCCCCCTTGCCCAATGGCCATGCCCAGGGGACTTCTGTCCCCTGGGCATGGTCATTGGGCATAGTGGCATGTAGGGGGGCACAAATCAGGCCCCCCATGCCAAAAAAAAATAATGAAAAAATACTTACCTGAACTTACCTTAATGTCCCTGGGATGGGTCCCTCCATCCTTGGGTGTCCTCCTGGGGTGGGCAAGGGTGGCAGGGGGGGTCCCTGGGGGCATGGGAGGGCACTTCTGGGCTCCTTCCGAGCCCACAGGTCCCTTAACGCCTGCCTTGTCCAGGCGCTAAAAAACGGCGCAAAAGCGGCTGGACGTCATTTTTTTTGACCCGCCCACTCCCGGGCATGAATTTTGCCCGGGAGTGTAAATACTGCGCACATGCCTCGGAGTAAATTTTTTAGACGGGAACGCCTACCTTGCATATCATTAACGCAAAGTAGGTGTCCACGCTAAAAAATGACGCAAACTCCATGGACTTTGGCGCTAGATGCGTCTAACGCCAAAGTATAAATATGGAGTTAGTTTTGCGTCGGAATTGCGTAAAAAAAAACGATGCAATTCCGGCGCAAGCAGAGTATAAATATGCCCCTTAATGCTCAAATTACCAATTCACCCTGTAACTCCTCACTTCTCAATATACACTAAGGGTTCGACACCTCCTGCTCAGTGACTATGTCCCCCTGCAGTTGGCTATGCTCCCAGTATAGATAACTACAGGGGGGAACTGCTGTGTACAACTGCGGAGCATTTGGAATGAGGCCCTCTAGTTTCACTGGGTACAATTTGGATTTATATTAACCTGAGATGAATTGTGTCTGATCTCCGTGCTTTAATCATACATAAAGTGGGCTCTGACCACACTGAGAGTAATGTTACTCTTTCATCTCACCCTATTGATGACTTAGTGTATCATTCTGACTTCCAGGAAGTGCTGCCATAGTAATGCATAAGGAATTATTTCACATCTGAAAGTACAATTAGCGTGCTGTTTGTCACAGTGTATTGTATTGCGTTTTACCATTAATATAGTGGTACTTACCCCTACATGGGGCATCAAATAACATTTTCTAATGGGTAGTGAGCTACATCAAGGGAGTGTATGGTTGAAACAGTGTTGAATTTGTTGTGGTCCAATGTGAGACATGTTTTGGGGATGTGCATGTGTGGCGAGAGAGGTGTTCTTGTCTCAGGTTGCTGTCCCTAGCAGTGTGATGGAGGAGGAGGTGTGAGAGGTAGAAGTGCATATTATATTCATAGTTAGGTCTAAAACATATGGAAGCTACACAGCACCAGCCTAATAGAAGAGGCAGCAGCGTGCTGTTCACAAGTGCATCAAAAATAGGGGCAATCACAGAACGACAGTAATCCATATAGCAGCATCGCCATGGCAGAGATGCTGTCAAATGAGCAAATTGATGCAAATCGGGAAAGAATGGGAGTTAGTGACATGAGAAGTAGCCATGTGCCATTTTTAATGCCAAGGATACGGCCTAATGCTGTATTAATAAACTTCATCAATGAGAAAATAAACAGGAGAGAAATCAGGCTTGGTAACCTCAGCAGAAAATGCCCCGATTTCTCTTAGTCTCGCTAGGATGAATGAAGCCAAAAGTATAAGTAAGGGTCTGCAACCAAAGCTCCTGTCATGGTCCAGAAGGCTCCCAAGGGTAGACACGCACCGGTCAGTTCATGACATAAGTTCTTTATCTCCTATATATTTATTTTATGCAGAAAGCTATCATTTTCTAAACATTTTCCACCAGCATAGGCAAAAGAGATAGTTCATCTTTCATGTGATAAGCAGCATTTGTGCATGCAATGCATGGAAATAGCCTTTGAAACATTCGGGGGCATATTTATAAGCCCCTAGCGCCACCTTGCACCACATTAGTGTCATTTATATTTATGCTAATATGGCCCAACAAGTCTAAATTCCTTGCGTCATATTCACAAAGTGGAGCAATGCATGCATTGCGCTACTTTGTAACCCTTTGCGCTAAATTATGCCTACACCAGGCATAATGTATGCAAAGGGGGCGTTCCTTGTGTCATTTTGTATGGCACTTGTATCACCTGCTAAGGTAAAGAGTTAAAAGGAGGTTTCCATTATTTATAATAGCCCCCTATGTACTCTACAGGAGTAGCGCCAATATTTTGGCACTACTCTTGCAGAGTACATCAACAGTGTTATGAAAAATGACACCATTGCCCCCTACCCTTCACCATGGTGCACCGTATTTTAAATACGACGTACACATGGAGGTGGTAGGGAGGCTCTAATGGGCGCAGGGAAAGTGGCACTGCACTCGGTACAGCTCCACTTTCCATTAATCTCCCCCTGTGTGTTTACATGAGTTGGCATATTAAACCAGACCTACTGGTTTTGCCAAAGGTTGTCTATGTAAGTAATAGAGACACTTACATCATTGTTGTACCTGGCATAGCCTGGCAGAAGAGTACAAGGATGACTCACATACAACTGGTAGGTTGAATTGAAATTGTTGGTAAAGCACATTTGGCAGTCTCGAAAATGTCATGCATGAAAAAACCTCAAGCCACCTCTGTGGCTCTTTTTTGAACGGGATAGTACAAAGGGACATTATATTTTCTGGAAGAAGTCCCTGGCAATTACTGCCCTCTATCAGTACTCATGGTGGAAGTGGATGGCTTATTATCCTTCCCTGAACCCTCAAAGTAACCAAGAAAGAATCAGCAGACCCAATGGAGTTATCCTAGACACATAAATCCTAACCATTCAAAAAATAGACTGCATACCCACTGCTGAACCATGGGACCAGCGTGCAAACGTGAGAGAAACATTTGCTGTTTGGGGCAGGCTCAAAGCAAGCCCTTTCGAGTGACAAGCTAAAAAAAGATCTTTGTGAAAAATAGTCCCAATCCTCCCCAGGTTTCCACCGGGGCTGACAGCCATGATCAAGAGAATAATATATGTTAGTAGGTTCATTGGAATATACTATAAAACTTAAGTTGGGAGAAAAGCAGGTATGAGATCACGCAAACTAAAAGCTATATAAATGCATAGACGTGTATACCTCAAAAAGGGCCAGCCTTATCCACAAATGATGTGAATGAGATCAGAGGCAGGGCAAGGATAGGCCCAAAAAGAAAATATAATTTGGGTACTAAAGGACTCTCAGTCAGATAAATCCCTCTCTTACGCACAAAATGGTAGAATTGACACCAATCCTTAGCCTATGCTTTATTTTCAGAGTTGTCCTTCAGTTGGAGCCCTGTCCTATCTGAAGCCAGGCTGTCTTTGTCACCTGCCACAAAGATGTGCAGGGAGGACTGACTACCTGCAAGAGGATGAAGTGAAGGGAAACAACCACACCAAAACCACTGTAATCCTTTGAAAAGTAGGATCCAGCATAGCTTCTGTTACCAGGGAGTAGCTGGATTTTGTTTGCCTCTTCTCTCCTGATCCTCTCTAACTCTCATTATTGGAAAGGGTAAAATCTAAACCGGAAGCTTTCCAAGTCAAAGTAAACATAAAGGATCAATCTCTTGCTTGAAGATTCTCAGCCCTGGATCCATACATAAACTGTAAGAAGGACATCAGGTGATGAAGGGAAAGATCTATGAGAGGAGTATCAAACTCCTGGCACATCTAGCAAAAAACATCAAGTTGCAGGGAACACTCATGTTCAAATTGGACAAGACTTCTCAGGATGCCTGCTCTGATATTCCGAATCCATAATCCTAATAATACAATACAGCTTGACTCTACCCAGTCATAGAACGGCACTTGCAATACTGCCCATAACTTGGGACCACATACCTCTTGAAAGTTGTCATACCTTTGTGCCCCACTTTTGTATATCGTTACTGGGACAGCTGAGACCTTTATTTGGATTGTGAGAGTAGTGAAAAGAACTTTTTCACTGGTTGAAAATTCCCTCCAGTTTAACAATTGGGCAGATTCCTCCCTGGTCCAAATACCCTGAACAGATGGATTCCATGCTCACTTCCCCATGAAAAACTGATATCCTTGATGAGGATAACAACAAAAGGAGCTTGAAGGCCTAAAATGCAGCCAATACGTTAGGAAACAAGGTGTCAATGTAGATCCTTGGTAATTGGTAAGATGGTGAGATATTAACAGCCCCAAAGTGCTGAATCGCTATGAAGCAGGGAATGACTGACTTAGGGTTTCCGTTGGACCCACGCAAATAGAAGCATGAACACAGAGAACACCAGAAGACCATAAACCTGAAGCAACATCTTTGTGTGAGCCATCTGGGTTTGCAGAATGCACTGGGGAAGTTTTCAAGTCTTTATGAAGCCACCGAACCATGAGAAACTAATTGGAACAGAGCATATTGTATGGCAAACCCACAAATTCCCTCCATTAGGTCAAGTGGGACTTGAGATGATTCAACAATAAATCCTGATGCTGGGCAGTTGTGAGATTATGTTTCCCTGAGTGACCTTGCATGGGTCAGTCAGCCAGCAATATGTGGTTGGGATGATTCCACTGGCAGTCAGCAAATCTTACAGAGGAGCCAATACTTTGGTGAATACTTTTGGGGCTGATTTCAGATCAAATGGCCGAACCCAGAACTAGAAATAACCTGAAAGAACCACAAACACTAATAATACTGAAGGATGATGCATCACATTGATCTATAAAGCAAAGGACGTTTACTGGAAATAACTAAACAGCATATCTATGATGTCCCGAGGGTTTCCATGTGGAACTGGGTATATTTCACAAAGCAGTTTAAGCTCTTCAGGTCAGTGTAAAGTTTAAAATTCTCAATAAAGTTGTAGTAAGAAGCAAATCATGAACCCCTCTTTCCCCCAATCCTTAGGAGGACCAGCACAGTTACATCTTTTGCCAAAAGGGTATGGATGCTGGAATAAAATGATATGGCCCCTTGGGGGTGGTTGCCTTGTACCTCTATGGGTTCAAAGATAGAACATGCCAAATAAATTGATCAGGAGAAATCTACTTCTAGCCATGGTGCAAAATTGGAATTAAAAACTGCCCAAACGTGAGATACTGATGTAATATAAAAAGATGATTTTTGCCTGAACACCTGTGTTTTCACTGCAAGCACCTCCCAGTTCTATTGAATGTGGTCCAGAGAGGTGCGGAATGCTGACAGGGATTGTAATTGGCTGCCTACTGACAATCATAATTGTCCTAACACATGGTCCCTTGCAGCCTGTTGGATTAGGGCCCAGATTACGACCTTTTTGACTGGCAGCTGATAGCCACTCACAAGAGGCCAATGCACACTTCCTGCAAATTGCCCCAGGTGTAGTCTTGTAGTGATCTGTGAACCCCTATTAAATTACCATCTTCAGTTTGCCATGTTTTTGAGGTCAGTGTGGCAGGATGCAAATAATTTGAAAATTATGGATTCACACCATGATCTGTATTTGAAAATACACTTATTTCTAGTAAGGAGGACCACAGAATCCTTAAGTAGGGGATACACCTCGATAGCATGGCCAACTCATACCACATCCAGTATTCAGGCATCAAAAATATCTAGCCAAACTGTAATGTAGATGCCACCCAACGGACAGTTTGAGACGGACAATCAACAAGGAAACACACACACCTAACTACCAAAATTACATTATCACACAGTGAACACAAAGGGTAGCTATAAACCTTTGCAAAGAGTAGTGTTCCAGTTCATATGTAGAATCTCTGCAATGTTTTGACCCACTGAGGGTTTTAAATCCTCCTCCTAGATGAGTAGTCGCGCCAGAAGACTTCATTTTTTCTAGTGGGAAGTGTGGGTGCACTGCTTAATTTGTACTGGTGGTTGAAGTTGGACCAAAAGTTTTTAAGATAGTAACTATGAATATCAATATTTTTGACTAGAATAAGAGTGAGAATGACAGAAAAGGGTGAAAGAAGAAGGGAGATAAATATGGAAAAACAGTGACAAATGGAGAAAGCAGGTATGAAAAAGAATCTGCAAGAGTAAAATAAAAGGAAAAGATGTATGGTGGCGGATGGGAGAGTCATGACATGAATTGAGGACAAGGCAGTCTTGGTATTCCACACCTGCGATATTTGGTGGTGCAGGCTGCAGGGCTCTAAATATACTTTGGGAGCATGCTTTCACAAATTAAGCGCTGTGTAGGTGTGGCTCCCTAGAGGCTATGAAAGTTACACAATTTTAAAGTGCTGCCAATCCCCAGATTATACATACCTCCAAGGTTCTGATTCTCCTTCTGATATGACCATATGATGAAACGTATTTCCTGGTTGTCAGGTTAGTAGCCTAGTACCTAGACCTACACTTCTTCTTTTACCAGTACTGTTTAACAGCAGGCATTTCGGCATTTTAGTGGTGAATGGTTCCTATCTCTAGCCCCTGCAGTCTACTTTTCTCTTCTCAGGCTATATCTTCTTCATCACCATCTCCCTTTGTGACGTACATTTTACTAAGGCACACATCCTTTAAATATGGCCTCAAATGTTCCATCACAGACCCCTTCCATTTCCTGCTGTGTTAGGTTTCACTTTTCATTGATGCTGAGCTGACTGCAGATGCAGATTTTGGTGGCACGCATTCAGTCTCTGGTGGAGTAAAGATCACCTGTGCGCAAGGACACAACTGTACCGTTGTGGTCTCACTGACTGCCCAGCTTTCTCTTTCTGTTGCTAAAGGTATTTGTTTTTCAGTCATTCCAGGGCCATAGTTACCAGAGACATTTTAAGGCATGGTCAAAGTGGCCAATTGCCGAATCCCTTCACCTTCCAAAGGGCCGCCTGGGAAAGTAAACTTTGTCTCTAGCTCACTTCCATATATTTTTATGTCTTAATTTTTGACATTTAATTCAATATTGCCAATGGACATAGGGCGTGCATTAGCAAAAATGGATAGTAACATTCAAAGTTGTTCCAAACGGGGGCCCCCAAATATCTCTTGGCCAAGGCCTCCAGAATCCATGTACCCAGCAGCCTGCCACCATCCCTTGGTTCGACTTTGCAATCTGGGTATGCTGTCTGACTAAGGCCTGAAAAAGTTATTTGAAACAGTGGCTTGCTTTCTACAACCACTTCTCCCCAACCACAACCCAGTTGCTCACTGATAGTGTGGAAGCAGAGATTTTACTGATAAAAATCTAGAGATATTGTATGATAATCTTGATAAAATAATATTTGTTTTAACTTTGATTAATGATCATATTAGCAAGGCACCCATTTTGTAGTACCTTTTTGTAGTACTTTGTTTTACAATGGCCACCATTATATTTTCTAAATAGGCTAACTTAAGAGAAATAGAGTTATTTTTCATTATTCACTACTTACACGAGAAGGGTGTGTTAAATTGTTTATAGACATGGAACAGCTACCCCTAGAGATATTTCGTAGAAGTCTCTACAAGGTCAAAATGTGATGCAACTAATGGAAAATTTCTAGAGTTTTGACTGTCTTATTGTTTAGAAGATGTTACTAACGTGTGTGATTTTCCTCGAGGGTGCAAGTAGAGGCAACAATGTAAATCGTTTTTTCTGTGTGCATGAGTTCTTGCCGAGTTTGAACAATGGATCCACAGACGAGTTGTAAGACAAGGAAGACAAGAATATAAAATGTATCACATTGTAATGTCCACTAATGTTCTGATTGGTTATATGTTCCTCACCTTATGTCTCACCCAATCATTTTCATTGACAAGTTTAATTTAACGTTCTGTCACCATTGTAGGGGGTCAGTCATTCTTTCTTCATTCTGATTTTGCGATCATTCTTAGACATTCTCTTATTCAGACATCCTGTCATCCAGTCATTGTGATAGCTATTGGCTATCGTGCCCTATGCACCTTTTATGTAATGCTTAGTGCTTAAATGGTTTAGTGTATCTTATAGTCCAAAACCTGAACCATTACCCTATCCTGTTACCGGTGGCTGATGGGGGCCCCCTGCTGAAGTGGTTGCTGTTGCTGCTATCTGTAGAACTTTCTGGTAACGTATTGTATGTAAATTGTTATGTGTCTTTTGTTTTTCGGGTACCAATTGCAACACGCTAATTAACTGCTGCATATTATTATTTTTTATAACTCGAGCTAGATGTTTTCTAAATTTGTGTTACTAAAACTTTTACATGAAGCCCATCATGTTAATGCTAATTAGTGGTTAGAGGGGGATTATTTTCCTTACATGCTCATGATATGTAGTGATGCTCTTTTTACTTTATTGAACTAATGTATTCAATATCTCTCACTCAGATCTTGGTGCTATTAACTTTTGTTAAAACTCTTGAGATGTTTTATCTACTTTCTTTGAATAAATTCAGATACATAAGTCGTTCAAATCAGCCTTTGTTGTCTCTTTATCTGTATCATCTGTGTTTGAGAATTATTTTCGTGACCCTAGCATTGTTAATATAGTGAAATAAAATTGTTATCTTCTTAATATACTGGTGTGATTAATGTGGTCTTACAGATTATTGTGATTATATTGATTTCTTTATATGTTGTTGTGGTGTTTATGATGTATTTTCCGTTGACATCCCCTCCATACAATGTCGGTTCTGTTCATTAGCCTGATGCGTGAGATCCATTATTTAGCCTGAAATAAAAGTAGGGTTTCTCTGCATTCACAATAGTTAAGGGTGGACTATTAGTATTAGGATGGAGACCATGGAACCACTACAACACATATATAATGAAGTAGTTCAGGTCAAATAAAGAAAGCCATGACAAAAGTGAAGCATGACCTAGCATTGACCGCCTTTCCTAATATGTGGGTGGAGCCATAGGTCTAGTAATGGAGCAGCTACCATAGAGTAGGTTCAAGTTGTATGTTCCCTAGAAGTTCTGCTTGTTTATTTTTGTTGTCTAAATTCACAATTTTCTTCAGCCTCACTGATGCAAGGACTGCCTTTTAGGGTTGAGTCTGCGTAGCATGCGCTTGTGCATGCGTATCGCTTGCGAGATGCTGTAGTAGTTAGAAAAGGGCTCGGATCCCTGCCACGTCACGTCAGTGTCTTTCATTGGTTCGTGGGCTTGCCTTTTAAAATCTGCTTGCTTTCATTAGTGGAAGGCATGCATACGTCATGCCTTTTCTGGTGGTTAGCCCTCCTCGAGTGCAGCGACAAAGTACTGAAAATATACGAGGATTGCTGTTTTCCATCCGGTTTGTGGATGACTTTTTCTCTTTTTTCACAGCGCTATCTCGCTTGTTTAGCAGCGTGATCGTGCTCGTGTTTTTTTCCATTTAATGAGGCAAGAAAAGTCCGGTTGGGAGTTTACAACTGCTAATAGCTCTAATTTGGAGACCCATTGCATTGCAAATGCTTGTCTACTGTGCAATCTAATAGCATGCCTTTCTCAACACAAAAGTATGTTCAGCCAATGATTACTTTAGCAACACTTGGAGTGACATCATCCAAAGGACCGAAGAGAACAAAAATAGAATAGTTGTTTGTGTTTAATGAGGCTAATACCACAATAATTCATAGTATATTTTAGCTGTAGTAAAGTGTTACTTTTCAGCGGGTCTTGCGAATTGGGGACATGGTTACTGACCCCTTAGAGTGCATTCTAACCACTCCTTAGCTTGTCATCACAGTTAAATACTATCTAGTAACAAAAAGAAAAATCGTAGCACTTAATTAAGTTTTCTAATGAATTCATGCATGAAATCAAGTAAATTGTCTATCACGCATATACGAACAGCAGCAGTGGGCTATCCTTTAAATGTCTGAGGAAAAAGCAATCTGTCCAAAAATCATCTGATTACTAATTACGTCAATAGGTTAGTATCGAAAAGGAAATAGTCGTTGAAAATGTGAATATATATGGGGTTCAAACGCTGGTATGCTATCATGCCCTGTTCGGAATGCCATGGCGGGTATATTTTCCAGCTGCTGCAGTAAAAGAATAGGTGACATTGAAGGATAACTATGTTTATACTGTTAACTTAACAAAGCAACTGTGAACAGATACCAAACCATAGACTACATGTGCATCTGTTTATTGTGTGTCTTAGATTTAGAGACAGAATCTCCTCAAACCCTTTTCCTCATAAGCCCTCGTTGCAAGTCTGCCTTTTTGGGGCAGGTATATTGGAGTCTGGCTGGTATCTCTATATCAAAACCCAACGATTCTAAGTTTTCTCCCGGAAATGAGCAAATGAAATGTGTCAGTGCAAGGGCCACGGAGAGCAGTGAGGTGTGGTTGGGGGGCCAGGAGATTAGGGATCCAGCCTGTCTGGGAGCAGCATTGCCTACACTCCACATGCTGCTGTAGAGGAAGGTCAGTGACGAGCTACAGTGCCTACTCAGAAGGCAATGTAAGTTTGCTGAGATGCTATCCTGTGGGGCATATGTTTTTAAAGGTTGTGCTGCACACAGTGCAGTGCCACTTTTACTGCGCCCTTTACCTCCCGCCATACGTCCACCATGTCTGCAGTGTATTTAAAATACTGCACACCATGGCGCATGGTAGGGGGCAATTGTGGTATTTTTTATGACACTATTGATGTACTCTGCAGGAGTAGCACCAAAATGTTGGTGCTACTCCTGCAGAGTACATAGGGGCCCATTATAAATAATGGCATGCCCCCTTTTAACGCCTGCTCTGAGCAGGCGGTAAAAGTGGCGAAAATAAATGGTGCTTGGAAATCTCTTAGATTCCCTTGCGTCACTTTTTCAGACCCCCTAATGGGGATACATCTGCCTTGCGTACATTATGCCTGGAGCAGGCATAATGTAGCACAAAGGTTTCCAAAGTGGCGCAATGCATGCATTGTGCCACTTTGTAAATATGGCACTGGGATTTTGGCCATCTAACGAAACATTAGCGTAAAAATTGATGCTAATGTGTTGGTAGATGATGGGCTTTTAAATGTGCCCCTGAGTCTCTAAAGCCAGCGCAGCATGACCAATTGATCTCTATCAGATACCTAAGATGTTAGGGCTCACATTTAATAAAGTTGCAAGCGCACTTCTTAGATGCAACACAATTTAGTGCTGAACATGGAGGCCTTTACAGTGGTAAGTAGCCAGACAATATCTTCTCCATCATGTTGCATGGTGTAAGTGCCACACAAAACTTTAGTAAATGTGAGCCTGTGTCATGCTTGTGTTGTACGCTGAAAGTGGACTGGATGAGAACCACACCCTTCCAATTCCCCTACTACAGCAGAACAACACAGAACTACCCAAAGGATGAATTGGGGAAATGGGGGGAAGGGTGGGGACACAATGCAGGTCCAGCGATAGCTCAGGCATCGCTGGTAGTGTCCTGCAATGTGCTTCTCATTGCTGTCACTCTTCACACTATATCACAACACAATATTTTATTGGAGGCTTAACAACATATAGCATGAGGTTACACAAAATGTATACTGATTTCCAAATTACACCATACTCAAGTCAAACCAAACTTTATTCAGCTGCTTGAAGCCATAAAAGCACCATACAAACAACACAATATATATTAGAAATAAGTGCACTTTTATAGGTTTAACAAAATTGAAACTATGAAAAGGTATTCCCAAACAGATAAAATCTTATTAAAAACCTCTACATCAGACATACGACATATACATTAACTGTTTTACTTAAAAAAATATGGCATTAACCCTGGTATTTTTTCGTTAATCTGAGAGCATCTACCAGGAAACTAGACACACCAACACACACCTGGTGGCTTGAAAGCATTTGTAAATATATCAAAGCAGCCCTAGCTTGCATGAAATGTTTTCCTTTTAATAGCGGGGATATAAACTGTTGCCTTGGGAATACAATAGTGACCACAAAACAGATTGAAATGCAAACACCATACTTCGATTAACTTTAAGCAAGGTCGGGAAGCATTCAAACATCTTTTGGAACCGGAGAACTCCAAGATAGAAAGGGGCATATTTATACTCCGTTTGCGCCGAATTAGCGTCGTTTTTTACGACGCAAATTCGGCGCAAAATTAACGCCATATTTATACTTTGGCGTTAGACGCGTCTAGCGCCAAAGTAGGAGTAAAGAGCGTCATTTTTTAGCGTGAACGCCTTCCTTGCGTTAATGAGATGCAAGGTAGGCGTTCCCGTCCAAAAAAATGACTGCGACGCAAATGCGTCGTATTTATACTCCCGGGCAAAAATCACGCCCGGGAGTGGGCGGGTCAAAAAAATCCGCATTTGCGCCGCTTTTAAACGCCTGGGTCAGGGCAGGCGTTAAGGGACCTGTGGGCTCAAAATGAGCCCACAGCTGCCCTCCCATGCCCCCAGGGACCCCCCCTGCCACCCTTGCCCACCCCAGGAGGACACCCAAGGATGGAGGGACACACCCCAGGGACATTCAGGTAAGTTCAGGTAAGTATAAATATTTTTATTTTTATATTTTTTTTGTGGCATAGGGGTGCCTGATTTGTGCCCCCCTACATGCCACAATGCCCAATGACCATGCCCAGGGGACATAAGTCCCCTGGGCATGGCCATTGGGCAAGGGGGCATGACTCCTGTCTTTACTAAGACAGGAGTCATGTAAATGGCGTCTGGGCGTCGTTAAAAATGGCGCAAATCGGGTGGAGGCGATTTTTTAGCGTCAACCTGACTTGCACCATTTTTAAGACGCCCTAACGCCATTTTTCCCTACGCCGGCGCTGCCTGGTGTACGTGGTTTTTTTCCACGCACACCAGGCAGCGGTCTGTTAGCCGGCGCAAAAATGTTTTCCGCTAAACTGCGTTAGCGCAGTTTAGCGTCAAAAAGTATAAATACGGGCCTAAATGTGAGAATAAAGCGCAGTGAACAGCAGGAAGGAGGGAGCCTAAACTCCAGGCAGCCAGAAGGGAAGAAGTCTGAAAAGTGAAGCACTATCCCAACGGAGAAAAAGGGAGATAGAACAAAAGTGCTAGAATGGGAAGAGCTAGGGACAAACTAGTAACATCAGGGGGCTCAGAAGAAGGAGGAGCGAATGCATCCTTACAAACTGTTGTCAATTATGGAACTGTAGAGTGACCAGATTTTGAGGAGCAAAACCAGAACAGTTCAGACATAAAGGAAGGACTAAAGACTTTACTCTCACTTTTATATCTGGTCTGACCCGTTGTTTTGCATAGCTTTGTGAATTTCTGCCTATGCATGTGTGCGTTCATATAGATATAGATATATATACACACATACATATATATATACACACACACACACATTTACAAAACTACAAATAGAAAATTAGCTATGTCTTGACCTCTGTAGGAGGCTGGACTGGCTTGTAGTGAGTACCAAGGGGTACTTGCACCTTGCACCAGGCCCAGTTATCCCTTATTAGTGTATAGGGTGTCTAGCAGCTTAGGCTGATAGATAATGGTAGCTTAGCAGAGCAGCTTAGGCTGAACTAGGAGACGTGTGAAGCTACCACAGTACCACTTAGTGTCATATGCACAATATCATAAGAAAACACAATACACAGTTATACTAAAAATAAAGGTACTTTATTTTTATGACAATATGCCAAAGTATCTTAGAGTGTACCCTCAGTGAGAGGATAGGAAATATACACAAGATATATATATACAATAGCAAAAATATGCAGTATAGTCTTAGAAAACAGTGCAAACAATGTATAGTTACAATAGGATGCAATGGGGAAACATAGGGATAGGGGCAACACAAACCATATACTCCAAAAGTGGAATGCGAACCACGAATGGACCCCAAACCTATGTGACCTTGTAGAGGGTCGCTGGGACTATTAGAAAATAGTGAGAGTTAGAAAAATAACCCTCCCCAAGACCCTGAAAAGTGAGTGTAAAGTGCACTAAAGTTCCCCTAAGGACAAAAGAGTTGTGTTAGAGGAATAACTCAGGAAAGACACAAACCAGCAATGCAACAACTGTGGATTTCCAATCTAGGGTACCTGTGGAACAAGGGGACCAAGTCCAAAAGTCACAAGCAAGTCGGAGATGGGCAGATGCCCAGGAAATGCCAGCTGCGGGTGCAAAGAAGCTTCGACTGGACAGAAGAAGCTGAGGTTTCTGCAGGAACGAAAAGGGCTAGAGACTTCCCCTTTGGTGGACGGATCCCACTCGCCGTGGAGAGTCGTGCAGAAGTGTTTTCCCGCTGAAACAACGCCAACAAGCCTTGCTAGCCTCAAATCGTGCGTTTGGCGTTTTTGGACGCTGCTGGGGCCCAGGAGGGACCAGGAGGTCGCAAATTGGACCTGAATAGAGAGGGGATGTCGAGCAAGACAAAGAGCCCTCACTGAAGCAGGTAGCACCCGGAGAAGTGCCAGAAACAGGCACTACAAGGATGCATGAAACAGTGCTCGCCGAAGTTGCACAAAGGAGTCCCACGTCGCCGGAGACCAACTTAGAAAGTCGTGCAATGCAGGTTAGAGTGCCGTGGACCCAGGCTTGGCTGTGCACAAAGGATTTCTGCCGGAAGTGCACAGGGGCCGGAGTAGCTGCAAAGTCGCGGTTCCCAGCAATGCAGCCCAGCGAGGTGAGGCAAGGACTTACCTCCACCAAACTTGGGCTGAAGAGTCACTGGACTGTGGGGGTCACTTGGACAGAGTCGCTGGATTCGAGGGACCTCGCTCGTCGTGCTGAGAGGAGACCCAAGGGACCGGTAATGCAGCTTTTTGGTGCCTGCGGTTGCAGGGGGAAGATTCCGTCGACCCACGGGAGATTTCTTCGGAGCTTCTGGTGCAGAGAGGAGGCAGACTACCCCCACAGCATGCACAAGCAGGAAAACAGTCGAGAAGGCGGCAGGATCAGCGTTACAGAGTTGCAGTAGTCGTCTTTGCTACTATGTTGCAGGTTTGCAGGCTTCCAGCGCGGTCAGCGGTCGATTCCTTATCAGAAGGTGAAGAGAGAGATGCAGAGGAACTCGGCTGAGCTCATGCATTCGTTATCTAAAGTTTCCCCAGAGACAGAGACCCTAAATAGCCAGAAAAGAGGGTTTGGCTACCTAGGAGAGAGGATAGGCTACTAACACCTGAAGGAGCCTATCAGCAGGAGTCTCTGACGTCACCTGGTGGCACTGGCCACTCAGAGCAGTCCAGTGTGCCAGCAGCACCTCTGTTTCCAAGATGGCAGAGGTCTGGAGCACACTGGAGGAGCTCTGGACACCTCCTAGGGGAGGTGCAGGTCAGGGGAGTGGTCACTCCCCTTTCCTTTGTCCAGTTTCGCGCCAGAGCAGGGGCTAAGGGGTCCCTGAACCGGTGTAGACTGGTTTATGCAGAATTGGGCACCTCTGTGCCCAACAAAGCATTTCCAGAGGCTGGGGGAGGCTACTCCTCCCCTGCCTTCACACCATTTTCCAAAGGGAGAGGGTGTCACACCCTCTCTCAGAGGAAGTTCTTTGTTCTGCCATCCTGGGCCAGGCCTGGCTGGACCCCAGGAGGGCAGATGCCTGTCTGAGGGGTTGGCAGCAGCAGCAGCTGCAGTGAAACCCCAGGAAGGGCAGTTTGACAGTACCAGGGTCTGTGTTACAGACCACTGGGATCATGGGATTGTGCCAACTATGCCAGGATGGCATAGAGGGGGCAATTCCATGATCATAGACATGTTACATGGCCATATTCGGAGTTACCATTGTGAAGCCACATATAGGTAGTGACCTATATGTAGTGCACGCGTGTAATGGTGTCCCCGCACTCACAAAGTTCAGGGAATTGGCTCTGAACAATGTGGGGGCACCTTGGCTAGTGCCAGGGTGGCCTCACACTAAGTAACTTTGCACCTAACCTTTACCAGGTAAAGGTTAGACATATAGGTGACTTATAAGTTACTTAAGTGCAGTGTAAAATGGCTGTGAAATAACGTGGACGTTATTTCACTCAGGCTGCAGTGGCAGGCCTGTGTAAGAATTGTCAGAGCTCCCTATGGGTGGCAAAAGAAATGCTGCAGCCCATAGGGATCTCCTGGAACCCCAATACCCTGGGTATCTCAGTACCATATACTAGGGAATTATAAGGGTGTTCCAGTAAGACAATGTGAATTGGTAAAAATGGTCACTAGCCTGTCAGTGACAATTTGGAAAGAAATGAGAGAGCATAACCACTGAGGTTCTGATTAGCAGAGCCTCAGTGAGACAGTTAGTCACTACACAGGTAACACATTCAGGCACACTTATGAGCACTGGGGCCCTGGGTTACCAGGGTCCCAGTGACACATACAACTAAAACAACATATATACAGTGAAAAATGGGGGTAACATGCCAGGCAAGATGGTACTTTCCTACAAAACCCCCCTCCAAACGAAGGACAATAAGACTAGCCATGACCTGATGAGTCTTCATTGTCTAAGTGGAAATATCTGGAGAGTCCATATGCATTGGAGTGGCTACTCCCAGGTCTATGTTCCACTGTATAGTCCATTCCCTGTAGGGATATGGACCACCTCAACAATTTAGGATTTTCACCTTTCATTTGTTTTAGCCAAAGTAGAGGTTTGTGGTCTGTCTGAACAATGAAGTGAGTGCCAAACAGGTATTGCCTCAACTTCTTCAGTGCCCAGACCACAGCAAAGGCCTCCCTCTCAATGGCAGACCAACGCTTTTCTCTAGGGGTCAACCTCCTACTAATAAAAGCAACAGGTTGATCCTGGCCCTCAGAATTAAGTTGTGATAGGACTGCCCCTACTCCTAATTAAGATGCATCAGTTTGGACATAGAATTTTTTAGAGTAACAAGGGCTTTTCAGGACAGGTGCAGAGCACATGGCCTGCTTCAGCTCCTCAAAAGCTTTCTGACAGCTTGCTGTCCATAATACCTTTTTAGGCATTTTCTTGGAAGTGAGGTCATTAAGAGGGGCTGCAATGGAGCCATAGTTCTTAATGAACCTCCTGTAATACCCAGTGAGGCCTAGGAAGGCTCTCACCTGAGTCTGAGTGGTAGGGGGAACCCAATCAATAATAGTTTGGATTTTCCCCTGAAGTGGTGCAATCTGTTCCCCACCAACAAGGTGTCCCAGATAAACCACCTTACCCTGCCCTATCTGGCACTTTGAAGCCTTGATAGTGAGGCCTGCCTTTTGCAGGGCCTCCAAAACTTTCCATAGGTGGACCAGGTGATCATCCCAGCTGGAGCTAAAGACAGCTATATCGTCCAAATATGCTGCACTGAAAGCCTCCAGCCCTTGCAGGACTGTGTTCACCAACCTCTGAAAAGTGGCAGGTGCATTTTTCAAACCAAAAGGCATTACAGTAAACTGGTAATGTCCTCCAATGGTAGAAAATGCAGTCTTAGGTTTAGCATCTTCTGATAATTTGATCTGCCAATACCCTGCAGTCAAATCAAAAGTGCTTAGATACTTGGCAGATGCCAGTGTATCTATAAGCTCATCTGCCCTGGGTATAGGGTGAGCATCAGTTTTGGTTACCAAGTTGAGACCTCTATAATCTACACAAAACCGCATTTCCTTCTTTCCATCTTTATAATTGGGTTTTGGTACCAGTACCACAGGAGAAGCCCATGGACTGTCAGAGTGCTCAACCACTCCTAGTTCCAACATTTTCTGAACTTCTTGCTTTATGCAGTCCCTGACATGGTCAGGCTGCCTATAGATCTTACTTTTGACAGGTAAACTGTCTCCAGTATCTATAGTGTGCTTACACCAAGAAGTGGTGCCTGGCACAGTAGAGAAGAGTTCTGAAAATTGTCCTAGGAGATTTATGCAATTGTCTTTCTGCTCAGCAGTAAGACAATCAGCCAAAACTACACCTTCCACAAGAGCATCTTGATCTGTGGAAGAGAAGAGATCAGGTAGAGGATCACTGTCTTCTTCCTGCCCCTCATCTGTTGCCATGAGCAGGGTGAGATCAGCCCTGTCATAGTAGGGTTTCAGGCGGTTGACATGGAGCACCCTAAGGAGACTCCTGGCAGTGCCTAAGTCAACTAAATAGGTGACTTCTCCCTTCTTTTCAACAATTGTGTGGGGACCACTCCATTTATCTTGGAGTGCTCTTGGGGCCACAGGCTCCAAGACCCACACTTTCTGCCCTGGTTGGTACTGAACCAAAACAGCCTTCTGATCATGCCATTGCTTCTGGAGCTCTTGGCTGGCCTGAAGGTTTTTACTGGCCTTTTTCATGTACTCTGCCATCCTTGATCTGAGGCCAAGTACATAGTCCACAATATCCTGCTTAGGAGCTTTTAAAGGTTGTTCCCAACCCTCCTTTACAAGTGTGAGTGGACCCCTAACAGGGTGTCCAAAAAGAAGTTCAAAGGGGCTGAAGCCCACTCCTTTCTGGGGTACCTCCCTGTAGGCAAAAAGGAGGCATGGTAGAAGGATATCCCATCTCCTGCGGAGTTTTTCAGGGAGACCCATAATCATGCCTTTGAGAGTTTTATTAAATCTCTCCACCAGTCCATTTGTTTGTGGATGATAGGGTGTTGTGAACTTGTACGTTACACCACACTCCTTCCACATGGCCTTTAAGTATGCAGACATGAAATTGCTTCCTCTGTCTGATACTACTTCCTTTGGGAAGCCCACCCTGGAAAATATTCCCAGGAGGGCCTTTGCCACTGCAGGAGCTGTAGTGGTCCTTAAAGGAATTGCTTCAGGATATCTTGTGGCATGGTCCACTACCACCAAGATAAACCTATTGCCTGAAGCAGTAGGAGGGTCAAGGGGGCCAACTATGTCAACCCCTACCCTTTCAAAGGGAACCCCAACCACAGGCAGTGGGATAAGGGGTGCCTTTGGAGTGCCACCTGTCTTGCCACTGGCTTGACAGGTTTCACAGGACTTACAAAATTCCTTTGTGTCCTCTGACATCCTAGGCCAATGAAACAATGGAACCAATCTGTCCCAAGTTTTCATTTGACCCAGGTGCCCAGCTAGGGGAATGTCATGTGCCAGTGTTAGGAGGAACTTTCTGTACTCCTGAGGAATCACTAATCTCCTGGCAGCTCCAGGTTTAGGATCCCTATGCTCAGTGTACAAGAGGTTGTCCTCCCAGTAAACTCTGTGAGAGTCACTGACATCCCCATTAGCCTGTTTGACAGCTTGCTGTCTGAGACCCTCTAATGTGGGACAGGTTTGCTGTGCCACACTCAGCTCCTCCCTGGCAGGCCCCCCTTCACCCAAAAGCTCAGCAGTGTCTGCTTCCAGCTCCTCTGGTGTAGGTTCTGCACAGGGAGGGAATTCTTCTTCCTCAGAAGTAGAATCCACTGTAGAGGGAGGGATAGTGGGAAGTGGTTTGCTTCTACTAGCCCTAGCTTTAGGGAGCACTTGGTCCATTGTTCCAGGATCCAAGCTTCCCTGTCCTTTTTGCTTTTTGGCCTGAGCCCTTGTCAAAGCAAAAATATGCCCTGGGATGCCCAGCATTGCTGCATGGGCCTCCAACTCCACATCTGACCAAGCTGATGTCTCCAAATCATTCCCTAATAGACAGTCTACAGGTAAATCTGAAGCTACCACAACTTTCTTTGGACCAGTTACCCCCCCCAGTTGAGATTTACAACAGCCATGGGGTGGCTTTGTGTTATGTTGTGAGCATTGGTTACTTGGTACTGGTGTCCAAGTATGTGTTGTTCAGGGTGCACCAGTTTCTCAATCACCATTGTGACACTGGCACCTGTGTCCCTGTAGGCCTGGACCTCAACACCATTTATTAGGGTTAGTTGCTTGTACTTCTCCAAGTTATGGGGGCAAGCAACCAAAGTGGCTAAATCAATAGCCCCTTCAGAGACTAAAGTAGCCTCTGTGGTCTCCCTAATTAGACCAACCCCAACTAAATTACCAAAAGTGAGCCCAGCTACTCCCTTGGATTGGCTATTAGTAGGTTTGCTCCCACCACCACTGCTATTAGTAGGGACACTAGGTGTAGCAGTAGGGGTTGTAGTGGTAGGAGCTGTGGTGCCTTTCTTTGGACAACTGGGATCTGTTGTCCAATGGCCTTTTATTTTACATAAATAGCACCATGGTTTCTTTTCCTTGTTCTGATTAAAGGAGGATTTGGACCCACCACCCCCACCAGAGTGTTTTTGTGGGCCTGATGAAGACTCATTTTTAGATTTGTCCCCACCCTTGTCAGAAGACTTACCATCCTTCTTTTTGTTGCCATCTTTGTCACCCCCTGTATGAACTTTTCTGTTCACTCTTGTTCTAACCCATTTGTCTGCCTTCTTTCCCAATTCTTGGGGAGAGGTCAGATCAGAGTCCACCAAGTACTGGTGTAACAAATCAGACACACAATTATTAAGAATATGCTCTCTCAGGATCAAGTTATACAGGCTGTCATAATCAGTAACTTTACTGCCATGTAACCATCCCTCCAAGGCCTTCACTGCCTGGTCAATGAAAT
The DNA here is from genome assembly GCF_031143425.1 of Pleurodeles waltl. Taxonomy (NCBI): domain Eukaryota; kingdom Metazoa; phylum Chordata; class Amphibia; order Caudata; family Salamandridae; genus Pleurodeles; species Pleurodeles waltl. The sequence goes on along the minus strand of NC_090444.1, from coordinate 662,652,897 downwards.
CAACCCAGTCTTGTGAAGACTCCTTTTTGGTCTCTCTGAACTTTATCCTGTACTGTTCAGTGGTTAAGCCATAACCATCCAGGAGTGCATTCTTAAGAACTTGGAAATTATTAGCATCATTTTCTTTCACAGTAAGGAGCCTATCCCTACGTTTTCCACTAAATGATAGCCATAGGATAGCAGCCCACTGCCTTTGAGGGACATCCTGTACAACACAGGCCCTCTCAAGTGCAGCAAACCACTTGTTAATGTCATCCCCCTCCTTATAAGGGGGAACTATCTTGTGCAGATTCCTGGAATCATGCTCTTTTGCAGGATGACTATGGGGAATACTGCTGCTGCCACCATGGGTATCTAAACCCAACTTCTGTCTTTCCTTCTCTAATTCAAAAGACTGTCTATCCAAATCCAGCTGTTGCTTTTTAAGCTTCAGTCTGGTTTGTTCCACCCTCAACTTATTGAGTTCCCTCTCTAACATTCTGTCATCAGGGTTGGTGGGAGGGACATTTCTAGAAACAGAGCTATGATGGGAATGAACAGAAGGGGACCTGTCCCTTACAGAAGCCAACTTAACAGCTTGGTTTACAGAAACATTACTACCAGTATGGTGAGAATAAATGCTTTTGCTATGATGTGAGACAACACTATTTATTTGGTGTGGCTCATCATCATTACTATCTATGCTAGATTGTCTAGTAATGGGCAGGCTAGGAAGTTTCTTTCCTGAATCTTTTCCTGGGGGAGTCCCTGAATCAGATTGGGAACTATTAGGTACTTTTTCAACAGATGGGGCACCTATGGCCTTATCCTGTTCTCTAAGCATGTTAAGTAACAGTTCCAAGGAAGGATTCTTCCCTACACTCAAACCTCTCTCTATACAGAGACTCCTTGCTCTTTTCCAGTTAAGGTTGTCATATGCAAGTTTGGACAGATCAACACTTTGGCCTGTGCCAGACATTTTTAAAGAGAGTTAAAGTGATAGAAAAAGAGAAAAAAGTTTTCAGAACTTTTTGGAAAGACAGAAAAAACTTTTTTAAACTTTTAAGAACTTTTTGAAAGTTTAGGAGTACTTTTCAGCACTTAGAAAAGAGTGAAAAGAGGAAATGCAAAACTTTTTGGCTATGTGTATATACACTGACCTTGTTTTGTATATTTTTCTCTTATGAAAAGTACAATGACAAGAGTGGTAAGTAGTCTCAAGCACTTATCCCACCACTGCACAACCAATGTAGGAGGCTGGACTGGCTTGTAGTGAGTACCAAGGGGTACTTGCACCTTGCACCAGGCCCAGTTACCCTTATTAGTGTATAGGGTGTCTAGCAGCTTAGGCTGATAGATAATGGTAGCTTAGCAGAGCAGCTTAGGCTGAACTAGGAGACGTGTGAAGCTACCACAGTAACACTTAGTGTCATATGCACAATATCATAAGAAAACACAATACACAGTTATACTAAAAATAAAGGTACTTTATTTTTATGACAATATGCCAAAGTATCTTAGAGTGTACCCTCAGTGAGAGGATAGGAAATATACACAAGATATATATACACAATAGCAAAAATATGCAGTATAGTCTTAGAAAACAGTGCAAACAATGTATAGTTACAATAGGATGCAATGGGGAAACATAGGGATAGGGGCAACACAAACCATATACTCCAAAAGTGGAATGCGAACCACGAATGGACCCCAAACCTATGTGACCTTGTAGAGGGTCACTGGGACTATTAGAAAATAGTGAGAGTTAGAAAAATAACCCTCCCCAAGACCCTGAAAAGTGAGTGCAAAGTGCACTAAAGTTCCCCTAAGGACAAAAGAGTTGTGTTAGAGGAATAATGCAGGAAAGACACAAACCAGCAATGCAACAACTGTGGATTTCCAATCTAGGGTACCTGTGGAACAAGGGGACCAAGTCCAAAAGTCACAAGCAAGTCGGAGATGGGCAGATGCCCAGGAAATGCCAGCTGCGGGTGCAAAGAAGCTTCGACTGGACAGAAGAAGCTGAGGTTTCTGCAAGAACGAAAAGGGCTAGAGACTTTCCCTTTGGTGCACGGATCCCTCTCGCCGTGGAGAGTCGTGCAGAAGTGTTTTCCCGCTGAAAGAACGCCAACAAGCCTTGCTAGCTGCAAATCGTGCGTTTGGCGTTTTTGGACGCTGCTGGGGCCCAGGAGAGACCAGGAGGTCGCAAATTGGACCTGAAGAGAGAGGGGACGTCGAGCAAGACAAAGAGCCCTCACTGAAGCAGGTAGCACCCAGAGAAGTGCCAGAAATAGGCACTACAAGGATGCGTGAAATGGTGCTTGCCGAAGTTGCACAAAGGAGTCCCACGTCGCCAGAGACCAACTTAGAAAGTCGTGCAATGCAGGTTAGAGTGCCGTGGACCCAGGCTTGGATGTGCACAAAGGATTTCCGCCGGAAGTGCACAGGGGCCGGAGTAGCTGCAAAGTCGCGGTTCCCAGCAATGCAGCCCAGCGAGGTGAGGCAAGGACTTACCTCCACCAAACTTGGGCTGAAGAGTCACTGGACTGTGGGGGTCACTTGGACAGAGTCGCTGGATTCGAGGGACCTCGCTCGCCATGCTGAGAGGAGACCCAAGGGACCGGTAATGCAGCTTTTTGGTGCCTGCGGTTGCAGGGGGAAGATTCCGTCGACCCACAGGAGATTTCTTCGGAGCTTCTGGTGCAGAGAGGAGGCAGACTACCCCCACAGCATGCACAAGCAGGAAAACAGTCGAGAAGGCGGCAGGATCAGCGTTACAGAGTTGCAGTAGTCGTCTTTGCTACTATGTTGCAGGTTTGCAGGCTTCCAGCGCGGTCAGCGGTCGATTCCTTATCAGAAGGTGAAGAGAGAGATGCAGAGGAACTCGGCTGAGCTCATGCATTCGTTATCTAAAGTTTCCCCAGAGACAGAGACCCTAAATAGCCAGAAAAGAGGGTTTGGCTACCTAGGAGAGAGGATAGGCTACTAACACCTGAAGGAGCCTATCAGCAGGAGTCTCTGACGTCACCTGGTGGCACTGGCCACTCAGAGTAGTCCAGTGTGCCAGCAGCACCTCTGTTTCCAAGATGGCAGAGGTCTGGAGCACACTGGAGGAGCTCTGGACACCTCCCAGGGGAGGTGCAGGTCAGGGGAGTGGTCACTCCCCTTTCCTTTGTCCAGTTTCGTGCCAGAGCAGGGGCTAAGGGGTCCCTGAACCGGTGTAGACTGGCTTATGCAGAATTGGGCACCTCTGTGCCCAACAAAGCATTTCCAGAGGCTGGGGGAGGCTACTCCTCCCCTGCCTTCACACCATTTTCCAAAGGGAGAGGGTGTCACACCCACTCTCAGAGGAAGTTCTTTGTTCTGCCATCCTGGGCCAGGCCTGGCTGGACCCCAGGAGGGCAGATGCCTGTCTGAGGGGTTGGCAGCAGCAGCAGCTGCAGTGAAACCCCAGGAAGGGCAGTTTGACAGTACCAGGGTCGGTGTTACAGACCACTGGGATCATGGGATTGTGCCAACTATGCCAGGATGGCATAGAGGGGGCAATTCCATGATCATAGACATGTTACATGGCCATATTCGGAGTTACCATTGTGAAGCCACATATAGGTAGTGACCTATATGTAGTGCACGCGTGTAATGGTGTCCCCGCACTCACAAAGTTCAGGGAATTGGCTCTGAACAATGTGGGGGCACCTTGGCTAGTGCCAGGGTGCCCTCACACTAAGTAACTTTGCACCTAACCTTTACCAGGTAAAGGTTAGACATATAGGTGACTTATAAGTTACTTAAGTGCAGTGTAAAATGGCTGTGAAATAACGTGGACGTTATTTCACTCAGGCTGCAGTGGCAGGGCTGTGTAAGAATTGTCAGAGCTCCCTATGGGTGGCAAAAGAAATGCTGCAGCCCATAGGGATCTCCTGGAACACCAATACCCTGGGTACCTCAGTACCATATACTAGGGAATTATAAGGGTGTTCCAGTAAGCCAATGTGAATTGGTAAAAATGGTCACTAGCCTGTCAGTGACAATTTGGAAAGAAATGAGAGAGCATAACCACTGAGGTTCTGATTAGCAGAGCCTCAGTGAGACAGTTAGTCACTACACAGGTAACACATTCAGGCACACTTATGAGCACTGGGGCCCTGGGTTACCAGGGTCCCAGTGACACATACAACTAAAACAACATATATACAGTGAAAAATGGGGGTAACATGCCAGGCAAGATGGTACTTTCCTACAACCTCCCACTCTGCACTCCCACCCCACACCCACCCACCTCTGTCTGCTCCCCACTCCATCTCTCTGCTGAGAGCAGACAGTGGACTGTGTTGCCTGACAGTAACAGATAAATTACTTTAATTATTTTATACTTTGTAGGCCTCTTTTAAAGGAGAGCATACCTTTAACTTATGCTTCCCTGGATGATCAGACCTGTGTCAAAAAACCGGGACATTCATTTAGTGGTCGGACCTTTGTCCCAAACACCGGGACATTTATTTAAAATTAAGAGAAGCGTCGGGACACTGGGACAGTCTTCTAAAAACCGGGACTGTCCGAGGAAATCCAGGACGTCTGGTCACCCTATGGACTGAGGTGAATTTCCGGTTTGTATCATAGCTGCCTATAATGCCCTCGGGCCTTCTCGCTACCCAAACGTTCTGCAGTAGTTATTCAGCGCTGTAGTCAACGGCGTGTTCTGTGATAGTCACATCTTTTAGTTCTTAATGTCTCCAAATCTGGTTTACTCCTCTATTTTATACAGATAGTTTCCAGAGAAACAAACACTCCATTTGCGGATGTAACAATCCGAGAGCTCTTCATCTTGAATGCTATCTTTACTGTCCTAAGCCCTGGCAAGTATGATCTGTGAAACACGAGAAACAGCTTTCCCATCAGATGCCTGAGCCGATATGATCTCTGTGACAAGAGTGATAGCTCTCGCAGGCCAGTCTCACTAAGGCTTGTGCCACTGTTGCGTAACCGTCACCATTCTGAGATACTGACGAAAATCCCAACGTCAGCCCCTTCCAATTTCACTTAATAGTGGTTTGATTTTAAAAAACTGATATGATTTGCCATTATGCACATTATGGCCTTCAGACCGCAGTTAACATATTAACCCTCGGTTTTTGTTTTCTAAAAGTCTGTTGATTGGGAATTTACATTCACTAGCAGACATCCAATCGGCCTGGTTGGTAATATCCCAATATGCACATATAACTCTTTCAGAGTGCACTACTGGATAAAGTTTATTAACATTTCATGTTTTCAAAAGGTTTTATTTTTCCACATTTTGCCTTATTTCACTAAGACGTTTGCGACGACACTAGGGCTAAAGCAGCCACCATATCAAGCCAAAGAAAATGAAACCTCCTTGTTCCTCTTTCAACTTCAAGCCATGTTACCCTGTGCACCTTTCCATATTTTCTTCCTGATTGTGAACAAACTGCATTAATTTGCCTAAAATATATTTTTAAAAAATCATACATTCTGTAAAACAGAAATAAATGGCCAGTCACAACACACACTTGAGTGTGTTAGAAGACTCACTGGCTATAACTGTAATAAATAGTTTTCAATCTATACTAATATGTAAGAAGAAATTAGTGAAAACTAACTGTTAGAAGACAGATGCACAATTATTTCATGTGAGGCTAAAAACTGTGAAAGCAGCTCGATAAAATATATATCATATTCTAATTATTTATTGTGTTTACTCACAGTGCATGAAAGATGTGTTGTTGATGTTTACTTTCCTTGCACATAAAAATACCTTCATTTTAGATTATGTTCTATTTTAGATTAAGAATATTTTGCTCCAGGGTGCTATTGTGCTCTTCATCATGAACTCGACTTTTAGGACTTTATTAAAATCCCTCTTTATAGAAACAGGACCTTCAGATCACGCAGGGCTTTGTACAAAAAGCATCGCTCTGAACATAACTCATTGTTATGCTTGGCCTGATTGTGCAGGAAAGAATTTAGCAGTGTGTTGCTAAATCAAATCAGTAAATTACGTTTTCGAAGTTGCATGGTTGTATTAGTAAAAAAAAAATACACATCTCGTTGGGGAAAGCAGTGACATATTTAATTAATTATGTAATTGTTTGTTTGCTTATTTATTTAGTTTTATATAGCACAAGGTCACCAAATGATTTTCAAACTATTTGCATAAAACAATGATCTCAGTCCATCAAACATTTGTTAGAACAACTGGAGTGATGGGGCGTGAGGACTGTGGCAAGTACGGCCGAAAGGGACGCCTGGACTGGGTGCAGTGATGGAAACAGCATTCTTGCATCGAAGTCTGGATTCAGCGATAGTGGGGTTGGTCTTGGTGGCATCCTTGACTGCCCCTTTCGAGCTTATGATATGATGGTCCAGGGTCTCCGAAGTAGGTTCTGAACAGGTGAGTTTTGAGACCTTTACTGAAGGACAGAACGTAAGACGCAAATCTCACATGTTTAGGAAAAGAGCTCCAAGTGCCAGGAAGATATAGGAGACAGAGGACACCATTAACTAAAGGTTTGGTATGAGCCCCCGATCAACTTCCAAGCGCTCATTTTTCGAAGCACCAACACATGACCCTTGTGTCATGCCATCACACGTTTGCCCTGAGTTAGGCGCACCCCTTGATATTGCATCCAATGTTGGTATGTCTGTGGTGAATCTGTATAAACACACCTATGTTTTTACACAAAGCCAGGTCAAATATAATGTCTAAACTTGGCTTTGCATCAAAACTTGACATCAAGTCAAAGCAAACAAAAAACATAGGGTTGAAGTGGCAGTGTGCATATGAAACTTTGGCCAATAAGCTTGCTTAGCGCCATTATGCAATGCCTGGGTATGGGCAAGCATTAGGGGACCTACAAGCATATTTCCATGCTCAGAGACCATGGAAAGTGCTCACAGGTGCCATTCCATGGCCCCAGGCACACCCCACCCACCCCCACCATACCAGAGGGACACCACAGGATGGGGGACCCATCCCAGGTAAGTCCTGGTAAGTATATCATTTTTTTTATTCTATACCGCTCGGGGCCCTGGATTGAGGCCCCCCTCCTGGTGCTGCACGATGAATGTCCCTTGGGCATGGCCAGTGGGATGGTGGGCATGGCTCCTGTCTTTACTAAGACAAGAGCCATGTCCATGGTGGTTGTGCACCAGAAAATGGCGCTACACTGCTTCGAGGCAATTTTTCTGCCTCTAAACAGTGTAGTGTCATAATTTGGCACACAAGCCCGGGTTTCCCCTACGCCTCCCCCTCCCTGTTAGTGTCCTTTCTAAGGACGCTAACAGGGCATTAGCGCTGGCTAGCGCCATTCCATAAATATGGCGCCCGGCCGGCGTTTTGGAATGGTGCTAGTTGGCGCTATACTTTTTCATGCAAAACTGCACTAACACAGTTTTCCGTGAAAAAGTATAAATCTGGGCCTTAGGCCCATATTTATCCTCTGTTTGCACCGGATTTGTGTCATTCTCTTTTATGCAAATCTGGAGCAAATTTAACTCCATATTTATATTTTGGTGCTAGACATATGTAGTTAAAGTAATGTTTTGCCTGCGGAAAACTACCTTGTGCCAATGAGATGCAAGGTAGGCGTTCCTGGGCAAAAAATGACTCAAAGGCCCTAGCACCTTATTTATCCTACTGTGCAAAAATCAGTCACACACGGGAGAAGAAGGGTCTTAAATAATGGCACTAAGCATGCTTAGCACCATTATTTGACACCTGGGTATGGGCAGGCGTTAGGGGACCTGTGAGCCTTTTTCCATGGTCAGAGACCATGGAAACAGTCCACAGGTGCCCTTCGCTGCCTCCACTGGCATCCACACCTGGGGGACACCTAAGGATGGGGGGACCCATCCCAGGTAAGTCCAGGTAGGTTTTTTTCTTTTTTCTTTTTTCTTTTTTCAAATTGCCATAGTGGGCCTAACTTGGGCCCACCTACTTGGCACTGTGCCCAATGGCCATGCCCAGGGGACATATGTCCCCTGGGCATGGCCATTGGGCTGGGGGGCATGACTCCTGTCTTTTCTAAGACAGGAGTCATGTCCATGGGGGTTGTGCATCAAAAAAATGACGCTAGTCAGGTTTGAGTCATTTATTTGACTCTAACCTGACTAGCACCATTCTTTCATGCACAACCTCCACTTTTCCCTACGCCTCCCCTACCGGGTTAGCATCATGGTGTGTTGAAAATACTGACTCCTATTGATTATTGATATCATTGGTTGTTACTGCTATTGATTTGTATTGGTATGGCGTCACATTGTGGGAACTACTTGAAGATAAGTCAAAAGGTCCATACACCTACAACGTGTCCCCTTATAAGTTAACTTAATAAATGTCTGATGTGCTAACAGAGGCACTTCAAGGATAAAATCATATGGTAACCAAAGCTAGAACAACCTTGCACAATGATACAAGACTCTGTTTGGGGAAAAGTAATCTTTCTTCAGCCAGAACTGTCTGTAAATCCTGCACTGCACAGTTTTCAAACTGTAGCACAATCACCCCTGCAAATTTTCACACAGTGCTCCATCGCATGAAGTGCAGTAACTCAGGTTTTGGAAGTGACAAGACACTCACCATGGTTGTCATTTAGGAATAGCAGATGTTTCTTCTGAGCCGCCCCAATGCCCCTCTGTAACACTGACATTGCTTTCCAACCTGGGTTCTCAAGGTCACGAAGGCAGTGACAACTGGAATATGTTAACGATGCTCAAAGAGCTTCATTTTTTCAGTTGCCTCCCTTCCTTGCTCTTCTCTTTAGCCCTCAGGTGCAAACTAAAAGCTCACCAGAGGATTAAAGTGAGATATGAAGTTAACCATGTGTTATCAGTTGAGTAAAAGGTTGCTTGATCTCACTTCCAATACCTCTGATATTTGGTAAAACTCATGCACAGGAAAACATCACAAATATTTAGCCTCTCTAAACACTGTAAAGTTTAAAACACGGAAACATAGGTAGCTGTGTAATTGTGAAGCAGTGACGAAAACAGCACAAACATAGAAGCTCAGTGGCCCATAATCAAAAGAAACAGGGTTGGCTTTAATATTTTAATGCAAGCAAACAGCATTTTTGCTTATTTGTGTTTACATGCGTTAGACTGCCCAATATTTCACAGGCAATAAGCAACATTTTACTATCTTATCAAAGGGAGATCCATGTCAGAACTTACCTTTATAGACGTGTTGATAAAAAGACGGAAGCATGATTTATACGAGTGTTGTAATTAGTACCAGTTAAATGCCTGTTAATTAGTAGTCATCAGTAGTATATCTTGCAGAAAAGTAGTGGTGGATGATGCACATTAGACCTTGATAGGTTGGTAACATTGAGCAAAATGTATACAATTTAAAGATCGGTTTGGAAAACGGTTTCTATTAATAATAACGGAACACTTTGGGCCTCATTTACAAGGCTCCTGGCATAGGACGACACAGCAAGTGCCTTGCTCTGCCGCGCTGCGCCACCACGAAAGGGCAGAAATGCGTTGTGTCTACAAGATATGGTGCATTTCTGTCCTCTCCCCCTGACCTGATGCACAAATTGCTGCCATGCACCAACGCAGGCACCCTTGCACCATGGTGAGGATGACTGTTTTTGTGCAGGAAGGGACACCTTCCTACACAAAAACAATCACAAGAGGCGTTTTCCTCTTTCTATGTTTGCTGCAGAATGCCACCCCTGAGCTGGCGTAGGAAACTTGTAAATCTGGGAATGCGTCAGATTCCTTAAGGTTCCAAGGGTGTTGCGTGGGAACACCCCAAGCAACACCCATGGAATGCCCCTTTCAGGCAGTGTTATGCGTGAAAGGAGTCTTTATTTACAAGGCAATGAGAAGCCAGGCAAGGTTGCTTTGCATGGCCTTGCAAATATGGGCTGGTACCCTGCGTTACCGGACCGTAAAAAAAAAAAGGCACTCCGGTGGCACAGTGTACCATTTGAGCCTCGTAAATCAGGCCTTCTGGGACAGACTTAAGAGCCCCTAGTGACTTCTTATGCAACATTAGCATCATTTCTTTAGTCTAATGTGGCCCAACAAGGCCCAGATTGCCACGCCAAATTTACAAAGTGGTGCAATGCATGTATTGCATACAAATACCACACCTACAGGCTTTGATAAAGCTTGCCGTCCTATGCAATCCATTGCTAAACGTCCATCAAGAGTCAGACAGAAATTCTTGAAGAGCTTTTTGCAACATGTGCTTTAGCGTATTCCCTTAATGGCTGGAGAAAGTTCATGAAGATTCTTTCACAAAGTGTTACTAAATGTCCATCTGGGTCAAACAGAAGCCCTTGCTGTATGGGTTCTGGTATGAAAGATCATTGATAGAGGTTCCACAGGCATACAGCACTACTCTCTCAACTTCAGTATACCACAGAATCATCAACAGAGAGACGATCCCAAGAATGTCTCCTTTTGTTGAAAGTGGGACAAGGGAATGGTGGCAAAATCTACGTTGCTTTTGTTTTGGAAATTGCCCAGCATAAAGAGGGTTCAGCATCAACATATAATTGCATATTCGATTTCTCTAGTTTGATGATTTGTGGTTGTTTTCAATTGGCTAAATAAATATGCCAATTTCGGGTTATGATGTTAATATTCATTATAATGGCACTGAGTGCACCTCCTGTATGTTCTGCAAGAAGCAGGTGAAGACCCTCACATAGTGAAATGTATTATTAGTCACTGGTACTTTGAAAGCACTTTCATTCTGAACAATAAATAGTTTTTTAGCAGGTTTTGTATAAGGTGTATGTTCAGGTAAGCCTAACCACCATGTGCAAAGACGCCACTGAGAAACTGAACAAAGAGAGTCAGACGTCTCAATTTGGCCATGAACAAGCTTAGCAGTATTACAATTGATTCAATATTTGTCTGTATTATGACTGGCTGGAGTTGCACTCAATGGTATCAACCTTAATTAAAGGTTTATTGTCGGTGTAACTGAATGACCATAGACTTTGGGACTTATTACCACATGACTGCCATCCCAATATGATAACGAAACATACACTGAGGTGTAGATATGTTAGGGCGAGTCTTATCATTGAGCCCTGGCACAAGCATTCAAAATGCTTGACTGAATAAAAAAAACGATTATTTTCGGTAGAGTATGTCGGACATGTGATTGAATGTGACAAAAAATGTCACAAATGAGTGTACTTTCAAATGTAAAGTTGCCCTTAATTCATTGCAATGGTTCCACTTCCTAAGAGATGCATGCCATCAAAAGCCAGCAGCATGATGTGAGAGATATATTGTCCTCGTGGGTGAGACAAGAAGTGATGGACAAAGTCTCAAACAAAGGCTGATACGTGAGTGCTGGAGATGGCTGATTTAAAGCCCACTTTTTGCACATTCGAAACAATATTTGTTGCAAACGGATATGCTGTCAAACCTGATCTAAAATGGAATTTTAGACAAAGTTAATTATCAAGTGTTAGGAAATGGGGTCTCTAGTTGGCAGTCAGGTTACACCTTTCCCAAGTAGGTACCCTCACTCTAGTCAGCGTAAGGGAGATACACTGCTCAGATAACCCCTGCTCACCCCCTTGGAAGCTTGGCACAAGCAGTCATGCTTCTGTCAGAGTCAAGGTGTAAAGTATTTGTACAAACACATAGAGGAACACAGTGAAACCACCATAAAAGGACTGCACACCAGTTTAGAAAAATGGCCAAATTTTATCCAAATCAAGCAAGACCAAAAAGCAAAAATCCAACATACTCAAGCAAAAGTATGAATTTTAAAAGATTAGGGGGCATATTTAAGTAAGGTGGTGCTGCACCTAGTGCTTTGCCCCCTTCCTTGCGCCCCTTAGCACCTCCTACAGCCACCATGTGTGTGCTGTATCTAAGACACTGTGGCACAGGGTTGGGGGCAATAGCGTCATTTTTATTGCTGCTATTGATGTACTCTGATGTACTCTTTTATTGGCGCTACTCCTGCAGAGTACAAAGGGGCCCATTACAAGCTTTTAATGCCTGCTTTGAGCAGGTGTTAAAAGTGCCATAAAAATTATGCAATGAAATCTGACCATTTTTTCAGCCCCCGTAACAGGGGAACACCCCCTTTGTATACATTACGCCTGGCATAGGCATAATGTAGCACAAAGGGTTACAAAGTGGAGCAAAGCATGCATTGCTCCACTTTATAAACATGGCGCAGGGATTTTGGCCTCGTTGGGCTACATTACCGTTAAAAAAAATTATGCTAATGTGGCTCAAGGTGGCACTAGGGGCCTATAAATATGCCTCTAAATCCCAATAAAAACCCTATGAAACACAATAGTTCCAACTGAGGCTATCACAACGTCCTTGACAGAGACATTCCCCAGTAGTCCAATGCCACTCGTGGGGAGAGCGGTGCAGGTCACGGAGTCGCATGGACCCCCAGGTAGAGTACCTTAGGTAATGAGGAAAACAAGCAGGTGCACAGAGTCCGGGAGGTGAGATGTAGCTGGATCCAGTGCAGCGTCGGCTCCTTACTGCGGAATTGGGGAGGTGATGTGGCATTGGGGTGAGGCGTCGGCTCCTTACGACCCAGTGGGGTCAATCAATCTGACGAGTCAAGACATGGTGGGGTGACCTCTCGGGGTCACGGTCACGCTATAGGGCTAGAGGCGCGGTGGCGTAGTCAGGTCTTACGGACGTCTGTGACACTGCACTCAGGACTCATGATGTTGCAGGACTTTAGCGGGGCTGCTGCAGAGTCAGGCCTGTGGCGTTGGTCGGGGTCATCGCACACCAGCGGGGACCATGGCTTCAACTTACAGGCAGCGACGAGGAGTCATGCAGCAGCACCGGTTCTGGAGTCATCTGGAGTCGGTGTACCTGATTTTTCTTGGTTTCAAGCTAGCATTCACTCCCAAGGGCCCAGGAACTGGATTGGCCACTTTGCAAGTCTGGGTCCTCAGCAGGAGTACCCAGGTGCTGGCAGTTGACACCTTCAATGTCCCTGAGAGTTCTTAACTGGAGGCAAGCTCAGTCCAAGCCCATGGAGAAACTTCACAAGGAGGATTTCAGAAACAAATTCCAGTCCTTTCCCTCTTAAGACAGAAGCAGCAGGAGCAGGCTAGCAAAGCAACAGGCATAGTGGCAGGTCCTCCTCAAGCATCATGCTCTTCTCTTTGGCAGGGGTTACTCTTGATCCAGAAGTAATCTAAAATGTGGGGTAAGCAGTCTAATACTTATATTCATTTCTGCCTTTGAAGTAGGCAACATCAAAGGACAGTCTTTGTCGTGCACAAGACCCTGCCTCTAAATTTCCCTGTCCCAGACACACTTCAGGGGGTTGGAGTCTGTATTGTGTGAGTTCAGTCGCAGCCTTTTCAAGTGCAGGTTTCAGCTCCTCCCTCCCACTCTATCCCAGGAAGACTCATCAGGATATGCAGGACACACCTCAGCTCCATCTGTGTCACGGTCTAGAGTGAAAACACAAACAGCCCAACTGTCAGTCTCACCCAGACATGTATTCAGCAGCCAGGCAGAGGCACAAAGGGGCATATTTATACTCTGTTTGCGCCGAATGTGCGTCAAAAATTTTGATGCACAATCGGCGCAAACCCTGCCCCATATTTATACTTTGACGTCCGACCCCGCGGGCATCAAAATTCCACCCTGTGCGTCATTTTTTGGAAGGGGGAACCAGCCTTGTGTTAATTATATGCAAGGTAGGCGTTCCCTTCCAAAAAATGACTTTAAGGCCTGTGCCCCATATTTTTACTCTGACGTCATTTTGACGCACAGGAGGGGTAGGCCTTAAAAAACGACGCACAGCCTGATGGGCGCTGTTTTTTAACGCCTGGTCAGGGCAGGCTTTAAGGGACCTGTGGGCTCGGAAGGAGCCCAGAGGTGCCCTCCCCTGCCCCCAGGGACACCCCCTGCCACCCTTGCCCACCCAAGGAGGACACCCAAGGATGGAGGGACCCATCCCAGGGAAGGAAAGGTAAGTTCGGGTAAGTATTTTTTTCAGATTTTTTTTGTGGCATAGGGGGGCCTGATTTGGGCCCCCCTACATGCCACTATGCCCAATGACCATGCCCAGGGGACATAAGTCCCCTGGGCATGGTCATTTGGCAAGGGGGCATGTCTCCTGTCTTTGCTAAGACAGGAGTCATGTCAATGGAGGTTGGAGGTTGGGCGTCAAAAAAAATGGCGCAAATCCGGCCTGAATTTTGCCTCAGACCTGACCTGCCCCATTTTTTCACGCACAACCCCCATTTTCCCATACGCCGGCGCTGCCTAGTGTGAGTCATTTTTTTGGACGCACACCAGTCCGCAGCGCCGGCTAACGTAATTCCATAAATAAGGCGCCCGCATGGCGCGTTGGAATGGCGTTAGCCGGCGGTAAAAGTATAAATATGGGCCAAAATGTTTAAGCAAGAAAATGTCCTCTTTCTAAAAGTTACATTTTCAAACATACAATCTAAAAAAACAACTTTACCAAAAGGTGTATTTTTAAATTTGTGCTCACAGACGCCAAACTCCACATCTCTATCTGCTACCAATGGGAAACTGCACTTAAAAGAGATTTAAAGGCAATCCCCATGTTAACCTATGGTAGACATAGTGTTGTAATCAATGCTGGGGACGCCGAGGTAAGCGTGTAATATTTACTTTTATTATAAATAAATCACCACGAAGAGCGCCGCCGTCGCATCTGCTGGGCAGCTTCACCTCCTTCTAACTGTCAAGAAGTGACGCTCGAGCCGACCCACACGACCGCCCGCTCCTCGAGATAGTTTGGGTTCGGCACGCAGCACTGCGCGCCGAACCTGCACATAACATATTATCTCCTTTTTTTTTAAACAAGAAAAACAACTTACATTGAGAAGAACAAAATACATAAGAACATTGGATCAATTATGCATTACATAACCTTTAACAATCACATCAGTGTGTCCATGAGATAACAAAAAATTAAAACATTCTTGCTAAATACTATGATATTCCCTGAGTTTGATCGGTAACCGTTTCTCACGGACAGATCTCCTCAAGGTGTCGGGTTCTAACAAATGGTTGTCTGACACCTTGCGTTCCTGATGAATGCCCTCTGACCCAGAGGAGCCACTTCCTTCCACTCCACGGTGACCGACATCCCTAACCTTAACAACCTTCCCCATATTCCACCATTGACCACCCTCAACCATGGCATTATCACATACTTTCTTAACCCTCACAGGACCCCCATAGCAGGCTTCCCCTTTCCTCACAAATGTCTGTAACTTGACGCGCAACAGATCTCCAGGTTGAAATGAGAGTTTTTTTGTAGAATTCTTCAGGTCATACCTAGCTTTTACCTTTTCTTTATTTTTTTTTACTTCACCCAACACCCATTCCTTGTTCACAGAATCAGGAATTTTACCAGAGACAACTTTGGCTAACCACGCTGGAAACAGTCTTGAGGTGCTACGTCTTCCTTTGAGCAGTTCAAAAGGAGATATTTTTGTCACCGAATGTGGAGTGGTACGATAGAACCACAACATAGAATTCACTGCTTCTTCCACATCCAGCTTACTTGCTTTAGCCCACTTGATACACTCCACAACCACCGTATTCATTATCTCTACTAAACCATTTGTTTGAGGATGGTATAGAGAACTTTTCAAATGTTTCAAACCAGATTCTCTCAGAAACATTTCCATGTCATTACCCACAAACTGTACACCATATCCGAAATCAAGGTTTCTGGAAAACCTTCCCTCCAAAAAATCTCTTTGAGAAACTGAATCGCACTACCAGCAGTAGGCTTTGCAAAAAAACGAACTTCTGGCCACTTACTGAAATAGTCCATTAGAACAAAAGCATAACGCATCTGGCTGGGGAGGAAATTGAAAGGTCCAACCATATCGACCCCAAATTTGACCCAAGCCTTGTCTGGTAACGATATGGGTTGTAATGGAGGTTTTACAATCTTCAACCTTTTTTCTCTACCATTACACACCACACATCCACCAACCACTCTTTCTAGATCCTTGTCCATAGAAGGCCACCAATAGTGTGCTCTAATGCGTCTCTTAGTCATGGTGGCACCAAGATGACCCTCATTAGCATGATCCACCAACCTTGTACGAATCTCACATGGGGGAACACATTTATCATTCCTCAAAATGATCCCATTTTCAATTGACAATTCATCGTCCACCTTGACATATGGCTGAACTTCAGGATTCACATTTCTTTCTTTAGGCCAGCCATTGATTATATGCTGCTTAACAATGGACAACACCTCATCACTGCTTTAAGCCTCCCTCCACACAGTCTCCGTGCACACCTTGGACTCATCAGCATCAATTGCAGCTATAAAACAATCTTCCACATCATCCTCCAAATCAAGATTACTTTCTTCATTTATAGGTAGACGAGATAGAAAATCTGCTGTGAAATTATCTTTCCCCGGAATATACTTGACCTGAAAGTCATACTGCAACAATTTTGTGGTGAGGCGTGCGATATGAGGGGTCGTATAGTTAATTTTATCACCATTTAAAATGTAAACCAACGGTTTATGATCTGTTTGAATTACATATTTTCTGCCCCACACATAATTCCTAAATTTCTCGCTAGCCCAATAACATGCTAGCAACTCTTTTTCAATCACCGAATAATTCAGTTCAGGATCACGTAAGACTCTAGAAGCATAACTAATAACTTTCTCCTCTTTTCCACGACCTTGCGAAAACACAGCCCCCAACCCATACCTACTACCATCAACCGTAATGGTACACAATTGGCTGGGGTCGTAAGGACTCAGTAGTCTGGCGTCCACCAACTCTTGCTTCACCCTTTCGAAAATGGTTTGACACTCACTGTCCCATTTAAACAGAACTTTGCTTTTGAGTATATTGGACAAAACTTTCATTTTGCTAGCATAGTTGGAAATGAACTATGAGTAGTATTCACACATGCCAACAAAAGATCGTAACTCATCTTTATCTTTAGGGTTAGGAGAATCTACAATCGCCTTTACTAACCCAGGACGAGGTGTAATACCTTCCCCAGACACACAATGGCCCAAAAGTTCTATTTTCTTTCAATAGAACTCACATTTTCCCTTCTTTACACAGACGCCAAAGGACTGAAAAATCTTAAACACTGATCTAATTTTCTCATTGTGATCTTCTAAACACATTGTGTGAATCAACACATCATCCTGAAAGATTAGAATACCATGAATTTCCCCCAAAATGTTGTGCATGATGCGTTGGAACGCTGACGCAGCAGAAGCCAACCCGAATGGCATCCTGCAAAACTGGAAAGTGCCAAAGGGTGAATTGAAAGTGGTGTAAGGGCACGAATCCTCATCCAATTCAACCTGGTGATATGCAGACGCCAGAACAATCTTTGAAAACCAAACTGAGCCCCTGAGCCTTTCAAGTAGGTCACTGATCTTGGGTAAAGGATATGAGTCTACCCATATTTCCTTATTGAGACTCCTGAGGTCCACACATAGACGCAGGTCTCCATTACGTTTACCGGCAACAACCAAAGGAGAAAGCCACAAACTGGACTCAATTGGCTCAATTACACATTCTGTTGAAGCTTGTTCAATTCAGATTTAAGATCTTCTCTTAAACTAAACGGCACTGATCTGACTTTATGTCTAACAGGAATGGCCCTATCCTTAACCTTTATTCTGTGCTTGAAACCTGTAATCTTCCCCAAACCCTGGGCACAAATACCAGGAAACTCATCTTCAAACGGTGTCTTGGAAACTGCGCTCTCCAACACCAAAACTTGCTCTTTAGTTCCAGGTTTCAGCACCATACCAAACAATCCCTGATGGTACCACCCCAAAATGTTCAAACCCTTGTATGCTACATAGATTTTACCAAAAATCCTCCGACCCTTGAACACTAAACTGTCTTCTATGTAACCTTCTAACTCAATTTTCCTGCCTTCATAAGAGACCGGTGATATATCGGGAGGGAATAACTTTCTGTCACCCCAAGTATTATGGAACAGATCTGATGAAATCATAGTAATGCGTGCACCAGAGTCCACCAGCAAACAAAGCAATTTATCACCAACCCAAATATCCACCTTGGGATCTATGCATTGGTTTTGTTCCTTGACCCCTAGTACTTTATCTGTGACCACAACAATCATGTCTTGGAAGGCTTTAACAAAAGATTCTTCTCTATTTTTTTCCTCATCCTCTACTACGCACGTTACATTAGCTTGCTTATTACTAATGGATTGACAGACTCTAGCAAAGTGACCAACTTTACCACATTTTCTACACATAACGTTCTTTGCCGGACAAGGCTTGCCATCTTTGAAATGAGGCATGTTTCCACATCTAAAACAAATCTTTGAAGACCTAAAAAAAGGATTGTCACTTTTCTTCATCTTAGCATTCTTTGCAGCACCCCTTTTTGTAACAACACTGACATGAAGAGGATCCGAGTCCTTCACAGCAGAGCTAGAACAGAGTTCCATCAGAGAGATCTAGGCAAGCTCCACGCTCTTGGCTACTTTGATAGCTTCATCCAACGTTGGATTTCCCAAGGTGAGTAATTTCTGCTGAATATGTTTATTCGAACAATGACCAATGAACTGGTCCCTTATGAGTTGGTGTTGAAAATCCCGAAATTCACACTTGGAAGCCAGTTGTCTTAGAGCACTGACATATGCATCAACATCCTCGCTTTGAAATTGCTGACGCTTGAAGAATTTGTGCTGCAAAACCACTAGACTAGGTAAAACATCAAATCTTGTGGACAGCTTTTTGGTAGTCATCAAATATTCATCTAGTTCTTCTTCATCAATTTGCGGTAGGTCAGGTAAGTGTTTGAAAATTTCTCTCCCTTCATACCCCAATGAATGTAAAAGCAAACATTTTTTTCTCTCAGGGCGAAAACGAGAGGCTCCTATGGCACCCAGGTAGGTTTCAAAGCCATTAAACCACTGTCTCCATGGAATGGGAGGAGCACCAGGAGTTTCCAAGAACGGTGGTGGAGGATTGACTGACTGCATTACTTAAGTCCATACGTGGCGATCAAAGTCAATGTGCTGTGAACAACGTAACAATAAAACTCTACTGGTGATATATTTCAGTAAAGATTCATGCAAGAAGTACTTCCAAGATGGCGCCTGAAAAGGCCATTCCCTGTACAAGTAAATACACGTTCTATATCCCCAACGCAACTGCTGATTCACAAACCTCCAGAAAGAAATGCCCAGCATACGCCTGTTTTCTTCAGTAAAATGATGTGGAGGACGCTCCGCACAAAGACAGGGCAAGGAAAATAGTAACAATGTCCTCTCATCAAACATGTAGTAAGAAACCAGCCCGTCGCCACAAATGAGCTGTTGTAATCAATGCTGAGGACGGCGAGGTAAGCGTGTAATATTTACTTTTATTATAAATAAATCACCACGAAGTGCGCCGCCGTCGCGTCTGCTGGCAGCTTCACCTCCTTCCAACCGTCAAGAAGCGACGCTCAAGCCGACCCACGCGACCGCCCGCTCCTCAAGACAGTTCGGGTTCGGCACGCAGCACTGCGCGCCGAACCTTCACAAAACACATAGGCCTTGCAATAGTGAAAAATGAATTTGGCAGTATTTCACTACCAGGACACGAAAAACACACCAGTACATGTCCTACCTTTTAAATAAACTGCACCCTGCTCATGAGGCTACCTTGGGCCTACCATAAGGATGACTTACATGTATTAAAAAGGAAGGTTTTGGCCTGGCAAGTGGGTACTCTTTCCAGGTCGATTTTTCAGTTTAAACCTGCACACACAGACACTGCAGTGGCAGGTCTGAGACATGCTGACAGGTCTACTCATGTGGGTGGCACAATCAGTGCTGCAGGCCCACTAGTAGCATTTGATTTATAGGCCCTGGACACCTCTAGTGAACTTTACTAGGGGCTTACCACTAAATCAAATATGACAATCATGAAAAACGAATTACCAACACCATTTAGACAGAGAGCACTTGCACTTTCGCACTGGTTAGCAGTGGTAAAGTGCCCAGCATATCAAAACCAGCAAAAATGAATTAGAGCACAGGATCCAAAAGCAGGAGTTCAGAAGCAAAAAGTACAGGGAAGCCAAGCCAAGACCTGCCAGGCCTATCACCAAGCATTACTTCATCAGAGCTTCTGAATGCGATACAGATGTCCCATGTACCAACGTAACATAGCACTCTTTCTAAATGATGTAATCATGACCAAAAGGAATTACTGAGGAGCGCTGAATGACCACTCACATCTACCCTACTCACCGTAGCAACCAGAAACACGTAGCATAAATATGTTAAGCAAAGCAAAGGGGAATGTAGAGTTACGCCAGTTTCACATGTTATGCGATTGTCACATAAGACAGATGTAGCAAGCACTAGCTCATCTAGGCAGTTTACCAACCACAGTACACACTGCAAATAAAAAGGGATGTTTTTAGTAAAGCGTTATGTCGACCACTCACAAGGGCTAATTATGTGACCCAGGATACAAAATGACAGAAAAATGATAGATCCTGAAAAATACCCTACTTGCATCCTCATTTTCTGACATTCTTTATAGGTGGAACAGCAGTAAAACAAATACTGACAACAATGTGTCACACCTGTCAATTGATAAAATATGTAAGAATCCCGAAATGTGCAGTAAAACCTTGATCACTGAGGGAATGCAATTTTAAATGGTGGTTATTTTCCTGATGTGTGCCTTTGAGACCTCATTGAGGTATCATTAATCTATCCTTCACTTTGGTGCATCATCCAAATCCTGAGAATATTCTCTTGAAAACAATTAATGACAAACCAATTTTAACATAATATACATATGTATGAGTTTATGTGGTATTCCAATAGCGTCACCCTAGCTAAAGGGCGGGCAATAAATTAAGAGTGTTGGCAAAGGTACCTGGTTTGTGGACGGTTAATGCATTGCGATGTAGTGTTTCTGAAGAAGTTGCAACTTCAGCTATTTCCTAAATTGGATCAGTGTTGTGGCAGATCTGAAGCGTACAGGAATGCTGTTTTAATTCCTTGGTGAATAGAGGGAAAAGGCCTGCTGGCTTGTTTCCTTTTTGCACTTCTTAGTGTGCAGTCTGATGGCACTGTGGCTTCAGGTGTGCCAATATCCAGATTGGTATAATGTGATCATGTTTCTCCACGCTCTGAATGAGACACTCTGTGGCCTGCAGGATGCCCTTAAGTAGCACCACTGTGGAGAGTGGGGGATGGTAAGAAGGCATGAAGAGCAGTTCTAAAGTTGTTTTCTGGATGACACTATGTCACTTTCTTTTGAAAAGAGAGCTGCTACAAGGCCATCTTTGAATTTTGGCAATGTGTTCCTTGAAGGTGAGGCTGGGACCCAAGTTTAATCCAAGTGACTTGGCATTTGGTGAAAGTTAGGGTTAAAAACAGTCAAGGTTCATGTAATTGCACAAGGTTTTTCCTATTTCCTGATCATTCTACTTTCAACTAACAAGAACTCTTTCTTGTTTGATTTGAGCTTCAGGTAGGCACTGGACATTCACGTCTGGATTTTTTGCAGGCAGTGTTTCATGCCTGAAGCAGAGCAGGCTTTTGTGTAGAGTTATGTATAAGCACATTTGTAAATCTTGATGCTGTTATCTGTGAGTACAGCACCAGTGACTCCATGTTGTAGAATAGGACAGGGGAGAGTATGGAACCCATGGGGACTTCTCAAGTGATATGGCTCTTTAAGGACCGGGAGGTGACCATGTGAACAAACTGGTGTTGGTTGAAGAGATGACTAAGCCAATATCAGAGCCAGGGAGAGGAGTCCAACGATCAGTGGTGGACAAAGTTATAGCTATCAATATTGCACCAGGTACAATGGACAGAGGTTTTAGGGGAACCCTGAACACCAATGATAACTGTATTTTACTTTCTAACCAGTAAATCGATGCAATTTACCCTGGTTCCAACAGGGCGCCTGGCACCCTTATTACTCCAGAAGTGAAGGAGAAATACATGCCTAGAGATTGTCTAAATAGACCACAGGTGTTTATTGATTGGCTGGGCTTATAAAGGCCCTACAATCGCTAACACCAACGAAGATGCAAACCCAAGGAACACAGAAAACGACATTACGAGTTGCTGGAGTCAAACGTACCAGTTACGGTGGAGTACTTTCACTAAAACGATATAGATTCACATATATTATGTGCACCTCTGGTCTAAATTGAGAAAAATTATTTTGTGTGCACACTGTACACCTGTGGATGAGAAGAGAAATATGCACATTTTCAAAGAACAACTGTGCACATTTATTTGATTGGACAGATGAGAAGGAGGGGCAAGGAGAATACGTACCTGGTTCACGATAAAACGCCACTGCATGCCTACAAAATCAGCAATAAAGCTAAGGCATGTAGTGTGAGAAGTGCTTCCATTTGAGCATAGGTCACACTGGACACTAATGTGAACTTTGCTTTCCATATTTAAATGTACGTATGCTGGTATTATTAACCATTATAGATGACATATGCATGTAAGTGGAAACTGATCATTACACCTTGTTTTATACATGGGTGTTGCAGCAAACGTGAGGTGAGGATCTTTTGAGATGAACAAAAGGCTGTTGTTTCTGTCATGCATGCCACTCAGCCTGGAGTTTATTCTGTGATTGTTGCATAAACCGAAGAACGCCATTCTCCGGACTCTTGCATACATTCGAGTTAGCTTACATGGTAGTCATGGACCGCACAGCCAACCTCACAATTTCTGCCTTCTATTTAGTACACACACTGCACTTTGCAGATTTGCACTGACATTATGTAACCTGGGCACTTGGTCATTCTCTTTCTTAATTTTCCTTGGATGCATCTATTGGATTAAAATATCTGAGATTTTTTTATTTGAAACTCCCAATCATTTGTCTGAGAATTAATGCTACCATAAATGTTGATAGTAGAGGTGTGGGCTGATCGATAGACAGTATTTTCAACTACACAAAACGCCAGCACATACCCCTAGGCAGTACAATGTTTGTAACAAAACGAAATACCAGGTTTTAACTTTTCAGGAACCTGATCTAGAAGGGGGTGTATGCCAGTGAGATGCTTACCTTACTCCTGCAACTGCAGCTCCACTGCTGATGGGACGTGCCTCCATCAACTGTAATGTAACCAATCATCTCCACAAACAGTTTAGGTGGTGAGCAGCATGCTCACAGTCGAGGAGTGGAAGTGGTAGTCCTTCTTTCATTTGCATTGTGGTTTGTTGAAATACAAGAGGGGCTGCAACACACTGAAAAATTAAGGATCGCTGCATTGGTGGTCTTTCTTCCGTTTCCATGCCCTTAGCGGACATTCTAGAAGCAATGGTTTGCTGTTTCTGCCTGCTGTAAACTAAGGCAGCTGTAGACCGGGGAGTGGATAATAAGAGATGTGTCAAAGAGTCACAGCTCTGTGAAATAGGTGCTGGTGGTGTGCGCCAGGAAATACTGGTATAAATTAAGTACTGACAACAGGTTAGTCGATTTCTCGATTAATAATGTGATAAAGAATAGTTAAACAAAGATTATGGCGTGTTAAAACACCTTCTATAGAATGGCCAGATACATTGTAAACTATTTGTCTTTGGCTCAAAGACTTTCGAATTACAGCGTTGAGACTTGGATTACACATGTGAGGCATCCCACACATACACAAAGAAGTGGCATTAATCTCTCACCTTCTCCTTAAAATGTATACTGGACAGAAAAGCACTGTACGTTGATTAGTCGTGTAATTCTACACTAATTCTTCTTCCAAACATACAATAGGTACATGCTTTGTGATAAGAATCCAATTTCACATGTACTACTGCAAAGAATTTCAATCTCACTTCTGTCTTCAGAAAAAAAAACATTTAATTAAGTGGACTTTGGGGTTAACTGCTTTGAGGTCTCTACTTGCACGAAGAGATGATTATTTCCAAAGCCTGCTTCTTATCCGAACAGAAAGGGATATCAGGCTGATGTGAGAAATTGTCCCACCATTCCCGTGGGAACCCAAGTGGACGCTCTTCATGCGTCTTCATTTCCAATGCCCTCGCAATGAAGCATTGAGGTCAAAATGCATTATTACAATTCTGACAAGGAAGGTAAGAGGTAAGTGGGTAAATGATGTATCTATTAAGTTACACACTTATCTTTTTATTTGTCCTTTCCTGCATTTATACTGTGTTTCTCAATTCTTCCAGTTAATACCTCTGGAATTAGTACTTTTTCTTTAGGTTTATTTACGGAAACAATTCCATAAGGTCGTCACATTCTACTATCGACAGAGAATAAAAGGTACAGATACTATACCTTAAACTAGTCAGTTGCAATAGATATTGTCAGACAGAGCAGAAAGTCCATTAAACACGAAATCAAAGTAAAATGAATGTATCTACACATTGCCCATCTTTTTCAAACAATACACCGAAAAAGCTAATTTTGAGTGTTATTAACATTCATTCTGTTTACGGGGAATTTTAATGACATCGATTAATACACTTTCCTCAACTGTACAGCTAAACCTGTCGTTACAAACGGCGAGTTGGCATATAGCCTACTCTTTGTTTTAACATAGTACAAACGCTGTTATGTGTACATATGTGGATGCTTAGGCACTTTAGCAACGTAGAATTAAACTGCAACTGAGACTACAAACTGTGAAAAAATGTTTGGAGAAATGAACAGCAATGGAACCATATGCCTAAGGACACAAAGAGACAAATTCACATTCGAATTTTGTAGTGAAAGCCTCACTATCCAAAATGGCATTCATGGTGGAGCACATAAAGTTGACCTCTCTGAAGCGGAGGACAGAGTTTGGTCTATCCCTGAATTAAACATTCCTCCCATTACAAAATTTGCCCCATTCGCCCTAAAACTAAATTACATAGTCCTTGGAATGCTCTAGTCCTCAAACGTCTTATTCGTGCATGTAATGGTTGAACCCTCTCTGATAAAGATGGGGACCACACATATAATTGCACTCTTCCTACAAGTTTAATGGATTGCTTTTTTCTAGATGTGGGACTATGGGAATCTTATTGATATGGTAGTCCAGCCCAGGCACAATATTGACCACAATGCCCTTGGTCTTTGTCTGTATCTTCCTAAATGTAGCAGACCTTGCAGTAGCCTGATCGCCTTGACAGTAGGTTGCAACTGTCCTTTAACTAACGCAGAGTTAAATTGTGTACTATGGCACATTCACAAGGCTGGTTGGTTCAATTTACAAGTTAGTGAAGGTAACTTTGAGGAATTTTCATTAGTCTGGATTTGGCTTTGCTCCAGTTGTACTCCCAGTCCCGCCAGTGATGATAAGGGGACTCCCACAAGTTTCAGTTTGACGGCCTGAGAATTTTTTTTTGCTATGGAAGCTAAGCCTGTAGTCGGCAGAAGAAAACCGCCCTCCTGGTTTAATTGACCTTGCAGAGCTGCGAAATCAGAATTAATTACTTCCATAAAAGAACAGCATAAAAGGCTGATTTCACTAAGGAGGGCAGTGTATAAGAATATCATTGCAGAAGCAAAAAGAGAGTGGGATCGATGGAAGTAGGATGACTTACTGGCTGCTGCAAAAGAGGTGGATCAATACACTTTTTGGAAGTTATCAGCTACATCTAGCAAGGTGGGCAATTGCCCTGCAGAGAACAATATTGCCGTTACTGATTGGATAAAGCACTTCTCTGGTTTGTATTCAGTGGGTGATTATTCCCCTACACCTGCTGAGTTGAGTACCTTTGTATCTGGTATTGAAAAGGTTAAAGCTTGCTTACAGTATCCAATCCAGGATGTATGTGCAGCAGTCCAAAGGGTAGTGCCTAACAAAACACCAGAGGCTGATAAGATCCCAGGTGATTTTGTTTCTTTTTGAAATTGATGTTTGGAGTCCATATTTCATGTTCTAATTCAGTGCCATTATGGCTGGGACCCCTCACCCCAGCATCTTGGACAGGAGCAGAAATTATACCAATCTATAAAAAAGGGATCCCCTCTCTCTTCTGCTGACAATAGGCCCATTAGCCTCATTGACAGTGCTCAAAAGCTGTTTTATAGAAGTATCTTAGATAGACTGTAAGAATGGATAGAATCTAATTACATACTCCCCCATTTACAAGCTGGCTTCCATGATTGTACCTCCACCATTGATCATGTATTTAGGCTTCAGATGTTATATTGGAAAAATGTGGTCCTTGAGGGTGGCCGATTATATGTGGTGTTTGTGGATCTTCTTTGACCTTATCCCCAGGGCCACATTGTGGCAAGTGTTAGCCAAGATTGGGATTCCGGACTACCTTCATGCAATGGTTGTAAGGTTTCATGAGAAAAACCTTGCCCAGGTTAGATGTGTTTGCTTGGGTGAAGTAACTGATCCTTTCCCTATTAACGGGGGAGGGGTGAGTGAGCCATGGTAGTGTACTCACCCCAACCCTATTCATGATATATGGCAATTACCTGCTAGTCCACCTTAGCTCATGCAGTAGTGATGCCCCAAGACTAGCTGATATGAAGGGGCCAGCATTAATGTTTGTTGATGCCATGTTTCTCCTGTTCAAATCCCCAATGGGGTTACATCATATAATAGCCAGGTTTAGTAGCTTCTGTGAGCTGAGGAGCCTAGAAATCAATGTAGCAAAAACAAAACATATGGTGCTTAATCCTCCCCCGACCACTAGAACCAATTCAACATTGATGGGAATCTCCTTTGAGAAGGTTCACACCATTGAACATTTGGGATTACCCTTATGGAGCAATTGGAGTGGGCTTCTCATATCTCAAAGTGCAAACTTAAATTGGAGCACCATACTGGAGGGATGTTAAAAGCCCAAGGGGCTTGGAT
This sequence comes from Pleurodeles waltl, assembly GCF_031143425.1. NCBI lineage: Eukaryota > Metazoa > Chordata > Amphibia > Caudata > Salamandridae > Pleurodeles > Pleurodeles waltl. The sequence continues at coordinate 662,626,093 of NC_090444.1, read as the reverse complement.
TCAAGACCAATTTCCCCAGTTATACAAGTTTACAAACACCAATCCCGGGGCGGTTGCTTTGTATGGCACAAAGTTAGGGGGCCATAAGGACATGAAAGCTCCTGAGGTCACAGAAAATCGATTTCTGGGGCAATTGTTGGGACTTCCGGTCAGTACCCCTTAGTTTCCTCTTACGTTGGATATGGTGCTCTGGTCAATCTCCAATGGGGTTGGCATCAGACCAATCCTTTACTGGAGAAGGATCTGGGACACCCCAGAATTGGAGTCTGATAGAATAGAGTTGGAGGAAATACTTAATCCACCCAGGTCAAGAAATTTACCCTGGTTAAAGTATGTAGGAGAAACCCTGAGGGGGATAGGGAACAATAGTTTGTGGGAAGCCCCATGGGAGGTTTCTGCATCCAGCACAAAAATAGTCCTCAAGATAAAGTAATCACAGTACAAACGGAGGGGCATATTTATACTCTGTTTGCGCCGAATGTGCGTCAAAATTTTTGACGCACAATCGGCGCAAACCCTGCCCCATATTTATACTTTGACGTCCGACCCGCGGGCGTCAAAGTTCCACCATGTGCGTCATTTTTTGGAAGGGGGAACCAGCCTTGCGTTAATTATATGCAAGGTAGGTGTTCCCTTCCAAAACATGACTTTAAGGCCTGTGCCCCATATTTATACTCTGACGTCATTTTGACCACAGGAGGGGGCAGGCCTTAAAAAACGGTGCCCAGCCTGATGGGCGCCGTTTTTTAACGCCTGGGTCAGGGCAGGCGTTAAGGGACCTGTGGGCTCAGAAGAGCCCAGAGGTGCCCTCCCATGCCCCCAGGGACACCCCCTGCCACCCTTGCCCACCCTAGGATGACACCCAAGGATGGAGGGACCCATCCCAGGGAAGTTGAGGTAAGTTGGGGTAAGTATTTTTTTCGTTTTTTTTTGTGGCATAGGGGGGCCTGATTTGGGCCCCCTTACATGCCACTATGCCCAATGACCATGCCCAGGGGAAATAAGTCCCCTGGGCATGGCCATTGGGCAAGGGGGCATGACTCCTGTTTTTGCTAAGACAGGAGTCATGTCAATGGAGGTTGGGCGTAAAAAAAAATGGCGCAAATCGGGTTGAGGCCTGAATTTTGCCTCAGACCTGACTTGCCCCATTTTTTGGCACCCAACCTCCATTTTCCCCTACGCCGGCGCTGCCTGGTGTGAGTCATTTTTTTTTACGCACACCAGTCCGCAGCGCCGGCTAACGTCATTCAATAAATAAGGCGCCCGCATGGCGCTTTGGAATGGTGTTAGCCGGCGGTAAAATTTTTGACGCACAACTGCGTTGGCGCAGTTGTGCGTCAAAAAGTATAAATATGGGCCTGAATATCCTGTTATTTAGAACTACCCAGGATTTCCTCACATATGTTTTCCCAGAGTTGAAGGATGGTTACAAAGCAGAGGAGTGACTTGATGAGAGTCAACCCACTCAGGAGAGGACGCTGTATATACAGTTCCAGTTTGGGACCCTGCAGTTACATTCATTTACTGCCAGTTGGGCTGGCCCTATAAGAAACACTCAGTTGTCTTGCCCGTCTTGTGGAAACTCTCCAGAGACATTGGTACATGCTCTTTTATTTTGCCCAGCATATACGATAGCGAGGGACAGATGGTTGATCCCTATATGGTGCAATGTAGGAACTAGGCAGCACTGAGAAGCTATTGGGATCTTACAATCTGATACAAGCCGACCTTTAGTCTTTGCAGTTTCAAGATTTATACAATGTATGTGGCAAATCAGGCATAATCTTTGTCCCCTAACAGCAGAGTTAGCAAATATTTAATCTAATTGATTATTAGGTAATATATTGCTAGAAATGTCCCCCCTTCTCTTTGTTCAAGATCCTGCTTAAATTTGCTGTGTCTTTATTTGTCGTGAATGGCACAAATGTCTTGTACTTTTTAGTTATTTTGTATCTAAATTTGTTATTACTGATTTGTATTATTATATAATCAACTATTTTAGTGTAGATTTTTACTATATATCAAACTGTACTATTGCAAAGTTTTATTGAAGTTGGATATTTTAAACTGTTCTTTTATGGGCGATATGACAAAATAAAGATTGTAATGACAGAAAGTTGTTTCTTTATGTGCACCATGAAATTTCAACTATGCCTTGTGAATTGTGCATTAGGGGAATAACCCATTTAAAGCATTCTTTAATGCAATGCTATTTCTAATTTTTTTCAGATCTGGGGCGTCTTTCAGTTTCCTTTTTTAATCTATTTCTTCTGGAATCATGGTTAACACTGTTCCTGACTTAGTGCTGGACATTCTTTGGAACTTCTAAACTGTGTTCGGAGTTGACTTTTTCTGCATTGAATCTTCCCTGTACACTGGTATTCTTTTCTAAGCACCCGCTTGCCTGTTTCTCATTCTATGATCTGCAGATTGGCTTACTGAAATGGACAACTTCTCCTTGACTTCTCCGGCAGAGAGGAGAAGAATCTAGGACCAGATAAACTAAGATACTGGTGGCAAACAGTGGTTGTAAATTGCACCTCATTATTTTGTGACCAGTTACTTTTTTATGAACCCATCTATGTTTTAATAGGCCAGTTGTGAAATACTGAATCATAGTGGGTCGCAGACCATCCCGCCTGATGAATGTTATTTAGGCAGGTCGCAATGTGAGATCCACTTTATGACTAGCAACATTCTGCAAGTCAGCCGACCACAATCCCTGTGATTGTTTTGCGCTTTTTAAAGCAGATTATTTTCTTAAACGAAATGCTGCTTTTGCAGAAGGTTTTCTTTTTCGTGAAGTTCCCATAATTAATAAAGGATAAAGGGACCCCTTCCACTTATTGAATCACTTCCCACTCCAACTTTAGAGTCTGTAACTTTTCAGTGGTCTGTGATTGTAAGTATGATCGCAATCCATTGATGCATTCAGAATTTGGAAAGCACACCCATAACATGTCCTATTTAAATTGTGAGCCGGTATCTGTTTCTAACCCATTTACCGATTTGGATAAATATTTACAAATATCTAAATGGATTTACTACATTTCAAAAATGTTTTAAGTGGACATAAACCCTATGATTTAACAAATCAGGGGAAATGCAACCATTAAAACGTTACTGCACCTCACCCCTTCTGTGGTACAAAGTATTTGACAAATGGGATGCTTTTTTAGCACAGCCTCGCTAATATGAATCAATTCTGTCAATTCTGTCCATTAGAAACACTTTTTGGATCGAACCTGTCTGTGAGTGCATGTGCTAGCGCATGAGCCTCACTTGCAAGACTCTGTTGTCTACAATAAAGAGCTTGAAGCCCGCCTGTTGCTTACCATTTGTTGGCTTGCGTGACACTCTTCTTTACAGTGTCGTAATTTGTCACTGCAGGCCTGACATCAATTCCGTTCCTCTGTTTGTTTCGAGCAAGGACCAAGCACTGAGCGATTCAACTTAATCAGTGCCCGTCTGCTGATCCTGACAAGATTGAGGTACTATTTTGTTATTTTTAATTTCTAGTTCCCTGCAACAGGAGGCATGTGACTGTCAAAAATGTGCCCTGCTGGACAAACAAAATTACAAAGTTTTACTTTTATAGCTAACTTTCTTTTATTTTCCAAGTAGTCTTTTCTCACTTTGCACTCATGCTTTTTTTTTGTTTGTGCTCGTGGGTGCTTTTCTCAAAAGATGAGAATTATCTTGATCTAAATATTGGAAAGTGACTTTGTTTATTATGTGTAATTTCTGAAAAGATGCTTTAACACATTATCATGCAGTACACCCAATCCAACCCCACAATCCATTTTGCCCCACTAATATTCCCCCAAATCCACCCCACCTCACCCACACCCACACCAATCCACCCCACCCCCATCCAAACCACTCCAACCCACCCCACTGCATTCCTCCCAACCCACCCCAATCTAGTCTGCCCCGCTCCATTTCACCACACTCCAATCCAAAACAATCTACACCTCTCCAAAACAATCTGTTCCACTCCAATCCAAAACAATATGCCTTTTCCCATCTACCCCAATTTAATCTGCCCTGTTCCAGTCCAAACAATCTGCCACACTCCAATCCAAAAGAATCTGCTCCACTCCAGTCTGCCCAATCCATAACAATGTGCTCCACTCTAATCTGCCCCACTCCAATACAAAACAATCTGCCCCACTCCAATCTGCCCCAGTGCAGTCCAATCTGCCCCTCTCCAGTTCAAAGCAGTCTTTTCCACTCCAATCTGCCTCGCTCCAATCTGCCTAACTTTAATCCAAAACAATCTGCCCCACTCAAATCCACCACATTTCAATCTGCCCTACTCCAATCCAAAGCAATCTGTGCAACTCAAAGCCACCCCACTCCAACCTGCCCCACTCCAATCCAAAACAATCTTCCCCATTCTAATCCAAAATATTCTTTTGCACTCCAGTCTGCACCACTCCAATCTGCCCAACTCCAGTCCAAAACAATACGCCCCACTTCAATCCAATCACCTCACCCCAGTCCAATCTACCCCACTCCATCTGAATTCAACCCACTCCAACCCATCCCACTCCCAACTAGTCCGCCCACTACCATCCAATCCATTCCACTCCCATCAAATACATCCCACACCAACCCAATCCACAACACTCCACTCTAATCAACCCCACTCCACCCTTGTACAATTTGCCCCACTTTAATTCAAAACAGTTTGCCCCACTCCAAACTGCCACACTCTAACCTGCCCCACTCCAATACAAAACAATCTGCCCGCTGTAATTCGCCCCACTCCACCACAAGCCACCCTGCTACAATCCAGTTCACCTCACACCAATCCAATCCACCATACCCCACTCCCATCCAAAACACCTCACCCCACCCTAATCCACTCCAGTCCAATCTACCCAACTCTGGCCCAATCCACCCCACTCTGGTCTGATCCACCCCACTCCAGTCTGATTCACCCCAGTTCAATCCAACCCACTCCAATCTATCCCACCCCACCCCACTTCAATCCAACCCACCCTACTCCATTACAATCCAAACCACTCCAATACAATCCAATCCACCCAATCCACGCAATCTAATACACCCCACTCTTATCAAAACCACTGCTAGCAACTCCACCTCTCTCCATTCCAGTCCACCCACACCACCCCAAGCCACTCCAATCTATCCCACTCGAATACCATCCACTTTAATCCACCCAACTAGAGTCAATCCAGTCCACATTAACCCACTCTACTCCAGTCCAATCCACCTCATGCCAAACCACCCACTCCAATCAAGTCCACCTCTCTCCAATTAATCCACTTCACACCAATCCAATCCACATCACACCAATCCAGTCCACACCACTCCAGTCCAATCATCCCACTCTAATTTAATCCATCCCACTCCAATCCAGTCTCCCTCACTCCAGTCAAATCCACCCCACTAAAAATCCAATCCACCCTACTCCAGGCCAATCCACCACAATCTACTTAACTCCACTCCAATTCAGCCCATCCCACTCCAATCCACCCCACTCCAATCCAATCAACTCCACCCAATGCATTCCAATCCACCCCATTCCTATCCCATCTACCCCAATCAATCCACTACACTCAGCCTAAAACACCACACTCAATCCAATCCACCCCACTTGATCCAATCCACCTACTTCAATCAACCCCACTCCAATCCACCCCACTTCAGCCCCCCACTCCATTTCAATCACCTCCACCCCACTACAATCCACCCCACTCCACTACAATCCATCTCACTCTATCCCACTTCAGTCCATCCCATCTCACTCCAACAACCCCCTCCAGTTCACCCCACCCCAACCCAGTGTAGTCCACTTCAACCCATTCCAATCACCCTCAGTCTACTCCAATCCACCCCACTCTACCCAATCCAATCCACCCCACCCCACCCCATTCCAGTTCAGTCCACTGCACTCCAATTCAATCCATCCAGCCTACCTCCACTCCAGTCAAATCAACCCCATGCAAGTCCAATCCAATCCACTCCACGACAATCCACCCCACTACAATCCTACCTACCTCAATCCCATCCACCCCACCCTATACCAGTTCAGTCCACCCCACTCCAGTCCAATCCATCAACCCCAGCCCACCCACTCCAATCTACCTCACCTCAATGCAATCCACTCCACTCCAATGCACCCTCCTCCAATCCACCTGTCTCCAATCCACCCCAAGCCAATCCAAAAAAAAACACCCTACTGCAATTCAATCCATCCCACTGCAGCTCACTTTACCTCACCCCAATGTAATCCACCCCATTTCAATATACCCCACCTGACTCCAATCCACCCCAGTCACCTAAATACACCACTCTACTCCAATCCATCCCACTCTATCCCAATCCAATTCACTCTACCCCATTCCAGTTTAGTCCACCCCACTCCAATCCAATCCATCCAGCCCATCCCACTTCATTCCAATCCACCCCACTCCAATCCAATCCTCCCCACTCCATTCCACTCCAATCCAATCCACCCCACTCTAATCCAATGCACTCCACTCCAATACACTCCACTCCAGTCCAATCAACCCCACTCCAGTCCAGTGAATTCAATCCACCCCACTCCAATCCAATCCACCCCATCCAATCCACCTCACCCCATTTCAGTCCACCCCACTCCTATCCAATCCAGCCCACTCCAATTCACCCCACTGCACTCAATCCACTCACTCTACCCCAATCCAATCCAATCCACACCACTCTACTCCAATCCAACCCAATCCACCCCACCCTATTCCTCCCCATTCTATGAAACTCGCTGCCAGTGAACCGCAGAACTCTGCTCCCCTCTACTCAACTCTACAACACTACTCCCCTTACTCCACTCTATGACACTCCAGAAAATCCACTCTACAACACTCAACTCCACCACTCCATTCTAACACTCCATACCACTAACTTTTAGCCATGCTGGACAACAGCCACATTGATATACAACATGGCAAAACACATTGCCAAACCCAATAGCTCTTGTATAGGTGAGACCTATTAGCTTTGCCAAAGCGTGCTTATACCAGAAAACACATTTATTTACAATTGCTGAGGTAGTGCATGACATATTTATGTGTATCTCCACAGTCAAAGGTCATCAGTTTCCCAATAGGATGAGGCCTGTACAAACATTGTAACTTTTCTGTACGGCTCCATCAAACATGCAGAGCCGTGCAGAAAAGTTACAATTGTTTTTCAAAAAGAAAATCCCAAAGTTTGATTTTATTTTTTAAAATAAAAATACAACGCCCCTCTCGACATGGAAGTTTTCTGGCAGTGATGGGCATTTAAAAACAGTTCTATGTCCATTCTTCTAAATTTGGTGAGCAGACATATAGTCATATTTCTTACTCCGCTGGCCCGACCGAGAAGTTTGACCATGGCGGAGATGGAGTAGTCTCTTCCATCATCAAGCTATGGAATGCAAAAATCAACATCATGTGGCAGACCGTGATGTCACGGGAAGGGAACTCTGTCCTTTTTGTGACAGAGTACCCTCTCTGTCAACTTTTAAATTGAGACTATAATGTTTTTACGACTTCAAAGATATGTTAATTAATTTAAGCAAGGCCTTCTGCAATTAGAAACAGTTCCAGGTTCCCAACACATGATGGTAAGTACAGTGTTTAATAGTTCAGCCTTATACTGTGATATATGGTAGACAATAAGTGGGGACAGAAAAGCAGAATCAGCTAGTTCGCATTCTTCCAGGATCAACACAGAATGAAAAGTAATCTTCACAGATATTCTTAGTGTTGAGGAGAGGAGCATTGGTCAGGAAGTCACATGACACAGATTTGTTTTTACCATTTCTCATTATGGGCACTCTTGTGTTTGTCATTTGGCTGACTCTTTACCTAATGTCATTTTTGCTTAAATCTCTGGATTTTAGTGCATTAAAATGTTGAGTTCAAAGCCATTGCCAGTTCCTCAATGAAGGCATGCAATTGTTTATATTTGTTCTACAGATCTACACCAAACCAAGGGGCTTATTTATGGCCTGATTTACATCTTGACAGAATTGGTCCTGCTGTCATTTTTCCATCAGATAACCTATCGGCTAACTAAGGCTTCCACCCGGTCAATTTAGATGCTGGAGGACCCATAGACAGATGTCCATCAAAGAACCGCCATTCACGCCAGAATTTTCCACCCATTTTGACGACCCCATAGGCAAAAGGGGCTGGGTGTGGGACCACAGACAGCTTTATCGCTGAGCCAATCGTGATGTGCCTTTTTCAAATGTACATGGAGCACAGGATTTTCCTTCCACCATATGTGGCACCATAACAATACATACAGGTACTCATTTATCAAACAAATAGGATACATTTAAAGTGATTAAAAATATTCAGGCAAGTCCATAACTTGAAAGCTTTTTCTTGCACTTTATATTTCTCTCATTTTGACATATGAGTGTATTTTTCACTTATATTTATGGTACAGTGTTTAGTGACCACTGGAATTAAGGGGCATGCTGTTGGTAAATGGCAAATCTTGGTTTTGTGAGTAAATTGAAATTAAAACTCACCTTATTCATTCAGGTGACTTCACCTTTCAATTTACAGACATTTGAAAACATTGTTAAAAATCATTTTGTTCCCAGCCAAATTATTGAGTTTACTACACTCCAATCACAACAATTCACTCAGGAACTAAAAGACACAAAATAGTCTGTGTTTAAAAAAAACAAGTTACTTGGAAATACATTTTCCATTTAAACATGTACCTATTCCTCTGGGTTCCCATGCAACTGACTGTACAGGGACAGGCCCTCCATGGTCAGCAATTCTAACTCTTTCGCTGAGAAGTTAGGGGCCCTGTCACCTGCTTTGCCCGGCATCATGGCTGCCAGAGGTTGATAAGAGCAGCAAAAGTGGAGGAGGAGGTGTTGGCTGCAGTGTGAGGAGGCAAGTGAGCTTTTTTTGTAAAGCCACGTACATGTACACAACGTACATAATTATCAATGGAGATGGACTCTGTCATTGGCTTTCATACATTGCCATAACACATGTTAGCCTACAACTGTGTCCATTGTGGAGTGTTGCACCTACTTCAACTTCTGTTGATGGCCATCAGATTGCAAATTATCTGATGGTAATGTCAGGCAACTGCCATTTTAGGATGTAAGCTAGTTTATTTTTTATTTTAAAAAAGTATGTCACCACCACAAAAAATAGTGGCTAGATTGTTTATTGATGCGAAATGGGTAAATTACAGTTTTTTGATAAATTTGATACAGTATAAGGTAATGCATAACTGTGTTTAAATCTGATAGTGACACAGTTCATTTTATACCTCCGTTGATGGAATTGGAATTTGTTTTGTAAATAATACATCCAAAGTGTATTATTTACACATAGGGGTCATTTTGACTTCGGCTGATGGTTTTCACTGTTTGCTGAAATCCCACGGTCTCCGCCCGCTGACCCAGTGGGGTACAGCTTACAACATTGATGTCGGCTCATAAATGAGCCGGCGGGAATGTTGTAGTGCGTAGGGTGCACCAGCAGCTATCTCCCTGTTCACTGTGTGCAATGCACACAGTGAACAGCGCGATGGGACTGGCCATGGGGGTCCCTGGACTGCTCATGCCAAGTGCCTGGGCAGTGCAGGGGCCATCCTGGGAGCCCCTGCACCCCGTCTCTGCCAGTCTTTACAAGGCAGTGCTACCGCCATGTAAAAGCTGGAGGAAAGGGGGGTCGCAATCCCTTAAAAAAACAAAGGTTACAGGGAAGTTATAGTCAGGCTCAGATTTTAACTGTACAAAACCATAGAAACTCACCTGTTAAGAGTTATTTCATGTAACTATAACTCACACCCTAATGTAACTATAACTCGAGTCCCCGCCATGCACAGTTATGTGATCAATAAGTTTTTTGCAGATGTTACAGTGTCATTATCAATTATGTCATCAAAGACAGGTTAATTTTTTATGTTTTAAATTTTTTTTATTTCCTAACTATAACGTCCCTGTAACCTTTGTTTTTTTCAGTGAATTTCTATGGTTTTCTTTTAACGTAAAGTAATTTTCACTACTATACAATAATCCAACCAACACTGCACACGTCCTTCGACCATGCAAGGCAGTGGTTGGCCTGCGTCCAACCCCTATAACCAACCAATAGTACAGTGCACGGCATTTGGAGGTGCACAGCAGGGGTGGGCTGCAAGGCAACCATTGGCCAAGCCCAGTGGCCAACCCTCCTGCATGCACCCAAACCCAAACTGCACACCGCCTTCGGCCATACACAGCATGAGCTTGGATGCAGTTAGTGGGTTTTTCAATCTTTTTTTTCTGGATCAGCAGCTCCACAGGTGGATCCAAAGATCCAGCCGTAGATCTGCGGATTGGACAATAAAAAATTGGGCAATTTTTTGCCCATGATGGTCCCTAAGGTACTACTGTATGGCCCTCATTATAACCCTAGAGGTCCGTGACCACCAGGGCTATTGTGGCGGTAGTACCGCCAACAGGCTGGCGGTACTTCCTGCCTCATTTTGACTGTGTCGCATCCGCCCTGGTAATACCACCGGGACCGGCGGTATACCGCCATGGCAGTCCCGGTGGTTATAATCTGCTAGGGCAGCCCTGGGGATTTCGACTCCCTTTACCGCCAGCCTGTCCATGGTGGTAAATACCGCCATGGAAAGGCTGGCGGTAAGGGGGCTCGGGTGCCCCTGGGGGCCCCTGCACTGCCCATGCACTTGGCATGGGTAGTGCAGGGGCCCCCAGGCACAGCTCCATCACACATTTCACTGCCCGAATTTCAGGCAGTGAAATGCGTGATGGGTGCTACTGCAGCCACTGCACATCAGCATTGCCGCCGGTTCTATTACGAGCCGGCTGCAATGTTGATGGGACTTTTCCACTGAGCCAGTGGACGGAAACACTGTTACCGTTCACTGGCCCAGCAGAAAAGTCGAAACAGGGAGCCAGAACTGGCGCCCGCAGCCTCTCAGCTTCTCAGAAGACCTTTGAGGTTGTAATGAGGGCCTAAATGTCCTATGGGGTCAGGATACCTTTATCCTGACCCCTAATTTGTTTTTTCACTGCTAGTTTCCCACCCCATAAGCCAATGCGACAAAAGAAAGTTTTCTGTCAGGTTGCGGCCAGCCAATAAGGACCTTGCTTTTCCTCGAGATTCGTGGATCAGAGTCCTTGTGTCCGGATTCGTGGAGGATCCGCCCCCTATATAGCTGTATTTTTTGGCCTTGAATTACTCCCAAAGTACTAGATGCACACCAAACTACAAAAAAAAATGATCTGCATAACAGAATCTAGTTTCCTGCCAAATTTGCTGTAATTCCGTTCAGCGGATTGGACTTTCTAAAAGTCCTATGGAAAAATGAATGGGGAAAACGTATTTTGTTCCCCCACTTTTTCTCGGCCCTCGCTTCACAGGGCTCCTCAAAACTTTCAAGCTGAACTGACCAGAGCATAAGTTTTGAAAATTTTGTAAAGATTCATCAAGCGGCACCAAAGTTATAGGTAAAACAAAAAATGCTCCAACCATGGAAACTAGGTCCACCACTAAGTAATATATGTGTACGTATGTGTATATATATATATATATATACATATATATATATATGTATATATATATATATATAAATCTTAAATGTTAGACCAAAAGCGTCATGAATCTTAAGTTCTGTGCATCAGATGCCATTCAAATGATAAAAAGACACATGAATTACCATATCTCATTATTAAATCATTATTACTGTGCAGATTATGTAAATACTGAGGTAGTACTTGTTATCCTGACAGTGCAGGTATCCCAGTGACATACATGAGAACATCAGGGCATACAATGATACAGTTAGGGTAGAAAACAGCATATAGGTTACCAGGTATCACTGTGATTACAAAACTCACCACATATCACCATATGTGTATTAACAGCAATGAGCCCACATAGACACTGAGACCCCTGCACTTCTACTTGCAGGGTTATGGTCATTTGCATAATGCTTTGGTTGAAAAGGGAGACTGTATTCTGTGATGTAGTGCACAGGATCGCCTTTGAGCCTATTAGGAGCAATACAGTAGCCAGGGCAAGATTCTTCATGCAGCAAAGCCACTCCTTGGTGATGAGTGGGGCCTCAGTTGAGGATCCACCCTGTAGTAGTGAGCCACAGAAGAAAGGAACCAAAGAACACAGCACCACCTGTGAAAGCTGCGTGGTACAATGTGTGACCCCCACCAGTGGATCACATAGACTCATAAGCCCCCTTGCATGGTGTGCACCTGTGCCTCAGTCTTCAGCGGGAAATCTTGCTGAACAGACAAAGGACAGCTGCCCATGAGTCATGGAGCAGTTGCAGAGCAGTTCTCACTTGCCAGCAGGAGCCTGCCTCCCTGGGGAACTCTGGCTTGAAAGTGGTGCGGGGGCGACAGACATGCATTGCGCCACTTTGTGAATATGGCGCTGGGAAATGCCACTTTAGGGCTGTCTTAGCTTCAAATAAATGAATCAATGGCTGTACTAAAGTGGTACTTGGGCTCCTAAATCTACCTATATTATTTTAGAGGCAATGTACAAAATACATCATGCATCTAGAAGGTAAATGATTCCAGCAACTAGTCAACTGAGTGAATGGTTTTTCATCTCTTGATGGTGGTGGTGGAGGTCTTGCCATCCTCTCCTGGTAGTCTGAATGATAATTTCATCCTGATGGGGTGGGGGGGTCCACAGTTGCAGAGACTGAGTTGGTTGCTGGTGGTCTGCTTGTGGCAGGGCCTCCCTTTTCAGTGGTGGAGGCAGATGTAGTGGTCCCTTCCTAATTTCCTAATGTGCGCGCAGGCTGCTTGCTACAGCATTCACTCTGTCAATTATTCTGGCCCACACTTGCCTTTCCTCAGATATGGTTGTATTTTGTACATGGTCTCCAAACAATTGTGTCTCTTCTGTAATGATTTCATACACCATGACTGACAATTCTCCCTCTGTAAAATGTGGGGTTCTCCTCCCTGCCATTATGAGTAACTGAAAAAAAAATGATACAGTGGCCCACAAGATAATGAAAAAATAAAAAAGTTAAAATATGACAAATGAACCGAAGGAGTGAAAAAAATAAATTACCTGACTCCTGAGTGGTAGATTCAGCAGCAGAATTGTGTTTTGCAGTGGAATGGCAAAGGATTGTGGTCTAAAATGGAGTGTGATTCATAGTGTGGTGTACAGGTGTTTAAAATTGGCCAATATACATCAGGTGTGTGCTCTTGCCATACATCCAGTAACTACAGCCATAGTACAAAGTTGAACGGTTCCCGCAATGGACTCCTGCCATCAGGAATCCAACACCAGAACAACACCAGCAAGACTGTGAAATCTAAGTATGCTTGTCTCAATCTTGGATCCATGATGGCAACAAAGTACTGTTAGCCAGCAATGGAGGCTGTCGCATTGGCAGAGGTAGACCGCTTACACGCTGGACTCCACTCTGTCAACGCAGACAGAGGTTCAAGTGCCATACATCTAAATCCAGTGGTCGCAACTCCATCAGCTTGATGGAGTACTTGGAACCACTGTCACAGCGGGATGACAGAACTCCTGTCAATATCGAGATTAGGCACCAAGTGTTTGTGAGTTAAAAACAACCACCAGCAAGCTGATGTATCCACTTTCCCAGGAAGAAACTCCAAGACCTTACTCAACCAATTTCCATTCTAATGCACTAATGTAAATTACGCATAGCACTAAAATGAAGAGCTGATGGTCTGCTATCTCCAATTAAAACAAAAAATTGAAATGGTGCCATGGTCACCACTCTGGTTTGCAGCATGGTACACAGCTTTATGCAACAAGGGCCTGGTGCACAAAGGACTTTGAAGTCAGTAAAAAAATTAACAATCACTGGCAAAGCTTGCTTTAAGTTGGAAATATTTGCAAACACACAGTTGAGCAAATGCTATTTGCAAGAGCTTACCTCATTAATTTCAAGACTATTTGCTTTCTCTGAGTCTGTTTTACTACTGATGTCATACATATGTCCACATCACCCTTTTTTACACACATTGTAAAAAATACAATATTCTAACAAACACTAACACATGAGGGTATATTCCTGTTGGTAGTAGTGAAATGAGTAGGAGCAGTGTGATGGTGTTGATGGCTGTGGTGGTAATGGTAATATTGGTAATGCTAATAAAAATGGTGGTGGTAGGGGTGGTAGAAATGGTGTTGGTAATTATCACACCAGAATAATTTTGCTGGTATGATCATGGTAATGGTATTTATGATGGAGATAATGTTGGAGGTGGTAATAGTAATGGTGTTGGAGGTGAAAGTCGTGGTAACATTTGTCATGGTGGTGATGGTGTTAATGGTGGTGGTGGTAACTGTTGTAGTAAGGGTGGTGGTGCTACTGGTGTCAATGGGAATGATAATGGTGATGACGATGACAGTGGTAGTGATTGTGGTAATGGTGGTGATGGTAATAGTAATAGCATTGGCAATGGCAGTGGTGGTTATTGTTATAGTGGTGGAGGAAATGATGGAGGTTTTGATGGTGATGGTAATGATGGTGATAGGTAATGGTAAAGCTTTGTAGGACTAATGGTGATGGTACTAATTGTAATAGTATAGTTTGTAATAGTGAGGCACTACATTGTCAACATCTCAAAGGTTTATGCACTGGCACAGTATAGTGTTTTATCAAAGTAGGTGATGAATATTTAGTCTACTTTTTAGTTTGTACAATAGTCCCTCCGTTTTAGCGATAGAATCACATCCCAGGAGGGGGAATTGTACACACAATGGCATGACTGTGAGAGAGAAATATCACCCTGGACTGATCCAAGATGTGATTGACAATATGTTAAACCAAATAATAGAGAGAGATCACAATGATAAACCAATGAATTAAGTGGGCTGACCAAAAGCCCACTCTCTGCATATGAGACCAATGGGAATTAATAGGTCTGGCAGAGTGTTGTAGTGTCAAGCCAAACTATGCAGTTCAGTGCTAACAACTGTTTGCGCTGTGTCTCCTTTTGCAAAAGTTGTGAAAGCAAACCAGTTTGTGATTCACAATTGGCATGCACAAATAATCAAAGCCTCTGAAAAGTAAAAGAGAAAAAGTCGTGGAAAAAGTTGAAAACATTGCACCATTACAATCCAGGTTGAGAAAAGTTGGAAACCCTCTGGCTATATCAGGTAAGTGCACTTGAAAAGGGCACAACGGAAGCTTTATCCCAATTCTAGTGCTCATGAGGCAGTTTGATATTACAGAAGGACTGACAAATGTTTGTATGGTTCATCCTGTGATACATATGGGACTTGTATACCTCTTGTGCCTTTTCAGTCTGAATGTTGACCTACCTAATTTGCACGCATTTATAAATCCATGCATCTGAGAGAATGCAGCTGCCCCGGGACATGCACATTACTGATGTGGACACGGATGTAAAAAGACTAGGGATGTACACAAACTATGTGCACCTAAGACCTACTTGCACAGAGAGCATGTCGCAGAGGGTGTCTTTAAGGAGGAGGAACAGGAGTCAATAAACACCCACTAATGGATGCAGTCAAACACTGCATCCATCTGTGGGGAGATCCTTCCTAAAAGCCAGATAGGAACTTGATATCTCCAAATACATTTCCTCAAACAGGGAGGAACTCTCCAACAACATTCCTCCTGTTTTCACATTCTATCTTTGCAACAAACCTATCATTTTTATAATACATTCTTCCCCAGATCATAGGAAATCCTTTTCTCTGCTATTTTTAATTCCAGGCCCTCATTTAACTCAGGCAAACCAACCCCTCCTGCCATTGACAAAGACCAAGTTCAATGATATGGTCTTTCTTCCTCACTAGCTAACCCTCACCAATTCAACTCTCCAAAATCGAGTACTATACTGTCTTAAAACTTCACATAAGAAAACCCTCCATAAGAAATGTAACCTACACATCTCTAAATTTAAAAATGAGCACCCTGTCTCACTTCTATACTTTCTGGATTTATTGAGAAATACACATGCTCTCAATTTATACAACATATAGAGGAGAATGACATGTTAAGTCTGCTCCCATCAAATTAGATTTCATGACAGGCCAGAGTACTGAATCTTTAACATGGTTGCAGCGGGAATAGGATTTGCACTGTGCAGATCTTTTGTGCAAAATCAAGTACAAGGTGCACTTGAGTAGATAGACCTTTAGTTCCAGGCTGATGTTTAACATCAATGGATCATTAATACGTCAATAACAGTGAATCACATTAGTCCACACAAGGAAGACAGAAAGTAGTAGATCTGAAAACTGTGAAGGTATATTAAGAGGTTAAAAAAAATTACAGATTCAATTATTTCAAAGGTAGTCAAAATAATCAATGTATTAGTATATTGTTTAGTATTATTGTAAGTGATTCAAAATATTGCAAATACAAAGATTTAAAGTTCTCATAAACATAATCAAGTAAGTTTCAGTTTATCTGAAGGGATATTGCTGAGCTAAGAAGTCAAGTGCATTGTAGAAGACTGAGCAGAAGTTTTCAGAATCAAATGGAGATTCGGTGAAACAAATGAGAATGGGTTCGCTCAGGAGTCTAACTCTTTGATCAAGATCAGGGAAGTCCATTCTAAGAGAGAGGAAAGAAGCATCTGGATCTAAAGCACTCTGCAATACATAATGAAAACATACAATTCTGGACAGTAAGCGACACTCCTCACAGTTCCCCAGAAGAGGGGACCAGTCCAGATCAAGGGTTTCTCGATAAGAAGGCTTCACCCTTCTTCCTACCTATCACACAATTGATGGTTTCAGCTGCATGTCCTTCAGTGATATCTCTAAAAGGATGAGGCATCACGGTCAGCCTGTTCCAGGTACAGGTATGGAAATTCACAATTCCCTTTCTATGGACACTAGTCAGTTTCAATGGAATGCAACTCGATAACACTTCTCACAGAAACCAAAACATTTGCAACATTTACTTTACTGAAACTACTGTGGCTTGGCTTCTGAAATAAGCAAAAAAAAGTGAGAAAACAGAGCATCCAAAAATGAATTTTCAATATTAGCATGAGTCATTCAAACTGAGCCCTATCTTTTAACAATGGTTAACTTACATGGACTCACTAACTATTGGTCAACCTTAACATGGAAATTGCACTTTTATATGCACATATGACATGAAGGTTATTCAAAATGTAAAGCAGTAACAAAGCATCACCACACTTATGGTTATTGATGATGGTTCCTCTCCACTTTCTATAAAGGACTCTCCTGCTTCCCAATCCTACTGGATTTAGCTGCCAACCTTGATACAGTTGATCATGAAATGCTTCTTAACACTCTAAAAAACATGATGGGCATTGTGGAAACTGTGGTTTTACTATATTTGTGAACACTCTAAAACTGCCAAAATTAGTCAGAGCACTCTCATGTACTTGTAGTATTTGTCGGGGTGCCATCGTAAAGCCCATCCTCTTAATAACTAGGTTGAACTCCTGGGTGGACTTCTGCAAGATTTTGGCATCTCCATTGATCAATTGATCAATTTATCCATTGATCAATACAAAGATGACCCATGTCTGACTCCAAAAGAAAATCCTTACTTTTGTTACATCCACAAATGAATGAAACAAAAGCGACTCAATTGCAATATGCAGAAGACTAAATCTATCCTACTCATACCCGACCCAACCACCACTGGCCTTCTCTGGCTTGAATCCAAAATTTGTAAATAACATTCATTGCTAAATCCTTGAATTTCATATTGGGCTCTAATCTTACCCTTAAAAGTCACATCCAACTCACGGCTCAGTCAGCCATGTTCCAACTTCTTGGTTAAGCATATTCTCTCCTTCCAGGACCTGAAGCTCACAATAAAGGGTATGCAAATATTTTATGTTGACTATGGTTCTTCCCTGCCTACCAGATTACCAAAATGTTGAGTAGCTGTAGGAGGCTGGACTGGCTTGTAGTGAGTACCAAGGGGTACTTGCACCTTGCACCAGGCCCAGTTATCCCTTATTAGTGTATAGGGTGTCTAGCAGCTTAGGCTGATAGATAATGGTAGCTTAGCAGAGCAGCTTAGGCTGAACTAGGAGACGGGTGAAGCTACTACAGTACCACTTAGTGTCATATGCACAATATCATAAGAAAACACAACACACAGTTATACTAAAAATAAAGGTACTTTATTTTTATGACAATATGCCAAAGTATCTTAGAGTGTACCCTCAGTGAGAGGATAGGAAATATACACAAGATATATATACACAATAGCAAAAATATGCAGTATAGTCTTAGAAAACAGTGCAAACAATGTACAGTTACAATAGGATGCAATGGGGACACATAGGGATAGGGGCAACACAAACCATATACTCCAAAAGTGGAATGCGAACCACGAATGGACCCCAAACCTATGTGACCTTGTAGAGGGTCGCTGGGACTATTAGAAAATAGTGAGAGTTAGAAAAATAACCCTCCCCAAGACCCTGAAAAGTGAGTGCAAAGTGTACTAAAGTTCCCCTAAGGATAAAGAAGTCGTGTTAGAGGAATAATGCAGGAAAGACACAAACCAACAATGCAACAATGATGGATTTCCAATCTAGGGTACCTGTGGAACAAGGGGACCAAGTCCAAAAGTCACAAGCAAGTCGGAGATGGGCATATGCCCAGGAAATGCCAGCTGTGGGTGCAAAGAAGCTTCTACTGGACAGAAGAAGCTGAGGTTTCTGCAGGAACGAAAAGGGCTAGAGACTTCCCCTTTGGTGGACAGATCCCTCTCGCCGTGGAGAGTTGTGCAAAAGTGTTTTTCCGCCGAAAGAACGCCAACAAGCCTTGCTAGCTGCAAATCGTGCGGTTAGCGTTTTTGGATGCTGCTGTGGCCCAGGAGGGACCAGGAGGTCGCAAATTGGACCAGGAGGTAGAGGGGACATCGAGCAAGACAAGGAGCCCTCTTAGCAGCAGGTAGCACCCGGAGAAGTGCCAGAAATAGGCACTACGAGGATGCGTGAAATGGTGCTCACCCGAAGTTACACAAAGGAGTCCCACGTCGCCGGAGACCAACTTAGAAAGTCGTGCAATGCAGGTTGAAGTGCCGTGGGCCCAGGCTTGGCTGTGCACAAAGGATTTCCGCCGGAAGTGCACAGGGGCCGGAGTAGCTGCAAAAGTCATGGTTCCCAGCAATGCAGTCTAGCGAGGTGAGGCAAGGACTTACCTCCACCAAACTTGGACTGAAGAGTCACTGGACTGTGGGAGTCACTTGGACAGAGTTGCTGGATTCGAGGGACCTCGCTCGTTGTGCTGAGAGGAGACCCAAGGGACTGGTAATGCAGCTTTTTGGTGCCTACGGTTGCAGGGGGAAGATTCCGTCGACCCACTGGAGATTTCTTCGGAGCTTCTAGTGCAGAGAGGAGGCAGACTACCCCCACAGCATGCACCACCAGGAAAACAGTCGAGAAGGCGGCAGGATCAGCGTTACAGGGTTGCAGTAGTCGTCTTTGCTACTATGTTGCAGTTTTGCAGGCTTCCAGCGCGGTCAGCAGTCGATTCCTTGGCAGAAGGTGAAGAGAGAGATGCAGAGGAACTCGGATGAGCTCTTGCATTCGTTATCTAAAGTTTCCCCAGAGACAGAGACCCTAAATAGCCAGAAAAGAGGGTTTGGCTACCTAGGAGAGAGGATAGGCTAGCAACACCTGAAGGAGCCTATCAGAAGGAGTCTCTGACGTCACCTGGTGGCACTGGCCACTCAGAGCAGTCCAGTGTGCCAGCAGCACCTCTGTTTCCAAGATGGCAGAGGTCTGGAGCACACTGGAGGAGCTCTGGACACCTCCCAGGGGAGGTGCAGGTCAGGGGAGTGGTCACTCCCCTTTCCTTTGTCCAGTTTCGCGCCAGAGCAGGGCTAAGGGGTCCCCTGAACCAGTGTAGACTGGCTTATGCAGAATTGGGCACATCTGTGCCCAAGAAAGCATTTCCAGAGGCTGGGGGAGGCTACTCCTCCCCTGCCTTCACACCATTTTCCAAAGGGAGAGGGTGTAGCACCCTCTCTCAGAGGAAGTTCTTTGTTCTGCCATCCTGGGCCAGGCCTGGCTGGACCCCAGGAGGGCAGATGCCTGTCTGAGGGGTTGGCAGCAGCAGCAGCTGCAGTGAAACCCCAGGAAAGGCAGTTTGGCAGTACCAAGGTCTGTGCTACAGACCACTGGGATAATGGGATTGTGCCAACTATGCCAGGATGGCATAGAGGGGGCAATTCCATGATCATAAACATGTTACATGGCCATATTCGGAGTTACCATTGTGAAGCTACATATAGGTAGTGACCTATATGTAGTGCACGCGTGTAATGGTGTCCCCGCACTCACAAAGTCTGGGGAATTGGCCCTGAACAATGTGGGGGCACCTTGGCTAGTGCCAGGGTGCCCTCACACTAAGTAACTTTGCACCTAACCTTTACCAGGTAAAGGTTAGACATATAGGTGACTTATAAGTTACTTAAGTGCAGTGTAAAATGGCTGTGAAATAACGTGGACGTTATTTCACTCAGGCTGCAGTGGCAGGCCTGTGTAAGAATTGTCAGAGCTCCCTATGGGTGTCAAAAGAAATGCTGCAGCCCATAGGGATCTCCTGGAACCCCAATACCCTGGGTACCTCAGTACCATATACTAGGGAATTATAAGGGTTTTCCAGTAAGCCAATGTAAATTGGTAAAATTGGTCACTAGCCTGTTAGTGACAATTTGAAAGAAATGAGAGAGCATAACCACTGAGGTTCTGATTAGCAGAGCCTCAGTGAGACAGTTAGTCACTACACAGGTAACACATTCAGGCACACTTATGAGCACTGGGGCCCTGGAGAACAGGGTCCCAGTGACACATACAACTAAAACAACATATATACAGTGAAAAATGGGGGTAACATGCCAGGCAAGATGGTACTTTCCTACACAACCCCCCCCCCCAAACGAAGGACAATAAGACTAGCCATGACCTGATGAGTCTTCATTGTCTAAGTGGAAATATCTGGAGAGTCCATCTGCATTGGAGTGGCTACTCCCAGGTCTATGTTCCACTGTATAGTCCATTCCCTGTAGGGATATGGACCACCTCAACAATTTAGGATTTTCACTTTTCATTTGTTTTAGCCAAAGTAGAGGTTTGTGGTCTGTCTGAACAATGAAGTGAGTGCCAAACAGGTATGGCCTCAACTTCTTCAGTGCCCAGACCACAGCAAAGGCCTCCCTCTCAATGGCAGACCAATGCTTTTCTCTAGGGGTCAACCTCCTACTAATAAAAGCAACAGGTTGATCCTGGCCCTCAGAATTAAGTTGTGATAGGACTGCCCCTACTCCTAATTCAGATGCATGAGTCTGGACATAGAATTTTTTAGAGTAACAAGGGCTTTTCAGGACAGGTGCAGAGCACATGGCCTGCTTCAGCTCCTC
The DNA here is from genome assembly GCF_031143425.1 of Pleurodeles waltl. Classification (NCBI taxonomy): domain Eukaryota; kingdom Metazoa; phylum Chordata; class Amphibia; order Caudata; family Salamandridae; genus Pleurodeles; species Pleurodeles waltl. The sequence continues at coordinate 662,604,682 of NC_090444.1, read as the reverse complement.
AAAAGCTTTCTGACAGTTTGCTGTCCATAATACCTTTTTAGGCATTTTCTTGGATGTGAGGTCATTAAGGGGGGCTGCAATGGAGCCATAGTTCTTAATGAACCTCCTGTAATACCCAGTGAGGCCTAGGAAGGCTCTCACCTGAGTCTGAGTGGTTGGGGGAACCCAATCAATAATTGTTTGGATTTTCCCCTGAAGTGGTGCAATCTGTTCCCCACCAACAAGGTGTCCCAGATAAACCACCTTACCCTGCCCTATCTAGCACTTTGAAGCCTTGATAGTGAGGCCTGCCTTTTGCAGGGCCTCCAAAACTTTCCATAGGTGGACCAGGTGATCATCCCAGCTGGAGCTAAAGACAGCTATATCATCCAAATATGCTGCACTGAAAGCTTCCAGCCCTTGCAGGACTGTGTTCACCAACCTCTGAAAAGTGTCAGGTGCATTTTTCAATCCAAAAGGCATTACAGTGAACTGGTAATGTCCTCCAATGGTTGAAAATGCTGTTTTAGGTTTAGCATCTTCTGATAATTTGATCTGCCAATACCCTGCAGTCAAATCAAAAGTGCTTAGATACTTGGCAGATGCCAGTGTATCTATGAGCTCATCTGCCCTGGGTATAGGGTGAGCATCAGTTTTGGTTACCAGGTTGAGACCTCTATAGTCTACACAAAACCGCATTTCCTTCTTTCCATCTTTGGAATGGGGTTTTGGTACAAGTACCACAGGAGAAGCCCATGGACTTTCAGAGTGCTCAACCACTCCTAGTTCTAACATTTTCTGCACCTCTTGCTTTATGCAGTCCCTGACATGGTCAGGCTGCCTATAGATCTTACTTTTGACAGGCAAACTGTCTCCAGTATCTATAGTGTGCTCACACCAAGAAGTGGTACCTGGCACAGTAGAGAAGAGTTCAGAGAATTGATCTAGGAGGTTTATGCAATGGTCTTTCTGCTCAGCAGTAAGACAATCAGCCAAAACTACACCTTCCACAAGAGCATCTTGTTCTGTGGAAGAGAAGAGATCAGGTAGAGGATCACTGTCTTCTTCCTGTCCCTCATCAGTTGCCATGAGCAGGGTGAGATCAGCCCTGTCATAGTACGGTTTCAGGCGGTTGACATGGAGCACCCTAAGGGGACTCCTGGCAGTGCCTAAGTCAACTAAATAGGTGACTTCTCCCTTCTTTTCAACAATTGTGTGGGGTCCACTCCATTTATCTTGGAGTGCTCTTGGGGCCACAGGCTCCAAGACTCACACTTTCTGCCCTGGTTGGTACTGAACCAAAACAGCCTTCTGATCATGCCATTGCTTCTGGAGCTCTTGGCTGGCCTGAAGGTTCTTACTGGCCTTTTTCATATACTCAGCCATCCTTGATCTGAGGCCAAGTACATAATCCACAATATCCTGCTTAGGAGCTTTTAAAGGTTGTTCCCAACCCTCCTTTACAAGTGTGAGTGGACCCCTAACAGGGTGTCCAAAAAGAAGTTCAAAGGGGCTGAAGCCCACTCCTTTTTGGGGTACCTCCCTGTAGGCAAAAAGGAGGCGTGGTAAAAGGATATCCCATCTCCTGCGGAGTTTTTCAGGGAGACCCATAATCATGCCTTTGAGAGTTTTGTTAATTCTCTCCACCAGTCCATTTGTTTGTGGATGATAGGGTGTAGTGAATTTATAAGTTACACCACACTCCTTTCACATGGCCTTTAAGTATGCAGACATGAAATTGCTTCCTCTGTCTGATACTACTTCCTTTGGGAAGCCCACCCTGGAAAATATTCCCAGGAGGGCCTTTGACACTGCAGGTGCTGTAGTGGTCCTTAAAGGAATTGCTTCAGGATATCTTGTGGCATGGTCCACTACCACCAAGATAAACCTATTGCCTGAAGCAGTAGGAGGGTCAAGGGGGCCAACTATGTCAACCCCTACCCTTTCAAAGGGAACCCCAACCACAGGCAGTGGGATAAGGGGTGCCTTTGGAGTGCCACCTGTCTTGCCACTGGCTTGACAGGTTTCACAGGACTTACAAAACTCTTTTGTGTCCTCAGACATTCTAGGCCAATGAAACAAGGGAACAAGCCTGTCCCAAGTTTTCATTTGACCCAGATGTCCAGCTAGGGGAATGTCATGGGCAAGAGTTAGGAGGAACTTTCTGTACTCCTGAGGAATCACTAATCTCCTGGCAGCTCCAGGTTTAGGATCCCTATGCTCAGTGTACAAGAGGTTGTCCTCCCAGTAAACTCTGTGAGAGTCACTGACATCCCCATTAGCCTGTTTGACAGCTTGCTGTCTTAGACCCTCTAATGTGGGACAGGTTTGCTGTGCCACACTCAGCTCCTCCCTGGCAGGCCCCCCTTCACCCAAAAGCTCAGCAGTGTCTGCTTCAAACTCCTCTGGTGTAGGTTCTGCACAGGGAGGGAATTCTTCTTCCTCAGAAGTTGAATCCCCTGTAGAGGGAGGGATAGTAGGAAGTGGTTTGCTTCTACTAGCCCTAGCTTTAGGGAGCACTTGGTCCATTGTTCCAGGATCCAAGCTTCCCTGTCCTTTTTGCTTTTTGGCCTGAGCCCTGGTTAAAGCAAAAATATGCCCTGGGATGCCCAGCATTGCTGCATGGGCCTCCAACTCCACATCTGACCAAGCTGATGTCTCCAAATCATTTCCTAGTAGACAGTCTACAGGTAAATCTGTGGCTACCACAACTTTCTTTGGACCAGTAACCCCCCCCCAGTTGAGATTTACAACAGCCATGGGGTGGCTAAGTGTGTTGTTGTGAGCATCGGTTACTTGGTACTGGTGACCAAGTAGGTGTTGTTCAGGGTGGACCAGTTTCTCTATGACCATAGTCACACTGGCTCCAGTGTCCCTGTAGGCCTGAACCTCAACACCATGTATTAGGGGTAGCTGCTTGTACTTATCCATATTCAGGGGACAAGCAGCTAAGTTGGCTAAATCAATAGCCCCCTCAGAGACTAACACAGCCTCTGTGGCCTCCCTAACAAGGCCAACCCCAACTAAGTTACCAATAGTGAGCCCAGCTACTCCCTTGGATTGGCTATTAGTAGGTTTGCTCCCACCACCACTGCTATTAGTAGGGACACTAGGTGTAGCAGTAGGGGTTGTAGTGGTAGGAGGCTTGGTGCTTTTCTTTGGACAACTGGGATCTGTTGTCCAATGGCCTTTTACTTTACATAAATAGCACCATGGTTTCTTTTCTTTGTTTTGATTAAAGGAGGATTTGGACCCACCACCCCCACCAGAGTGTTTTTGTGGGCCTGATGAAGACTCATTTTTCGATTTGTCCCCACCCTTGTCAGAAGACTTACCATCCTTCTTTTTGTTGCCATCTTTGTCACCCCCTGTATGAACTTTTCTGTTCACCCTTGTTCTGACCCATTTGTCTGCCTTCTTTCCCAATTCTTGGGGATAGGTCAGATCAGAGTCCACCAAGTACTGGTGCAACAAATCAGACACACAATTATTAAGAATATGCTCTCTCAGGATCAAGTTATACAGGCTGTCATAATCAGTAACTTTACTGCCATGTAACCACCCCTCCAAGGCCTTCACTGAATGGTCAATGAAATCAACCCAGTCTTGTGAAGACTCCTTTTTGGTCTCTCTGAACTTTATCCTGTATTGTTCAGTGGTTAAGCCATAACCATCCAGGAGTGCATTCTTAAGAACTGTAAAATTATTGGCATCACTTTCTTTCACAGTAAGGAGCCTATCCCTTCCTTTTCCACTAAAAGATAGCCATAGGATAGCAGCCCACTGCCTTTGAGGGACATCCTGTACAACACAGGCCCTCTCAAGTGCAGCAAACCACTTGTTAATGTCATCCCCCTCCTTATAAGGGGGAACTATCTTGTGCAGATTCCTGGAATCATGCTCTTTTGCAGGATGACTATGGGGAATACTGCTGCTGCCACCATGGGTTTCTAAACCCAGTTTCTGTCTCTCCTTCTCTACTTCTAAAGTCTGTCTATCCAAATCCAGCTGTTGCTTCTTGAGCTTCAGTCTGATTTGTTCCACTCTCAATCTATTGAGCTCCCTTTCTAACAATCTGTCATCAGGGTGGGTGGGAGGGACATGCCTTGAAACAGAAGTATAGTGAGAATGGACAGAAGGAGACCTGTCCCTTACAGAGGGCACCCTAACAGCTTGGCTAACAGAAACATCAGTACCACTGTGGTGAGAATAAATGCTTTTGCTATGATGTGAGACAACACTATTTGTATGGTGTGGCTCTACATCATTACCAACTATGCTAGACTGTCTAGTAATGGGCAGGCTAGGAAGTTTCTTTCCTGAATCTTTTCCTGGGGGAGTCCCTGGATCAGATTGGGAACCATTAGCTACTTTTTCTACAGATGGGGCACTTCTAGCCTTATCCTGTTCTCTATGCATGTTAAGTAACAGTTCCAAGGAAGGATTCTTCCCTACACTCAAACCTCTCTCTACACAGAGACTCCTTGCTCCTTTCCAGCTAAGGTGGTCATATGCAAGTTTGGACAGATCAACATTTTGGCCTGTGCCAGACATTTTTAGAGAGAGTTAAAGTGATAGAAAAAGCTAAAAAGTTTGTCAGAGCTTTTAGAAAGACAGAGAAAAAAACTTTTAAAACTTTTTAGAACTTTTTAGAAAGTTAGAAGTACTTTTCAGCACTTAGAATAGAGTGAAAAGAGGAAATGCAAAACTTTTTGGCTATGTGTATATACACTGAACTTGTTTTGTATATTTTTCTCTTATGAAAAGTACAATGACAAGAGTGGTAAGTAGTCTCAAAGCACTTATCCCACCGCTGCACAACCAATGTAGGAGGCTGGACTGGCTTGTAGTGAGTACCAAGGGGTACTTGCACCTTGCACCAGGCCCAGTTATCCCTTATTAGTGTATAGGGTGTCTAGCAGCTTAGGCTGATAGATAATGGTAGCTTAGCAGAGCAGCTTAGGCTGAACTAGGAGACGTGTGAAGCTACTACAGTACCACTTAGTGTCATATGCACAATATCATAAGAAAACACAATACACAGTTATACTAAAAATAAAGGTGCTTTATTTTTATGACAATATGCCAAAGTATCTTAGAGTGTACCCTCAGTGAGAGGATAGGAAATATACACAAGATATATATACACAATAGCAAAAATATGCAGTATAGTCTTAGAAAACAGTGCAAACAATGTATAGTTAAAATAGGATGCAATGGGGACACATAGAGATAGGGGCAACACAAACCATATACTCCAAAAGTGGAATGCGAACCACGAATGGACCCCAAACCTATGTGACCTTGTAGAGGGTCGCTGGAACTATTAGAAAATAGTGAGAGTTAGAAAAATAACCCTCCCCAAGACCCTGAAAAGTGAGTGCAAAGTGCACTAAAGTTCCCCTAAGGATAAAGAAGTCGTGTTAGAGGAATAATGCAGGAAAGACACAAACCAACAATGCAACAACGATGGATTTCCAATCTAGGATACCTGTGGAACAAGGTGACCAAGTCCAAAAGTCACAAGCAAGTCGGAGATGGGCATATGCCCAGGAAATGCCAGCTGTGGGTGCAAAGAAGCTTCTACTGGACAGAAGAAGCTGAGGTTTCTGCAAGAACGAAAAGGGCTAGAGACTTCCCCTTTGGTGGACGGATTTCTCTTGCTGAGGAGAGTTGTGCAGAAGTGTTTTCCCGCCGAAAGAATGCCAACAAGCCTTGCTAGCTGCAAATCATATGGTTAGCGTTTTTGGATGCTGCTGTGGCCCAAGAGGGACCAGGAGGTCGCAAATTGGACCAGGAGGTAGAGGGAACGTCGAGCAAAACAAGGAGCCCTCTTAGCAGCAGGTAGCACCCAGAGAAGTGCAAGAAACAGGCCCTATGAGGATGCGTGAAATGGTGCTCACCCGAAGTTACACAAAGGAGTCCCACGTCGCCGGAGACCAACTTAGAAAGTCGTGCAATACAGGTTAGAGTGCCGTGGGCCCAGGCTTGGCTGTGCACAAAGGATTTCCGCCGGAAGTGCACAGGGGCCGGAGTAGCTGCAAAAGTCGCGGTTCCCAGCAATGCAGTCTAGCGAGGTGAGGCAAGGACTTACCTCCACCAAACTTGGACTGAAGAGTCACTGGACTGTGGGAGTTACTTGGACAGAGTTGCTGGATTCGAGGGACCTCGCTCGTCGTGCTGAGAGGAGACCCAAGGGACCGGTAATGCAGCTTTTTGGTGCCTGCGGTTGCAGGGGGAAGATTCCGTCGACCCACAGGAGATTTCTTCGGAGCTTCTAGTGCAGAGAGGAGGCAGACTACCCCCACAGCATGCACCACCAGGAAAACAGTCGAGAAGGCGGCAGTATCAGCGTTACAGAGTTGCAGTAGTCGTCTTTGCTACTATGTTGCAGTTTTGCAGGCTTCCAGTGAGGTCAGCAGTCGATTCCTTGGCAGAAGGTGAAGAGAGAGATGCAGAGGAACTCGGATGAGCTCTTGCATTCGTTATCTAAAGTTTCCCCAGAGACAGAGACCCTAAATAGCCAGAAAAGAGGGTTTGGCTACCTAGGAGAGAGGATAGGCTAGCAACACCTGAAGGAGCCTATCAGAAGGAGTCTCTGACGTCACCTGGTGGCACTGGCCACTCAGAGCAGTCCAGTGTGCCAGCAGCACCTCTGTTTCCAAGATGGAAGAGGTCTGGAGCACACTGGAGGAGCTCTGGACACCTCCCAGGGGAGGTGCAGGTCAGGGGAGTGGTCACTCCCCTTTCCTTTGTCCAGTTTCGCGCCAGAGCAGGGCTAAGGGGTCCCCTGAACCAGTGTAGACTGGCTTATACAGAATTGGGCACATCTGTGCCCAAGAAAGCATTTCCAGAGGCTGGGGGAGGCTACTCCTCCCCTGCCTTCACACCATTTTCCAAAGGGAGAGGGTGTAGCACCCTCTCTCAGAGGAAGTTCTTTGTTCTGCCATCCTGGGCCAGGCCTGGCTGGACCCCAGGAGGGCAGATGCCTGTCTGAGGGGTTGGCAGCAGCAGCAGCTGCAGTGAAACCCCAGGAAAGGCAGTTTGGCAGTACCAAGGTCTGTGCTACAGACCACTGGGATAATGGGATTGTGCCAACTATGCCAGGATGGCATAGAGGGGGCAATTCCATGATCATAAACATGTTACATGGCCATATTCGGAGTTACCATTGTGAAGCTACATATAGGTAGTGACCTATATGTAGTGCACGCGTGTAATGGTGTCCCCGCACTCACAAAGTCCGGGGAATTGGCCCTGAACAATGTGGGGGCACCTTGGCTAGTGCCAGGGTGCCCTCACACTAAGTAACTTTGCACCTAACCTTTACCAGGTAAAGGTTAGACATATAGGTGACTTATAAGTTACTTAAGTGCAGTGTAAAATGGCTGTGAAATAACGTGGACGTTATTTCACTCAGGCTGCAGTGGCAGGCCTGTGTAAGAATTGTCAGAGCTCCCTATGGGTGTCAAAAGAAATGCTGCAGCCCATAGGGATCTCCTGGAACCCCAATACCCTGGGTACCTCAGTACCATATACTAGGGAATTATAAGGGTTTTCCAGTAAGCCAATGTAAATTGGTAAAATTGGTCACTAGCCTGTTAGGGACAATTTGAAAGAAATGAGAGAGCATAACCACTGAGGTTCTGATTAGCAGAGCCTCAGTGAGACAGTTTGTCACTACACAGGTAACACATTCAGGCACACTTATGAGCACTGGGGCCCTGGAGAACAGGGTCCCAGTGACACATACAACTAAAACAACATATATACAGTGAAAAATGGGGGTAACATGCCAGGCAAGATGGTACTTTCCTACACAACCCCCCCCCCCCCCAAACGAAGGACAATAAGACTAGCCATGACCTGATGAGTCTTCATTGTCTAAGTGGAAATATCTGGAGAGTCCATCTGCATTGGAGTGGCTACTCCCAGGTCTATGTTCCACTGTATAGTCCATTCCCTGTAGGGATATGGACCACCTCAACAATTTAGGATTTTCACCTTTCATTTGTTTTAGCCAAAGTAGAGGTTTGTGGTCTGTCTGAACAATGAAGTGAGTGCCAAACAGGTATGGCCTCAACTTCTTCAGTGCCCAGACCACAGCAAAGGCCTCCCTCTCAATGGCAGACCAATGCTTTTCTCTTGGGGTCAACCTCCTACTAATAAAAGCAACAGGTTGATCCTGGCCCTCAGAATTAAGTTGTGATAGGACTGCCCCTACTCCTAATTCAGATGCATGAGTCTGGACATAGAAGTTTTTAGAGTAACAAGGGCTTTTCAGGACAGGTGCAGAGCACATGGCCTGCTTCAGCTCCTCAAAAGCTTTCTGACAGTTTGCTGTCCATAATACCTTTTTAGGCATTTTCTTGGATGTGAGGTCATTAAGGGGGGCTGCAATGGAGCCATAGTTCTTAATGAACCTCCTGTAATACCCAGTGAGGCCTAGGAAGGCTCTCACCTGAGTCTGAGTGGTTGGGGGAACCCAATCAATAATTGTTTGGATTTTCCCCTGAAGTGGTGCAATCTGTTCCCCACCAACAAGGTGTCCCAGATAAACCACCTTACCCTGCCCTATCTAGCACTTTGAAGCCTTGATAGTGAGGCCTGCCTTTTGCAGGGCCTCCAAAACTTTCCATAGGTGGACCAGGTGATCATCCCAGCTGGAGCTAAAGACAGCTATATCGTCCAAATATGCTGCACTGAAAGCTTCCAGCCCTTGCAGGACTGTGTTCACCAACCTCTGAAAAGTGTCAGGTGCATTTTTCAATCCAAAAGGCATTACAGTGAACTGGTAATGTCCTCCAATGGTTGAAAATGCTGTTTTAGGTTTAGCATCTTCTGATAATTTGATCTGCCAATACCCTGCAGTCAAATCAAAAGTGCTTAGATACTTGGCAGATGCCAGTGTATCTATGAGCTCATCTGCCCTGGGTATAGGGTGAGCATCAGTTTTGGTTACCAGGTTGAGACCTCTATAGTCTACACAAAACCGCATTTCCTTCTTTCCATCTTTGGAATGGGGTTTTGGTACAAGTACCACAGGAGAAGCCCATGGACTTTCAGAGTGCTCAACCACTCCTAGTTCTAACATTTTCTGCACCTCTTGCTTTATGCAGTCCCTGACATGGTCAGGCTGCCTATAGATCTTACTTTTGACAGGCAAACTGTCTCCAGTATCTATAGTGTGCTCACACCAAGAAGTGGTACCTGGCACAGTAGAGAAGAGTTCAGAGAATTGATCTAGGAGGTTTATGCAATGGTCTTTCTGCTCAGCAGTAAGACAATCAGCCAAAACTACACCTTCCACAAGAGCATCTTGTTCTGTGGAAGAGAAGAGATCAGGTAGAGGATCACTGTCTTCTTCCTGTCCCTCATCAGTTGCCATGAGCAGGGTGAGATCAGCCCTGTCATAGTAGGGTTTCAGGCGGTTGACATGGAGCACCCTAAGGGGACTCCTGGCAGTGCCTAAGTCAACTAAATAGGTGACTTCTCCCTTCTTTTCAACAATTGTGTGGGGTCCACTCCATTTATCTTGGAGTGCTCTTGGGGCCACAGGCTCCAAGACTCACACTTTCTGCCCTGGTTGGTACTGAACCAAAACAGCCTTCTGATCATGCCATTGCTTCTGGAGCTCTTGGCTGGCCTGAAGGTTCTTACTGGCCTTTTTCATATACTCAGCCATCCTTGATCTGAGGCCAAGTACATAATCCACAATATCCTGCTTAGGAGCTTTTAAAGGTTGTTCCCAACCCTCCTTTACAAGTGTGAGTGGACCCCTAACAGGGTGTCCAAAAAGAAGTTCAAAGGGGCTGAAGCCCACTCCTTTTTGGGGTACCTGCCTGTAGGCAAAAAGGAGGCGTGGTAAAAGGATATCCCATCTCCTGCGGAGTTTTTCAGGGAGACCCATAATCATGCCTTTGAGAGTTTTGTTAATTCTCTCCACCAGTCCATTTGTTTGTGGATGATAGGGTGTAGTGAATGTATAAGTTACACCACACTCCTTCCACATGGCCTTTAAGTATGCAGACATGAAATTGCTTCCTCTGTCTGATACTACTTCCTTTGGGAAGCCCACCCTGGAAAATATTCCCAGGAGGGCCTTTGACACTGCAGGTGCTGTAGTGGTCCTTAAAGGAATTGCTTCAGGATATCTTGTGGCATGGTCCACTACCACCAAGATAAACCTATTGCCTGAAGCAGTAGGAGGGTCAAGGGGGCCAACTATGTCAACCCCTACCCTTTCAAAGGGAACCCCAACCACAGGCAGTGGGATAAGGGGTGCCTTTGGAGTGCCACCTGTCTTGCCACTGGCTTGACAGGTTTCACAGGACTTACAAAACTCTTTTGTGTCCTCAGACATTCTAGGCCAATGAAACAAGGGAACAAGCCTGTCCCAAGTTTTCATTTGACCCAGATGTCCAGCTAGGGGAATGTCGTGGGCAAGAGTTAGGAGGAACTTTCTGTACTCCTGAGGAATCACTAATCTCCTGGCAGCTCCAGGTTTAGGATCCCTATGCTCAGTGTACAAGAGGTTGTCCTCCCAGTAAACTCTGTGAGAGTCACTGACATCCCCATTAGCCTGTTTGACAGCTTGCTGTCTTAGACCCTCTAATGTGGGACAGGTTTGCTGTGCCACACTCAGCTCCTCCCTGGCAGGCCCCCCTTCACCCAAAAGCTCAGCAGTGTCTGCTTCAAGCTCCTCTGGTGTAGGTTCTGCACAGGGAGGGAATTCTTCTTCCTCAGAAGTTGAATCCCCTGTAGAGGGAGGGATAGTAGGAAGTGGTTTGCTTCTACTAGCCCTAGCTTTAGGGAGCACTTGGTCCATTGTTCCAGGATCCAAGCTTCCCTGTCCTTTTTGCTTTTTGGCCTGAGCCCTGGTTAAAGCAAAAATATGCCCTGGGATGCCCAGCATTGCTGCATGGGCCTCCAACTCCACATCTGACCAAGCTGATGTCTCCAAATCATTTCCTAGTAGACAGTCTACAGGTAAATCTGTGGCTACCACAACTTTCTTTGGACCAGTAACCCCCCCCCAGTTGAGATTTACAACAGCCATGGGGTGGCTAAGTGTGTTGTTGTGAGCATCGGTTACTTGGTACTGGTGACCAAGTAGGTGTTGTTCAGGGTGGACCAGTTTCTCTATGACCATAGTCACACTGGCTCCAGTGTCCCTGTAGGCCTGAACCTCAACACCATGTATTAGGGGTAGCTGCTTGTACTTATCCATATTCAGGGGACAAGCAGCTAAGTTGGCTAAATCAATAGCCCCCTCAGAGACTAACACAGCCTCTGTGGCCTCCCTAACAAGGCCAACCCCAACTAAGTTACCAATAGTGAGCCCAGCTACTCCCTTGGATTGGCTATTAGTAGGTTTGCTCCCACCACCACTGCTATTAGTAGGGACACTAGGTGTAGCAGTAGGGGTTGTAGTGGTAGGAGGCTTGGTGCTTTTCTTTGGACAACTGGGATCTGTTGTCCAATGGCCTTTTACTTTACATAAATAGCACCATGGTTTCTTTTCTTTGTTTTGATTAAAGGAGGATTTGGACCCACCACCCCCACCAGAGTGTTTTTGTGGGCCTGATGAAGACTCATTTTTCGATTTGTCCCCACCCTTGTCAGAAGACTTACCATCCTTCTTTTTGTTGCCATCTTTGTCACCCCCTGTATGAACTTTTCTGTTCACCCTTGTTCTGACCCATTTGTCTGCCTTCTTTCCCAATTCTTGGGGATAGGTCAGATCAGAGTCCACCAAGTACTGGTGCAACAAATCAGACACACAATTATTAAGAATATGCTCTCTCAGGATCAAGTTATACAGGCTGTCATAATCAGTAACTTTACTGCCATGTAACCACCCCTCCAAGGCCTTCACTGAATGGTCAATGAAATCAACCCAGTCTTGTGAAGACTCCTTTTTGGTCTCTCTGAACTTTATCCTGTATTATTCAGTGGTTAAGCCATAACCATCCAGGAGTGCATTCTTAAGAACTGTAAAATTATTGGCATCACTTTCTTTCACAGTAAGGAGCCTATCCCTTCCTTTTCCACTAAAAGATAGCCATAGGATAGCAGCCCACTGCCTTTGAGGGACATCCTGTACAACACAGGCCCTCTCAAGTGCAGCAAACCACTTGTTATTGTCATCCCCCTCCTTATAAGGGGGAACTATCTTGTGCAGATTCCTGGAATCATGCTCTTTTGCAGGATGACTATGGGGAATACTGCTGCTGCCACCATGGGTTTCTAAACCCAGTTTCTGTCTCTCCTTCTCTACTTCTAAAGTCTGTCTATCCAAATCCAGCTGTTGCTTCTTGAGCTTCAGTCTGGTTTGTTCCACTCTCAATCTATTGAGCTCCCTTTCTAACAATCTGTCATCAGGGTGGGTGGGAGGGACATGCCTTGAAACAGAAGTATAGTGAGAATGGACAGAAGGAGACCTGTCCCTTACAGAGGGCACCCTAACAGCTTGGCTAACAGAAACATCAGTACCACTGTGGTGAGAATAAATGCTTTTGCTATGATGTGAGACAACACTATTTGTATGGTGTGGCTCTACATCATTACCAACTATGCTAGACTGTCTAGTAATGGGCAGGCTAGGAAGTTTCTTTCCTGAATCTTTTCCTGGGGGAGTCCCTGGATCAGATTGGGAACCATTAGCTACTTTTTCTACAGATGGGGCACTTCTAGCCTTATCCTGTTCTCTATGCATGTTAAGTAACAGTTCCAAGGAAGGATTCTTCCCTACACTCAAACCTCTCTCTACACAGAGACTCCTTGCTCCTTTCCAGCTAAGGTGGTCATATGCAAGTTTGGACAGATCAACATTTTGGCCTGTGCCAGACATTTTTAGAGAGAGTTAAAGTGATAGAAAAAGCTAAAAAGTTTGTCAGAGCTTTTAGAAAGACAGAGAAAAAAACTTTTAAAACTTTTTAGAACTTTTTAGAAAGTTAGAAGTACTTTTCAGCACTTAGAATAGAGTGAAAAGAGGAAATGCAAAACTTTTTGGCTATGTGTATATACACTGAACTTGTTTTGTATATTTTTCTCTTATGAAAAGTACAATGACAAGAGTGGTAAGTAGTCTCAAAGCACTTATCCCACCGCTGCACAACCAATGTAGGAGGCTGGACTGGCTTGTAGTGAGTACCAAGGGGTACTTGCACCTTGCACCAGGCCCAGTTATCCCTTATTAGTGTATAGGGTGTCTAGCAGCTTAGGCTGATAGATAATGGTAGCTTAGCAGAGCAGCTTAGGCTGAACTAGGAGACGTGTGAAGCTACTACAGTACCACTTAGTGTCATATGCACAATATCATAAGAAAACACAATACACAGTTATACTAAAAATAAAGGTGCTTTATTTTTATGACAATATGCCAAAGTATCTTAGAGTGTACCCTCAGTGAGAGGATAGGAAATATACACAAGATATATATACACAATAGCAAAAATATGCAGTATAGTCTTAGAAAACAGTGCAAACAATGTATAGTTAAAATAGGATGCAATGGGGACACATAGAGATAGGGGCAACACAAACCATATACTCCAAAAGTGGAATGCGAACCACGAATGGACCCCAAACCTATGTGACCTTGTAGAGGGTCGCTGGGACTATTAGAAAATAGTGAGAGTTAGAAAAATAACCCTCCCCAAGACCCTGAAAAGTGAGTGCAAAGTGCACTAAAGTTCCCCTAAGGATAAAGAAGTCGTGTTAGAGGAATAATGCAGGAAAGACACAAACCAACAATGCAACAACGATGGATTTCCAATCTAGGGTACCTGTGGAACAAGGTGACCAAGTCCAAAAGTCACAAGCAAGTCGGAGATGGGCATATGCCCAGGAAATGCCAGCTGTGGGTGCAAAGAAGCTTCTACTGGACAGAAGAAGCTGAGGTTTCTGCAAGAACGAAAAGGGCTAGAGACTTCCCCTTTGGTGGACGGATTTCTCTTGCTGAGGAGAGTTGTGCAGAAGTGTTTTCCCGCCGAAAGAATGCCAACAAGCCTTGCTAGCTGCAAATCATATGGTTAGCGTTTTTGGATGCTGCTGTGGCCCAAGAGGGACCAGGAGGTCGCAAATTGGACCAGGAGGTAGAGGGAACGTCGAGCAAAACAAGGAGCCCTCTTAGCAGCAGGTAGCACCCGGAGAAGTGCCAGAAACAGGCACTATGAGGATGCGTGAAATGGTGCTCACCCGAAGTTACACAAAGGAGTCCCACGTCGCCAGAGACCAACTTAGAAAGTCGTGCAATACAGGTTAGAGTGCCGTGGGCCCAGGCTTGGCTGTGCACAAAGGATTTCTGCCGGAAGTGCACAGGGGCCGGAGTAGCTGCAAAAGTCGCGGTTCCCAGCAATGCAGTCTAGCGAGGTGAGGCAAGGACTTACCTCCACCAAACTTGGACTGAAGAGTCACTGGACTGTGGGAGTTACTTGGACAGAGTTGCTGGATTCGAGGGACCTCGCTCGTCGTGCTGAGAGGAGACCCAAGGGACCGGTAATGCAGCTTTTTGGTGCCTGCGGTTGCAGGGGGAAGATTCCGTCGACCCACTGGAGATTTCTTCGGAGCTTCTAGTGCAGAGAGGAGGCAGACTACCCCCACAGCATGCACCACCAGGAAAACAGTCGAGAAGGCGGCAGTATCAGCGTTACAGAGTTGCAGTAGTCGTCTTTGCTACTATGTTGCAGTTTTGCAGGCTTCCAGTGAGGTCAGCAGTCGATTCCTTGGCAGAAGGTGAAGAGAGAGATGCAGAGGAACTCGGATGAGCTCTTGCATTCGTTATCTAAAGTTTCCCCAGAGACAGAGACCCTAAATAGCCAGAAAAGAGGGTTTGGCTACCTAGGAGAGAGGATAGGCTAGCAACACCTGAAGGAGCCTATCACAAGGAGTCTCTGACGTCACCTGGTGGCACTGGCCACTCAGAGCAGTCCAGTGTGCCAGCAGCACCTCTGTGTCCAAGATGGCAGAGGTCTGGAGCACACTGGAGGAGCTCTGGACACCTCCCAGGGGAGGTGCAGGTCAGGGGAGTGGTCACTCCCCTTTCCTTTGTCCAGTTTCGCGCCAGAGCAGGGCTAAGGGGTCCCCTGAACCGGTGTAGACTGGCTTATGCAGAATTGGGCACATCTGTGCCCAAGAAAGTATTTCCATAGGCTGGGGGAGGCTACTCCTCCCCTGCCTTCACACCATTTTCCAAAGGGAGAGGGTGTAACACCCTCTCTCAGAGGAAGTTCTTTGTTCTGCCATCCTGGGCCAGGCCTGGCTGGACCCCAGGAGGGCAGATGCCTGTCTGAGGGGTTGGCAGCAGCAGCAGCTGCAGTGAAACCCCAGGAAAGGCAGTTTGGCAGTAACTGGGTCTGTGCTACAGACCACTGGGATCATGGGATTGTGCCAACTATGCCAGGATGGCATAGAGGGGGCAATTCCATGATCATAGACATGTTACATGGCCATATTCGGAGTTACCATTGTGAAGCTACATATAGGTAGTGACCTATATGTAGTGCACGCGTGTAATGGTGTCCCCGCACTCACAAAGTCCGGGGAATTGGCCCTGAACAATGTGGGGGTACCTTGGCTAGTGCCAGGGTGCCCTCACACTAAGTAACTTTGCACCTAACCTTTACCAGGTAAAGGTTAGACATATAGGTGACTTATAAGTTACTTAAGTGCAGTGTAAAATGGCTGTGAAATAACGTGGACGTTATTTCACTCAGGCTGCAGTGGCAGGCCTGTGTAAGAATTGTCAGAGCTCCCTATGGGTGGCAAAAGAAATGCTGCAGCCCATAGGGATCTCCTGGAACCCCAATACCCTGGGTACCTCAGTACCATATACTAGGGAATTATAAGGGTTTTCCAGTAAGCCAATGTAAATTGGTAAAATTGGTCACTAGCCTGTTAGTGACAATTTGAAAGAAATGAGAGAGCATAACCACTGAGGTTCTGATTAGCAGAGCCTCAGTGAGACAGTTAGTCACTACACAGGTAACACATTCAGGCACACTTATGAGCACTGGGGCCCTGGAGAACAGGGTCCCAGTGACACATACAACTAAAACAACATTTATACAGTGAAAAATGGGGGTAACATGCCAGGCAAGATGGTACTTTCCTACAGTAGCCCACTTAGAGCAGTTCTACATACTATGGGTACATTCTAGGTACACACAACAAAAGAAAACATTACCCCCATACTTGCATAACTGGCACCCAATCAAAGCATGCTATACAATGAGAATTGACAGCCTCACATTTAAAGTCCAGAAATTTCAGCTCCAAAATATTTCAACCAGAAAGATTCCTTCTTTTCAACTCTGTTTTTAGTAAGATGAATTATTTGTTATAAAATTGTTTACATTTCCAATTTTAGTGTAATTTTTTTTTAAAATTGCAAAGCGATATTTGTAAATATATTTTTAAACAGTGACAACTATAGTTGGAATATTAAATTGCCCAATATGGTTAGACTGGAGTGAGAATAATAAATGTCACACTTTTAATGTCCAACACCTTCATCCAATAGTTTAAGTTGGGGCGAGAATAGTAAATGTCACCCTTTACTGTTTAACACCTTCCCAAATACATTGGTTACTTGGGAGTGGGAGCAGTAAACGTCACCCTTTTAGTACCCAACACCTCCCTTAATATAGTTAGATAGGAGTGGAAATAGCAAATGGCAACCCTATATTGTTAAACGCCTTTCCAAATATATTTAGATTGAAGTGGGAATAGTAAATGGCACTCCTTAGTGCCCAACACCTTCCCCAGTATGGTTAGGAGTATGGAGTGGGAATACTAAATGTCACCCCTTTTGTGTTCAATATCTTCACCCACTCAGTTTAGATTGGAGTGGGAATAGTAAATGTAACCTTTTTAGTGCCCAACACATTCCCTAAATCAATTTAGATTGGAGTGGGAATAGTAAATGCGACCTTTTTAGTGCCTAACACTTTATTTTTTTTTAAATGGGTTATGCTGGAGTTCCATTATTTAATTGTATTACTTTAGTCAGAAATGATTCCCTTTAATTGGAAAACTATAGATATAGTTTGTGTTATTGTATTAATATTGTTGGGGTTCAGAAATATAATAAAAATAAAATATTTTTTGTTTTGCCAATAACTTTTGCGTATTTGACAAATCTTAATGAATTTTTCAAAACTAGTACACAACTCACTTCAGCTGCTGTGTGGAAAGTTTTGGGGTGATTTGTCAAGCTGAAGAAAAAAAGGAGGGTCCCAAAATATGTTTTCCACATAGAAATTTTAGAAGGGAGAACAGTTCAAACTGCTAGACAGAATTACACCAAATTTGGTTTCTAGCTCTTGGTCCACAAAGATTCCTTTTTGTAATTTGGTGTACATTAATTCAGTAGTTTCAGAGTGATTAAAAGAAAAATAAATTTGTATATCTAGGGACATAAATCCTCTTGGGGAACCTACAGATCTTGTGCTGAGATCTGATTGGCTGCCAGGACTTGAACTGGGAAGTGCTGGCAGCTATCTTGGGACTTGTACTCAGTCAAGTCCCAAGTAAAAAAAAAAAACGAATGGAGCAGGGTAGGAATACACTGACTCCCTAAGCATGGTGCGGTCCCCGCTGGGAGGCAAAATGTTTGTTTTTTTGTAATTTGTGCTATGAACCTGTGGTGGAGCCATGAATCTGCAGTAAACAATAAAAAAAAAACAAGTGTGGTCTCCTGAGCTTGTTCTTATATTTGACCTCTGGGTGGGCCAGGTCTCAGGGGGAATTGTGGTCTCCAGCCCAGCTCTCCCTGTGCTGCTGCATTGCTCCTGCTCCTGTCTTCTCCTTGCTTCATCCTCCCTTTTTGAGTGCTTTCTCCTTACTTTGCCCTCATTCTAACTGCTTTCTCCTTGCTTTCGCCTCATTTTTTTTATACACCTTCTCTTCGTCTTTTTTTTCATTTTCAATCCTTTTTCTTTGATTTTTCCCCATTTTTGTGTCTTCTCCTTACTTTTCCTTCATTCACACTTCTTTCTCCTTGCTTTTTCTCCCATGTTTGTGTGCAATCTCATTTCTTTTTCCTCATTTTCACTGCTTTCTCCTTGCTTTTTCCCCCTTTTTTTGTGTGTCGCTCCTTGTGTTTCTCTCATTTTCACTGCTTTCTCCTTACTTCCCACCCTGATTTTGTGTGTCTTCTCCTTGCTTTTCCCTCATTCTCACTGTTCTCTGCTTGCTTTCAGCCCCAGTGACTGCCACCCCCGGGGTCCAGGCAATTTACAAAAATGGGAGGGGGGCCATGTAGCCCCCGTCCTGGGCAATTAGGATCCTGGGGATCACCACCGCCCTGGGGCCAGGTCGATATATAAAACAGGGAGGAGGGCTGAGCGACCCCTCCCAGGCCGATTACAGCCCGGGGACCACCACCTTCCTGGGGGCCAGGTCATGGCCAAAGGCTAAGCACGTCATGGGTTTAGCTGCATGCAGTTGATTGGTGCATTCAGAAAAGTTATAAGGAACAACAGCCCCAAAAATATTAATATTGTGATCAGCACCCTGGGGACAAAAATAACAAGTACACAGGTTCTGTCCAATCGACTCGTTAAGAATGTGCTCATTTATTGGTACAATTAAAAACAGGGGAAAATAGCCCCTACGGGGCACACAGCAACCGGTTTCAAACACACCAAGAGGCAAAAGCAAGTGACACAAAGTTCTACTGAATCAAAGTCACAGTTATATATAACATGACACTACTGTATACATAATCAATTGAATATAATCAGGAGGGTCAGTGTGTTAATTTTACAATGTTTGGATCCATCTAAAATAGTGGGATCATCATCAGTACAAGAGAATGTATGGCCAGTAACAAATTACATAAATCAATACGTGCCATAAGGGATGGAAAATACTACTGCAGGTGAAAAAAATGCAAAGAATCCTTTATGCCGTTTCAACTATGACATAGTGTCAACATCTTCAGTGTAGTGCCTAGAAGTGAATACCATCTCGTGTTATCCACAAATATTGGTGATGGGACCACACGCAGAGTGTAAAAATCAGCACACATCAATTGCCCCAATCGTGCAAGTGACTCCAAATATTGTCACACACAGATCAATTACCAAGATATTTAGAGCCCTGGGTCAGAGCTAACAAGATTAATTCAATTAAGTATATTCATCTAAGATGTATACATTCTGTAAATGAAACTTCTGGTAACAGGCAAACAAATAGGAACACTTTATCAATCTAGCCATAATACCAAGTGAGGCGACAAATAAACCAATTGGTCCCCTCACATACCTGTCAATATAATACATATTGTCACCAAAAACTCTTGCAGGGATCCATTATCACAAGTGAGGCAGAGTAAGGACACTACTAAAGAAACTTACCAGGTCACTGCCTGGAAGCAGAAGGCCGACCCAGTCCACAGCGGTAAAATGCACTACAATCGTGGCTGTGAAAAAGAATGAGTATATATTGGTCTGCAACAACCAGGAAGGAGATAGGGTCCTGATGAGCAATGAACAGAGGAATTAAAGGTTTTACCACAATGTCTGCAAGGTTCAGTATGAGAGAAGCCTGAACGCTCACTACAGCATGACTTAAGAGCTCACGCATGGTCCAGAGGCAAGAAATAGAAACAGGGCTACCATGTGTGAAATAGTTGTAAGGATCGGTGGTGGCCATAGTGCGTAGAAGTCAGAGTAAGGATGAAATGCGACAGATAGAGAGGAAAACAGCAGTAATTAAGTACTTGAAGGTCGACAAAAAATAGAACTTTCATATTGGAATTGTGGCAAAACTATTACAAGCTCTAAGTTTGGGAAAAAGAGAAATGTCCAAGATGTTCTCACAATGCATTGTGCTGATAAATAAACCATTGTTATACAATTGCTTGCCTAAACCAATGTTCACTATACACCTTAGTAGTTCCAATAAGACCAAACACTTGTGCCAACTACATTGAAGAGGCCCTTAACAATGCACATCGCATTGACACAAATGGCATAGATTTAAAATACAATAGTACCAATCAATGTGAATTATCATAGGGAACAGTGTTTATACACATATATGATGAAGGCCACCAGAAAGCCTCAATTACGGATCCAAAACATTGACGCACATAGACAAATGATACAAAGATAAGACCAGGGGATTCAGAATAAAAGTAATGCTGGATACCATACCACTCACCAGAAAAATTGAAAATAATGCTGAAAAATTACAAATTGAGTTAATCAATGGATTATGACAGCCGATCTTTGTTAGCTTTGTTTTTTCAAAATGAAAAAAGAAGGACCTGATTTAAATGTTGGCAGACGAGTTCCTCCGTCACAATCGTGACGAATATCCCGTCTTCCAATATCTAAATCCCATTATATCCTATGGGATGGAGACATTGGCGGATGGGATGTCTGTCACCTTTGTGATGGAGTAACTCATCCACCAATTTCTTAAGCATTATTCAAACAAATGTTCTACCAAGATGAAAGCTTTTAAAAGTAAAACCGTAGTAACAATACATGGAAAATATATTGACGAGTTGTTCAAGCCAATTGTTGCCTTTCAAGAAAATAATTTTTTACACCATATTGCTAACAGTGCAAGTATGTATTTTTAAAAAATCACATATAAAAGAAAGAAAAAGAAGGTGGTCCAAGTGACGGCGCAGTGAATAAGTGATACTCAGTGAACCGTAACAACACAAAATCTAAATATTTAGACAATGTACAAATAATGCTCCATGCGTCCAGTCCCATTTGGATTACTGAAATTCCAGGATTGAAATCCAAAACACTACATAGGAGTTTGTTACCAACAATAAATGTTAGGATGGGGCGATAGCGTCAACCATCATATTAGGATAAATTATCTGGGGTCATCATCAGGACAAAATAAAGATAACCAAAAATCAGACCTATCTCATTGATATAAATGCTTGAGCAAATAGCAACAATACCAAGAACAAGTCTCACTGAACCTAAATAATCAGGAGCAAAGCTTCCAAGAAAAGAGTCCAACTCACATTTTTCTTTCTGGGAGAGATGAAGAAAATCCATGCCCACTCATTAAGGGGAATAAATTCCGTACAAAATGAGAGAGAGAGGGAAAAAGGAAGGAGGAGGATAGAGAAGAGACATGAAGTGTGCACAAGGGGATATGCATTTTATCTGATCGAGTGGCATCCCACAAGAATTGCGTGTCAGGAGTACCAAATAATTCTCGCCAAAAAGACGACAGAGCTATATTGCTGTGATGCAAATGTGATAGGCATCAAACCCAGTGACCATGCAAGCACAAAGTTGTGAAATATGCCATCAACACTCCCCTTCATGTACTGTGTAGCTCCTGACTCCAAAAACAACCAGTGGCACTCACCTGTATAAACCCTAGTGAGACCACTCCATGCTGTCAATGAACAATGTAAAAAAACTCCTTTAGAATCAATATTCAGGCCTCAAGAAGCAAAAGACCCTCCTGAGACACATTGTCCAACGTCCTACCTTTAAATCAGGCCCTAAATAGGGCAGTACACTGTCAGTTTCCTCTCATTTAACACATGCCAATGGCGTAAAATAGTTTTCTTCACCTGATTAGAAATGGGGAGGATGTGGTCACACAAACAAGTTTATGTGTGACATCGTTTGCTTAAGGGTTCTTGAGAGCCTCACTTGGACTGTACTATGCTCTCTTTATTGACCTAGTGACTAGCTAACGTGGATATCCTCTAGAGAAAAGTTTAGCAGGTAGTGTTTTTGTCTCTCTAAACAAATCCTCCTTCAGAGAACAGTTCCTTCCAATCCTCTAATGTTTGATAAAGGACTTCAATCCCGTCTGCTTGTGGGATATTCGGGCACAAGGATTTTAAATCCATTGTACAAAGAAGACATTTGTCTTGGTCAAAGGTCATATGCTCAATCTGATTAATAAGGTCCATACTGTCTCTAATGTAACACTTTGTGGTAGGCACAAAATCTTTAATAAAAAAATAAATCTAATGACCAATGGAATTAAATAAGGATCCACAGCTGGAATTAATTGGTCTAGCTGGTATTTCTGTTTGACCTTTATGCACTTTGGGCAATGTGTATCTCATTGGGTGTTCCAGAGTCTTAGGTCCTCATTACGAGTCTGGTGGTCGGACACGCCAGACTCATTACAGACCACCAGACCCATTACAAGGTTTTCACTGGACAGACCTGCGGTAACCAAGGTTTCCACCAGTCTGCCCAGTAGAAACTTTGTGGTGGCATTAGTCTCGGCTCCACATGGAGCCAATGCTGTCACACAGGAGAGCCCTCCACACCATCGGTATGCAAAGTGCCCATTCCCATGGTGCTTGGCATGAGGCCCCTTCACTGCCCATGCCATGGAAATGGGCATTGCAGGGGCCCTCCTGTGGTCTCCGGCACTGGCATTCCACTAGCCTTTCCATGGCGGGGTCCCCTCCTTGAAAAAGGCTGGCGGAAAGCTGAGTTGTAATCAGCCATGCAGCGCTGGATTCAGCGCTGCCCTGGCTGAATACAACTCCGTCCGCCATCACCCCATCAGGAACCATGTTCCTGGCGGGGATGGCAGTCCTCTGGTGGATCCGCCCACCAGGGCTGTAATGTGGGTGTCTGACCGCCACAGGAGCACTGGTCCGACCGTCACTGCGGGGTTGGCGGTCCTTGGACCGCCAGTCTCATAATGAGGTCCTCAGTGTTCAGGAATAGGTGCTCATTTTTGCTGATGAAGCCCACCTTCAAACCTTTCCCAGTAACTGGAGCAATCTTGGCCTGAAGTTCTTTTGTGGGTTTGTTGCTGAGCCTCACATAATGCTCAGAATTAGAAATATGTCTCACAATCTCATTTTTATATTGGTCAATATCCTGCACTACAATCCTGCCACCTTTATCAGCTGACTTGATGATCAATGAGTTATCCATTTTGAGATTATTAAGGGCTTGCTTTTCAGGCAAAGATATACTATATGGAATAAAGTCTTTTGGTGTTCAAGTTTGAAGATGTCCCTGAGTACCAATATTTCAAAAGTATGCATCTCTGGAGGCATGGAAGTGTTAGGAGGCATGAAGGTGGAGGGTGGTTGTAAATTGGTATTTGTGCTGGTAGGGTCACATGGGTTGTCTAAGAAAAATATATGTAGCCTTATTTTCTGGAAGAATCAGAAGATCTTGCTTTGTATGTCCAGGAAATTGGGGTGTACTGTTGGGACAAAAAATAAACCTATACTTAGGAGTGATGTCTCTGTCTGGGATAGATTATGCATTGATAGATTGAAAATAGTAATAGTCAATGTAGTGTGGGAGCACTCATCACTGTGCCCAGAATGTATGATGACAGAATTAGCCATGCTCACTGATGCGCCCTCTGGTAGTATTTCTGGAGTGTGTCTTTTGCCTGGTGCGCTGAACCACTGCTGACTTCCATCTCTCCCCTGCATCTTCTGGGGGGGCCTGGGTTGCCCTCTCCCTAAAAAAGTAAGGTTTAGTGTGGTGTTAGAGGAACTGGTCTCCTCTTGAGTTTCCACATTTTCAGATGATTCCTCTGAGGAACCAGTAAATGTGACAAGCTTATTCAGTTTATTAAATCTGCCCAAGGGGCATTCAAAACTAAGATTAGTATAATTCCTGTTAACATAGAAATCCTCATTAAGATATCGATAAGCCTTTTCAACTGTGTAATTACATATATCTTTTTTAATCTTGTTTGACTTCTCTTGTTCTAATCTAGTGAATTCTGAGATTGCCTTCTCAATCTTTTCAAGTAAATTCTTCGCATCCGTTGTTGTACTTGATTCAATGATTTGCTTTTCTAAGTCTGAAATCTCCTCTCATAGTTTTTTGGAGTGCTCTATGGCAGTATCAATACCAAGCACCATCCAGTGCGGAACAGCAGGTGATACTAATGTAGCTGAAGCCTTGCCTATATTTTTTATCCTCAGTGAATACCCAGGGATATTTCTGAATTGTGGCCCACAAGGAATTCAGAACATCACTCGTATTTTCATCTCCTCGGTAGTCCGTGCCCTCTTCAGGAAGATTGGCTGATGTGGCCACCCCTGGTTGGCTACACAGTAATTCAAGTAGCAAAGTTCCCCTTCCCTTCGAAGGGATCTCACTTTGGGATGAGTGGAATTTGATGAAAGGAACATGCACCAGTTGCAGTCGCTTTGTAATGCTTTTTTGCACATTGTTCTTGTTGTCCTTTGTACCGTCGTTCCACCTTTTCTACAGCTGGTCAGTTTCCCTGTAATTCAAATCCGAAGCATCGATCATTGTTTTATCCAGGTCCACATCTATCTCTTAGTGAGCTCTCTCATCTTCATGTCTACTTTGGCAAACAGCATAGCAAGGTTTTTTGTTGTTTCCTTCAATAAGAAATTCCATTCTTCTTCAATTAACTTCTTCAGCTTTCTGCTACCTTCTGCAGCGTCTGTGAGCTCCCCTAGGGCTTGGTAAAGGCATAGTTACTTTATTATCTATGGCGCTCTTTGTCTTACTGTAAGGGGGTCGTCAGTTTTCACAAATGATTCTGTAAGCAATGATTTTTAGCAACTCACAAATATGCAATTTTGAATTCTATTTATGATTTTTGGCCAATCACTGATACACAGTGTATGCCTTTGTTAATATGTTGCAATACTGACAACATTTCGATTCTCTAAAAATGCTATTTCTGTGATTCTTCGACGTATTTTGTGATTCAGGAGCCAGGTCTACTAATGCAAGTGACTACAAGAAGTGCTGATTTTTCCACCTATCTAGCATTGCTGAGGGAGGTGAATGCAAGCTGATGTGCAAACATGGGGCTCAGCTCCGGAGAGGTGGGGGTGTTTGGGGTGTTACACCCCACCTAAAAAATGTATTCTGTAGTAAATAGTTGGGTACGGGTGCTTTCAGTCGGGTATTTATACATGCCCACACTGACAAAAATGCATACACTCTCTCTTGTCTGTTTTGAAGACCTTAAAACATATTGATTAGTTTGAAAAGTATTGCATTTTAAGGACCCCTACCAATTCACACTCCTCTTTCTTTTCACCATCCCTTAAAGCCCTTTATGCTTTTCATAAAATGTGTTTTAACAGAATGTCCCAGCGTGATTGTTGGGAAACGTAAAACTCACACACCCCAAATCACACTGACCAAGCTACGCCCCTGTGTGCAAAGAAATCATATACACTTTTTTAAAGCTGCTTGGATTGACCATTTTATTCTTCACCATTTTGAGAATGTGGAGCCTGGTATGTGGGTGGGATAAAATTTGATCGAGTAAACACAGACTGAGTATTGCAGTAGAAAGAGGGGAGTACTTTTAAACTTTTGCAAAGAGTATTTACATTTTAAAAAATGTCCCTCCTGGAAGTCCAGTACATGTTGCACGATCCCTATTGATGACCCATGTGACATAAGAAGTGCTGGATGTGTACTAGGGGTTTACGGGGCGCTCCGCTGGCAGAGCTAATGGAGTTTTTGGAACTCTGCGCTCCATTTGGATCGCAGAGTTATCCAAAAACGGGGCTGCTGCGCGCACTCGAGAAGAGCCAGAGAGAGGCAGCCATTGAAGAAGACTCGTTGCTGTCAGACGACGAGGAGAGGAAGACCCAGATAAGTCCTCGTCTCTTTCTTTTGTTGTCATTGTTTATGCACACTGGTCCACAAACAAAGACTGAAATGGCAGCCAGGGCCGTAGCTGCTGTTTCAGGCCTCTTGTGCACCAGCCTGTCCTGTGTGCAGTGCATACGGGGCATGTCGGTGCACATCAGGCCTGGCAGATTTCACTGCATATGGCCTTGGCCTGAATTCAGACAAGGGCTGTAGGCAGCAAAAGAAAGCTGCTGTTTCAAGACTCTACTGCACTGGCCTGTTGTGTATGCACTGCACACATGACAGGCCGGTGCACAAGAGGCCTGAAACAACAGTCTTCACTGCCTACTGCCCTCCTGAATTCTCCCGATCTCTGAAGTGCTAAGCAGGATCAGGCCTGTGGCCGAAATCAGGCACATTCAGGACTCCGGAGGTCACAGATCTCTGCCTTCGTGGAATTCTATGGAGTTTTTTTTCAACTCTGCAGAATTCCAAGGAGTCGGACTCCATCAACTCCGCCCAGGCCTAGTGTGTACGCATTGAACCAAAGAACTAATAGCAAAAGTATAATCACAATCAGACCCTGTTTTTGAGTGTGCAGAGGCTGGCGGAAGCTGCCCTCATTGGCACATTTACAATCATTGCTTTTAGTAAAATTCCCTGCCTTGAAAGTAACTTTTATGTGGCAGTTCAGATGGGAAATATGGCAGTAAATCCAGCATAGATCATTATGGGAACTAACAGGTAAACAACTGTAGGAACTCCCACTTCAATATGGGAGGAGGTTTCTTCAGTGCTCTTGCAGCAGTTTGGAGGGTAATGCACACATGTCCCTGACCCACAAGGATAATGTACCAGCATTCAGAAACCACTATGGCACCTGCGGAGACTCCCTACACTACTCTTAACTTTCCGACAATTAGGGAAATGGCATATATTAAACTTTGGGTGTGATGGAGCGAAACTTAGGATTTAAAACATACTACTGTGGTTGGCAGTGGCTTTACTAATAAAAATTTATTCCTACCCAAAAAAACATGTTTTAGCTACATTAGGACAGTGAATGTCTGGGTAAAAACATAACATATTAACTTATACCATGCAGTTTGCATGCTGTCTGTGAAGACAGTTCATAGGTCACTGTGCTATATTAGGGTTGTAATTTATGAAATGAGAGTAAAAAAGGATCTCAGTGACAAAAGCAATAACCTACTGAGTGAGCCACATAAAACACAGTTTGGTGATTTGCATAGTACACATTCTTTGCAGCAGGCATATCAACCATCTGTGCTACTTTATGATGAGTCAAAAGTGCCACTAGACAAAACTTTATCTCTCTCCTACAGGACCATTCATCACAGGGTTATCTTGCCATTTTTATAATTTTCTGAAAGCTGATGGACACACAATTAGATCTCCAGCAGGTGATTTTAAACCCATATATCATTTCTAAACACAATGCCCTCCAAGATCAGCTCAGGGTACTGTTGCATGGGTCACACTGCCCTAAAGCCAGCCCTGGTGCCCAGTCACTAATGAATTATAGGGCA
Source organism: Pleurodeles waltl (assembly GCF_031143425.1). NCBI lineage: Eukaryota > Metazoa > Chordata > Amphibia > Caudata > Salamandridae > Pleurodeles > Pleurodeles waltl. The sequence goes on along the minus strand of NC_090444.1, from coordinate 662,577,585 downwards.
TATTTACAATAATGTAGCGCAGGGCAGAGCAGTAAGTGAACCTTGCTGCGCTACCCTGCGCCACAAGGAAAGGGCAGAAATGCACCTGGGGGCATATTTACAATGATTTGGCCTGGGGCAGCATGGCAAGTAAGTTTGCTAAGCTGCCATATGCCAATTCGAAAAGGCAGAAGTGCACCATGTTTACGAGATACAGTGCAATCCTACCCTTTCAGCGAGTGCCGGTGCACAATTTGCTGCCTAGTGCCAACACAGGCACCCATGCACCAGGGTTCAAGGGTGTCGGCATTGTTAGCAGGATTGTTTTTGTGCAGGAAGGGACACCTTCCTGCACAAAAAACAACCCATGGAGGCTTTTTCCTCTTTCTATGTATGCTGCAGAATGCAGCACACAAAGAAAGAGGAAAAAACAAGGAGAAATAAATATATTTCTCCATGTTGCGCCTCTCCTAGGGAGGAGTACAGTTTTGACACATTCCCAAGTTTACAGATCCTTGTAAATCTGGGAATGCATCAAAACCCATGGGTGCTGCATGAGAAAACCCACCGCAACTTCCATGGAACGTCCATGACACAGTGTAGGGCAATGCAGTGACTTGCGCTTCATTGCCTTTCACCATATCTATGAGCCCATGAAAAGCCACACAAAGTGGCTTTGTGTGGCCTCTGAGATATGGGTCTGCACTCTGTGCTGCTGGAGCGCAATAAAAAATGACACACCGGTGGTGCAAGGGGCTTGTAAATAAGCCCCTGTATTTACAAGATGCTGTGCATTTCTGTCCTTTCCCCCTGTGCTGGTGTACAATTTGCTGCCTAGTACCAACACAGGCATGTCTGCGTTGTCAGCAGGATTGTGTTTGTGTAGGAAGGGACATCTTCTTGAACAAAAACAATTGAGAGAGGCATTTTCCTCTTCCTGTGTGTGATGTAGAATGCAGCACACATAGAATGAGGAAATAACAAGGAGAAATAAAGATATTTCTAATCAATGTGCCTACCCTGGGAGGCGTACAGTTTTGACGCATTGCCAGGTTTACAGATTCTTGTAAATCTGGGAATACATCAAAACCCATTGGTGTTGTGTGAGAACACCCACCTCAATGTTCAATATCACCCCTCCCTGAAACAGTGTAAGGCAGCGCAGTGACTTGTGCGGTGCTGCTTTAGACAATATCTACAAGGCCATGAAAAGTCACGCAAAGCGGCTTTGTGTAGTCTTGTAGATATGGGTCTGCACTATGCACCACCAATGCATCACAAAAAGTGACACACCAGTGGTGCACAGGGCTTGTAAATATGCCCCAATGTTTTAGGCCAAATATGTAGCATCCCAGGCTCATGGGTGAATCTGTAGTCCACTGGTTATGATTTTTGTCATAGAAGGAGTTTGTGAGTTATGACAAAAAGGTGCTTAAGAAGGCTTGTGTACTTGAGAGAGAAGAACATTCATTCATTGATGCAAGGTGTCCGTTTGTGCTATGAAAGAATAGGAAGCACTTGGCACCATCCACGTATGCACTTTATAAAAGGACTATTTGAGGTCTAAGAAGATGTGTTCCCCACACTTTGTCCACTCTGTCTAGCTTTACTTGTGAACTAAATAATAAGGGAAACAGTCTGAGAAGACATTCATGGTAAGAACTTTCCATATTATACAATAACCCTGAAGAACTAAAGTGGCTTATGTATCTCTCTTGGTATTGAAAAAGTGAACTCTTCTATCTTTTTTTGTTCATAAACAGGGTTTTTCCCATCAACAATCAATTGGAACTATCACTTGATGGCATCACAAAGATTGACTGTGTGTCCAAATTGTATACTCGCATACACTACTTTCGAAGGTCAGTATACAATAACTTATCTGGCGCTTTCTCTTTTTCTTGCGTAGAGGTTATTTAGTTGAATGGCACTACCAATGCAAGAGTGACAATGTTTATATGAGAATGGTGTAGTTCATTGCATTTACTTATTTAAGACATTTGTATAACATACCCTAATCCAACATGAGATGAAGCACATTACACGCTACAAAATAGTGTGGGTCTAATATATATAAAAAATAATTTCAAATTGAACAAGATCACATAAAAAGGACAAGAGTTTGCACAGAGGGTACATGTCTGTGGTGAGAGTTAATAGGATTTCATGAGATTACTCCTTAGAGATAACAGGTTGAGTGTTAAATAGGTCTCAGAAGGAAGAGAGTCCCAAGAATTGTGAAAAACATAATGTCTATGAGGTTTCACTTTCTTTCTGTTTTTTATATTTAGGTAAAAAGTGTCTTCATATAATGCCATTATTAGATGGCTACAAAAAAAATTAGATTTTGAGATAGAAACTTCATTTGAAGTACTTTACATTTCATGCACACTGGGAGAGTGAGCAAGACAAGGGTGATATAATTTGACCTATTTGAGTCAAGGAACACATGCGCTTCAGAAAGGCATGTGATTCTAGCACCAAAGGGCATATTTATACTTTTTGGTGCAAAACTGCACTAACGCAGTTTTGCATCAAAACGTTTTGCACTGGCTTGCATCACTCTTGAGCGCCAGCCGGGCACCATATTTATGGAATGGTGCAAGCTGGTTAGAAAAGAAGGCTAGTGTAAAAAAAAAAAATATGACGTTAGCCAGGTGGGGGTGGCGGTATGGGAGAAGGGGGTTTTGCACCCAAAAAAAGACGTTAAGCAGGTTAGAGTAAAAAAAAAATGACTCTAACCAGCCTAGCGTCATTTTCTGATGCAAAACCATCCATACCACATGACTCCTGTCTTATAAAAGACAGGAGTCATGCCCACCACCCCAATGGCCAGCACAGGGGACCAGGGTCTCCTGGGCATGGCCATTGCACCCAGTGCCATGTAGGGGGCCCATTTCAGGGCCCCCAATGGCACGTAAAAAAAAATACTTATCTGTACTTACCTATACTTACCTGCCATGGGGTCCCCCATCCACCGCTGTCCCTCTGGTGTGGGTGTCCCTGGGGCATGGGGAGGGCACCTGTGGGCTTATTCCATGGTGTTCCACCATGAAAATAGGTCCAGAGGTCCCCTAACCTTTGCCCTGACCCAGGCATTAAATGATGGTGCAAAGCAAGTTTCACACATCCAAACACCTTGATTATTTGACCCCTCCCCGTGATTTTAGCACGGGGGATAAATATGGCGCTAAGGCCCTAGAGTCATTTTTTACACGGAAACGCCTACCTTGCATCTCATTGACACATGGTAGGTTTCGACATCCACAAAATGACTTTAACTCCAAAACTTTGGTGCTAGACGGGTCTAGCGTCAAAGTATAAATATGGAGTTAGTTTTGCACCGAATTTACGCCAAAAAAATTATGCAAATTCATATGCTCCCAAGACATTAGAGCTACTTTAAAGAGGCAATCTTTACGCTTTGTGGCCAGCACATATTTGACACCAGGCTTACCAGTCTACTTTGGTATTGTAAAGATTCTGCATTTGTCCACAGTGTCTGTGTCATTGTTTTGTAATCAACAAAATAATGGTGGAATTCAACATGAAGTTGTGTCATGGCCCAAAAGAAACACGCTTATGGACTCTCACGAGGTGCCATCATACTTCAGGTAAAAAGCACTATTTCATAAATATAGCTCCTGTTGACAGCATTTTCTCATCACAGACGAAACGGCTGTTTCTGGCAATGTATTTTACATCAAAGCACTCTCAACCTCATTCTCAGTAACATTACCATTATCATTCTTAGCCCTTCATTATAAGTTGTCTGATAAATTCCAATATGTGCAGTAAATCCTTTTACCATATATATCAGAATTGTGTGATAAACATTGGGAGGTCAAACCTAACGAGACTTATTGGGGGAAAATGAACAGAACATGTTCACAGAACATGCAGAGTTTTGTGTGGTAACCACCACAATCTGTATGTAATTCCCCTCCCCCAAAACCCTGACAGGTGCCAATTATCTTACCCAGTAACTAATGAATACCTTGGTGTCTGTTTTTATCAGATGCGATAATTATCCCATTCACCAGTGGCTACCTCATAATGAGGGCCTTGGTCTCAGGCTCAGTTTGCTGGTGAAAGGAAGAGCATTTAACCAACTACTGACGTCACTCAGTTCACTGGTGGTTTTGGGGACTAATTGAGCATGCTGCTGCTCTGACAATCACTCAGTTTATTTCAGGAACAAATGTACCAGTCCTCACAAGTAATACATTCAGAGTGTGTGTGTGTGCACATGTGTAGGTGAGTTTTCACACTTTAGGGTGAGACAACCTAATTGCAGAATCAATGCAATTGAAAAGTAATTTCACAGATTTTATATTGGTCCCTTTGCTTTTGTAGTTCTAGCAGTATTAGTGAACAACTTACGTCACAATCGTATGAACTTTCACTCACTTTTCCGCTGCTGTGAGTACATTTGTAATTTTCCAAGAAACACCAACACATTTCCATGTATTTTTGTGCACTTCCCTTTTTTGGCATTGTTAACACTACTCTATTGTAAATTTGCGATTTTGATTTTGAAATCCTTGCGGGAAGCAAGGCATTTACTTTACAGATGATTAATAAAAACAGTGAGCTATTATTGTCAGTTGTTACTATGCAAGTATCAGCTGCACTCTCTAAATAAGGTGATCCTTCCAAACAGACATGTTTTATTGGCATTTCCTTCTTAAATATGACCCTCATGTCTGGAATTCCGCGCTACACGATGATGAAGACCAGACACAGAGGAGGCCTGAGACAATACCCAGAGCAGCATTATAGTAATCCACCTCGATGCTAAATGATTAATCAAATTCGTGTGTTCTAGAATTTGTGCACCTTTTTTGACATCTCTGTGAAGCTTTCTTAGCTTCTAAGAATCTTTTTAGGAAGAAGCTTCAAACTTTCGATTACATTTCACTACTAGGTGTAATTTTACAGCAAGAATTAGAAAAAGAGAATGAGTGGAAAACGTTTACTGTGTACTGAGCAGAAGGTGAAAATGTCAGGCCAGATTTACTACAGATTCATGCAACGCAATGCAGCGAGGGAATTTGCTGCAGGTCATGGCGCGAAACGGAGACAGCAAGGGGCATATTTATACTCTGTTTGCACCGAATTAGCGTAATTTTGTTTTACTCTAATTCGGTGCAAAACTAACTCCATATTTATACTTTGGTGCTAGACCCATCTACCACCAAATTTATGGAGTTAAAGTCATTTTTGGAAGTGGAGACCTACCTTGCCTTAATGAGATGCAAGGTAGGCGTTCCCATGCAAAAAATTACTCTATGGCCTTAACGCCATATTTAGGGGCATATTTGTACTCTGCTGCATATTTATACTCTGTTTGCACCGAATTAGCATATATTTTTTTTACTCTAATTTGGTGCAAAACTAACTCCATATTTATACTTTGGTGCTAGGCCTGTTTAGCACCAAGGCCCTGATTTATACTTTTTTTGTGCTGCATTAATGTCATTTTTTGACGAAAAAGTGGCACAAACATACAAAATATTGGCCCTTATTTATACTTTTTGCTGCAAAACTGCACTAACTCAGTTTTGCACCACAAAGATTAGCACCAGCTTGCACCATTTCTCTGCACCAGTCGGGCACCATATTTATGGAATGGTGCAAGCCAGTGCAAAGGGTAGGCTAGGGTAAAAAAAAATATATATACTTTAGTCGGGTGGGGCTGGCAGTATAGAAGAAGAGAATTTGCATAAAAAAATGACTTTTTGCAGGTTAGAGTAAAAAAAAAATGACTCTAACCAGATTAGTGTAATTTTATGGTGCTAAACCTACCATGCCACATGACTCCTGCCTTAGAAAAGGTGGAGTCATGCCCACCAGCCCAATGGCCAGCACAGGGGACAAGGGTCACCTGGGCATGGCCATTGCACCCTGTGCCATGTAAGGGGGCCCATTTCAGGGCCCCCTATGGCACTTTCAAAAACAAAATAAAATACTTACCTGTACTTACCTGGGATGGGGTCCCCCATCCTCCGCAGTCCCTCGGGTGTGGGTAGCGGTGCCCTTGGGGCCTGGGGAGGGCACCTGTGGGCTTATTCCCTGGTGTTCCACCATGGAAATCGGCCCACAGGTCTCCTAACGCCTGCCCTGACCCAGGCTTTAAAAAAGTGGGGCAAAGCAATCTTTGCCCCATTTTTGACCCCTCCTCCTTCCCTTGCACCATTTTTTGCATGGGAGTATAAATATGGCGTTAAAGCCATAGAGTCATTTTTTGCACGGGAACGCCTACCTTGCATCTCATTAAGGCAAGGTAGGTTTCCACTTCCAAAAAATGACTTTAACTCCATAAATTTGGTGCTAGACGGGTCTAGCACCAAAGTATAAATATGGAGTTAGTTTTGCACCGAATTAAAGTAAAAACAAATTACGCTAATTCAGTGCAAACAGAGTATAAATATGCCCCTTAGCGTCAACAAATGACACTAATCTGGTTAGAGTAATTTATTTTGACTCTAACCTGCCTAACGTCATTTTTTTTTTAATGCTAGCCTACACTTTGCACTGGCTTGCACCATTCCATAAACATGGTGCCCAGCTGGTGCTAAAAAATTGTGCAAGCCAGTGCAAAACTTTTTGGTGCAAAACTGCGTTAGTGCAGTTTTGCACAAAAAGTATAAATATGGCCCCAACAATGACCCATCTACTAAAATATGGTGCACTTGTGCTTCCACCTTGCGCTGGTATATGTGTGCTGCCTAGCGCCATCCAGGCACTCTTGCAGCAAGGTGCAACAGTGTCTTTGTCATGGGCAGGATTGTTTTTTAGGAGAAAGGGAAACCTCCCCGTGCAAAAATAATCCTAAAAGGCAATTTCCTCTTTCTATGTGTGATGAGTAACGCATCACACATAGAAAGAGGAAGTAACAAGGAAAAAATATATACTTCTCCTCCTTATGTCATCCCCAATTGGTGCACCATTTCTGGCCAACCCTGTGTTCACTAATTTAGGTAAATCTAGGTTTACATTAAAGTCCATGGGGGGATGTACGAGGACTTCAGTGCTCCACCCATGAACCTTACCACTACAAACTGTAACGCTGTGTATAGTTACGTTTCTTTACAAAGTTGCACAAGGTGGCGCAAATTGTCCTTTGCATGGCTTAGTAAACATCACTTAAGGATCTGTGTTGCCGTCCGTCGATTTGCATGATGCAAGGATGAAATGATCCACGGATGCAAGGCGGGTAAAGTGATAACTTTATTAAGTGTGTTGTGACCCGGAAGGAGACTTCCCGCAACTGCCACTGGTTACGTTCCCTGCTGGCGCCTTATCCATCCCAACATTGCTAATGTTGACACAAAATTGTGCCTAGATCACTGGAATCTCTGTAATTTTGTCCCACAATTTTACATTCTTCAATAAAGTGATGCAATAGTTGTAGTGCCCCTTATCGTTACATTGTGCTTGTCTTATTTGAAAACCTAATAAAATGTATTTGATAATTTTTTTTTAAAGCAGCAATATTTTGACATTATATCGGAAAAATATTCAAACAATTGGGTAGAACATGTAAGAAACGTGTCTGCCTCAAAACAAGGACTATGCAAAAAAGCTTACACTTAGGTCCATCCATCGGAAATGATTGTTTTCAATAAAATGCACACGTTGACCGTGATCTAAAATGTTTGAATTTTTCGAACAACGAATAAATATGCAAGCAAGCAGTCGGCTTTCATCTGGTAATCTGTATCATGTGGTTCCTTTGTATGTTGACACACATTTTGAGAAAAACATTAATGATATTATTTTTTAAGGAGGAGGATTTACGGCTAGGCATGTAGTACAGACTAAAGCATTTTGACTATATATGAGAAGATTTTTCTGTTTCCACTACAGTGTTTTTGGTATAAATATCAACTTTGCAATCAAGTAAAAAAATGCTGATTTGTCGATAATGTTACTACTTTCTTCATGGAGACTCCGTAATTCAAAAGTGTTTTTTTCAGCTAAACCGACCACAGTATAACATTTCAAAGGAAATGTTTTAATATAAAGACTTTTCCACTAATGTTCAAAAAAATCTACTGTGGCACTTTACTGATGTTTTTAAAAAAAATAAGATCCTACAGCTTTGCAAAGCGTAGGAATTTATTTAGCAAAACTATTGCTACAGTATGGCAAATCAAATATTCCAAATTCACAAAACTTCTTGGCTAGCACAATAATAACGTAGGAGTGAATGAACGAGTTGAGGCAGAGAATGACTGTATTGCTACACTTGGGTTGGCATTGCTTGTTCTGCTGCACTAGGTGGTGTCCTATATGTTTGCAATTTATTTTGTTAGTTTCACACATCCAAACACGCTGATGCACAGCAATTTCAGGAAGAAAGAGAGCACTTGCTTTACCACATATGCTTGATGCTACTAGCCCTTCAACTATAAGTATTACAGAAGTCCTACACCCTATTTGCCCTGAGGGGTTTTGTGAGACAAGAAGTTGTAAGAATAGAGAAGGGGAGACCTCATACAAAGCAATGGCGAGGACACATAGCAAACCCCAACTCTGAGGTATTGCTACGTTTATGAGAAACGTCCGAACATGAACTCCCCCAGTGAAAAAGGGGCACCTTGATTAATCGGTTTGTGCCAGTAACCGCTGCATTCCTTTTGAGGGACAGCGCTTATTTTTCATCATTAGTTTTTTATGAAGAGAGGGAAAGGCAGAAGCGAGTGAAAGAGCAAGGGAGAGAGAGATTCGGAAACAGTGATAGAGGGAAAAGGCAGGGAAACAAAAATCTTCAGGAAAGAAATAAATAAAAAGGAAGGGTACTATGTTTGAAGAAAGAGGAATAGGGTGGTAGTGTGGCTAAGCAGCCTTGGCACCACAGGTCTCTGGTTCAAGATGAAAGATTTTGGCTCTTCCACTTATGTGTTTTGTTTAAATTAGGCATTGACCAGCAAAAAGTTGAAGTCAATTCAGCATATGAATGGATGTAGCAAATTTCTTGTCTGAGGCATATATACATTTAGGCCCATATTTATACTTTTTTAGAGCTGCATTTGCGTCGTTTTTTTACGCAAAATCGGCACAAACTTCCAAAATACAATTAGAATAGAATAGTGATGTTTAGATTAATTAAATAGTTGCATGTCCACTGCAGACAAAGGGCCTGATTTAGAGCTTGATGGATGGGATACTTTGTTAAAACGTGACAGCTGTTCAATCAGCCATATTACAAGTGCAATAGGCTATAAGACTCTTTTGATATGGTGCATGGGATACTCCGTCACGTTTGTGTATCCTATCCACCAAACTCTAAATTAGGCTCAAAGTTCTTCACGACCAATAGTGGCTGGTATAGAATTTCTGTTTAATTTAGAGTACTTCACCCTCATTGGGTATAATATTTTAATAGCATTTATGCCATACTGGTTGCTAAAGGCATTCTTCCTGATTGTAAGCCCTCATCTGTGGCTCAGCCTTATAACTCAGGTTCAGGGACTTTAGCAACCGATAAAGCCCTCAACAAATGACTGTAATACTAGACTACCATCGGGATTGGGACATTGAGATGGCCATACAGTCAGAATGATCCCTATTCTGACTAGTTTTTAACAGCACAGGTCCACAAAGCATTTATTCTGTGGCTGGTAGCTCACACCATCCTTCCAGTGTGCTATAGGCAAATAGGATGCGCTGCCAGAGCATGAGCGGCAGTTCACTTGAACCTTTAAATAACCCTTTTCTACTTCTTGACTTAACTCAGCAAAAGCAAGAGAAAGAGCCCAGACAGTCACTTGTGAACCAACTGTGTGTGTTTTTTCCCCTGGATTTCAACTGATAGTCTGCTCTTGCATCACATCGTATTTTGGGTGGTGTTAAAAACCTTATGGTACTTATTTGGATGGGCAATAAGGGCTGTTAATTAATAACCCTTTTGTGATGGGCAGGCAATAGTGCTTAATGTAGATTTTCCTAGTAATTTATGAAGGAAAGTCCTAATTTTATTAAAGACACGGAGGCGAGTATTATGCAGTAGACTTTTCTTTATTTTTAATAGCAGCTCCAGTCAAGATCAACTACAAGTCCCATAAGGCAAACGACAAGTAGGCAATGGGAGAACAAAAGTAGTTCATAGTAATGCACCAATCACCGCCGTATCCATGGAATAATACCCATCTTCACTGAAAACAGCCCTCTTTTCTTGTGCGAAACTCAATGAGAAATAAACAATGGTATAATAACACAACAAATACAAAACGCCAAACAGAGCGAGAAAACTTCTTGTAAATAGAATAAAAGTCTCTGTAGGAAGACCGGCAGGTTTTGACGATCCGTCTCTTGATAATCCTTGAAAGGAAACACCGGAGAGGTCACTATGAAGAGGTTTGCTGTGATGAAGTAGAAGCTAAAAGGGAGGGTAACAAAAATCACAGAGTTAGAATTTGTAGCGGCAGGATAATACTCGCCTCCGTATCTTTAATAAAATTAAGACTTTCCTTCATAAATTACTAGGAACATCTACATTTTATGACAAGACCGGAGGCTCCTATTATGCAATTTTAAAGCGATTCATCCACATTTAAAGAGGCATGCTGAATTGGTTTACAATAAAATACTTTGAATACATTATCATTAGACCAGTCAGCCGACCTGAGAATATCCTCTAGACGAGAACCGGCCCAAAAAGCTTTGGACGCCATGGCTCCTCAAAAGCAGAAGTATCAATACCAGCTAAAGACATAATCCCACGAACCCAACGGGCCAAAGTAGGTGAGGACACAGGTTTGTAAGGTTTCCTAAAGGAGATTAACAATTGGGTAGAAGAGGAGTTTCTCAGATCAGCTGTCCGTTGTTCATAAACTTTTAAACATTGACCCACACAGAGTTTGGGATGATCGGGAAAAAAGGGATAAAAAACTGAAGAGAGGTTAGTTTTGGTACGTCTCGCCACATTAAACAGGACTCCGGAGGGGGTAAAATAGCGAGCGGTAACATCGAGAGCTCTAATATCAGATAACCGTTTGAAAGATACCAAACCTAAAAGCATAGCCAGCTTAGATGGCAAATGCTTTAAAGATAACAAAGAATTGTCAGGCCAAGAGACAAACAATTTTAGCACTGCATTGACATCCCATAAAGAACTGTATTTAGGTTTTGGCGGATTAGAAAATTTTACTCCCTTTAAAAGACGAAAGACCAACGGGTGTTCACCAATAGGCTTCCCTTGAAAGTAATCGTGAGCAGAAGAAATCGCAGACCTATACAAATTAATAGTACGGAAGGACTTACCTTTACTGGCTTCCGACGCCAGAAAGTTGACCATCAGAGACACATCCGCTGTAATGGGATCAACTTGTCTTCCCAAACACCAGCAACACCAGAGAGACCAAGCTGATCTATAAGCCTTCTTTGTCCCAGGAGCTGTAGCCCGGGCAATGAAGGCTGTTGCTTCTGCCGAAATTGAAACGCTAGATCGGGATTCCCCGAAATTTTCCACGCTGATAAGATCAGGGACTCTTGAAGAATTAGACTGTGACGGAGGCCTTGATGATTGGTCAGGAGATCTGGAAAGGAGGGTTTCAGAATCGGGGATTCGATTGACAGTTCTAGGAGGGAAGGGAACCACACCTGGGAGTGCCAATAAGGGACTATGAGGACAAGAGAAGCCCGTTGACATCTGACTTGTGCCAGAACTCTGGGAATCAAGATAAAAGGAGGAAAGGCGTAATTGAGGGAAGACGACCAATCCTGAGTAAACGCATCGAAGGCTAGAGCTAAAGGGTCTGGAAGCCAGCTGAAAAATCGTGGAAGTTGAGCGTTTAGCCGTGAAGCAAAGAGATCTGTATGGAAGGGTCCCCACTTGTGTAGTAGGGCGTTGAACACCTGTAGGTTGAGCATCCAGTCGCTGGAATCCCAAAAGAAACGAGAGTACCAGTCCGCTACCAGATTGAGGTTGCCCGGAAGATATTCGGCATGAACAGAGATTTTGTTTTGAAGACAGAACTCCCAAAACCCTTTAGCTAATTCTGCGAAAGTTTTGGATTTTGTGCCTCCTAGCCGATTGAGTTAACGCACCGCCGAAATGTTGTCCATTCTGAGCAGAACCGAACAAGAAATCCTGTCTCTTGCGAGGCTCCTGATTGCAAAGGAGCCGGCAAGCATCTCTAAACAGTTTATGTGCAATTTTGACTCCTCTAGAGACCATGAACCTCCAGTCGAGATTGCACCACACCGGGCTCCCCAACCCGACAGACTTGCATCTGACTCTAATACAAGATCTGGGGCTGATGCGAAGATAGTTCTGCCGTTCCATGCGTCTAAATGGTCTATCCACCACTGGAGTTCCGCACGTGAATCTTGGTCTAGAGCTATACCATCTGAATAAGCTAGACCTTTTTGGATATGGCGAATCTTTAGCCTTTGAAATGCCTGATAATGCAAGGCAAAATCGCTTGAATTAAGGAGGAAAGCCGACCCACAATCCTTGCTAGAGATCTGAGGGATATAAAAGAACTGCGAAGAATCAGAAGAATTTCGGACTTTATGGATTTGATCTTTGATGATGGAAGAAGGAGAGTAGCCGATACGGAATCCACTAAAAAGCCTAGAAACTCGATTTGTTGAACTGGATCTAAGGAAGATTTTTCGTAATTTACAATAAAGCCCAGATCCTCCAACAGAGTGCAAGCAAGACGAACCTGAGACAGTAGCAAGGTGCGACTCTGACTCATGATTAAAATGTCGTCTAAGTAAATCACCAGGCGGATGCCTCGCGATCTGAGAAAAGCCGCCACTGGCTTCATTAGTTTCGTGAAGCACCATGGGGCGGAGGAAAGGCCGAAGGGAAGAGAGGTGAAACAAAAGTACTGACCTGCCCAGTGGAATTGGAGAAACTTCTGCGAGGCGGGATAAATGGGGACCGAAAGATAAGCATCCTGAAGATCCAATCTTACCAACCAATCTCCTAGAAGAAGAGTATCTCTGAGATGGAGAATGGTCTCCATCTTGAAATGCCGATAAAGAACAAACTGATTGAACTGTTTCATATTGATGACTGGATGCATTTTTTTGTTCTTTTTCTGAACTAGAAAAACAGAGCTGAGGAAACCTGAAGAGTCTAGTGAACAAGGAATAATAGCCTGTTTTTGCAAAAGAGACTGGACTTCTAACGAAATTAAATTTGTCATTTGATTCGAAAATTGAGGAGGAAGAGGAAAAATCTCTTGAAAAGGTTCTGAAAAAAGTTCTATAACATAACCTTGTACTGTGTTTAAAACCCAAGGATCTTTTGTAAGATCCTCCCATTTTGACAGACATTGCGCAATGCGACCCCCCACCACAGGAGTAAAGGAAGTCTGACTTACCGAGTTGTGCAGCGTTTCTGGTGTTATGGCCTCCCTTAGCCCTGAAGCCCCTGCTTCTTTGGGGATAGAATTGAGGCCTGTAATCTTGATAGGTGTTCTGATAGGGACCACGGGAACCTTGGTTGGCGTAGGCTCGGCCGGCAAATCGGTTCCTACCTCTACCGGCCCTGGTGAAAACCCGAGAAGCAAACATCTTTTTTAATGATTGCTGCGCCTTGTCCAACGAGGAAAAGGTAGTCACATACTTGCTTAGCTCCTTGATGAACGAATCACCAAACAGCAAGCCTTCCGCTTTTACACCCAGATCTGAACCGGCTAAGTTAACCAACTTTGGGTCCAACTTGAGTAGGAGTCCTTTTCTCCGTTTGTGAGTAATGGAGGAATTAGCATTCCCCAACAGGCATACAGCACGCTGTGCCCATAAAGAGAGTTCTTCAGGGTCAATGGCCACCTGATCCAACCGAGCTGATTCCACCATATCAAATATGCGGGTCAAGGGACCCACAATGTCCAAAAGTTTATCTTGGCACGTGGACCAAGCTTTATCTACCCCTTTACGGGGGTCCTTGCCGTATCTGGTAAAGAACGTCAGGAGTGAAGAGTCAATAGCTGGTGTCGCTGTTATTTTAGAAGACAAAGCAGGACGGGGACACTCCGATTTAAATTTCGCCCAGACCTGTTTATCCAGGGGGGTTCGGAGTCTGGCAGTGACGTAGTCCGCCACATGATCTGAGGGGAGCCACTCTGTGGAATTTGGGTGTTGAATATCACCAGGATCAAACATAGGAACCCCTTCTGAATCCAGAATAGTGGTGGACCCTGAAGCATGTTTGGCTTTTTTGAGTGGAGGAGGGAAGAACAACTCTCCAACGTCCTCGTCGGAACTATCCGCATCCGAATCAGGGTCATTCACTTCATCATCTGTGTCCAGAATTTTTGTTATTTTAATAGGGGACGATATGTGTTTAGTTTTCACCATGCATTTTCTTACAGACTTAGCTATTAACCCCTCCTTGTTAGGAGGCCCTTGAGGAACCACGTCCTCTGCCATGTGTGAAACACAGTCACTTCCAGTTAGCGTCACTTTTACATTTTTTGAAGAGATTTGACGCTTTCTGCTTTCCCCCGCAGAATGGGCCAGCATGGTCTTGGACACAATATTTACCACAGAGTTCTCTAAATTTTGTGAACGTTTTTGCCAAGAGGCAACCATAGCCTGACCCACAGAAGATTGAATAAAATCATTTAAATGCTCCTTTAGAGCGTCTTTCTCCTCCTCATGAGATAACTGTGTCTGAGTACTGTCCATGGTGGTGCTGAAAGCAACCCCTTATAAAAAAAGGCAGGTAAGGGTTAACCCCTCTCAAAGAGAGGAGGAAGAGGTATCCGGCTCCGCCTACGGGCGGGGTTCAATGGTGAGAAACTGAGCCAGGAGCTCAGCCAGCAAAGCAATTGAAGTCCGGCCTGTGGAAACAAACGCAAACCGGAGAGCGCCGCAGGAGAGAGGCGAGGTAAGCGCGAGTGCTTTTCAACGCGCGAAGGCTGAAATATGCCTACGCACGCTGAAGAGACTCAAACGGTCACTGAGACCGTTACTACCAGCGCGCAACACGAGGAAAAGAAAAAGAATTCGGCTGACAAGCCGACCACAAACACCATCACTTGCAAGAAAAATGTCAACACTTAGCGCATGTAGATAACGCGCTACCACAAATATTAAAGGAGAAGCGAATAATACTTATCTTGACTGAGGAGCAGCAAGAAAAGAGGGCTGTTTTCAGTCAAGATGGGTATTATTCCATGGATACAGCGGTGATTGGTGCATTACTATGAACTACTTTTGTTCTCCCATTGGCTACTTGTCGTTTGCCTTATGGGACTTGTAGTTGATCTTGACTGGAGCTGCGATTAAAAATAAAGAAAAGACTACTGCATATTAGGAGCCTCCGGTCTTGTCATAAAATTACATTCATCTTACATACATTGCTCTGCTCAGTTACAGTATGCACCTCAACTAGGGTAACTGGCATACAGTGTGTTTATAATACAGACTCTTTCAAGTAGTACACATAAGTGCATAACTGTTAATGAAGCCATTCCAAGATTTATCAAGTATCACAATTTGCTTTCTCCATGAGGAACCAACCGCTAGCTTGTCTTTACAGTATCTCCCCCTGCCCCAATGGCCAAGCACTAGACCTTTTCCTAATATGTCCCTGAAGATGAAGTTCTATCAGCAAAATAACACAAAGCACACACAGTTGTGCAAAGTGGTGGACTTAAACACATAAGCACTATAGGTAATGATGCCAAAAATATCACAACCATTGTCTATTATAGTTTATCAGAGATCACTTATGCAGGCAACTTGAGTATACTGAGATTCAAAAAGTGATAATTTTTCATTAAACATTAAGGTACGAGTGCAAAACTTTGATAAACATTTTACCACTGCTGCACAAAAAGGAGGTAATCTTATTTGCAGCCGGGTTTGTACTATTCAGATCAAGTAGATTACATATTTCACCAGATTTATGCATCATTCATTAGACATAAGACCCATGCTCTTTACCGACAACTGTCTTTCAGCAATCCAGCTGGGAATCCTGGGTTTCTCCAAGACTGAAGCCATAATGTTCGGGGTCATATCTGGGGCCATGATTAAAAGTAACTAGGAGCAACAGTCTACAATGTAGTCTGTTCGTGAGCAAGCAGAAATTTGCAGAAAAAGTCACCTTGTGTGGAACTGTGAATCACAGTTTGCTCGTGAAAAGACCTTCGATCAGAACCTCAGTCAATCAAAAGAAATTTGAGACAACCATTCCACTTCAGAGCAGTTTATCTCTCTCGCACATGTACCACCCCCTCTTACCCCTATTAGCCATGTTTCTTCCTATAGCTCCCAAGCCTTCAATCCGTGCTACACTAGCACTGATCATCAGTACTTCATCTAATAATTAACTACGGTCACCCTCCCCCTAGGGTCTTGCTGTGCAAGAAACACAGTTAATAGTACCTAAGACGTGTACAATTATGCCCTAAGCAGTGGCATACACCTCCCGGCCACCACAGAGATATGGGTGAACAACTCTTTATGGCTTGACATTATCAGCCTCCTTCCTCTGAATCCTGATGGCAGGGAACAGAATATAGGTAGTGGGCTAGCTCTGGTCCATTGATATTCACACTCAAGAAGACCTGCAAAGTCCACCTTATGACTCACTCAATTATCTTAAAACGCAGGGTGTCAGAAGCCCAACCACCTCCTTTGTCTTTGTGGTAGTTTACATTCTGATCAGAAAATTACTTACTAAATTCTAATGCAATCTCTTTGATGTTGCTCAAAGTATCTTACATATGTGTAACCAAGCTTTTAGTCTGGGTAACATGAACATCTAGGTCAATATGCAGATTCAAAATATTATTGAAGGTATGGACACAATCGACTTCACAGAGTTGGTCCCCAAACGAACTCATGAAGGAAACTATAGTTTTCCCTGATTGCAGAGTTCGAGAACCTTCAAATTCAACATGTATGCTTGTGTGTACACTAATTAATCAGGTTCTTCATTGATCATGAGATGGACAGAGACAAAATAATTCCACTGACTTTAGCTCTTTACCCGAATGATCATAGACATGCCAGATCTTCCTTTCAAAACTCTTGCTGACATTCACCTGGAACCTACACAAAGGTTTGAGATATTATTGTTCTTAACTCCACCCAGAACTGTATGATTTTGCAAACCAATACATGGGATACTGACAATTGAAAAATCGCGATAGTGCAGTAGAAATTTTGAATTAAAATCAAATTAATGTCCAATCTCATGGCCTCCCGCCCACACTCTTCAGTCTACAAGTCTGCATTTGCCAGAGCAAAGAAAGGATATTTCCAGGTGTGCATTGCTGAATCTTTGATCTCTACCAAATACCTTGTCTGTGTCTAGAAGGAAACGATGATGTTCTCCCTCATCAGATTTCTGTAACAGTGTTCTGTCATTTCACCAGTAGAAGTGGCATTGCTCCCATCACTTCATGGACACAAGAGCGTTGTCTTTGCACTCCTTTACCTTCCTGTGCAAACCATCTTGCATGTTTGTACCTGTGTCTATGACATAAATAAGATCTTAACCACATCAAAAACACCTCTACTCCTTGGGCCATCAGTAATGCTAAAGAGAGGAACGTTTAATAAAAGAGATTCATGTGTGCTGTTGCAACTGCACTGATAGTAAGGCACCCTTCAATTCCTCACTCACAGTCAGTAGAATTCACCACTCAGGGAGTAGATGTGGGAGTGTGATGCTAATATGCTTACTTCTATTACCCCCATGCAGTAATGGTTGGTTTCTGCAGTTATCATCCAGTCAGAACAGTGGGAATTGTTGGAACAAAGCAATGTGTTTTGTTTCATGGCAGAAAACAGCTAATTTCTACAGTTGACGATCCAGGGCAAAATAAGATATTTCTGGAATCTGACACAGAATTACTCATTTTAGCAGTATTACTTCTTTTCTGAGGGGACCCTCAGGATCACATTTGTAATCTCTTTGTATCCCTGCAGACCACTAATTTGACAGCATACCCATTAGGGGTAACTCTGAGAAGGCAGGATTACCAGGAGGATTACCAAGGAATTTATACTAAATTGAGGCCTAAAGGCGTTCCAAAAAGAACATCAGAAAACAAGACTTCATATCCATTATAGCCAGTATCTGCAACTACAGTCAAAACAGACCTGACTCACATTCTTGTGTCTTAATTTTTAGAAAGGAGCATTATGTCTTCATTTCAGAAAGGACCTAAAAGGCCATCTCCTCAAGGAACACTCTGATGTGCATCGAGATCATTTACAACGTTTCTCTCAATTTGTAGCTAAGGAGAACATTGCCTCGCTGTTATATTTGTAACAAATATTTCCACAACTCTGTTGAATTTATATCAACATTTGACCAATTATACTTCACAAGTGTGATTTAACATGTGGTGTCATATGGTTCAGAGAATTTAAGTAGGCCTGTGCATTGGGCCAACATTTGTATTTGTATGGTGTATTTATAAAGCGAATTCCTGCCCGGGGGCATCGAAGCGCTAACTAAGGTGAGGCAGTGCACTATCTGTAAAGAAAAAGGTGCCGGCTATCGAGGAAACAGCCAGGTCTTGACCCGTTTCCTGAAGGTAAGGTAATTGCGCTCTTTCCTGAGATTCAGCGGGAGAGAATTCCAAATCCTGGCCGCGGCGATAGTAAAAGCTTTGTCCCCCCACTTCACTTTCTTGGTACGGGGGACTAGAATTTGAAAGGTGCTGGCAGAGCACAGCAGGCGTGTAGGTCGGTGCCACGGCAAATTGGTAGTCAAGTACTTGGAACCGATCCCGTGACTGACTTTATGTACATTGCAGAGTGCCTTAAAAGAGATCCGTTTGGCTATAGGAAGCCAATGCAGATTCCTAAGGCTCTCCGTAGCGGAGGCTGATTGTGGCAAGTTCAATATTAGTCTGGCCGCTGTGTTCTGCATCAGCTGCAGTTTTTTTTTAGTGATCCTTTATCCAAATTGAGCAAGAGAGAATTGCCATAATCCAATCTGGACAGGACCAGGGCCAGGGTAGCAATAATTCTAAATTCTTTTAAAAGGTAGGGGAACATTTTCTTCAATTTCCTCAAAATCCACATGCAGGATTTTATGGTCTGGTTAACCTGAGCTTGAAAAGATAGATGATCATCAAAAATAAATCCTAGATTCCTTGACGTGGAACCAGGTAGAGGCAGGGTGCCACACTCTTTAGGCCACCAGTTAGGGGACCACTGTGCCCTACTTATCCCAAAGCAAAGAACCTCGGTCTAATCGCAGTTCAATTTTAGCCAGTTAGCTTTAATCCAGCTGCTTACCACCAACATACAAGCATTAAAACGGGCTTCAACTACCTCCGCGTCTTTGTTAATCGAGATGGTGAGTTGTGTATCATTCGCGTATGAGGTAGGGATGAATCCAAAAGAGCGTATTAGTTCTGCCAGAGGCGCCACATAGATATTAAATAAAGTGGGGCTGAGCGACGAGCCCTGAAGAACCCGACAGGGCAAAAGGTAAGCAGGGGATCTAAAATCTCCACAGCTTACCGTGGACCACCTGTTAGAGAGAAAGGATTCAATAAGCTTCAGGGCTAGATCTCTAATGCCTACCTGATGTAGGCATTCGAGCAAAATGTGGGGAGCAATGGTGTCAAATGCTGCTGACAGGTCCAACAGGACCAAGAAGACACCCTGACATTCATCAACCAACCTACGAATAGTGTCTGAAGAGGAGATGAGAGCAGATTCCGTACTATGAGATTTCCGGAATCCATGTTGAGAAAGATCAAACCTCTCTGAGTCTGACAAAAAGCTGACCTATTCTCTGTTAATGTATTTTTCAAACATTTTGGCCAGAAAAGGGAGCAAGGCTATGGGGCGAAGATTGGTCAAATCGTCATGTTTCCCCGTTTCCTTCTTCTTTAGGGGAATAATAATAGTTTCTTTCCAGGCAGGAGGGTAAATACTGGAAGTGAGGACCTCCTGAAATATGGGGACCAGCGCAGTTGCCACCATCTCCGGAACCAATTGCAAAATAGCCGGAGGTCAGGGATCTAACAGAGAACCAGATTTACATTCCTGAAGCAGCTTGCAGATTATGTCTTGGGATGGCATGTTAAACTCAGAGAGTAAACTACCGTTATCAGATGTAGCACTAGGTGAGGTGGAGGAAAGCAATACCGACGTGTCGGTGAGACGAGAGTGCTCCTGAGTCTTATCTGAAATAAAGCTAGAGTGAATGTTTAAAATTTTACTTTCAAATAACTTTGCTATTTTGTTGCAGAGATCTTGAGAGTTCTCCAGCTTAGTCGTACAGAGGGGGGTAGTAAGGGCATTAATAACTCTGAATAACTCTCTAGGAGAATTGGTAGCTTTCCTAATTTTTAGTGTGAAGTAGTATGCTTTAGCTCTGAAACAAGCCTCCTTATAGTTATTTAAGGCTAATTTTAAATGGAATTTCTCGCTGGCACCAGAATTGAGTCTCCAGCGACGCTCCTGCTGTCTATATTTCCTCTGGAGTGCTTTAAGTCCCTGGGAAAACCAAGGTTGGCTGGGTTTTTTGCCTATACGTGGTGCATAAACCTTCAGAGGGGCTAATGAGTCAATTGCCAGAGTAATTCCCTGGTTAAAGCAAGCCAGTGGCGGTAAAACAGAAAATTTATGATCCTTCCAGCTGAGTTTTAGTGCTGTTTCCAGGGATTTGGCCTTGATAGTTTTCCATTGTCTTAATAGTCTATTTGGGGGGGGGGGTGTAAGAGGAGACTGTTTCTCAGTGAACTTAAAAGTCAAAAGTGAATGGTCCGTCGAATTTAGCGGGGCAGTAATAAGCTTTAATTCTTCCTCAGGACGACTAAAGATCCAGTTGAGGGTATGGCCAGCTATATGAGTAGCTGGACCTTCCTTTAGAACCCAGTCTAAAGAGGCCACGAGATTGAGAAATTCAGTAACTAACGGGTTACCCCTGTCATCAAAATGAATGTTGAAATCTCCTAGTATGATTGCTTTTGGGGCCATAACAAGAGGTTCCAGCAAATCTGTGCATTCCAAAAGGAACTTAGGGAGGGGACCAGGAGGAAGGTACATTAAGAGGCCTTCGGAGATTATGAAATTGCCGTAAAAAAGTTTAAAAACCATTGTTTCACATACATCAGAAGTGGTACTCTTAACAGTCCAAGTGCAAGTGAGGGCTGACCTACAGATAATGGCCAGTCCCCCTCCTCTGCCCGTTGTCCTGTCTGACCTATAATAAGAATATCCTGCGGGGGAAGCCTCAATAAAGTCAGGGTCCGAGTCAGGCCTAGCCCAAGTTTCCGTTATGAAAAGGCAGTCCATGTTATGGGAGGAAATAAGTTCCCTGATTTCGAATTTGTGCTTGGGAAGGGATCTGGCGTTGATAAGAACAAAAGACCCCATATCTCTAAAGCCCCCTGTACGCCTACAGTTGGCATAATCCAACTTACTTCCAGCTGCCCTCCAACCTCTGTGCTCCTCCACTGTTAGATGCCTCGCCGGGGACCATGCACAGCGTGCACATTTCCAGGGGGCAGAGTGACCCAGCATAAACGTGTGAGTGCAGGGACTACCTGCCAAACTACAAATGTCTGGATAGGCGAGCAGGCCTTCTTTGGGAGAGGATGTAGGGTTCCTGGCCCTCTGGCCCATCCTGGCTCGGACGGGCGCAGATGGGCTTGCCTTTGGCGCGCCTGCGCGCCCGCTGTGCGGCCGTGTTGCTGCTCCCATTAAATCCCCCAGAGAGATAACTAGACTGCTACCCAGCAGGAAGCGGCCCTGTCGGAAGACAGGAAGTGGGCTCTAACAGGCCCAAACTTCCTGCAAGGTTCACCAACCAAGATGACCCCCGGCTAAAAAATTAAGTAAAAATTAAGTGTAAAACAGCCTCCCACAACCCCTGCGCAAAGCTCTAATGCAAAAATTGGAAGGCACCTATAGCAGCAGCAGAACGAGTAAAACGGGGTGAGGATTCAGACTGCCTTAAAATGTAAAATGGTCATTACAACCCTGGCGGACGGTGTTAAAGCTGCGGTAATACCGCAAACAGGCCGGCGGACAAAAAAAGGGAATTACGACCCTGGCGGAAACCGCCAACAAAGACAGCCACTTTAACACATCGCCCGCCACGGCGATACAGACAAACAGCGCGGCGGTCACCGCCAACAGACAGGCGGAAGACAATGTACCGCCCACACTATCACAACACACCAATCCGCCACCTTTTCCGGGGCGGATTCACCATGGATAAAAACACGGCGGAAACAGCTTTTACTATGTGAAAACGCTCACCTCAACACATCCCACGAGGAACGACGACTCCATGGACCCGGAACTACAAATCTTACCTGCCCTTGCATTCCTGCTCATCTACGACCAACAGCGACGTAGGCGCAGAACATACCGGTGAGTACTGCACCTACAACACGGGGAGGGTGGGGCAAAAGTTACGGGGACACCCACCAAACACCCCCACCCTCGCATATTACAACATACACACCAATGCAGTCACAAAAATCACATTACCAACCCACAATCCCCCCGGAAGAATGCAATGACAAAGCGAATAACGGTCAAACTTTGTATTGTGCCAATATACTACTTATTAAAAAATATACGGATATATATCACGAAATCTGTCAAAAATAAATGTACAATACAAGAAGTAGTGCAGATATGTACACAACAATGTCCGTGCACCAACAGTCCAAAAATGCATGGGCGACGCCCACAATAGATACCTGACCAAAATCGGAGAGAACACTGCTGGGGCATCAGATAGAAACAATACAGGCACCTCAGGGGGAAGGGAAGGGGGGGCACCTCAGCCACATGAATGCGAAGCCAGATCCACGACGGGGCTACATGCCCATTGATGTATCCTGGGGAGTGCAAAGCCACAGTCTCTCAAGTCACTACAGTGGGTGGCTTGCCCACTGTGCCATCCTGGGGAGTGCAAAGCCACAGTTTCTCAAGTCTATACAGTGGGTGGGTTGCCCACTGTGCCATCCTGGGGAGTGCAAAGCCACAGTCTCTCAAGTTTATACAGTGGGTGGCTTGCCCACTGTTCAATCCTGGGGAGTGCAAAGCCACAGTCTCTCAAGTCTCTACAGTGGGTGGGTTGCCCACTGCTTTATCCTTGGGAGTGCAAAGACACATCTTCGCAAGTAGATGCAGTGCTCAACTGGTACTGGGTGGGACTGTTGCCCAGACTGGATGAGTCTCCCCGTGAAAGTACATGTCCTGCACAGTCCCAGCTGCACATGGGAGAACGATGCCTGATGTGCCGGACTATTCATACCCACACGGTCTTTGCCCTGTTCAGCGGTCTTCACCATGGCGGTCTTGGCCTTGTTCAGCGGTGCTTTGCCATGGCGGTCTTTGCCCTGTTCAGCGGTCTTCACCATGGCGGTCTTGGCCTTGTTCAGCGGTGCTTTGCCGTGGCTGCCTATGGACTGTTCAGCGGTGCTTTGCCATGGCGGTCTTTGCCCTGTTCAGCGGTCTTCACCATGGCGGTCTTGGCCTTGTTCAGCGGTGCTTTGCCATGGCGGTCTTTGCCCTGTTCAGCGGTCTTCACCATGGCGGTCTTGGCCTTGTTCAGTGGTGCTTTGCCATGGCTGCCTATGGACTGTTCAGTGGTGCTTTGCCATGGCGGTCTTTGCCCTGTTCAGCGGTCTTCACCATGGCGGTCTTAGCCTTGTTCAGCGGTGCTTTGCCATGGCTGCCTATGGACTGTTCAGCGGTGCTTTGACATGGCGGTTCTGGTACGGATTTTGGTGTGTGGCATGACTATCTCCACACTGGACATTGGTGTGTGGCATGATGATCTCCACACTGGACATTGGTGTGTGGCATGACGAACTCCACACTGGACATTGGTGTGTGGCATGACGAACTCCACACTGGACATTGGTGTGTGGCATGACGATCTCCACACTGGACGTTGGTGTGTGGCTTGACGTTCCATCATTGCCCAGCGGGGCTGTGGGATTCTGGACCCTCCTGGGCTGTGACTCCGGCGGTTGCGGTGGTCTCCTGACCAGTAACGATACTTGAGCCGTCCTGGGCTGTGACTCCGGCGGTGGACTCTGGACCAGTGACGATACTTGGGCCCTCCTGGGCTGTGACTCCGGCGGTTGCGGTGGTCTCTTGACCAGTAACGATACTTGAGCCCTCCTGGGCTGTGACTCCGGCGGTGGTCTCTGGACCAGTGACAATACTTGGGCCCTCCTGGGCTGTGACTCCGGCGGTTGCGGTGGTCTCCTGACCAGTAACGATACTTGAGCCCTCCTGGGCTGTGACTCCGGCGGTGGTCTCTGGACCAGTGACGATACTTGGGCCCTCCTGGGCTATGACTCTGGCGGTGGTCTCTGGACCAGTGACAATACTTGAGCCCTCCTGGGCTATGACTCTGGCGGTGGTCTCTGGACCAGTGACGATACTTGGGCCCTCCTGGGCTATGACTCTGGCGGTGGTCTCTGGACCAGTGACGATACTTGAGCCCTCCTGGGCTATGACTCTGGCGGTGGTCTCTGGACCAGTGACGATACTTGGGCCCTCCTGGGCTATGACTCTGGCGGTGGTCTCTGGACCAGTGACGATACTTGAGCCCTCCTGGGCTATGACTCTGGCGGTGGTCTCCTGACCAGTCACGACGGTGCTGGCGGTTGTGTCTGGACCGGCGGAAATGATGGCGCACTTCTCCGCTGTGACACTCACAACAGGTTGGGGAGACTTCCTCGGGACCTTCCCCACCTTCTTTTGAGTTACAGATGACTCACCAATCGCCTTGGATCCCATTTCACTGTTTGTACCACCAGGAGTCTTGACACGGTCCCGTCGTCCACTCTCCAATTTCGGAGCCTTTACACGGGGTGGGCTGACAGTGCCTTGGCTCCGGGTCCTACTGCCTGCCCTGGTGGACGGTGCACTCCAAAAACCTGGAACACGCACCACTGGTACTGGAGGCTTTTTGGCTGAGGCGCTACGACGGGACTGATGAATTGGAGGGGGGGGGGCAAAAAGGTCAATTTGACATAGGGACAGTTTCTGACGTACACTGGGATGGGTAGTTGGAGGGGCTCTGGGAGTGGAGGAAGAGGAGGTGGTTGTAGGAGTTGTCACTTTAGCTGTTTTGGGTGCAGGTACTGGAGGCTGTTGTGAGGTGGATGGATGTTGGGTGAGTGATTGCCGGCGTTTGTGTACTTTGGGAGGGGGCGTCACAGACACACTGGGAGAGGACACAGGGGACGTGTATATGGCAGTGGAGGTGGTGAGTGCAGGTGAGCGGCTTGTGGTGCTGGGTGTCCTGGTGCGAGTCCTAGTGCCTGTAGATGTGGTGCATGCAGGTGTGTGTGTAGACGAGACTGGGAGGGAGGAGGGAGAAGAGGAGGAGGGGGACACAGTGGAGACAGTGGATGTTGCTGTGTCTGTATGGGTCTGATGCTTGTGTGAGTGCCTGTGGTGTGTGTGGTGCCTATGTTTGCTTGAGCTACTTTTGGGTGTTGACTTGTGTGCATGCTGGTCTGTAGGTGTGCTTGGGATGGGCTGGGGTACAGGGGATTGGGTCTGGGTGGAGAAAGTTGGAGGGGGGAGGCTGGACACAGGGACAATGGCTGCCATCAGTGCTGAGGCCAGAGATTGCAGGGTTCGCTGAAGGACAGCCTGACCAGAATGAATGCCTTCCAGGAATGCATTACCGTGTTTCAACTCTCGTTCTACACCCTGGATGGCATTCACAATGGTAGACTGCCCAACAGTGAGTGACCTAGGAGGTCAATGGCCTCCTCACTGAGGGCAGCAGGGGTGACAGGGGCAGGGCCTGAGGTGCCTGGGACAAAGGTGATGCCCACCCTCCTGGGTGAGCGGGCACGGGGCGAACGCTGAGGGGCTGCTGGGAGGGCGGTGCTGGTAGGGGAGGTGGCGGCTGTACCTGTAGAAGTGGGGCGCACAGATGGTGCCGCCAGCTCCCATCGGCGGACGAGTCCGTGTCGCTGTTTGGTGATCCTGTGGCTGACGTGAAGCTCCCCTCGCCCTCCGTCCCACTGGTGAAATCAGAGTCTGTGGTGTGGCCCTCCATGGCCATATGGGAAGCAGCTCCCTCGTGCTCCGGTGCCACTGTACCTCCGCCTGATGATGCTGATGTACAGAAGGACAGGGAGAGCAGAAAAAGGGTGGAGACAGAAGAAAGAGAGTTTTAGTGCATGGCATACCGCTACCGTTGGCGGACAAGACAAACGCAGCAGCCCCCTGCATTACGCCGTGCTCCTGCCCTCTGCACATGCTATTTCTGGGAAATGGCCTACATGGCAATGGTAGACATCTGCCCACATGGATGGCAAAGGGGCAACTATACATCAATTTGCCATTTTTTTGAGCTGGGGTAGAGTGCCACATGGCCTACATAACGGAGGGGCCTTGCCTACCTAACTCGCCCTGGCCTAGGGACACCCAGAGCCCACCACCCCCACCCAGACAGCTCCACAGCACGCAAAGTCCATTGAATGAGGTTGAACTCACCCCCTTGTGTCTGCTGTGATGTCCTTAAGCGCCCATCCAACTCCGGGTAGGCCACCGCCAGGATCCGGAACATCAGGGGGGTCATGGTGCGACGGGCACCCCTCCCACGCTGGGAGGCCATCCCCAGCTGAGCCTCCGCCATCTTCTTGCTGCAGCGGCGAATGTCCTCCCATCTCTTCCGGCAGTGGGTGCCCCGTCTATGGTGGGCCCCCAGGGTCCGGACCTCCTTGGCGATGGCACGCCAAATGTCCCTCTTCTGGTGGGCGCTGACCTACATGACATGCAAAAGGAAAGAGGAACAGTCATTACCTACTGCACCGTCATTGTAATTGGCCCCCTCCCACGTCTATCCCTGTGGCCCATTGAGCCCCATGCATGACTGTTCTATGTACTCTGCCCCCTTCCCTCATCCACCCAGCCCTCTCCACCCAGGCCTAGTCCATACAACGTGCTCCCTGGGTACTAACCTGTTGGTCTGCAGGACCGTAGAGTAGCGTATACTGGGGGAGGACCGCATCCACAACTCCAACTCCTGTGCAGTGAAGGCAGGGGCCCTTTCCCCAGACGCAGCAGCCATCGTCGCTTCCAGACCGAGGTCACAGCAACACTAGCAGTGTAGTCCTCTCCTGTCGGAGGTCAGGTATCTAGTGATTGAACAGATAGAAAATGGTGGTGACGTCTGAGGCGGTGACGTCCGCGGAGGTGCGCATCATCACCGCCAGTGCACCTGTTCATTGGCTCCTGGGACCCATAGGGTCCAATGTTAACCAATGCAGCATTGCGCTGCGCTCTACGACCGCCTACCGCGACGTGTCCAACGCCAGCGCAGTTACCCCACAATTCCATTGTCCTATTTTAGAGGTCAGACAGCCGCCATTTCAGGGGCCCACATGGCTTCATTTACTACTGCGTCACACATACCAAGGCCTACACTCAAAAACTTTCCCGGATGAGTTAATTGTCTGGTGTAGTCTTGTGTATGACTGTGGGTACATACCTGGAGGAATGCTGAGAGTTTTTTCGCTGTTGTCCTTCTTAGGCACCGTCAGTTGGGACATATTGGAAGATGGTGGAATCCGCCGGTGTACCGACCGCTGGTGGACCTGTTGACAATGGACCGTGCCACAATCCGGGAACTATGTACCCAGTTGGAGCCAGACCTGATGTCACCAATCCGCCATCTGACTGGAATACCCCCTGACGTGCAGGTGCTGTCAGTGCTCCATTTCTTTGCAAGTGGGTCTTTTCAGACAACAGTGGCCATGGCATCAGGGATGTCCCAGCCTATGTTTTCCAACGTTTTGTCCAGAGTGTTGTCTGCCCTGCTGAAACACGTAAGGAGATACATCATTTTCCCTGAGGTGGCGGATTTGCCTACAGTGAAAGGTGACTTCTATGCCCTTGGACATATCCCGAACGTCATAGGTGCCATTGATGGGACCCATGTAGCTCTGGTCCCCCCCCCGCAGGAATGAACAGGTGTACAGGAACAGGAAGAGTTATCATTCCATGAATGTCCAGATGGTCTGTTTGGCAGACCAGTACATCTCGCAGGTAAATGCAATGTTCCCTGGCTCAGTGCATGACGCCTACATCCTGCGGAATAGCAGCATCCCTGATATGATGGGTGAACTCCAGAGGCACTGTATATGGCTATTGGGGGACTCTGGTTACCCCAACCTGTCCTGGCTACTGACCCCAGTGAGGAATCCCAGGACCAGGGCAGAGGAACGCTACAATGAGGCCCATGGGTGGACTAGGAGGGTAATCGAGCTGACCTTCGGCCTCCTGAAGGCCAGGTTCAGGTGCCTCCATATGACAGGTGGGTCCCTATTCTACTCACCGAAGAAGGTGTGCAACATCATCATCGCCTGCTCCATGCTCCATAACTTGCCATTGCGACGCCAGGTGCCTTTTCTGCAGGAGGATGATCCAGATGACGGTGTTGTTGCAGCGGGTGAGCCTGTGGAGCCTGTGGACAGTGATGAGGAGGAAGCTGAGGAAGATGAAAACGACAACAGGGAGTCAGTAATACAGCAATATTTTCAATGAGACACAGGTGAGTACAATTTCATGGTTCACATTATATTACATTTCACATGTCTACCTCTATCCTGTACCTACATTTCACTCCCTATTTGTTAACTGAGTTGTCCCCTTCCATTTCAGTTTCACTAATGTGTTAACCTACGTGTCAACAGCTTGCACCCTTGAAAGGCTTGTGATGTGTGACATTGGTATATTGACCTTCCAATGGGTAACCTTTTTTAACACTGTAATTGACAATACATAGTTCACAATCATTGACTGACTCCAATATTATTTAGGTTTCAAGGGTGTTTATTGAAGTGCATCAAAATGTAGGGGGGTTGTGAAATGGGGAGAGGTCATGGTGGAAGAATGTCCATGGCAGAGTCCAGTCTATTAGTCTCACAGGTACATTGCACATCTGGCCATTGGAAGTGGAGCTGGGGCAGTTCCAATCTGGACAGGGTAACAAAGTGAAACAGTGGGGGGAAAATCAGGGTAGTCTTATTTCCTGGCGGGGGTCTTGCCATCTTGCTCTGTCCTGTTCCTGGATCTCAGGGCCCGCTTGCGTGGTGGTTGTCCGTCTGCAGGGGGTGGGGTGCTGGTGTGGTGGTCCTGTGGCGGGGCATCCTGTCCACTAGCGCCGGCGGAGGTGGTGGGCATTTCATCGTCCTGGCTAGTGTCAGGGGCCCCTTGGAGTGCCAAGGTGTCCCTCAAGGTCTTTTGAATGTCCGTCAGCACCCCTACGATGGTGCCCAGGGTGGAGCCGATGGTCCTGAGCTCCTCCCTGAACCCCAAATACTGCTCCTCCTGCAGACGCAGGGTCTCCTGCAACTTGTCCAGGACCGTTGCCATTGTCTCCTGGGAGTGGTGGTATGCTCCCATGATGGAGGATAGGGCCTCATGGAGAGTGGGTTCCCTTGGCCTGTCCGCCCCCTGTCGCTCAGCAGCCCTCCCGGTATTCGTGTGCCTCCGTCCCCTGGACCGTGTGCCCACTACCACTGCCCCCAGGTCCCTGTTGTTGTTGGGGTGGTGGGTTAGCCTGGTTGCCCTGTAGTGGTGGACACACCGCTGATTGACCTGTCCTGGGTAGGGAGGTATGGGCCCGCTGGGTGGGTGCTGTGCTGGTGTTCCCAGAGGGTGGCAGTTCGGTGTTGGGCTGTGGCTGGGCAAGGGGAACCGACTGTCCCGAGGCCCACGATGGTCCGGGCTGGTCATCAGGATCCAGTAGGGCAGAGCTGCTGTCGTCACTGTGGGCCTCTTCTGGGGGTGGAGTGTTGTTGTCTGGACCCTCTGGTGTGGTGACGTTCCTTCAGGTTCCTGCAGGGGTATGAGAACATGATTATTGCATGTTGTGTGTAATGGTGTGCAATGGTTGGGTGTGCGTGAACCCCAGTGCAGGCATTCCTGTGTGGGGGCTTGTGTGGTGATGGTTGGGGGGTGTTGTGGGTCTGTGCAGTGGGCATGCTTTAGTGATGGGTGTCCATGCTTAGTTTTGTCATGGAGGTCTTGGGTTTGTGATGTGTAGTTGGTGTTATGGGTAGATTAGTGAGGAGTTAGGGTGATAGGGGAGGGTGTGAGGGTGGGGGTGTGTGATAGCATGCAGGTAGGGTGGGGGATATGATAGTGAAGATTAGACTTACCAGTGTCCGTTCCTCCAAAGACTCCTGCGAGGCCCTCAGGATGCAAGATGGACAAGACTTGCTCCTCCCATGTTGTTAGGTGTGGGGGATGAGGTGGGGGTCCGCCGCCAGTCTGCTGTACCGCGTTGTGGTGACTGGATACCGTGGAACGCACAATCCCCCGTAGGTCGTTCCACCTCTTCCTGATGTCCTCCCTATTTCTTGGGTGCTGTCCCACAGCGTTGACCATGTCGACTATTCTTTGCCATAGCTCCATCTTCCTGGCTATGGATGTGTACTGCACCTGTGAGCCAAATAGCTGTGGCTCTACCCGTACGATTTCCTCCACCATGACCCTGAGCTCCTCCTCAGAGAAGCGGGGGTGTCTTTGGCGTGACATGGGGTGGTGTGTGTGAGGTGGTGTATGTGTTGATGAGTGTGGTAAGTGTAGTGGTATGTGGTGTTTTGTGCGTGGATTTTGTGTGGGTGATGGTGTAGTATGCCTCTGTGTGATGGTGTTATCTATTCTGTGCTGTCTCTCTCTGGCCTTCGTCTCTAATTTCTGGTCGTAGGGGTTTGTGGGTGATGTGAGTGTGTGTTTTATATTGTATTGGATGTGTGGGAGTGGTGTGTGTATGTGTATCAGGTGTGTGTATTTGTAATTGTCCAAAGTGGCGGGGTTTTGTATATGTGTGTGTATTTTGAGCGCGGCGGTGTGTATCGCCAATGGTATACCGCGGTTGAAAGACCGCTGCGTGGATTCGTGGGTCGTAATAGCATGGGAGTGTTTCTGTTGCCGTGGAGGATTTGTTTCCGCATGTTTATCGCTGACCTTTGGTGTGGCGGTGTTGTGTGGGTGTCTGAATTTCGGCGGATTCCGTGATGTGTGTCATAATAGCTGTGGTGGTCTCCCACCGCCGCGGCGGTGTGTTGGCGGTCTTCTGTACGACGGTAAGTGGCTTTTACCACCAATGTTGTAATGAGGGCCTATGTGTGTTAAAAATTGACACTCCGTAGTAAAAGATAAAGGGCCTGATTACAACTTTGGAGTAGGTGTTAATCCGTCCCAAATGTGACGGATATACCACCAGCCGTATTACGAGTTCCATAGGATATAATGGACTAGTAATATGGCTGGCGGTATATCAGTCACTTTACCGTCACTTTTGGGACGGATTAACACCTCCTCCAAAGTTGTAATCAGGCCCAAAGTATTTAAAATGGAAAATAGACAACACACGCTCACCTTAATCGGCGCTGCCGTGTTGCTGCTCCCATTAAATCCCCCAGAGGGATAACTAGACCGCTAGTCTATGGGAGAGATAGCTTTACAACAGTGAACAAGCATTGGCAAAGTCAACTAGCCTGCTACCCAGCAGGAAGCGGCCCTGCCGGAAGACAGGAAGTGGGCTCTAACAGGCCCAAACTTCCTGCAAGGTTCACCAACCAAGATGGACCCCCGGCTAAAAAATTAAGTAAAAATGAAGTGTAAAACAGCCCCCCACAGCCCCTGCGCAAAGCGCTAATGCAAAAATTGGAAGGCGCCTATAGCAGCAGCAGAACGAGTAAAACGGGGTGAGGATTCAGACTGCCTTAAAATGTTAAATATTATGTTCGTTAAAAATTGACACTCCGTAGTAAAAGATAAAGGGGGTCATTACGACCTCGGCGGTCTTTTCAAAAGACCGCTGAGGCCGCGGGAGACAGAATACCGCCATTGCCGGCGGTTTTTCTGTCTCCCTATTATGACATTTCCGATGGGCTAGCGGATGGTAACAGTGTTACCATCCGCTGGCCCAGCGGAAATGTCACATCAACATTGCAGCCGGCTCGGGCAGTGAAATGCGCGACGGGGCTATGCCTGGAGGCCCCTGCACTGCCCATGCCAAGTGCATGGGCAGTGCAGGGGCCCCCAGGGGCACCCCAAGTCCCCTTACGGACTCATAATCCCCAGGGCAGCGGTGCATGCACCGCTGCCCTGGGGATTATGACCGCCAGGTGGAATCCTGGCGGCAAAGTGGAGGGGCCGGCGGTATGGCCGTGGCTTTTCCGCCACAGTCATAATTGCTGGCGGAACACCGCCAGCCTGTTGGCGGTATTACCGCCAACATACCGCCGGCCGCCAGGGTCATAATGACCCCCAAAGTATTTAAAAAGGAAAATAGACAACACGGGCACATGCGCTCACCTTAATCAATATGAACATCAAAATATAGGGATTAGGCCATCTATACCATCGGAAATGTTTACACAATTCCTAGCTAGCTCAAAATGCTCAATCTGATCCCCTAGCCTTACCAGGGTACACAATGGTATCAGCAACCTTGAACATGACCACTTTTATTCCCAAAAAAATGATGGAAACAGATCTATCTTTTCATTCTTACTCTGCTTGCATGCCCAAGGTAAACACAAGAAAGATATGAAAAACACATTTTCAAACATTTAGTAAGACAATTGTATTCTTGTATAGAAAACATGAGCTGTGATTATTAGGCAGATGGAACAAAGAATTGTTACCAGCATTATGAGAATAGTGAAAAAGATAAACAGTTCAACCATGGTACTATTATAATGTTGTTAAATTCCTGTCTCTTATTATCTATACTATTGAGAGTTTAGCAGGAGTGCCCACTGCCAGATCCATTGGGATAACCTAATGATCCATACCTGGGTATAGTGTGCCAGGAAGCTGGTCTGGTATATAACAGGCTGTTTCCTTTGCAGGACGGAGGCCAGAGCCAGCAGGGCTGCATCTCAGTCACAGTGCACCGCATTCTAGGATAATCCCAGCAGAAGTGCTCCTCTGCCAAATGAAGCAAAGAGGCAGCTTATATAATACAAGCACTGCTCATATCACACTGTGTCAAAGGTGCAGAGCTGATGCGATGGTTTGTCTGGAGCCATAATTCTGTCTCTAATGCACAATCATGACACAAGGGTATCCCATTCTATGTGCCTAACCTTGGACAGAATGTAGAGACCACATAGCAGCAACTGTTTAGTAGGAATAAGCTGCACATACAGTGTCTTCTCAGTACTTTATCTCATAAGTGTAAAAACATGCAAAAAGTTACCATTAAAAAAAGATGTCAAGTTAAAACACGAAATCTAAAATGGAGACTCAGCACAGGCCCAAATGTTCTTTATTACTGTGGTGTGGCTGAAAATATATAACAGCACATGGGGCAGAGTTAAGCCAGGCCACAAGATGGCTGTTCATTGTGAGGGCTTTGGTGGCTGAATTATTACCCTTCATCGTCCAAAGGCTAGTGGGAACATAACACACATCCACTCAGATGACAGCCTTACTGCCAACAGGATAGTTTGCCTGAGCCACTTTTTGTGGCTCTTGAACTGCCTGCTGTGCTGCCCTGCGGAGAATCCTCAAGGCAACCTATCCGGGCCTGTGCCCAATGCTCTCTGTGGTCCTTCAGGCTCCAGGGTCCACCTGATTGACACAGGGATCAAGGACTCCAGGATGGTGGCCTGTGGGCTGTTACCTCTCCACCCCTATGATAGAGGCTAATTTGCGACTGCTGTCACCCAGGGCTCCGGGGCTGTGCTAGTCGGGCCATGAAGCCTTGCGCGCTTAAGGGGCCATGCTGCTGTGCTGCTGTAAAGTGTGCATAGGGGAGTGGATACAGGCGGGAACCGCTCACAGCACTGCTGGTCTCCCGCTCACACCCCAGCCTGGTCCTGCCTGTAGGCGTGAGGTGTGCCACTAAAGACGCATTGAGGTGCTCCCGGCCAGAGAGACCTGGAGAACACACCAGGAATAGGCATATGAGCTCTGTTTATGGTGATTGAAGATCCCCCACTATTGTGACCCATGCTTACTCCCCGCGCCAAGTGCAGCAGACCACGTCAGGCTTGGCTTTTATATATGCTGCTGCCTCGAGGAAGACACGCCTCTGCTCTTTGGCCACTGCCTCTCCTCTGTGGGACCTCCAGTGTTCCTGACCTGCTCGTGCCTCCCCTTCATGTGTTCCCTTTCAGGGTGTGGCAGGGTCAGGGCTCCAGACTGGCACTGACGCTGCAACAGACTAGTTACTAATTGCTCTCCGAAAGATCTGAACCACAGCTGCCCTGATATCTGGTGATTAGCTCCTCTACCTTCTTAACCAGACACCTGCCTACCCTTCCTCCCACAGAGGGGACTCTTAGACGACGAACATGGGCAAGCACGACACACATCAACAGAAACTCTCCTTTGAAAGTGGGCATCTCACTCGCCTCACGGAACAAAAGGCTTCAAACAACAAATTACCCCCCTGGCAGGGAGAGGACCTCAAGTAACTCCTGATGAAGGACAAATTGAGTCTTAAAACTATAGATACAAAGCCAGATATTCTCATCTACCACCTGGACCATATGACTGTCAGCGAGACCGGATCCTCTACTAGCTGTTATAGCACAGAGTGAAAGAATGGCCAAGCGGGAGCCAAGTGGGGGATAGGTTTTAGGGTGGGAACAGCAGGGCAGGAAACCTGTGGAAGCAAGAGTTAGGAACACAATAGCAAAGTTATTCACATTAATCTTCATGAACTTTGTTAATAAATATCTATACTTTGATAACATGAGAGATCAAAAGCTGAAGTAAAAGAAGGATTACGCAGACTTTCATTTAAGCATTTCCAGAATAACACCTTATGTGCTGACCATGGAACTCTCTCAAGTTAGTTCTTGGAATAGTAACTATGGCATGACAAAAGTCAAATAACACATTAATTCCCAAAACATGAACAGCGAAAGATTCATGAATAATACTATAAAGTCACACTCTGTTTTTAATCGAGTTTCAGGATTCAATTGCCCAGAACTTAATATGCATCTTATTGCTAAACTGTACATCAAGATTCCAATGCCAGGAAATGATCGCTCACTCTGCCGATCTGAAATGCAAGGGTTAATTGTCAAGAATGAATCGCGCACAATGCTGCCGATTCAACCATCAAGATTCAAAATGCCAAGAATGAATCGCACACACTGCTGCCAATTCAACCATCAAGATTCAAATGTCACGAAATTATCACGCACTATGACGATCTGAACTGCAAGTATTAGATGCCAAGAATGAATCGCGCACACTGCTACTGATTCAACCATCAAGATTTAACTGAATAGTGAGCACATGGAGCTGGGGTGGGTTCCTTAAATAGACCCAAGCCCCGCCCACTGCCACACCCAGCCACACCTAGTCAGGCTGCAGGAAAGGCTTGAAAATTAACAATACATTGCAAATAGAATTAAAGACATATCAATATAAATACCTGCAATGCAAAAAGTTAATATACAATATCAGCACACAATGCATGAATTATTACATTGCACAAGTTTTTTTTCTTTGAATTATGTTGCCCGTAGAGCGGGCATTGTCCTGGTGTTAACAATGACACAACACATTGATAAGCACAAGAGCAGACTAGATCATATTGAGAATTGCGTTTCGAATGTGACCGACAACCAAGCAGACTCTAGAGAACACCAGATAAAATTAGACAAGGTCCTCAACCTTATTAAATCTAAGAACGAGGATTTGGAGACGAGATCAAGAAGAAATATCCCCGCATTATTGGCCTAGCAGATCAACCACCATCAACAAAATGGAGGACTTGGTGGAAAATTTATTTGAGAACTCATTGGCGAAGCTCTCTCTCCGGTCTTCATAGTGTTCACAATCGTTTGCTAGGACCGCATCCCCCTCCTGGAGCACCGCTGCAACCGATAGTCACAAGGATCCTGAACTACAGAGACTGCAACATTATCCTGCATCTTGCAAGAGACAAATGATCCATCGTCTACCAAGGGAATGAACTTTCATTCTACTCAGATCTCACTCAGTCAATGTAGACTGCTCTATGACGGTTCCTCCCAGCCAAACATATCCTGCAAAAGCCAGACGTGCCCCGTGCTCCTTTGTACCCAGCCAAGCTAAAATTCACATTAGGAGGGAAATCCCACTTCTTTTCTGATGCCAAATCTGCTTTAAATTTCACAACACATATCACTGCAGCTAGGCCTTCACCCCATGAATCCCCTCATGGACAAGCGAACGATCCACTCAATGAAAATTATTGACACTTGTTTACATGAGATCTACAAAGTGTCTATACATGCTGTGAACATCCTCTCTGTGGACTAGGCCCGGGCAGTGACTGGGCATAAGGGCCTCACAGTTGCTGTCACCACTATGAGATCACCTTCTGCCACAGTCATCCGTTCGACCACCCTGTCTGTACTTTATGAGGGTTGTTCACCTGGTCCTTCTCTCCACCCCCTGGGATGGCTCCTATACCTGTTTATGTTTTATTTTTTAAATGTTGGGTCATAGGGTGAGAAACTTCTGCTCAATCTGCTTTTGTGGTTGGAGTGAGTGGTGGGTGGATTGGATGGGTGGTTTGTGCTGTTACCCAGGTTACATATTTCTCCCCCTTGCTCCCTTGCATGGTCAGATGATCTGTCAGGCTCCCCACTTGCTGGATCTCCCCCACGACTTGCCAATATTCTTCACCAGCACCCTCGCTACACAGCCACATGACCACCACCAAACGCCTTGCCTGGAACATTCTCCGGTCTCAATGACCACAGAAAAGCTTGTTTAGTACATGCACACCTTGCTCGGCACCACATAGATATCTGTTTTCTCCAGCAGGTGCACCTCACACAACCCTCGGCCCGGGGCTTCACGCATGTTGGTGTGGTGAAACTTTCACATATCTCTATTCTAACTATATTAGAGGCGTTGCTATACTATTGTGCAAAAATATCCCCTGGCAAATATGTAATTCTGGCTGGCACACTTTACAGACAACCTTTAATATTGTCAGCGTTTTATGGCCCTAATACCAATGACCCAAACTTTCTTTTAGAAGTATGGCAACACATCTCAGATCTTGGTCCCGGGGCCGTACTATAGGGGGTGACTTTTTTGTCACATTGGATGACCTTTTGGATCAAGCGGGGTCTTCTAGATGCCCACACCCCAAAGCTGCCTGTTCTGTGTGAGCCACTCAACTGAATTCCAGATGTTTCAATCTGGGGATGACAATTCCCCAATCCTGGTGAGGATTAACAGGACCACAATGAAGAGTACATTGCCCTCTCATAAGTCCTCAAGGGGAAGGGGGTTTTGGGAAAAGAAAAAGAGAAAATACCAGCTTCTGCTTCGTGGACTGTAGAATCGGACTGCTGGACCCTGGACTGTGTGACGTGTTGGGCATCAGGACTTCTGATTTCTCAAAATACTCGGTTCTTGGTTTTTAGGATTCTGGGTTGCAAAAGAATTACTTCATTAATACATTGAAATTCCATAAACTATTGCAAAATCTCAGTTATTGTTCACACATTGTGCATACATTTCTAAAACTCTGAACAAGTCTCTTCCTCTTTTTATAATATTTTCAAAGTCTCTGAAGCAATATCAAAACTCTAAAACAATCAACTTGACTAAAGGACTTATTTGTATTATGGTGTAATATCTTGCCATTAATAGTTTTGATGAACTTGCTCTATTTCCAATGTCATAATTCTCAGGGGAGAGCTTGTTGCAGGAAATGTGTCTTTCCTTAATGTCTGATTGGCGGTATCTTGGATTCCCACCCAAACGAAAAATCATACTAGTTCTTATTGTCAAAAATTATTTAAAAGACAGAGCTCTGTTTTGTTTCATTTAAGCAATAAACCTTTCTTTACCACAAAATGAAGTTACTTGCTTGAAAATTTCAGAAGAACCCAAAGTGGGTTTTTTCACCTTTCTTATTTTTTCTCTTTAACAGGAGCTATGGGATTATAGACAGAGGATAGAAGAGGAGAGCTGGGACTCCACAGGAAGCCGATCGAGGGCGAGGAACGCCAGAACTTGACTGGAGGCTGTCCGGAGGACGAGAAATGCTGGAACTTGACTGAAAGCTGTTCGAAGAACGAGGAACCCTGGAACTTGACTGGAGGAAGACTGGAGGACAAGGAACTTGACTTGACTGAAAACAGGTGAGCAGAACAATAGGTATGAAGCCAAGCAGGGCCTCAGGCTAACAAGTATCCTCACATAAGCAAATGTACACATGTGCTTTTGGGCAGTTGATTGCTTGTTAAGGAAATGAGCAGTTATCCTCCTGACTGTGGCACATGTTCAATGCATATCACATTGTGAGGTGCACACGTTTTGGTAGTTACAGTAGGTGCAAGTTTAGCAGGTGGAATACAATGTGTATAGTCAACAAGCATTGATTATAATAAATGAGACATTTAACAAGTATTGGTCATTGAAAACTTGATATGATATTTCAGGATGTAATGAATATACCGAAAAAAGTCTGAATGTTGCAAGCAACATCACCATAATGTAATCGAGTTCTTGGATGTGCTAGTGTATCCACAACACTGTCCTCACACTTACCACCATTATCTATGACAATTACCTGCAGGATATATGGAGACACACTCACGGTATACTTCAAGAAGGTACATGCTTAAAAGCTTACCATAATGCCTGGTCTAGAATGAACTAATGGCTGATTTCCTACGATGCGCAGGCTTGAGTCATGCAGATTTCATACTTACCCCACATCCTCTCAGCTTTTTACATAGTGCTTGCCCCCGGGAGTTTTGTGAAACGCGGTCTTCCACAACGATCTTCACAGTGAGATACTAGAGCACTTTAAACATAATGAAGGCTGTGTGAAATCTGCATCCTTGCAATGGGAAGTCTTCAAGGTGGTCATCCGTGGAGCATGCATCGCAAAACAATCAGGGGTAATCAGGGCTACATGGAGTGGGCTCACCCAACTGGAATATGAGATCCACGGCTTGTAGCAAGACTACTCTTGCACCCATGAAGGAGCCACTTTGGCTGTGATCTGTGAAAAATCACAGGATTCTCAGAGGAAGCGGATCGTGAAACACATTATTTAGCTAAAGAAGTACAGTCTTCACAATATGGGGAGGGAGATAGACCAGGCAGATCCCTGGATAACCTACTACGCAAACCACACGCCTCCACTTACGTGACGGAACTGTTGGACAACCAGCAAGTTCTACAGACCACATTCCAATACCAGCTAAATACTAATGACCGCTTTTTATGGCAGACTATACAGCACTACTCTAACTCACTTATAACAACAGAAGAGAAGAATTATTGCAGATTATCCCCTCCCTTCCGGGCGATAAGGCACTGGGCCTGGATGGCCTGACAACTGCCTTTGATATAGAATTTGCTACAATCCTTGCTTCACACATGCTGGCAATGTTTAAAGAATCACTAGAAAAGGGCTCTCTGCCTCCATCTCACCATGAGGCGGTCTTAGTGACGATCCACAAGCCTGGTAAGCCAGCAAAATAGTGTGACTCTTACAAACCACTGTCCATGATAAACTTTGACAGAAAGATCTTCACCAAGATCTTTACAAATTGCCTCCGACCTCTGCTCCCCAAAATTGTCCAGCCAGATCAATCTAGGTTCATACCAGTCTGATCTACATCACACAACGTACGTATCATTTTTGCAGTAATGCACCCCAGGTTCCAGAAGTCGTTGCTCTACTGGATGCCACAAAGGGATTCAACTCCATAGAATGGCCCTTTCTTTTTTCCCTGCTTGCATGCATTTATTGAGCTCCCAATTTATTTGCCAGATTCAGCTCCTTCATAACTGTCCCACTGCCTGGGTGTGATTACATTGTTTGAGCCATTCAAGATTACCCGGGGAACACGACAGGGCTGCCCACCTTCACCTGTTCTCTTTGCTGTCACGACGGAGCCCCCTCACTTCACAATTAAGGCAGTGCCACCGCGGCATTGGCTTCACCACCAGGGAGCTGATGGTTTTAATGTATTTTGATGATATCACCCTCTATGCTCATATACCGCAAGAGAACCTCACACCACTGAAATAATCAGATTTGGCGGCTTCGCTGGCATTTAAGTCAATTGGTCGAAATCTGTCTCATTCCCACCAACAGACTAAACCCTTCCCTTGCCAGCAGAATTCCCAATCCAGTGGGCGGAAGAGCAGTGCAATATCTGGGGATATGGCTCAGCTGCAATCTAGATGTGCTCTGGAAGTTCAATTACGATTGAGCTATGTCATGGCTTGAGGGCAGAATCCCTATTCAGTCCTGCTTGACACTTTCTGTAGCTCAACCTCCCCATTCCCCTCACAACTCAGTTTCTGCGATGACTGCATTCTAACCTGATCGTGCAGACCTGGGCAGGCAACAAACTACAAATATTGTGGGAAATTCTACCTGTTTGGCAGGATGGCCTGAGTGCACCAGAAATTTAGTTATATCCCTTATTTGCGCCAGCATAATATTTACACTACTGGCTGTATACAACACCATACCAACCCCATGTGGCCATTGAGACAGATCTGGTGGCACCATGGCCCCTTACCAGCATGATTTATTTTCCCTACAAACAACCAAGGACCGAGATCGACACAGAAGCATGCCTATGCTGGGCTTGGGACAGCTTGCAGAAGCATGCCAAACGTCACTATATCTATGCACCATCAATCCCCATTCGCCACAACCATCAGTTCCCACCCTTGCTTTATGAGGGGGCTAGAGAGTGTGCCACTGAATGAGGAATGGTGACCTCCTAGACCTTTATCCGGCTGACCAATTTATGCTACCATTTGAGGCCACCAACAGTTCTCACCCCACGTTCATGGAGATCTTACTGTATCATCAGCTCCTCACAGCCTGTCCTTACATGTGAAATTTTCAACAACCCCCCATCACTTGCGGTACTGGAACATATCCTCACAAACCCGTCACCACGCAAACTGGTTATTTGGCTATACTCTACAATGCAGATTTCTCCTCCAGCTACTACAACTGCTGCTCGTGCTGCGTGGCTGCCAGATATTGAACCTTCTCTCACATATGCCCAATGGGCCTATCGCTGTTTCAGATGACATTCCTTTCACCCAACTACAGGCTGAGACTGATACATATCAAATTCTTACACAGATTATACCATTCCTCTACAGAACTCTTTCCTATTGGGATCACTGATGATTCGTGCTGGCAATGTTGCGCGTACCCATGGATTGCCTTCATACAGGTAGCCTGGGACTGCCCTTGAGTAGCAAAACATTGGGCAGAGGTCCTTTCCACCATACACACCACCACTGGTCATCTCCTTCTACGTCAAAGAGATCCCGATGGGCGTCATTGCCTAACTGCCATGCTTCTTCTCCTAGCCAAACTTAGAGAAGCCATACACTGGGGCCATTGCCCAACCACTACAGTGACCGCTTGGCTGCATGATGCAGCCTACTGCCAGGAGCAACTTGCCAACTAATAGGAAATTATGCCCGTAGGATCATGCTTGAAAGGTATCTGGGAACCCCTCCGTACATTTTTGTGCAGCAGTGACTCCTTAGCCTCCACACCACTGAGACACAACCACGAAGACAGCTCCCTGCCCCCAATCTATCTTCACTTTAGTATCCCCTCCATAGGCTGCCATGCGACCCCAATACTCCTCTACTATAGCAATGGTAACTGCTCTCACTCCTGAGCTGGCTATTTACCTGTATGTGTGGCCGACTTGTACTCTGCCCACCTCCATTATTCACCTAGTAGCACCCACACATTTGGAAGAGACCCTCCACTGTATGGTGGATTTACTCTCTGTCCTACTACGAAGCTGTGCCTTCTTTCCTACTCCTTACCCGAATCCCTTCCCCTTCCCCCACGTCTTCCCCTGGTTACTAGCTGTACCTTTTGTATTGTGAAGTATACTTTAAATGTCAATAAGTAAACCTATAATAAATAAATAAATGAATTACGTAATAAGAGCACATAATTGGCCACAGTTTTTCCTATTTAATAATTAAGAAGCGCACCCACCCATCGTGTAAGAAGCTTTAGCAAAATCATAGGACTAGCCTTAGCCAGCTGGTCCTTTTATTCCATTTTTTTGTTTTTCATTGCAAGATATGCCATTAAAAAAAAGAAAACATGCAGCTGCCTAGCGAGAGCAGTCATATGCTTGCAAGAAACTATTTAAATCTACTAAAATAGCAATCATAATTCTTTTTGAAATCCTAAACCCATTGAAAGTGCTAGCGCGCCTGGTCCTTAGTAAGAAAACTTACAAGGGGACGCGTATAGGTTGATGAACCTTTTGATTCGCATGGAGTATCCTAGCTATGCACATCAATAGCCAATACACAAATCAATTAATCATCAGTGAGTAGCATCAACATCTCATGAATAACCACAACTCAATTATACGTTTTATCAATTTTTATTTCCCTACTAGTTACAATGCTAGGTCATAAGGTTAATTCAAACTTTATTAATTTCACTCAAGATTAATTCATTAGTGACCGCCAAAAACATAATCTAATCAGTACTTGAGAAAACATGCGTTCTAATGCCTCAACATAAGTCATTAAAGAAGAATATGCTAACATGAATAGCAGAGTTCAGCAAATCAGTCCATCAATCATTTGTCACCGTATATGTCAACGTCTCAGAATAGGAACCCTACCTAATCCAGATTAGCATTGGCATGTGGGACTTCATGTGAAAACAGTTTAGTACATGAATTTGGAAAAACATCCAGCTAAGAGAAGAACTATAAAACAGCGCAGTTGGTACCTAGAAAGAAAAGGCACAAATGTCAATCAGTCACATTGTCATAGCTACCTATCCACGGTATGGATCAGCAACAAAGTCAGTCTTCATCTTCAGGTCATCAATCGATCAGCATCACATCAGGCTCTCAAGAGCCTGAGCCAAATGACAGAATCTCAAATCTCTTCTCCCCCAGTATTGCATCAATTTCGGAATAAGTTCTGAAGATTTTTCCCTCTGTCACAACATTATATTAAAGTTACCCAGCCTATCCCCCAAAACCTAATTGGTCAATTAATCACCCTATATGACGCTAGCCAATGACCTTTATTTTACAGATCTATGAATTCTAATATTTTGCTGTTCTCAGGGTGTCGATTGGTTCACTATACGATGTCCTCATCATCCGGCTCATCAGGTATTGAAAATGTTGCATCTTCTTCTCCAGTCAGTGTCTCTATTATTTGAGTGCTGGAAAAGTACATCTCGTCTGCTTTACACCGGGTTTTATACAAATTTGATTCCCTCATCTCATGTCCATTGGTTCATTGCAGAATATTCTAGCTAAGCAAATTTTATTAACATAAGTGGTCAGGGTCAGTTCAACGCATCAGCTTTTCTACATTGCACGATTATTCAGCTTCTGCATGAGGCCTGGCAAAACTAGGCCACAACTTCGGCTAAGTTAACTCTACAATGAAATGCAAACATACGTTATATAACTTAATATGACATATTATTACATTTTTACTACGCATTTTCAATATTTCATGTATTTTGAATAATTTTTGTATAACTCATGTGAGTTGACATCCACTCTTCGTGGGCACAATTTCAAACGTGCACATTATTTCTCTACATTCATTTTCTCTACATTTTATTTTTATAATTCAAAGTGCATAAACACTCATTAATAATTTTAATTAACATATCTGCTTCAACAAAAGCATGGTCAAAAATTAAAATAAATTAACCACCACACATAATTTTAAGAGAGTTGTATAGGTGCTTCCTAGCAGGCTTGTGTACAGAAACCCTTTTCAGCTTTAATGCATGGCACAGAAGCATACGTTTCTTGTTGAAGCAGAGAATATGTCCTACGGGCTTTGATTTACTGTAATCAGAAGACATATTTTAAATACTGAAGGATGCATAAAAAATGAAAAAGAGAATTAACAAATGAGCGGAAAAATCAATACCAACTTTCGGTATTGATTCCCCTACACCTGGCACTAAAGTCTGATTGTTTTAGATGGATGACCACATATGATCAGGCAAAACGCTGTCTCTCACAGTGCAAGATATCCAGTAGCTCAAGGTTGTAAATTGTGCTGTGAAAAAGCAAAATGTGGATGACAGAAGAGCGAACCAATAGTGGAATGTGTCTGAGCCATGCATGTATATATGTATATATTTTTTATTTTTTATTTTCTTAGTGCATGAGGCTGGTGGGATATAGGCAAGGCCTAAAACTATATTTAAACTATATAGCCTGATGTACTTCAAAATGCACCATTTCCCACAGCTACTCCTCA
This sequence comes from Pleurodeles waltl, assembly GCF_031143425.1. Lineage (NCBI taxonomy): Eukaryota > Metazoa > Chordata > Amphibia > Caudata > Salamandridae > Pleurodeles > Pleurodeles waltl. The sequence goes on along the minus strand of NC_090444.1, from coordinate 662,533,383 downwards.
TATTTCCTTAGGGGAGGACTTTGACTCCCTGATAGAATAACAGTCAATCTTTACTAATGTGTACATTTTTAAAATTCATGATTTGCCGCACACTTCCTGTAAAAGATATTAGAATTCAAAGTCCAAAGACAGTTGCAAAATTGTCTTTAAAGGAAATTTATTTCTTACCAATGATACTATCCAAATGTGTTTTTGCCTGTATCATTTGCCACGTTTTTCTTTTTTTAAACATTGTTTTACAGTTTCTGACAAACTGCTATGAGCAAACATCTGCAATATCATTTTTGTAACAGGCTCTGTTTTTTAAGCATCATTTGACAAATCTTCAAGACATTTTCTTGTTGTACATGGAAAGTTTCAGGGTGATCCGTCAAGCTGGGGCTGAGAAAAGAGGGGGTCACAAAAGTGTGTTTCTATGTTAATTTCCATAGAGATTTTAGACGTGACTGCACGAAATGCTGAACAGAATTACTCCAAATTCAACAGGAAGGTAGCTCTTGGTCCAGAAAAATAGCTTTGTGATCTTTGGTGTAAATCCATCCAGTAGTTTTCAAGATAGTAAAGAAAATCCACATTTGTATATCTGCGCAGAGCCTGAGCACATATCTCATAGTGGGATCTGTTTAACTTCCAGCACTTCAACCAAAGAGGACTTCCAGCCATCTTGGGACTAATATACATGATAGCACCCATTAAAATGCATTGCATTGAATGGCAGGGTTTGAAGACCACACAAAATAAAGTATATAAATTGTGATAACAGATCTTAGTTACAAAATAAATCATTTGTTGATGGTACCATACTATGTTAGGAATTGTGGTATGTTCTAAGGTGATTTTACCCTGTGAAAAAGCCTTCTGCTGGAATTTCATAAATCACGTTTGAGAGAAAACTGTTGAGAGAGCGTAGCTTATATAATCTATATTAACATGAAATGATTATGAATTAAGGTGTGATACTGCCGCATAGAAAAATATAATAATAGCAATTTTGCTTAAACGTGCACTTGAATTGTGACCACGAAGAGTGGCCACCAATGTATACGCAAACTAATAATGATGATCAAAATGTTTATGTTACGTTCAAATGAGGTTATACTAACATTTGCGATTATTAAATCTGTATTTAAAACCTCATAGGCCTTAAGTTAGCATGAGCTGCAGCTTAGCTGTTTGGCTCTCATATTAAATGCATTTTTCTATTTTTCAGTGTGCTGACTCACAAGGGGCCATGACTCTGCTTGTTCTTTTCCTTCGAACTTAGAAGATGAATGTAACCATGTAGATTTGTTTCCCACTGCTTCTCATCGTCTTGAAAACTAAATGTTATAAATGAATTGAAACAGTGTAGATTAATGTAATGTACAAGGTCATTCAAACCGTTGAAGACAATGGAACTGCTGACCAAAAGATGTGCAAAGAATTACAGGAGGATGAGATCACACCGGACGTGCCATTTCTGAAGACGTCAATTACGAAGACCAATCAAAGACTTGTAAACCAATATGGGGTGAAGATTAGGATTACCTAATGTTTAATTTGATAGGTTAAAGATAGTGGGGTATAGCGAATGTCCAATAGAATTGTGGGGGAATGTACTACGAAAAAGGGATACAAACCCATGTCACAGAAAGGTCATTTAGGTGGGTTAGGGAATGCTATTGATTTTATCCAGAAACTTTGTCACTCTGTTTGGTGACTTGGTGGTTTACTTAAACTATCCTCGCCCTTAGATTGCCCATTTACACTTTACCTCCTTAAGAGGGAAGTGCCCTTTTTCCCCAGAAGCTGAGTCCTGACTGATGGCGATTTGACTGATGTCCTGAAGACAAAGACTGAACCTGTGCACTGACCTAATCCTTGGAGGGTAATTATGACAATGCATTTGTAACTTGTCTGTTTGCTTTTCCTTTCTAGGTACCAACTGCTTGCTTTTGACAGAGACCATAGCTAGATGTTTTCCAAATTGGTGTTTAAATTGTTTTGCATGAAGCCCAACAAGCTAATGCCAATCAGTGGTTAGGACAGGTGTTCACCAAAACTGACGTAAATAGACAAACGACTGAGACTATGCTTTGTTGAACTGACGCAACATTGACACTCTGCTAAACTTGATCTATGTTCACGCTGTGTTATGTTCTGATGTTTGTGATTCTCGCTTTAATGAAATCATATCAAAGTTGCCATATCGTGACTATGCTATTATGTTTCTTGGTGTTGAAATTAACACATTTGCTATTAGATTGTAATTAATAGGGAATAAAATTCATAAAAATCTACTAAAACAAGGTGTGGTTATTCATGGCTGAAAGGTCATGCTAGTGTTTTTTTTAAATTAATTAATGACTTTGACTAAAGTGGAAGGCATTGTCGTGATAAATATTGATCACATTATTGATGTATTGATTGATTAGCTGTCTCGTCCTACGGTGTCTCTCAACTGGGTCAAAAGATTAATTGGCCTAAAACGAGTCCTGATGTGTAATAAAATATAATAAAAGGACACGTTAACAGTTCTGGTAGCAGAGCGACGGTTTGGCCCCTTGGGGCCCTAGGACGGAGAATCATTGTTTAAATTGTTTTTCTGAGATAATGCAAATTGGAGGTATGATGTGTTTCTAAATTCACCATGACTTTCCCAGGATCTCGGAGCCTGCCTAAGTAAGTTGGAAATGTTCTCGGCGTCATAGCATGTATGGTGTAGGGTTTGCGCTTGCTTAGCTTATGCATTTTTGCAGGTGATTTGTGAAGTTTGTGTGTATTTAGGCCAGGCAAATGTTGTTTTAGTAGGAGTGGGCGTACTCCACAGTATGAGAGTAGGGAAGTAGGTGTACTTCATGTGAGTGTGGCTCTTTGTGCTCAAAATTATCCACATGGTTGGTTGTTCATGTACGGACCCGTCGTGGTCTAAGACTCTGGAGTATATTGACACGTGTAGGAGACACTTGGGTTTATGTTGTAATCTGTGCGGTTTAATAGGTCAATCGGGCGTGGTTGACAAGTCGAGTTTGAGTCAAAATGTATGTGTGAAACCTTCGATGGAGATTTGGCAAGTTCTAAAGTGCACTAGGATGAACCATTGACAAGTCGAGAGTAGGATTTGCGGGATGAATTCTGCTTGCGTATGCAGGAAATGAGAAGGAGAGAGTAGCGGCCGAGGCTTCAAGTGAAATCTCTGTAAAGTTCTGAAAGCGGATGTGTTACCCTTCCTGTAGTAAACCGGCAGATTTGTGTTGTTGTTAAGGTGCTCGCAGTAACATTTTGCATTCGTTTGGTGTGAAACCAGTGAGGGGCGGACGAGCCGCAAGACTTTGCCAGCTGCAGTGTGTGAGTGTGACATCAGTGGTGCCGCGCAGAGATAGGTCAGTTGTCGAGAGGGGTCGCGCACGGAGTGGCTGCTGTCCGTGAGGAGCAATAGGTTGAGAAAGGTGTGTGAAGAGTGTCCTGGGAATTAAAGTCACTTTCTGATTAAATACAAACAAGAAGAAAAGACGCAGAGATGAATTTTGTCAAAGCTTTTAAGAGTGCTCTGAAAGGAGATGCATACATTATGGCGAGTGAAGGGGAGCCTACACCACCTGAGGGTACTCCAGCTTACATAGTTATGGAGGAGAAAGGTGTTGCGCCTTGTTTATGGATGAAACAGTGGCGCAAATTAACAGAGAAAGAGGGATGTTTAGCGTTCCCAGAACATGGGACGTTCAATATGAGGGTGCTAGAGAATTTAAGATCGATGTTAAGCGTACAGAAACCACCTCCGAGGCCAGCGCATTATGAGGCTTTAGCGATTTGGGATCTAATGGCTCTTAAACAGAAAAATTCCAAAGAAGAATAAAAAGGGCAGAAAAGACTTATGCAGAAGCTAGGTGGGATAATCAGAGCAAAATGTGGAGACGTGGAATAGTTGATGGATTGAAATTGCTCCCAGCAATAACACAGGGAGAAGAGACGCAGGGAAAGAAAGCCACCTGTAAAACAGACAAAGACTCTAGTAAGCCTAAAGAAACTAAGAGACCTTGAGAAGAGGAAGACGACTCAGACAATGAAGAATTCATGGATCGGATATTACATGATCGCCCGCCATCTTATGCGGCGAGCGACAGTGTCCAGAGCACTAGTACGGGTCCTGCGAACTAGACACAGGAGAAGGGAGTTACTGATATGGTACAGACTAGTGATACGGGTTTGATGCAGAATGGTGTCAGTGTACCCACTGCGCCAGACATGCAGTTACAGTTGCAACCACCACCGCAAATACAGAGAATCTATCCAGACGTCCCAGTGCTAGAGACTACTACAAACCTGATAGTGCCGCCAGACCCGATATATACAAAATCGAGGTTAGTGCAGATTGAGCCAACTCCACAATTGCTGCCCCAGCCGCAACTACAATTGATACCAGGATATAACCCGGCAGCAGGTCCTCCATTAATACCTGCCCCGGCTTCAGAGGATCATTTTGGAGCAGCAGCTCCAAGAAGTCTGGGACCAGGTCAGACACCTGCCGCAATATTGTTACCAATTACTGTTGGTCCACCGGTGCCACTGTATGCACAAGGTAAATCTGGCGTATGTGATCAGGGAGTGATGACCCAAGATGCAATAAGAGGAGGGTTCATAAGAACTCCCCAGTTAATGGCCCCAGGAGAGCAAGCGATTGAAAAACCGAAGTCCTTGTTAAACCTTAGCCCAGCTGAAGCACCGTTGGAGGCAATGAGACAGGCAGGGCTAGGAGTGCTAACCCCACAGACGATAAGTACGAATGCTTCACAATCGCCAATGATGCATGCAGGGAACATTTCACTGCAAGGTTATACAGTACAACAGTTGAATGAGTGGTTAGAGAAGACCTATGCTTCACTGAAGACTACAGTGACTGCAGTAAATCCAGAAAGGATAGGGAGAGATGAGTACCTAAATTTGTAAGACTAGGTGTGGAAGCTGCCGAACTAGTGGACGGAACAATGGGGGTAAACAGATTAGAGTCATACACAGAAGCAGAATTTAGATACTTGTGCCCTAAGATTACTAAAGAGGTAGGTAAGGTACATCAGAGATTACCAAACCTGGCAGACAAGTACAACATTGATATGGAGAACACTAAACATTTGACAAGAAGTTACAGGTTAGACTTGGATTCAAAAGACTTTGAGCATATGAGGTCTGCCGAAATGAAAGCGCATTTAAAAGAAATACTGCAATGTGCGCAAATCTGGGGAGCGTTAGAAAAGTGGGAAGGCAGATGGGCAAAGAAAAGAGATAAGGAGAAAGGTGACAGTCCGGGGACGAGTCAGGCTAAAGCTTCACCCGATACGGAATCAGTAAAAATACTACCCAGGAGAGAAACAGCTGGTGGAGTTTTAATTCATGTGCCTTGGTCCAGAGGAGACATCCTATCTTTTACAAATAATTATCCCAGATTGAGGGAGGAAACAATCAAGTGGTATCAACAAACAGATAGGTTTGTGAAGCTTGCAAAGTGTCCCTGAGAAGACTTGAAAACCTTGTTTGAGATCAATTGTTCTGACTGATTTGTGGCTCGAGTGCAAGAGAGGGGTAGACTGGCCGACGAAGGAGCCGGCAAGGGATAAGGTGACCGGAGCTCCCTCTGAGGAGGTGATGAAGTACTATCATAAAGTGATTGAGTTTTTGAAGCAGAAAGTGTCGCGAAGGTGACTGACTGGCAGAAAATCGACCGGACCGCACTAGAGGTTAAGGAATCAATACATGCTTACTATGAGAGGTTGTTAAAGGCATTCAAACATTATAGTGGTACTGAGACCATTGAGCCAAAAGACCTGAACCATCTCGTGTTCAGATTTGTTGAAGGGCTGAGACCAGAGGTTAGCCAGATTATTAAGAATAATTTGATTTGTTGGCAAGCTAAGTAGATTGATGAGGTGTTGCAGTATGCGAAATACTGTAGTGACGAAATTGAGTTGAAGCAGAAAAAGTTAAAGGAGAAAGTGATGGTGATGCAGATAAGGGCTGCACAGGCAGGAATACAGGGAAATGAAGTTCAACAGATGATACAGCAGCAACCGCAAGTGAATGGTGTGTTTCAGGCACAACCTCGAGGTCGAGGTTTTGTGAATCGCGGTCCAGACTTGAATACTGTTGTGGTCCAAAATGATGCAGAAAGGATGAAAAGGATGCCACCATGTCACGCGTGCTGGGGCTTGGGGCATTGGAAGCGGGAATGCCCGAATGTGGTGCAGGATAGTGTCATCAACAAAGCACTAATGGCGGTACTTTGCAAAATATGAAAGGTCCAAAACTGAGAAATCAAAACCCGAACTTCCAAAATAACATGATTAAGATGCAGGGGTTACAGCTCATGCAGCAAATGCAAATGCCGTGCGTTCAACCAGCACAAATGCAACAAGTACAACAGCAGGTTCCCATGGTACCTAGGCTGCAAATGCAATTACCAATGGCTCCGATGGGACAGCAACAGGTGATGCTTCCTCAGCAGGTCACAGGTCAGGTCAAAATAATACAGTACTGCAGTTCCCATTGCCTGGTGAAGATGGAATGAATGAGGAGTGGTTGGATGACAGCTCAGATAGCGAAGAGTGCAGGCTTGCAGCATCCCTAGAGGTAGATCAGAGGGGACCCTATGTAGAGGGAAAAGTAATGGGTCACAAAGTTTCATTCTTGGTTGATACCGGAGCTACAAGCTCTACAGTCAGAAGTGCAGAGGTTCCGAAATTACTTCTTTCGGGGCGTACCATAAGGGTGGTCGGAGTAGCAAACCAGTACCTGACAAATCCGATTACAGATCCAGTGCAAGTTGAGATCGGCAACTTCCAGGGACTGCATAAGTTTGTAGTCTGTGATTCGAGTCTGGTATCACTACTGGGAAGAGACTTGTTGTGCAAGACAAAATGTTCGATTACCTGTTCCAATGATGGAATTGAAGTACAGACAAACAGTGATGATGAAGGGGATGATGGTCAGTTCTCAGAGTTAGAGACAGGAACTGCAAATGAAGATTACCATTTGATTACCTTGTTCCCGATGCTCACAGTGATCGAATTACCTGCCGAGTTACAAGGGACAGTGACAGAGAAAGTGTGGGATTTGACAGGAAAAGAAGTGGGATTGATAAAAGGTGTGGAACCAGTTAGAGTACAAGTGAAGCCAAATGCAGTGTTTCCCCAGGTGCCACAATATCACATGGCACAGGATGTTCTTATTCAAGTGTCACAAATAATTGCAGATTTTGTGAAACAGGGAGTCCTGAAGGAAGAGTTGAGCAGCCCATGTAATTCATCGATAATGGGTCTGAAAAAGCATTGTGGGAAGGTTCGAACTGTGCAGGAGTTAAGAAAAATAAACAAGATTGTGGTCAAATGTTGCCCCATAGTACCCAATCCAGCAGTGATTATGTTTCAAGTCCTGTGTGATGCTGAATGGTTCACTGTTGTAGACCTGTCACAAGCTTTCTTTTCGATACCTCTTCACGAGGACAGCCAGTTTTTATTAAGTTTCAAATTCCTGGACAAGGTGTACAGTTGGTGCAGAATTCCTCAAGGGTTTTCTGAGTCACCGTCCATCTTCAATCAGATATTGAAAAAGGACTTAGAATCCTCAGTATTACCTTTGAACTCGACTCTAGTGCAGTACATTGACGACTTGCTGATTGCATCCAGGACAAGGGATGACTGTAGGTATGACACAATTGCTTTACTGAATCATTTGGGAAAGAATGGGCATAAAGTGTCACCCAAGAAGCTGCAGTACTGCCAGAAAGAAGTGAAGTACTTAGGACACTTAATTGAAAGAGGGTCTAGGAGAATATCGAAAGAAAGAATAACAGCCATTTTGCAAATGAACCCCCCAACAACAAAGAGAGATGTCAGGATGTTTTTGGGAATGGTGGGCTACTGCCGCCAGTGGATACCCAACTTCTCGATTATCTCAAAACCATTGATAAAGCTGACAGGCAAAGAGATCAAGGATGAGCCGTATACTGTTTTCTCATGATTTTCAAATAGAGACTATGGGAGGTGCTCCAGAAGCTAGAATGGGAGCATACTGTCTGGATATTCACACTATCTTTCTCAGCCAAATGAGAATGATGTCTGACATTATCAGTAAAACGTACTTCCACAGAACCTGCCTGTCAGCTCTTTTCCTTGTGTTCTACTGCAGCCTCACAGAGGTTTTTAAAGAACAACTAGATCACTAACAGTCTTACTTGTGACAAAAGTGTGGCACACTTGAAGCCATATTGATTGAATCAAACTGGTAAAACGTAAAACATTTAATTTAGAAAGGAACAAAATGAGGGTGTTCATTTTGTGATAGAAATTATGGTTAGTGCTGTAGAAAGAAAAATAGGACATATTTTAATTGAGTTCTCAAATATCTTCTGCTTCTATCTAATTAAAACATTCTGACATGCAGACTGTAACATGCACTTTAAACACCAGCAGCAGACCTCCAGTTAACTCCCTGGTATTCAGCGGCTTACAGTATTATAATGAGCAGATAAAGTGCTAACATTCAGAATCTATGCCAAATGTGAGGCACATCTGTACGCCATGTTGATGTAATTGGAGTGGAAAACTGAAAGCATTTTTTCATTTAGTATAATGCAGTAAATAAGGAAATTAGGGAGCTTTATAACAAATAGGTCTCCTAGGATGGCCACCAGAGACAAAAGAGCCCAAATGTACTACATATATCATCCATATGTAGCTCACGTAAAGCCCAATGACAGAAGGGTGCAAAACACATAGGCACAGTTTCTCAAAGGTTTAGCGTCGGGTTAGTGTTATTTTTGTAATGCTAAACTGATGCTAAACATTTTTTGGGATTCACAAACCAACACAAATTGGTATTTGCGTTGGTTTGTATGGCAAAGTAATGCAAAGCAGCGCAAAAAGGTGCTTTGCATTACTTTGTGTCAAGGGGGTGCAACATGGGTGAGACATGAGCGTACCCGTGCTACCATCCATGCTTTTTGATGCTAAACCCTATTCTCAAACATCAGTAGAAAGGATTTAGCGTCAAAAACTCCATTTAAAAGCAGGTGTTACTTGGAGAAATGTACAAAACCTATGCTAGACTCATGCACACACCCTAGCACTATGGTGCTAATGTGTGTGCATGGCGTACAGCAGCTGATATCATCACTGGTGCTAGGGAGAGGAGAGTGCCATATCTATGTGAATATGGCTCTCTCCTGCATTTTTGGCTGCTGCGCTGCAGTGGGTGACAGGTTTTGGAATCTGGACCTTAATTTTTTTGTTTTTTGCAGTTTCATATAGCGCGGACTGGAGTCCTTTGTATGCACATCAGTTACATTACACAAGGCCAAATTCATTTTGGTGTCAGACATGGGGAGATGCCAGATTTAGCAAATTCCGGCATTGCGACTCGCAAATTGCGAGTCGCGATGCCGGATGCAGGATGGTGTCCCTGACACCATCTGCGAGTCGCAAAGGGGTCATAAAGTCTCACCTCATTAATATTAATGAGGTGGGTCTCAATTTGCGACCCCCTTGCGAGTCGCAGCACTCACAGGGATGGTGGCCTGCTGGAGACAGCAGACCACCATGTCTGTGACTGCTTTTCAATAAAGCATTTTTTTTTTTTTGTAATACAGCCCGTTTTCCTTAAAGGAAAACAAGTTGCATTTCACACGAAAAAAATGAAACATGTCTGTTTTATTTTTTCAGAGCAGCTCTGACAAAATGTTTTCAAGGCCATTCACAAAGGGGAAGGGGTCCCATGGGGACCCCTTCCGTTTTGCGAATGGGGTACCACCAGTGTGACACTGGTGGTAACTGCGAATTGCTTTGCGACCGCGTTTGCGGGCAAAAAGCAATTCTGCATCGCGATGCGACTCGCAAATAGGAAGGGGAACACCCCTTCCTATTTGCAAGTTGCATTGCCATTTTGCGAGTCAGTAACCAGGTTACCGACTCGCAAAATGGGAATGGGCATCGCAAGGTGGCTTTTGCGCCTCGCAAACAGCGTTTTTCGCTGTTTGCAAGGCGCAAAAGCCTTGATACATCTGGCCCTAAGTGATTTGTCCAGGATCACATGATGTTGTGCTGATGCTGAAACTTGAACCTGGTTCCTCACTTGTAAAGCCTGCAGCTCTGGCTATGGTGTGACATCCTCTCCCTTAAGTGTAACAAATAATCAAGTGATCAATTGGACAAAGAAACATAAAGAAAGCAAATAATTTAAAAGTGCTTTGTCGCTATTTGAGAACTCAGGAAATATGTCCTTATTTCAGTTTTTTAGAACACTAATCAGAATTTCAATGGAGATAAGACCCTCTCATTTTAAACATTTCTTTAAAAAAAGCCTTAGGTAATACAGTTTTGATTACATCAAGATGATGTCAGGCGTGCCACACTTAAAAAAAAAAATAATGTTAGCAATCTAGTTGTTCATTAGAATACTGTAGGGAAGCAGAGATCAGGAGCACAGACTAAGATAACTGAGGGCAGGAAAGAGGGTGCAGAGGTAAAAAGTTGACCACGTTGGGCAGACAGGTGAGGCAGTGGAAGTACAACAGACAATGAAGGGCAGGGGAAAGGGGCAACAAACAAGCCATGCAGGACAGGCAAGAGAGGCTGTGGCAATATAACAGACCATTAAGGGCAGAAGAAAAAGGCGGTAAAAGAAGAACAACCATACATGCCAACAGACCCTATTCAGACAGGAGATTCCCAATGTTTTTAAGCCCAAAAGGGCTTTATTTCATCTGCCTCCTGACTAAAATCTCCTCTTTTTCAATACAATGTAAGTCAATGAGGACAATCAATTCCCCAGTTTTTTTTCCCGAAATCTCCCTCTTACCAAGTTCTAAATGTTGGGAAGTATGCTTCATTGGATCATGGAGGGCAGGAGGAATGGGGTAGAGGGATGGACTTGAATAACAGAAGGGAAGAGTAAGATAGGCAGGGGCACCAAACTAACCTTACAGGACAGGCATCTGAGGTTGCAGCAGCACAATACACCACACAGGGCAAGTGGGACAGCAGTGTAGCACAACAGACCATGGAAAGCAATAGGGAGGAGACAGGGCCATGCACATGGACAACAGAGAGAAGAGGGGAAAGGGACAAGGGAAGCAATCTAATCATATCGGACAGACAGAAGCAGCAGTTGCAGCATGACGGACCATGAAGGGCAGTAGAGAGTGGTCAGTAGCAGCACATCGGAGCATGCAGAGAAGGAGAGAGGGGGCTGGTACATGGACTCGGACAACAGAGGTTAGGGAGGAGGTGGATGGGAAGCAAGCTAACTGTTCAGGGCAATTGGGAAGGGCAGTGGCAGAACAACGAGCACATAGGGCTGTAATGCGGGTGCAGGAGAATGGACTTGGACAATGGATGGCAAGCAGGAGGAGTGGTCAGGAGCATCAAGCTTGCATCCACAGCCACTCCCCTACATTGCATTGCAATGCGCACCTTACCTGATGTTAAAAAAAACATAGAAATTCACTGAAAAATCAAAGGGTAATGAAAGTTATAGTTAGGAAATAGAATCTAAAAAAACATAGAAATCTACTTGAAACTTAAAGTTTTTAGGGACATTATAGTTAGGTTTACATGTTACTCACACACAGCCATAGGAATTCATCAGTTATGGTTATCTCAAGTAACTATACCTCATTCTCTAAGGTTACTATAACTCCCTCGTCATGCACTGCTAATTACCCCACATATTACATCACTCATGACATCTTTGATAACATTATTGATAATATCAATGTAACATTTGCAGTAAACGTATTGAGGAGAAAACTGTGTATTGTGAGTGCAAGTCATAGTTATCTTAGGGCACGAGTTATAGTTAATGAAGATAACTATAGCTGCTAAATTTCTATGGTTTTGTGCAAGTAATGTGAACCTAATGATAACATCCATGGAACCTTTTGCCCTTTAAGTGGAAAAAAAAAAAGGATATATATATATACACCATGAAATGTTATTTTGATCAATCTACATCATAAAAGCATAGTTACAGACAAAAACATAAAACCAGTCAGCGAAATCCATATGCAACAACAGTCTCCAAAGTACAAAACATTACAAAATTACGTCTCAATTTAACATTAAAAACTTACAACAAATTCCCCAATTACAGTACAAATTAATCTAGAATCCGCAAATTAGCAAAAAGTTATGGGGCTTAAATGCAGATTGAGGTGTGGAAAGCATCAATGAGCCATAAGGATTTAAACATGATTGTTTGTTTGGTCAATGCAAATATTAAACATCCTGGTGCAAAATGGCAATAAAATATAATGACTTACAATACAGATTTCTATTTCATCAGCACACATATTATACTAAAGTGCAAGATCTTCTATTATAGCGCACTAATAGTCCCTAGGCAATACATTTTTGTGCCCAAAGGTTGTGCAAAATAGCACTGAGCCATTACAGAATAAAACTAAATAAAAATAGAACTAAGATGTTCGCCTAATTTAAAAACCGGTGTTAAAATTCCCATCATAAACAGAAGGTGATATAAAAAGTTAAAATGCATAAAGGTCTGGCTCCTGAGGCTCAACTTTGCCCTATCATTAAACTATCCTGGCAGTTCCTCTTCACTAACTTGGATGCACTTTGAATACCAGATCCATGCAGCTATGAGATATCTCGAAACAGCGAATACCACCAACCTGGCGCTGTCGGTCCTAAAAATCCTAACTGCCTGCAGGTAATTCCTGGTGCCAAATTCCTGCACAGGGGCAATAACCATTCAGGCTCTTCCTAACCATAGGCAGGGCAAAAGATTAGAATGTGAGGTATAGTCTCCAGGCGCCCTCTGCACGCTGGACACATGTCACCCACATGATCACCATTAACCCACTTAGTGCAATAAGCTCTGGTAGGGAGATACTGATACCTAAATTGTAGAAACAGTTTGGGAGCCAAAGGGGGTGTATCTCATCAACTGACCTTTCATACACAGTGAAATTAATATATTAATTACCATAGGTTACCTCTACTGTTAAGGATAGTTAAAGCAGATACATGCTCCCAGTACGCTGATTAGAATTCAGTTTTGGTAATGTAATTAGATTCCTCCGGCCTTACGCACAGCCTCTACCACCCCAGCTTTGTTAGTATAGTTCTAACATGTATTAGCCATGATACTTTTTTGTCACCAGGAAGGGACATTAAGGGGGTTATTACGAGTTCAACAGACGTTTTTCATCCACCGACGAACTTCCGATGGGGAGGTTGCCGCCACACAGGCTACCTCCTCGCTGGCCCCTTTAAGAGTTTCCTTCTAGGCTAGTAGGAAGAAACATTGGTTTCCACCCACCAGCATACTGGGAAACAGGCTACAGCATTATCACCGGCTCATAATCCAGCCGGCGGCAATGCTGTAGCCCGCAGGGTGCACTAGCACCCTCGCAATGTTCAATGTCTGCAAAGCAGACATTGAACATTGCTAGGGTGTTAGGCACCGGGGGCACTGCACTGCCAGTTGCATGGGCAGTGCAGGGGCCCCCATGTGGCCCTCTGCACCTGTTTTCCACCACCCTTTACATGGCAGTGTTACCGCCATGAAAAGGCTGGCAAAAAACGAGGTTGTAATCCCCAAGGCAGTGCTGCCTGAAGAGCTTTCCTGGAGGATTAGGATCTCCACCATCTCCAGATCACTGGGATCCAAGATCCTGTCAGAGCTGGTGGTCCAACCATCAGGGTTTTAATGTAACAGTCGGACCACTGCACTGGCGGTGGTACATACCGCCACCGTGAGTGTGGTGGTCGACAGACCGCCATACTCGTAATGACCCCCTAAATGTCTTAAGGGTTCCCTGTTTGCTCCTAGATCAGACAAAGTCCATAATCTATGCCAGTAAAGCACAGGTCTGAGCTCAGTTTTTCTGGAGATTTTTTGCGAACCAAATCAAGGTACAATGTGGTCAAGGGTGAACTCATGGGAAGGGAAAAAATGTATCTAATAAATCTATTTTCGGTGACTGTAAAGATATTGCACTTAGCATTGCCCCAAATGTCAGAGCGGTACAATTCAGCCTTCACATTGTAAATAATGATTGCTGGAGCAGCTCTCTGAAATTGTGTTTCATTAAATATCTTTAGGAGTCTTGTTTTGTAAATTAGCATAGAGCTGTGGGATTTTTGGACCTGCATAGACCAACCTAAATTTGGAGTAAGTCTTATCCCTAGATAATCAAAATTAAAAACTTTTCATGATGTCATTGTTGGAATACAGTTTACATTTATAGTTTTACTTTTTGGAGGGCTGAATTTAAAGGATTTCATTTTGGGGTTATTAAGCTCTAGCCCACACTTTTTGCAGAAATTATTAAAATCATTCATGACCTGCTTAAGGCCTTTAAGTGCTTTGGAAATCTGCAGAGTGATATCTGCAAATAGTAGTGTGGGCACTATCCTGCCTGCTACTTTTGGTGAGTCTCAGCCATCTTGGTCCATTTGTTCCACTACATCGTTAATACAGAGTGAGAAAAATGTGGGGGTGAAGACGCATCCCTGTCTGACCCCTGGCAGACTTTTTACAGGAATGGGTAGTTACGAGTGCTCACCTCAATATCCCTAGCATAATTGGCTTTGTGCAACCGAACAAGAATTACCAATAGATTTTGCGGAATGCCCATCTTATCTATGGTTGACCAGAGTATTGCTCTAAGGTCTAGGTCGAACGCTGCATGGAGGTCAACAAAGGCTATAAAGAGGCGACACCTGAAAACTGCTGTGGCCTTCAGGAAGATGCAGTTGAGCCTGAACAATTGATTGACCATGCTGGCCATACTGTTACCACTTCTGAACTCCGCCTGAAAATCAGAAACTACATTGTCTGCCTCAGTCCAGTTCAAAAGATGTACCAGAACTTGCTTGTAGGGTATCTTCTGCAAAGCATTGATTAAACATATCAGACAATAATTACTCAGATCACTGTGCAAGCCCTTTTTGTAGATTGGAATTTTCTCAGCTGTTACGCAAGTGGGGGGAATCATCATTCCTTTTAGAACAGAATTTGAAAAGTAGTTTATATAGGAGTCCCAGACTTCCAAATGTGATTTAAAAAGCTCATTTGGGATCCAGCCAGGGCCTGGTGCTTTTGAGGAGGAACTAGACCTAATAAACTCTTCTGTTTCCCTATACTCAAACATACAGGACGTTTGGGTCTTTATCCCTGCTGTCAACAGGGGGTCAATACCTACTCCTGCTGGGTCAACATTACCCGAGTATAAATTAGTAAAATGGGCTTCCTAGTCCTGGGGTTGGACCAAGTACTCTACCACCTTCCTGCCCCCACTATCCCTCTGTGCCAGAGCAGACCAAAACCTTACATTATTCTTGGAACTCATGGCTGAGGAATTTTCCCAGTCCCTCTTGGCATTTGCTAGCTCTCTTTTACAGTTTGCCCTGCAAAATACAAGGCTTGTTTTTGTCTGTGGCTGCCAGTAGAAGCCTCGTTTTCGCCACCCTAAAGTCATTAGTGTACTAGGGGGGTTTCTTCTATCTCAAGGGGCACACTTTCTTTCCTACAGCAATAAACCTCTTATATTAGAAAAGAGCTCTTCATGGGTCTTTTTCCCAGAGACAGAATGACTAATAACACTACTTGTGCCTTGACCTTATTCACCACTAACGCAGGGCCTCAGGATGACCATCCACTCAACCCCATCTAATGGCTTTCTCATTGTTGGAAAGCTCTGTATCTCTAGCTTGGGCACAACCCCGGGTTTGGGGGCCTTTGGCTAGAATCCTCAGCAATAAGATGCTAAGGGCACTGTGGTCACTATCAACTCTATTTTAACTACCATGTCCTGTACAAATGACCAGCTCTTCGCGCAGATTAAAAAATAGTTCATTCAACTGGTATGACCTGGTCTATTAAATGTATGTCTGCCCTCAGTGTCTGGCTTTGTTTTCCCATTTGCAGCTCATAGATTACATTTTAGAGTTAATGACAGAAACTGTACTGCCTTTGGTGTCCATATAGGAAGATCTAGATGAGGAATTCCCCAAGACACATTCTAATCCTCAAGAAGGGGTAAGTTGGAAGAAATAAGTGGTTCGGAAGGGGAATACATGTTGCCAGCAACTATAACCTCCCCTCTCCCATTCTGATTAATGAGGAAATTCTCTAAAATACTTATAGCTTTAGTTTCTTCATTACGACCCTCTACCCGATTCTACACATGAAACAGTATCAGGGAAGTACCACTGAGAAGAACCACCCTGACTGCTAATATGTCCAAGGAGGTCCTTTTTAAGACTCTTATCCTACATTGAAGGTTGTTCCTTAACCATGTTGCCAAACCTCACAGAGGTCTTCCCCCATGTGACTGTGTTGCATAGGTGCAAAAAGAAGTATACCCATTTTTATTGACAGGGTAGTACTCCTGGAAGAGGCAGATATCGTGCTCATTGATGAACTGCCTCCTGTCTGCATCCTCCAGCTTAGACCCTCTCCCTGTTGCCACGGCAAGATTTTAATAGACGTGTTGGTATAGTCTGGTACTTGAGACTGAATACAGGGAGAACCTGTCCTCTCCAATATATATGATCTATCTAAACTGCATGGGGGAGGCACCCCAACTCTCCACCAGGAAGCTAAATACAGACAATCCGGGTTCAATATAGCCTTCTCCAGCCTTCAGTACACTTTCTCTATCCATGAGTTTGCCTTTAACACTTCCAGACCCCCCTGAATGACTTGTTACAAAATCAACCCCAGAGACACTTTTTCTCAGTTAATCGATGTCCCACACAGTGCTATGCCTATACAGTCCCAGAGCTGCTAGTCGTGGGACATATTGGACTTCAGTGCTGACACTGTATTTAATTTGGATTTGGATGTCAGTGCTGCATATTCTCTGGGCATCCATGGACAGAAGCCCATCCACCAGGACCTGATCATTCAGGACCACTTTCACACTGTTGTAGGGATTACCAGGAGCCTAAACCCTCTCTGCTCTAAAAATATCACTCCATATGGTTTATTAGCATTTCTTTACTTCCCTAAGCCAAGAAAAAATGTTGTTGGTTAAGGAATCCCTATTCTCAAAATGCCTCTGTAAGACCTTCAGGAAATGTGACAGATAGAACTGGCCATGATCCGAAGATTGTAGGCAGAATGGTTGGGGCCCATTCAGTACTTACCCACTCTCCCCAAACATGATGGTAAAAATGGGGAGCCAAGTACATTGTAGGCACTCTTTAGTAATCTACTATGTGCAGCTGTCTCCATTAAGGTCCTGGTGGCTGGTTAGGACCTCTAGTGATGGGGGAGGGAGAATCAGCCAGACCACAAAGCCCTTCACTTGGGAAGAGACATGGAGTCTACAGGACTCGCATCCTTAACCTTGACAGCCTGGTTAGAACTAGTGTTACCACACTTAGGTGGCATCACCTTATCAATTTTCTCTTTTAGGATTTTCACAGCCAACCTCAAATCTCAGACCTCGTCCCTCAGACCCCAAATCACCTCCAAAAGTTTGACCACATTTGGTACCTCACTTGACGGAATTGATGACCACCCCCCCTCAGCTAGCTCATTTTTGCTATGATCAGAAAAGACAGAAAACCTGTTTTCACATAGTACTTCAAGATTAATCAACCCCCAAAAATTGCCCTCTATACTCCCATTGTCAGTCCATCATTTATGGAATGTTCTCACAGTAGTTGCAATAGAAATTGTCGACGAGTTCATATTCTTTACAAACATATCCAGAATGCTCTTCTTTGGAATTTTCTTCTTTGCAGAAAAATAATTTGTTTTAGGGTGAAACAAATAAAACGGGGTCCTCAGAAGGATTTAGTAACTCACCAGCTTTCTCTAGGATACCATCAATTCTATCCATGACACAGTTCCCTTCCACTGACTCGAAGCCTTTCTTCACTGTAGGAGGCATTGGCAACATCTACAGCCTTTCTCTTCACTATTTTGTTTTCCACATTTAGGGCCAGATGTAGCAAACTTTTGTGAGTCACAAATGGGCCGAATCGCTATTTGCGACCCCGCAAAATCAGAAATGGGATGCAAAAATCCCATTTCCGACTCGCAAAATGCTATGCGAGCCGGTACCGACTCGCAAAATTTGCGACCCGCTAATAGGAAGTCGCAATTTGCGAGTCGCAAACCATATGCAATAGCAACTCGCAAATTGCGACTAGTCGCAAAAAGCCCATTTTGCACGTCCAATTTACCACTAACTCAGAGCAGGTGGTAACCATTACCAAAGTATAAAAGGAGACCCAGAAGGCATCTGGGTTACTCAAGATGGCAGAGATATACCTGATAGCAGTTAGGAGGAGAGCCCACGCAGCCCAGCAGAGGAGGAGGAGGAGCCAGAGACAGGAGAAGATTTACAGAACAAGGCAGACACTCTTCCAGCAAACTGAGGAGGAAATATATGACAAATACAGACTTAGCAGCGCAGTTATACTAGATTTAATAGATTTACTCAAACCACAGCTAGAACGCCAGACTGTGCGCGGCTGCGCAATCCCTACGCATGTGCAAGTGCTATGCTCACTGCACCTCTTGGCCTCGGGGAGCTATCAGGGGGGTCATTGCTGTGGCAGGTGGGGTATCCCAAAGTGCACTATCAAGGTTCCTCAGGGCATTCCTAGATGCCTTACTCACACACATGTCCCAATACATATACCTACCCAGGAATAAGGCAGAAATTAACAGCACCAAGTTAGACTTTTACCAGATTGCCAACTTTCCAAATGTCATAGGGTGTGTAGATGGGACACATATTCAAATATGCCCTCCTGCAAACCTGGAATATCTTTTCCGCAATAGGAAGTGTACCCACTCACTCAATATTCAGGTTGTTTGTGACGCCCATTATGTCATCACTGACATGGTTGCTAAATTTCCAGGCAGTACTCATGACTCCTACATTTTTAGGCACAGTGGGATACACCAACGGCTTGAACGTGGGGAGTTCGGAGACGGATACCTCCTAGGTAGAGCTGTATACACCTTGTAGACATGCACACAGATCAATGTGCAAACCAACCATGACTTGCTAACAGTTTACGTTTTGTGCCCAACAGTGCATATGCAC
Organism: Pleurodeles waltl; assembly: GCF_031143425.1. Taxonomy (NCBI): domain Eukaryota; kingdom Metazoa; phylum Chordata; class Amphibia; order Caudata; family Salamandridae; genus Pleurodeles; species Pleurodeles waltl. The sequence continues at coordinate 662,514,320 of NC_090444.1, read as the reverse complement.
TACGGCCATGGATACTGACTCCGTACCTAACACCCAGCAATGAATGTGAGAGGCGATACAACAGTGCCCATAAGAGGACCAGGAACATTGTAGAAAGAACCTTCAGACTGCTGAAAGCACGGTTCAGATGCCTCCACCGAAGTGGAGGTGCCCTCCAGTATACCCCCATAACGGCTTTCAAAATAGTTGTCGCATGCGCTATCCTGCACAACATTGCCACCCGACGTGGCCTACCTCTCACCCCTGCAGACCCAGATTTGGAGGATGATGAGCAAGAGCAACCACATCGCCATCATGGGGAGAGGAGCATCGCAAATCAAGGCAGACTGAGACGGGAACACGTTGCAACCCAATACTTTGGAAGGTACGTGCCAACTTCTACCATACTCACCAATAGAACAAACACTCCATGTGTTAAGTGTAACGAACAAATGATTTAATATGTGCAAAAAAACCAAACTATATACAAGGAAATACTGTTCAGGGACTTCAAAATCCACCTGGCATGGGACACATTGCCATCATGTGCCCCAACATCAGGGACAGTGTCTAGCTCACAGCCTACGGTGGGCTCGGCCAGCCTGGCTGGTACCAGGTGGCTCAGCAGTGCTCTGCCTTGTACTCCCACTCCGTAGCACCATGGTGTCACCAGCAGAGACACTGCTGACAGTGGAGCCCTCCTCACTGTCTTGTGGGGTGTCACCTGTACCTACCCCTGGACACCTGCCGTGCCTCCATGAGGTCTATTGCATGGGTGATCCGGCCCAGTCCCTGTGCCACATCACCCGCAAAGTGGCCCATGTCAACCTGGAGGCTGACTCCTAGACAGCCCAGTTGTGTTCACTGCCAGTCTGACGATAGAGGAGGCCATCCTGTCCAGCCTTTGCAGCAGCTGGCGGGCCCTGCGCCGCGCACCCTCACTCTGCATTAGCAGTCCAGCCACCAGTTCACGCATTGACAGGGCTAGGTCACCAGTGTTGTTCCCAATGACCTCCAGTTGTGCATGCACCTGCTGCATGCTGTTGGCATGGTTCCTCTCGAAACGTTGCAAAACCCTACTAATCCGCCCTAACTGTTGATTTTGCAGGCGCTGACCCCGTAGCAGTTGTGCCTCCATTGGTGTTGTGGATGGAAGCCCTGACTCTACCTGCTGCCCTGCTCTCATCATCCTGCGTCGCCTGCGCAGCGGTGGAGGCCCTATGATGACTGATGTGGCACTCGGGCTTATAGCTGGTGCAGGCTCCAAGACCACTGTTGCAACAGGTGTTGCCAGAGAGGGGATGGTGTTGGTGGTGCAGGTGGGAGTGGTGGCTGGTCCTGTTGTCTCCTCTCGGGGCTGGCTGACCATTGGCACCTGGCTGCTTTGGCTTGTGGGGGTGTCTTGTGGGAGACCTGTGGGACATGGGGAAAACAATGTCAGTGTCTACTATCAGTTAACAACTTCCTAATAAACAATAGCCTATGAACTGCCTACTTGACTACATTGCCCATAATGCATCATTCTGGTGTTTGCTACTCTGAAATGGAGCTATCTTGGTTGTGCATGCCCCTGTGTACATGGTGGGTGGGGTTATGGCATTGATGGGGGTACAGTCATATCACATGGTACTCACCGGTTGATGGTCCGGGCTCAGAGGTGTCCAGTTCTCCAAATCCAGTTACAGCCTCCGGCTCCAGGGTCTCCTCAACCCTTTCCTCCAGGGGTGTGGGTGGTGGTATGGTAGATGGTCCCCCTACTGTGCCTCTCATCTCCCGGAGCCTTTCTGCCACCCTATCCTTGGTCCGGGAGCAGAGGTCGTACCACCTCTTCTTTAGTTCATCCACACTCCTGTGGCTGACCCCAGGGAGTTTACCTTCTCCTGGATTTCCTGCCAAATTCGTTTTTTGTCAGAGTCTGGCACATTGAGGGCTGCCTTGCCAAACAGCTCATCATGGTGCTGACAGCACTCATCCGTTAGCACCTCCAGCTCCTTCTCTGCAAACTTGACCTTTCTCTTCCTGGGAGTGTCAGCCATGTTTGCTGGTGCTCTGTTAGCTGTGCTGCAGTTAAAAAGGGTGTGGTCCTCCCTCCTCCCAGGTGTATTTGTAAACTTCCTGGCTGTGATGTCATCATCATGTGCCACGAAGTGTTTTCCTGGGTGTTCTGGAGTGGTTTCTGGAGTGTTCTGCAGCACCTGCTTTCAATTTTCAGCACAGTCGCAATTTGCGACACCCACTCGCAAATTGCGAGTCCTTTTTTTGCGCGACCGCAAAAAGCGACCTCGCAAACAGCGGACTCGCTATCTGCGGTGCGACTCCTGGTGCGAGTCGCAATTTGTCCGCGCACTTTCTACCTGCATTGCAGTTAGCGAAACGCAATTTGCGAGTCGCACATGCTCGCAAATTGCGAGTCGCTAATTTTTTCCTACCTACATCTGGCCCTTTGATACTTATAGAAGGCAGTAATAGGAGCTCTTGTGAACCACTAGCAAAGGGGGGCTGTATTCCCAGATTAGTTGCTTTGTCAGAAATCTTACAGCAAGAGCTTATACCTCATAAATATCAAGATTCTGATCTGCTTCACAGAACAAGGACCCCCAATTCTTCACTGTGTTCGTCCTGAGAGAGGATGATGGAAAGAACACAATGTTCCACTTCTGGTGTTTTATATATATGATACAGATAGTTAACTTAGAGCATAAGTTATGTAAAATCTGAAGCTAACTATAATGATCCTGTAACCTTTGTGTTTTATATATATACATATATATATATATATATATATGTATATATACATATATGTGTGTGTGTGTGTGTATAGGAGGCCCAGTTGAAGGCGTACTGCTGAAACGCTTTGGCCATTGTTTATTTTGTATTTGCGAGTGCCTGATAAAAGAAATAGCAATTTTAACCCCGTAGTCTTTTTTTTTAAATAAATGCTGAAGGAGAATTGCAGATTGTTTCATGATTGTGCATCCGTATCAACGGTCAATAAGGAGTCTAGTGACAGTCTCCATTAGGTAGTTACAGTTGGGATCTAGTTTTTTTTTTTAAATTACGTTTTATTACTTGCCTATATCTTTGGCACCGGTTGACTAATCTTCCCAAACCTTTCTAAAAAGATACAACGCTTCCATCAGCTGCTGTCTAGGAAGTTTCAGGGTGATCTGTCGAGGAGGGGCTGAGAAAAAGGGGGTGTCCCAAACAGATTTTCTCCATGTTAATTTCCATGGGGATTTTGAACAGAAATAGCAGTGGAACCACTGGGTGGATTTACACCATATTTGGCAGAAAGCTAGCTTTTGGTCCAGAAAGCAACATTTTTGTTATTTGGTGTAAATCCATTCAGTAGTTTTTGAAATAATGAAGAAAAAACAAATTTGCATATATAAGAACATGAAGGCTTCCCGATCTTGTGCTGAGATCTGGTTGGCTGCCAACACTTCAACAAGGAAGTGTTGGCAGCCATTTTAGTACTCGGCTTCAGTTCATGGAGCCATACACGGCCCTGGGGACTGACACCCCCAAGGCTGGGTCCTGCTATGTCCCAGGGTGCCCTCCCCACGGCATAGCTTTTTGCTGTGACTTGGAGAGAGCTTTAACAGCTCCCGCCAAGTCAGAGCAACCACTCGGGTTCCAGCAAGTGAAAGCTGTCAAACAGCTTTTGCTTGCTGGAAGCAGAGGTTTCCTTTGTGTCCCTGCCTGCAGAGATGTGGGGGTTAGGACCTCTAGTGATGGGGGAGGGAGAATCGGCCAGACCACAAAGCCCTTCACTTGGGAAGAGACATGGAGTCTACAGGACTCGCATCCTTAACCTTGACAGCCTGGTTAGAACTAGTGTTACCACACTTAGGTGGCATCACCTTATCAATTTTCTCTTTTAGGATTTTCACAGCCAACCTCAAATCTCGGACCTCGTCCCTCAGACCCCAAATCACCTCCAAAAGTTTGACCACATTTGGTACCTCACTTGACGGAATTGATGACCACCCCCCCTCAGCTATCTCACCCCTGCAGACCCAGATTTGGAGGATGATGAGCAAGAGCAACCACATCGCCATCATGGGGATAGGAGCATCGCAAATCAAGGCAGACTGAGACGGGAACACGTTGCAACCCAATACTTTGGAAGGTACGTGCCAACTTCTACCATACTCACCAATAGAACAAACACTCCATGTGTTAAGTGTAACGAACAAATGATTTAATATGTGCAAAAAAACCAAACTATATACAAGGAAATACTGTTCAGGGACTTCAAAATCCACCTGGCATGGGACACATTGCCATCATGTGCCCCAACATCAGGGACAGTGTCTAGCTCACAGCCTACGGTGGGCTCGGCCAGCCTGGCTGGTACCAGGTGGCTCAGCAGTGCTCTGCCTTGTACTCCCACTCCGTAGCACCATGGTGTCACCAGCAGAGACACTGCTGACAGTGGAGCCCTCCTCACTGTCTTGTGGGGTGTCACCTGTACCCCTGGACACCTGCCGTGCCTCCATGAGGTCTATTGCCGGCCCAGTCCCTGTGCCACATCACCCGCAAAGTGGCCCATGTCAACCTGGAGGCTGACTCCTAGACAGCCCAGTTGTGTTCACTGCCAGTCTGACGATAGAGGAGGCCATCCTGTCCAGCCTTTGCAGCAGCTGGCGTCCCTGCGCCGCGCACCCTCACTCTGCATTAGCAGTCCAGCCACCAGTTCGCGCATTGACAGGGCTAGGTCACCAGTGTTGTTCCCAATGACCTCCAGTTGTGCATGCACCTGCTGCATGCTGTTGGCATGGTTCCTCTCGAAACGTTGCAAAACCCTACTAATCCGCCCTAACTGTTGATTTTGCAGGCGCTGACCCCGTAGCAGTTGTGCCTCCATTGGTGTTGTGGATGGAAGCCCTGACTCTACCTGCTGCCCTGCTCTCATCATCCTGCGTCGCCTGCGCAGCGGTGGAGGCCCTGTGATGACTGATGTGGCACTCGGGCTTATAGCTGGTGCAGGCTCCAAGACCACTGTTGCAACAGGTGTTGCCAGAGAGGGGATGGTGTTGGTGGTGCAGGTGGGAGTGGTGGCTGGTCCTGTTGTCTCCTCTCGGGGCTGGCTGACCATTGGCACCTGGCTGCTTTGGCTGGTGGGGGTGTCTTGTGGGAGACCTGTGGGACATGGGGAAAACAATGTCAGTGTCTACTATCAGTTAACAACTTCCTAATAAACAATAGCCTATGAACTGCCTACTTGACTACATTGCCCATAATGCATCATTCTGGTGTTTGCTACTCTGAAATGGAGCTATCTTGGTTGTGCATGCCCCTGTGTACATGGTGGGTGGGGTTATGGCATTGATGGGGGTACAGTCATATCACATGGTACTCACCGGTTGATGGTCCGGGCTCAGAGGTGTCCAGTTCTCCAAATCCAGTTACAGCCTCCGGCTCCAGGGTCTCCTCAACCCTTTCCTCCAGGGGTGTGGGTGGTGGTATGGTAGATGGTCCCCCTCCTGTGCCTCTCATCTCCCGGAGCCTTTCTGCCACCCTATCCTTGGTCCGGGAGCAGAGGTCGTACCACCTCTTCTTTAGTTCATCCACACTCCTGTGGCTGACCCCAGGGAGTTTACCTTCTCCTGGATTTCCTGCCAAATTCGTTTTTTGTCAGAGTCTGGCACATTGAGGGCTGCCTTGCCAAACAGCTCATCATGGTGCTGACAGCACTCATCCGTTAGCACCTCCAGCTCCTTCTCTGCAAACTTGACCTTTCTCTTCCTGGGAGTGTCAGCCATGTTTGCTGGTGCTCTGTTAGCTGTGCTGCAGTTAAAAAGGGTGTGGTCCTCCCTCCTCCCAGGTGTATTTGTAAACTTCCTGGCTGTGATGTCATCATCATGTGCCACGAAGTGTTTTCCTGGGTGTTCTGGAGTGGTTTCTGGAGCGTTCTGCAGCACCTGCTTTCAATTTTCAGCACAGTCGCAATTTGCGACACCCACTCGCAAATTGCGAGTCCTTTTTTTGCGCGACCGCAAAAAGCGACCTCGCAAACAGCGGACTCGCTATCTGTGGTGCGACTCCTGGTGCGAGTCGCAATTTGTCCGCGCACTTTCTACCTGCATTGCAGTTAGCGAAACGCAATTTGCGAGTCGCACATGCTCGCAAATTGCGAGTCGCTAATTTTTTCCTACCTACATCTGGCCCTTTGATACTTATAGAAGGCAGTAATAGGAGCTCTTGTGAACCACTAGCAAAGGGGGGCTGTATTCCCAGATTAGTTGCTTTGTCAGAAATCTTACAGCAAGAGCTTATACCTCATAAATATCAAGATTCTGATCTGCTTTACAGAACAAGGACCCCCAATTCTTCACTGTGTTCGTCCTGAGAGAGGATGATGGAAAGAACACAATGTTCCACTTCTGGTGTTTTATATATATGATACAGATAGTTAACTTAGAGCATAAGTTATGTAAAATCTGAAGCTAACTATAATGATCCTGTAACCTTTGTGTTTTATATATATACATATATATATATATATATATATATATGTATATATATATATATGTGTGTGTGTGTGTGTATAGGAGGCCCAGTTGAAGGCGTACTGCTGAAACGCTTTGGCCATTGTTTATTTTGTATTTGCGAGTGCCTGATAAAAGAAATAGCAATTTTAACCCCGTAGTCTTTTTTTTTAAATAAATGCTGAAGGAGAATTGCAGATTGTTTCATGATTGTGCATCCGTATCAACGGTCAATAAGGAGTCTAGTGACAGTCTCCATTAGGTAGTTACAGTTGGGATCTAGTTTTTTTTTTTAAATTACGTTTTATTACTTGCCTATATCTTTGGCACCGGTTGACTAATCTTCCCAAACCTTTCTAAAAAGATACAACGCTTCCATCAGCTGCTGTCTAGGAAGTTTCAGGGTGATCTGTCGAGGAGGGGCTGAGAAAAAGGGGGTGTCCCAAACAGATTTTCTCCATGTTAATTTCCATGGGGATTTTGAACAGAAATAGCAGTGGAACCACTGGGTGGATTTACACCATATTTGGCAGAAAGCTAGCTTTTGGTCCAGAAAGCAACATTATTGTTATTTGGTGTAAATCCATTCAGTAGTTTTTGAAATAATGAAGAAAAAACAAATTTGCATATATAAGAACATGAAGGCTTCCCGATCTTGTGCTGAGATCTGGTTGGCTGCCAACACTTCAACAAGGAAGTGTTGGCAGCCATTTTAGTACTCGGCTTCAGTTCATGGAGCCATACACGGCCCTGGGGACTGACACCCCCAAGGCTGGGTCCTGCTATGTCCCAGGGTGCCCTCCCCACGGCATAGCTTTTTGCTGTGACTTGGAGAGAGCTTTAACAGCTCCCGCCAAGTCAGAGCAACCACTCGGGTTCCAGCAAGTGAAAGCTGTCAAACAGCTTTTGCTTGCTGGAAGCAGAGGTTTCCTTTGTGTCCCTGCCTGCAGAGATGTGGGCAGGGAAACAGAGGAAACCATTGCTCTCATAGACAGGGAGCTGCATCTTTAGCAGCTCCCTGTCTGTGACAACAATGCTGGCTCCCTCAGGAGGCATGAAGCCAGCTTGGACTATAGGGGCCTTGTGCCACCGTTGCATCACAAAAAGTAGCGGTGAAATGGCCTAAAAAATATGGACCTATTGTATCACTAAGAACAAGTGTAGCAAATGTATTCAGCAGGAAAGTGGTAAGGGTGTTGTATATTACGGCTGGTGCGTTTTTTAGAACACTTTCTCAAATATAATAATAAAGCATGGGTTGGTAGAGCAGTTTCATTTGTATACACCATGTTTTCCATTGAAATGGCCCCAAAATTTGCTAAGATGTACAATATTACTGATAAAAAGTAGGCCCGTGTGGAACTCGTGGAGTTTCATTCCGTAAAATTCTGCAGTGTTACATAACAACTCAGCAAGATTCTGCAGATTTCCTTGAGCAGTCAGATCTCAGTGATGTTGTGCTGCTTGCACTGATTTTTATCACCAGGAGCGTGTTCCATGCAGTAAAAACAGGGCAAATGACACCACATGGCACACCAGAAGGCGTTGCTTCTTTCTGCCGCTTGAGTATATTTTGTACTCGAGTGTCAGCTTTCTCAACGCAAAAGGCCACAACCTAATGCGACTGCCTGCATTGAAAAGTCACACTGGGAGACGTTCTAGAGCTAGGGGATACAAATGTTTGCTTGCCAATTTAACGTTTGTGAGCCAGCAATGAGAACAAACTCCGCCACACTGCAGGAGTGTGGAGTGGGCAAAACTCGGCAAACTCCGTCGGAGCAGAATTTTTCCCTGACCCCCACTAAAAGTCACAAACGATAATGTGCGCAAATTGGCTTTCAGGAAGTAGGTATGTCAGGAATTATTTTACCCTATTAAATCTTTGTTTCATCACTATTTAAACTGAAAAAATAATTGTGTGGAATTTGTGCTTTCCGAACTGCTGATTGATACAGTTCATTTGCATGTGTTTAGATATTGTTCTATGTTAGAAAAAAATTACATCTCACTTTGCAGTCAGAGAAAATAAACACTAGTCTTCAGTTAAAAGAGTAAACAGCCAATTGCCAGAGATGATGTCGGACATTTGACCTTTGTCTTTGAAGCACAGCCAATGTTACAAGATAAAAACAAAATGTTAAGGCATCTTTATTGCTCACTCACCTTCTGAACTTTAGCATGGTTATTTTAGTACTATAGGAAAGCTGTGACAAGTAACTTTTGAATTAAACAAGCCAGGACAGCAAAAAGTTCACTTATCAATTCATCTTCCACAAAGGACCTGAAACAATGATTAGCAGACATTGACATGGGAAAGACTATAAAAGCAAAAATAAGGAAACATCATGTGCATAAACTCTGAGAACATTTCGAAAATCAAACCTCTCAAAACTATCATTCTGTTTCATCTGTATGATTGGAGCACTACTTAATTTGTAAAGAAATAAGTACTGGGGACCAAATTTTTGCCCAGTATCCCGATGCAGCTATATCAAAGGCTGTGGTGCCAAATATGAAGGACACATAAGGGCGTATTTGTGAAAAAGTGGTGCAGTGCAACGCAGCAACTCACCTTCCTGCGCAAAAACCACCCCGAGAGACTTTATCCTCTTTCCATGTGTGCAACACAATGCAGTACACATAGAAAGAGGAAAAACATGGATGAATAAAGATATTTCTCCTCTTAAAACCCAGTAGCATAACAATAGCCCCTGCAGCCTTCGTGGTGCAGAGGGGGCCCGTGCTCCAAGGGGGTCCCTCTGGCATAGGTGGCAGGCCCCTACCCAGAGAACTCCTAACTGGATCAAGAGTGTGTGGGGTCCCCTCGATACATTTTGCAGTGGGGGCCCCCTCAAGTTTCATTATACCACTGGTTACGCCTCTCCTGGAGAGGTGTATCTTTTTGGCTCATTCCCAGGCTTCCCTGTTCCAGGCATCTGGGAATGCATCAAAATTCATCAATGTTGCACGGGACCACCCATGCAGCACCCATGGAAAAAACTCCCTGGTACAGAAAAATGCAACATAGTGATTTGCATCATGTTATATTACTTGAAATTTATGAAGCCACGCTGGGCCACACAAGTGGCCTTGCATGGCTTCATAAATCTCATTTTTAATTTGCGTTACACTTGCACCATGTTTTGTGGTGCAAGAGTGACACAAAGGGGCTCAAAAAATATGCCCCATAGTCTTGATTCTACCTTGTGTCTCATTAATCCACCACCAGACCCCACCCCAAGTCATTTTATCACACTCTTACATGTTCTGCTTTTCCCTTTCTCACTTTTTTTTGTCTTTCTCATTCTCTTTCCTCCTTTTTAAAAGTTTCCCTCTCTCTTGCTCTGGGTAAAACGGGGTTAACGGGTGACATTCCTATGCATTAGATATGTAATTATAACGAAACTACACTTTTAACCTGGCTTACTCTTGGGTGGCTGTCCTTGCACTGAAGGATGCGCCTCAAGTTCAGATCTCACAAGAGGCATTGTTGGCTGCCTTTGCACCACTGTGAAATACTTAAGACCATGCTGAAATATCTCTTTTAGCCCAAGTGATTCCTTACTTGCGCTCAACTCTTGCTAAATCTAATGCAGCACAATTTTTCCATTCACGCAATTGAGTTGCAAGAGTATTATTCAATTGTATGTAAATAATAATCACATTAGCAGAAATTATTTCAAGTGAGTCATTACTGATTAATGAATAGTCTCCGAGTTAAGTACCATAAAACATAAAAACAATTTGCAGCTTAAGCTCAGTGGCTTAAGAAGACCGCGTTATTTATGAACAAACCTGTAAGAATAAAAACCTGCACCAACCAGTGAGCATGGTTAATGAAAAGAGGTGTTTTTTTATGGGTCTATTTTTATTGAGTTGGGATGACTTTCATCAGTAAGTTTATATGAATATGCGAATAAATCTAACACTAATTAATGTGCTTTATATGGTAAGGGAACTATCACTATATACAATGTTTGATATAATGTATGGGATTCTGTAATCCCTGCATAAACAGCAGTTTCTACTTTTTTTAATAATTGGCGATTTGTGACTCACCAAGTCACCAGTTATAAAGAAAAGTGTCAGAACTCAACTTTTGTAAGTTATTACAGCCAAGTTCTGATATCACAATGCCTGCTGCCAGAGCCAACAGCCAAGGTGAAAGAATGGCCAGGTCACAGAATATAACTGAGGCAGCCATTTAAAGCAACAAACAGAACATTGCTTTTCTTTCTTCTGCTTTATTTTAATAGGTTGAAATGACAAGCAAAGAGAATATGTTTATTTTTTGCACTCCTTAGAAAAAAACTAGAATCTTTCTGCATTTTTCTAAACTTTTCAACTTACTGCGGCTTTTTTTTTTTTTAAACTGACTTGTATTCAACTGTTTCTAATATATGTTTGCAAACAATATCTAACAGGTAATTAATGTGCTTAATTTTGCACTAGGGGTTTTATTTTCATCCTCTCTGTCATTTCTGTGACATCACATTGGTTTGACTGTGATTGAAATATGCTGCCAATGTTAGCTCCTTTCGGACACTTTCATTCAACAATGGAAGGTCCATGTGACCAGTGGAGAGTCCTCTTTAATGACTACACTAAGCTGCTGAGGTATGGATATCTTAGCTGCATCACGTAGTAGCAGAACAAGAATGGTTTGTCAGTGAGGTACGGGGAGCTAGAATGGTCCACAACAAGATATCTAAATTGCCCAAGTCCAGCCCATGTCTCAAAAGCCCATGGTACAGTTTGGAGTCTCAGCAGTTTTTCAACTGTTCTGAAGGAGGATGCAGTGTCTGAGGAGTGAGTATAATTAAGATTATGTGTTACTTATTGTTTATATCAGACTTGCAGTGTTGTGCGGACATTGTGGTCCAGATTTGAGAGGACCTAGTGCCTCTTTGCGCCACATTAGCGTCATTTTTTTACACTAATGTGGCCCAATGAGCCCAAAATCACCATGCCAGATTTACAAAGTTTACATGCATTGCACCACATGCAAGGTGGGGCATTGCTCATTATGGGGGGGGAGCGCGAAAAAATAGCACCAACAAATCTAAAAGATTTCTTTGTGCCATTTGTTTCACCATTTTTAACGCCTGCTCACAGCAGGTGTTAAAAGGGGGGCACACCATTGGTTACAATGGCCCCTATGTACTTTTTAGGGTTAGTGGCAACATTTTGGCACTAACCCTGAAAAGTACATCAATAGCATAAAAAATGATGATGCTATTGCCTCCTACCCTACGCTATGGTGTGCAGTATTTTATATTCGTTGCACACATGGTGGCAGGAGGGGGTGCTAAGGGGCGCAAGAAAAGTAGCCCTGCACTGGGTGCAGGACCATGTTTCTTAAATCTGCCCCTGTATGTTTTGTGTTGTAGAATGTTGCTAAGTTGTGTAAATGCATATGCACTAAGTGTTGAGAAGTTGAATTTGTTATCGGACTCATTCCAGTCTTAGGTCCCGGGATAGATAAGAAGTATATTATAGTTGAACTCGTCTGTGAAGGTTTGTGTTGTCATTTTGTGAGATATCAATGGCTGCACAAATAAGATAGGGACTTCTAACTGACTGTTGTGAGTGACTTAATAGTGACTGGTACTGATTGATCCTGTTGTGTGAAGGAGAAGCCCCACTAGTCAGAGTGATTTCCTGCGGGTTGAGATTTCACTTCCGTGTGTGTTAACATTGGAAAGTGTTATTCGTCAGTATCCCCTTGAATAAGTGATTTCTTTAAACTTCTTTAGTGGAGCAGACAAGAGTTATTTGTTTGTTTTGCCTACTTTGGTGTTTTTGTAAATGTTTGCTTGCTTGTGAAGGAATTGTAAAGGAGGTAGAACCACTGAGAGGTGCTGTAATCCACATCATCAGGCACCCTGCTGATATTGGTTGGTTGGTTGGTGTAGGTGCCACACTGGTATTAGTTGTTGCATCTTTATGTCCCATACTGTGATATGTTTACATAGGGGTCCCATGCTGAGATTGGGCACCACTACCAATAATTATTATTTTGTGATTTGGTGGATATTGCAGCTTGTTTAAATCCAGATTGTTTTATTTCTAATTATCGAAAGTCACTGCAAAAATGAAATGTTTAAGTGTATTGAGAGATTTTGTGGAAGCTTCTCCCAAGGGTATGCCAGATCATTACCTAGCCATTAGGTTTGACCTCCACACATGTATTTGGCTTAGTTAATGGAAGATCACTTAACTGAAGGGTCCTTGCATTTTCCTCAATATAGTAGCTTTAAGTTGATTATAATTGAAAATTCGACACAAATATTATATGACAAGAAAGCCCCTTCTAGACCAGCACAATATGCGACTTTGAACTCTTGAGAGCATGCTGCACACAAGGGATGAAGAAAAGTACCAAAATAAGGCTAAAAGGACTGCTCAGGTTGGATAGGTGCTAAGTGGGTGCGAAGCAGCAGATGTGGAGCTGGAAAAGGTTTAAGGAGTTAAGTTGTACCCAGCATTGACAAAGAAAAAGTCCAAGAAAGAAAAAAATTCAGGGAGAGATGGATACTGATGCTGAGGATAAGTCAAGTACTGATAGTGACTCTGATGATGACTTTCTGGAGGATTTGTTGTCCTCGCAACCACCGCTTTATAATGTTATTCAACCCGCTGGTCGTGGTGGTTCTCCAGGTAACAGTAATGCTGGTATGGCAACAGTTAACCCTGCCTTGAAACAGACAGAAGGGCCTCCCTGGATAGCCTGAGTTGTGACCATCCCGATTCCGACTGCACCTATCGTGTCAGTCCTTATAACCACTGCCTCAATTATGCTAGCTCCCAGTATGATGACCCCTGTCATAACGTCTCAGATGATAACTGTCCTGCTGTGACTGCCCTGATAATTATGGCCCAAATGCCAGTAGTTACAGGAGTTGCTGCTGGAGTGCCTGCTGACACTAGTCCCCATGACAGAATTCACACGTAGTCATTAGAAACCCTGACACGTTCAGAGGAGCTGTAGCTTCAGAACCTACCTTAGTGTGCATGACTCTGGTTGTTCACAGCACTATTTTATTTTTGAATGTAGGAGCGATGCCCCAACTGACTGGAGTGTCTCCAGAAAGTGGGAACATAGAGGAGACGCACGATAGCCCAATGATTTTGATAGACCTAAGACCCGTAGATGTCTCCAGGTGGCTTGTGGAATTGGATGAACTTATTGAGTGAAATTTGGATCCAAAATATGTGGAAAAATATCGGGAAGATTAACTCCTATACTTGAGCAAAGAAATCACTCATTGTGCTGTACAAGCATATGAAAATTGGCAGAACTGGCAAGTGAGTATAACATAGACATTTCTAGGAGCCCTGCTTTACAAAGGAGTTTTAGAGGACATGTAAATGATGAGATGATTGTGAATATGAGGACTTCCAAGCTTAAGATACATAACAGATAATTAGTTGTAAGCATACAGATGTGGAGTAACCTGTGTAAGTTAAGAGATTAGTGGGCTAAAGAAGAAGAGAAAAGGAAGAAAAAGGAAGATACCAGGGAACTAAAATGGTACTGACACCTCCACCCGATGGTGGTAACTTAAAGACTTTTCCTTTGAGAAAGGTACATGGGGGAGGATATGTGCATGTGCCCTTGAGTCAAGTCAAGTCATGCTCTATTTACAAATCGATTCCCAAAGTTAGGGAGAATCCCAATTTGTGGTACACTAAGGTTGATCTATTTGTGAAGATTTCCAAACTTTTGTGGGAAGATTTGTATACCTTTTTCAACATTACATTTTCAAGTGACCAGTGGGCCGAATGCAAGGTGTCAATACAGAGGCCGAATGCTGAGCCTCAGAGTGTGGCTCAGACAAATGCACCTTCTCCTAAAGTGATGCAGAAGTACGAACAGGTGATTACCTTTCGGAAGGGAAAGGTCCAGCAGAAAGAAACTGATTGGTTAAAGATAAGTCAAACTACGTAGGAGGCAAAAGAATCAGTGCATGCTTTCTATAAGTGTTTTTTGCGTGTGTTCCGACCAGAAAGGGGAGACATGAGCAATTTTGTATAACAGTTTGATTGTGATCGATTGGCAAAGTAAGCCTTTGGACGAGATACTTTGCTGTGGTAACTATTGTACCGACAAGCAGGAAATGCAATAGAAAAGACTCAAAGAAAAGTTTATGCTGGCCTAGAGTAAGCTTCCACAGAAGTGATTTCAGAATGGCCTCTATATGGGAAATGGTGCTGGTGGTGGAATGCAAGACGTTGGATTTCAAAGTGAGGACAGATTATGCAGAATGGAAATGGTGTTATACAAGGTAGAGGTTTTGGTGTTCCCATTGATCCACATACAGATATTGTTGTGACGACATTGAAACAGTCTAGTCCAAGTCATTATTGTAACCAGTTGGGCCAATAGAATAGGGAGTGTGGATTGAATCCAAATAGGATGCCTGATGATTGAGAAATGCAAGCCATCAATCCAGTGGAGACGCAAAACATAAAGATCAGAGACCTCAGAGTCCCAATTTGTCACAGACCCCATTGATGGAAGTGCCCCCAGCCCTGATGGCCCTACAGACTATGGGGAACCCAAGATTCCATGAGAAGCAGGTTCAGAGAACTAATTCAGACCTTTTTTAGAAGCAAGCTGCATTCCAACAGTTCCTGGTCTTTGATACTTCTGAGGGTTATGGTTCTGATCAATCACAATGACAGTTCCTAAGAGGGGAGTAAGATAGTGTGCTTGGTGCATTCTTGGATGTAGACCAGAGTGGTCCATTCGTGGAAGATGAGGTGAATGGCTGTGTGAATGGCCATCAAGTGTCCTTTCTTATTGACACTGGTGCTACCCATTCTACTGTTAGAACAGCGGAAGTCCCAACTCTACCCCTCTTGGGGAAACAGATCCAAGTTGTAAGTCTTCACAACAAATACACTGTAAATCCATTATTGGAGAAAGTCTCTGTTAAAATAAACTCTTTTGGAGAAGACCACCGTCTCGTGGTATGCAAGTCTCGTCTGGTCAATTTATTGGGCTGCGATGTATGGTATAAGTTAAATTGCAAAAATTTACTGTACACCAGAGGGTGTTGAGTTCCAGACTCATGATGATGTTGGTTTCAAAAATAGCTAGGCAAGAAACGGACATTGGTCTATTCATCTTGATGACTATAGAAAAACTGGCCCTTGATCTGAAAGACCCCGTAAACCCCGAAGTTTGGGATTTCTCTGGTAAGGTTTTTAGACTCATTAAGGGTGTCGAGCCTGTTTGTAGTACTGTTAAACACAATCCTGAATACCCGGAATGCCACAATATAATCTCACACCAGATGGTGGTCAGACGTCCTCCAGTGATTGAGTCTATGATACAGCAAGGAATCCTAA
The DNA here is from genome assembly GCF_031143425.1 of Pleurodeles waltl. Classification (NCBI taxonomy): domain Eukaryota; kingdom Metazoa; phylum Chordata; class Amphibia; order Caudata; family Salamandridae; genus Pleurodeles; species Pleurodeles waltl. Next base: position 662,498,490 of record NC_090444.1, on the reverse strand, counting down.
AAGAGGTTTTGAGAAGCCCATGTAATTTCCCAATTGAGGGCCTGCAGAAACCGAGTGGCAAGTACTGCATTGTGCAGTACCTGTGAAAGATTAATAAAATGGTTGTTCTATGTTGTCTGATAGTACCGAATCCTTCTGTGATATTGTTACAGATTCTGTGTGAGGCCAAATGGTAAACAGTTGTTCACTTGTGCCAAGAGTTTTTTCCATCCCATTGCATGAAGAGGGTCAATTTCTCTTCACATTCCATTTCTTAAATAGAATTATGGCATGGTGCTGAGTTCCACAAGTGTATACACAAAGTCCCTCATTTTTTAATCAGATCTTGAAAATGAGTCTGGAGACTTTGAAATTACTGTATAGCGTAATGCTTGATCAAAACATTGAAAACCTGTTGGTAGCATAAATGTTGCAAGAGGTATGCAGACAAGGTATTATTGCACTGGTGAATCATCTGGCCAAAAATTGACAAAAGTGTCCCCAAGCAAGTTGCAGTAATGCCAGAAAAAAGCCCTGTATCTGGAATATCATATTGAAAAAGAAGCGAGCAAGATGCCGAAAGAGGAAAGCTCTGCCATTTTGAAAATGTACCCTCCCACTACACAGAGAGAAGTTAGGATGTTTCTGGGAATTGTGGTCTACTGTCATCAGTCGATACCCACCTTTTCCCTAGTGGCAAAGCTTCTAAAGAGGTTGATGCACTCACAAGCATGCATCTGATCCAACAAAAGCATGAATACCTTCTTGAATATGAGGGAAAGTTGCTGTGAAGCCCCAGCTCTAGAAATGCAAAATTACAATAGAAAATGTGTACTATTTTGCAGTGAGAGAAACTGCTGTGATCTCTTAGTACTCACCCAGACACATGATGATAACTGAAGAACCATTGCTTTTTTTTAGGCTCCGCTTGACCCTGTAGTCGCAGGACGTAGCGGATGCCTTAAAGCTGTAGGGGCAATAGTTGTCAGCATTGAGCAATTATAGTGATGGCTCCTCAATCTGTTGAAGTACTTCTCTTGCACGCTAAGACCCAACAACTGACCAGTAGCAGACTTACGCGGTAGGAAAAGATCACACTTGAAGCTGAAAACATTTCCTTGAGGTGCTGCTTCAATTTTAACCCTGCCACATTGTTACCTCTGCCTGAGTCTGAAGCTGATAGTGTCGCGTTGGCTCTCATTATCCTAAATGGGACTACTGGATTTCTAGGTAGCAGGATCATTCACGGTGTTGGGGACTGAGTCTGACCCACTTGGAAGGACCTCTGTCATCCTAAATCCGGTTTTGCTCTGGCTAGCTAGCAGTGCCTCATCTCTCCCAAGGGGAAGGGATGATTGGGCAGCCGAGCGCATGACATCTTTAGAACTTCTCAGGGAAGTCGTGGTCACTCAGATCCAAACCAGCTCTCTCATTTACAGTATGATCTCATATACAAATGACAAAGGCAGTTGAAGTTTTATATATTGTTTTAATAAAACAACTGCATTTTAGATATTAAGGAGTGAACCACAATAACCAGAACCATACAACACAGTAGGATTGAAATAGTCACGAGGAGAGTGAAACATAAGAATAACGCTATCATGGTGTTAACAATTTCTACTCTCTCTCAGCAAGTTCTATTTCGAGCACAGCATGTTAAACTTCTAACTTGCCTTTCAGATTCCCTGGGAAGCCATCAACCCTCATACCTGAGCAAAGGCCTGTGATCTGGTTCAGCATCTGCAACGAGGCAGTCAGCGTCTAGTTGTGGTTCCCTGGTCGGAATCTCCCTCTTGCGTGTATTGGGACAAGGAAGTGTTTTTATAACTAACATGTCAGTGTGATCACAAAATGCCCCTACGCAAGAATGCCAAAGACTAAACTCCTACCACGTCCATCGGCAATGTACCAGACTGTATCCTTGACTGAAGCACAGAGTGAACAAGAGTGTGTTATTGAGAACTCCAGTGCTGAAGTAGGCTAAACAGTGTGATATAAAAAATAAAACAAGACCGTAGAACTGGTTAATTGAAAAATAACAGTACGAAGCCGAATAAAAAGCATTTAGAGCAAAGTGCACAGAGGCTCTAAGCTGCCAGCAAAGGAATAAAATACATCCAGGGCAAAGTGCACAAAGGCCTAAAGCCTGAAGCTAACGCGCAAAGGATACATAAAGCTGACCACACTACACCCTCCCCTTGTCGGTAGCAAGTGGTTCTAATAATATAAAAATATGCCCCAGATACAAAAAATACATCAAATATATTTCGACAAGTTCAGAGGACAGCAAAGCAGAAAACTAATTTAAATTGGGAAGCATGTGACGTTAAAGCCAAATTTGATACAATGTAAATTTAAAAAAAAAAAATCCAATTTCATAGACAGAAGCCACGGAAAGCAGGAGATCCTCCACTTCGACAGAAGTCAATATCGGAAAATCCACGCCAAAAACTATCATGGAGCAGGTGTGTTCCAAAGCCCCAGAACCATCCAGGGCGGCACCCCGTGCAGGGCCTATGAATGAGACAATACCATCTTCCTCCAGGAAGGGAATCTCATAAATTGCCTCACAAAGCAAACGCAACCGTAGTGTACAAGTCTGGGAATGAGCCCTAATCGGGAACATCAACAGATCAGTATCGACCACTGGGGGGCGCTGCAGTGAGAGACAGAGAGACAGTGCATGTTCAAACGAGCACAAAAGGCACCAAAACACGGGTTGCACACAATCCAAAACCGGTCGGAATGACAGAGACCAGTCACACTCCAATTGTCCCAGGAGTGTTGCTCCAAAATGCTGCATCATGTGTTCACGACACAGCTGCGCTGACGGGAGCGCCAATATGGGATCTCGTCGCAGTGGGACAGCCATTGCGGAAGGACAACAGCAGCAGCAACAGCAAAATACCAGCCAACAAAGCCAAATTAATCGGAAATCCCCCAAAAATGCTTCCGAAAATAGAATGAATAGCCGAATGTATTAAACCGAATATGGAAGAGAAGGTATGAGCAAAACCAACACCAACGGCTTTGAAAAAATGTGCAATTCCAGCAGTGCTGGACGCATTAAATATACGTCCCACGAGTTCACCAAAGTGACTCGGAATTTAAAAGGGACTGTATTTCCGCCAATGACCTTGCCACCTGAAGTGCGTAGGTCTCGCTAGCAGATGTAAGGGCCTCATGCTTTTGAAACAATAGAGCTTTTAGTCGACTCAACTTGTCGAAAATCACCTTGGAAGTAGCAATATGAGGCCAGATGTCCGCTACCTCCCTAATTTGAGTGGGGGGAAACAACACATTCCCGCAGCACGTAATGCCTTGGTGACAACGACCACGTAAACTATTCCGGCACGCATGCCACAACAGGGTTCACTGTTAAGAAGGACGTAGCTGCCGTTTGAAAGCACCTGGAAAGTGTTTTGAATTACTGGGACTGGAACTCCCTTAAGATAACAAGCTAACTTAGCAATCGAGGCATTACACGCCCCGTGCAAAGTCAGCTGTTTACAAACCATCGAATGGCTGACAGAAGTTTTGCATTCGCTACCGCTAAGAAAAACCTCCCTCATACCATTAAGACATCTGTATAGAAAGGGAAGCTCCCACACAGCATGTAAGGAACTGTCTCCCAACCGTTCATATCTACCCACCAGAATGTGCTTTAAACAAGAATTAAATTGCAGAGTGGAGATAGGCAAATTAATAACCCCGTGAATCAACCACTCAGCTGACGGAATCTCAGCCACAGTAAAAGGCAATTTCTCCAACTTTTCAATATTTAACATAACATATGTTGCTTCCTTCTTAGCCATCAGCTGTTGTTGACATGTCAAATTAAAGGAAATAAATATCTCCCTGGCACGAATGTGCTGCCACGGAACGCGACCTGCCTTCAAGGTCTGTAGAGTCCAACCCAAATGCATGATGGACCGCGTTTGACTCTGCCCATGACATATCCGATTTAGTAATGTCTATAGCAGAGGAAACAATGTTGTCAATTGTGTATACACGGTCTGAAAGGGTATGCATCCCATTATCCACAACAGACAAAGCCTGTATCAAATTTTCCTGATCAATTTGCCTCAACTGGGCCGCTGCCTCTTGTTGTGAAAGCTTCCAAATCTCATTATATACTTCATACAAAAAAACTTTTCTTCCGTGGTATTCTTGGTCCTGACAAGAAATATTGCAAGTCAGTATCATCAGACAGTAATGTGAGATGTGTCTTAACTGCATCCAGCGTGGATGACTTCAACCATTGTTGACAAAGTTTCCCCATGCTGTATGTAGAAATGATATCAGCATGTTCTGGTGATATGTAGCGAGGGTCTGCCCTACTAGTCCTGAACCCCCCCGAAGAGGTGACAAAACGCTGATGACACCCATTAGTGTCTATGGGCCACAATAACCACCCGCCCGGACGTATCAATTAAGTATTAAGCGTACCATTCTGGACCCAGTCTGTAAGCTCACTAAACGTGGCATTAAGATATTGCTGCCAATTTTTCAATTTGGAAGGGACAGGTATGCTAGGCAAATTCAAGTCTCTAATTGTTGCTAAGCCCAAACATCTAGTCTGTTGTACAGTGTCATTCAGGAAAATCATTTGGACAGGAATAATACATGCCCTAAACAATGTGTCCCTATCCCGCATTTGCCAATTTTTCGTTCCCCAGACACTTTTCAAATCAACAGTTTTGGACCAGTATTCATACCCCTCAACTGAATGTTTGGATACAAACAAATTTGAATACATTAATTTAGTATCAGTCAATAACATTTGCTTATTAGTATGCCGAGTAACCTTATAATAGTAAGACTTAGCACCCTATTGATGATGGCCAGAAAAATATGCAAATTTATCAGAATACGTTTTAGAACTCCCCTGTGGAGGAGTCGGGCAATGTTCCCATTGCATATATTCAAATATCGATTTAGGGCTACTAGCTTTATGAATAAAGTGGTATCCATAATAATTGTAGCAAAACATGTCACCATAATTGTCTCTAAATAGGTAAGCATCTTCATTTTCATAGACAGTATAATATTGCAATTCTGTCAACATAGAATCCACTGTCTTTACGTCCCAATCATCAGAAACAATGCCTGGTATAACGATATCATTCATTGACAATTTGAGAACATACAGTATTTGAATTATTTCAGTGGGACCATATATATCAAACATCACTCTGGAATCGGCACTGCAGAAATGTTCACAAAGGACAAGTCCCTTCGAACCATATGTGACGAAAAATGTGGTTTCAACACCGTCTCCACGTGCTCAATGTCAGAACGTTCAGGAAGAAAATCACCATGTATCACCAGAAAAAAGGTAACTACAAACCCCAGCCACAAGAAAAGAGTCATCACAGTCATAAAAAGCCACAGATAGTTCCAAGGAACAATAAAATATGTGTTTTTGAGCCAGTACAGCAGCCTGCGTGGACCCAGGGCTGGTGTTGAAGAGGACGAGGAGTCCGACACGGTATTATCAGTGGTGTTGAAGCAGCCCGAGGCAGTTCTCGCAAAAGGTGCAACCGTAAACAAAGAAGTAGATGGTGGCTCTCGCCTTGGCACGCTATAAACCACATGTTCAGTAATATCAGTAGAACTTACAGCAACTTGATCAAAAGATCCCAAATTATTCGCCGTCAGTGGAACAATCGCAAGATCAGCTTCCACCCTCCCCAAGCTCAGAGAGGAAATAGCGTCGGTGCAAATCACCTGCAGCGGGACTTCTTCCCCAGTAGTGAGAGGGATTCCGGAACTACTGGGTGTCCCTCTTGGTCTGCTGTGCAGAATCGGCCACATGTTGTAACTTGACATTGTCAATGGAAACAAAGCGATTTCCTTTGGCCCCTTGCAACGGTGGCAAAATTACAGTTCTTGTGCCTTGGATCCCTAGCACAGGGACAGGCACCCGATAGGAAGGACCAAACTCTTTTTTTACTGCGACCTTTTCACGCACCAGATCCCCAATCCTGGGAATCCAACCAGTAGGCGTTACTGGTTCATCCTTAATTCCTGTGGAGGCAGCACTGGCAGAAGAGTTATCTTCATGGAATTGTTGTAAATCCTGCAAAACAGTGACACGATAATTTATGTCAAAGGGCGTATCTGCCGTCTCCACACCAGGACCATCTAGATCAGGATCATACATTCGTGTTCCAAACAGGCACTCATATGAAGTACGACCTCCCAGGGACCTTCTGGGCAAGTTATTAAGTGCTCTCTGCGCTCCATATAGGTGGGCTAGCCAACTACGACCCGTACCTATAACTCTGGCCATTAAGAATTTGCTTTAATTCGCGATTTAAACGCTCCACGACAGAATTTCCCTCGGGATGAAATGGAGACGAGAACTGGAGCTGGACCCCCAACGAAGCCATGGTGTCCCTGAATGCCTTAGAGGCAAAAGCAGGGCCCTGGTCCGAATGAAAAGCCGCAACTGCATATGTATCGACAAAGATGCGCAAATCTTTAATAACAGTTTGAGCGTCAGCTGAGTGCTGTGGCCAGACCCACACAAATCTGGAGCACGAATCTACAGCAACCAATATATATTTGTGTGCACTATCAGGTGTCAGCAGACCATAAAGATCCAAGTACACACACTGCAATGGTTCATTTGATATTAGAAGGGGCGTCTGCTGCGGGCGTCTAGCTGTGGAAACTTTAATTTGCTGGCAGACATCACAACAAAGGACATACTGCTTCATCTCTTTATAGAGACCAGGCCACCAATAACGAGCCTGTAACAGTGAAATGGTGGCAGCCACGCCGGCATGTGCAGATGCCGCCCCCTCATGTGCTGCGGAAATCAATCGAGGTAGCTCAATTCTATTGGGCATTTCACATACACCAACGCCTGGTATTTTAACCACAGCGTTTAGCATACCACCCATGCAGTAACCATATTTAGAAGGGAATCCTTTCGGAAATGGCGTGCCATCAGCCGTAGCCTTTATGGCAGCCAAAATCTCTGGGTCTGGTTTGGAACTCGAACGAGTTACTGCAGCCACAGTGGCAACTGCCACTGCCGATTTTGCGGCTTCATCAGCCAAAGTGTTACCAGCAACGTGTATTCCAACGCACTGGTGTCCAAGTGTATGCACAACATGGACTTTAGGAAGCGTCTCCTTCAGATCCACAACCTTCCCCCACAGCAATTTGTGCTTAATGGTATTACCTTTGGAATCTCTGAACCCATTCAACCTCCAGTAATGTAAATATTCATTGAAAGACTGAACACAGTAATAGGAATCACAAACCAGCAATGTAAATATTGCCGGATCCGCATGTTCCAAGGCTAACAACAGAGCTTTCAGCTCAGCCAACTGTGCCGTACAGTCTCCCAAGGTCTGTGTATAAGTATGTTGGGGGCAGAACTCCCCCCCTCCATATAGCCGCTCACCACTGCACATGCAGCAGAATACTGTTGTTTAGTCCCAACCGCTGGTTGCGCAGAGCCATCGGTATACATGACTACCTGATATTGGTCAATAGGCAATGTGCCAGCGGGAACTGGGTACTCCATTTCATATTGAAGAAATTCTTGAGTCTGCAGTTTAGGGTCAAATATGTAATCTACATCAGTGGCTGTCAAAGACGTTGCCCATTGTATCCATCTCTGGTGTAAAGCTTTTGAATTAGGAACACTCACTTTTGTAACAGCCTCTAAGGCTGGAATCGGGGAAACGACAATGATGCGTTGGTCCTGGGCAAGAGGTCGTTCTTTAATCACAGCCATCTGTACAGCAGTGAGAATTTTCTCAGTTTGTGCAAAACGTTGTTCTGCAGCAGAATACAAGTGCGACTTGTATGCTATCGGGACTGTCTCACCCTCATTAAAGGTGACATATGTAAACCCAACGGCACCAGGTATAACCCTGATGACCAGATGCGTTTTATTGTCCCGAGTGTGTAAATGCTTTACTGCTAAGAGATCAGTTTGCAAATCTCGAAGAATATGTGTATGCTCATTCGTCCAAAATCTACTCGAAAAATTTGGGCGATTCAACTCGTATAATGGTTTTATACGTGTAGCGTAATCAGGAATGTAAGTTCTGCCAAAATTTAGAAACCCCAATAACGACTGGAGTTTCCGAACCGTATTAGGAGGTTGCAACTGAGCACATTTTTCAAAAAAGTGTGGCGCTAAGCTCTTGCCCTCATTCGACAACTCATATCCCAGGAAAATGACGCTGAGGAAGGCAATCTTCGATTTTTTTAAATTAAATTTGTAGCCTATTTCAGCAAATCCCACAACAATGCACGCTACCTGCCTTAAATGTTGCAGTAACTCGTCATCTGTCAGATAGATATCATCAACATATGATAAAGCTTCAGGGTCCAACTCGTGCAGAATTTCAGTTACACGAGCCGAAAATAGTCCTGGGCTATTCTTATACCCCTGAGGCAGACGGCAAAACTTTTTTTGAGAGCCAAACGCACTAAAGCTCGTATAGTCCCTACTTTCGGGCGCTATATTTTGGCAGAAGAATCCATTCGAGATATCTAATGTGGTCATGTATTTCTTACGCACTATATTATTCATGAGCGCTGTGTGAATTTTGTATTGCATACGTGCGTGTATGTCCATTTAAATGTCTGTAATCCACTACTATCCTATAAGAATGGTCTGGTTTAGCTACTGGAAATAAGGGCTTATTCATCGGTGAGACACAGAATTCAATTACTCCCTGGTACTCCAATTGTGTAAGTATTTTCTTTACCGATGCCCTCGCTTCAAATTTTATAGGATATTGCGGTTGCGGCTGAGGTTCGCCCTTTATCTGAATTACATTATAAGGTGAATCCCTATCCCACCCCACATTATTTCTATATAAGGCGGGAGCCTGTGCCAGAGCCCATGTTTTACTATAGGACTCTGCTAGTTCTCCCGGAACAAGTGGTGAGAATGAAGGTGTAATAACCTCCTCCCCAACTGGACAGTCACGAACAAAGTCAGGGGGCCAATCCTGTTCGGCCAGCAGAATGTCATACAATTTGACCACACGGTCCCAAAAGATGGCATTTACAGTGCGCTCAACGTCCCCTTCTAATTTTGAAGTTACTGTATGAACTCTATCGGGATCAGAGACACGCATATCTGCTGTTTCGACTTGTATGAAGTCATCAGTTGCTTTCACCTCCAGATGCTCTAGAAGATTCCGGCGAACTATTGTGACCTCTGCCGCGCTGTCTAACAGTGCTAACGCCCATGTCTTGTTCTTCAAGAGAACTCTCTTCTTGAGTGGCATGTCTAACTGAGACTGCCGCCACCTTCTTCTTTTTAAATTGCTGCTTTTGTTGGATCGGTTTCTCTTCTTTCTTGACAGAAACCTCCGTTGAGCGTTGTGATTCCTGTCTCAGTTTCACGTACTCTGGTCTCCGCTCTGACCGCCCACCTCTCTTATTTCTCTTTTCCGATGAGTCCTGAAAGGAATGAGATTGGTGTGTATCAGTAGATTGATATCTATCAGGCGTCTTTAAATTATCCCTATTTCCGAGATTATACCTAGTCTGCGGGGTCTCTGGTTGCGGAGATTCTCACCTTTCTTTTTTAGGTGTTTGTTGTTTTTTCTCCCAGCGCTTTTTGGGACCCTCAGGTTGCTGCTGTTTAGTAGTATCCTTACTATTCTTACTCTGAAACCGAGGTTTTTGCGGTCTAGCCCCTAGGCTATCACGACCGATACTCGAATATGTTTCCGCTATTATTCTCGGCAGTTCCCGCTCCTGATCAAGTTCCGGGACGTCACGAAGACGCATACGCACCGCTAGTGCCACTGCCTCCCCTTTTAGATTACTCAGTATGATGGAAGAAACTGTGGCAAAACTGCCAATCAGTTGCATCCCTAGATCTAAGGCTGGGCAGCCCCATATTCATCTTGAATTTGTTTAAGCACTTCCGGTAAATTAGCCAGTGTCGGTATACCGTGTGCTGTAGTGTAGAGCGCGGCAAACACCGTGCCCCATGTATTACAATGGTCCACAGTAGGAACCATACCAAACGGTAAACACATCGTCAATAGTCTATGTTTATCCTGAGGTCCCGTATGGGGAAATACTGCTTCCAGCGTATTAATTTTTTGCGCCAGCCAAAACGATGTTTCCTCTCGTTTTGCCGGTACTTTACCCATAACTGAGTGTACAGTGGCCGGATTGATACCCGGTACCACCGCATGTGGTTGCGCCGGAGCAGCACGCGCTTCGTTAGTATTTAATGTCTGCATTACAAACTGAACTAATCGTCTATATGTAGTTGCTAAGTCTATATATAAACGACGAACTTCAGCCACCGCCAAGTTAGCAACCGCAGGATATGGTGTATATGTAGCCAATAAAGGCCAGGTAGGACAATCATTACTCAGTGGACCCAACCTAACCTGTGCTACTGTGTGTGGGAGGGCGCCATCAAGCCAATTATGGTGTTCTTGATAAGATAAAGGTATCTCTAAGTATGCATATGCCCTGTATTGTCCAGGGACATTCGCAATAGTGTAATCATGAAAATTGTGTGTACCCCCATCAACTGCTGGAAATATGACCCAAGAATAAAAAAGCTCAGTTCTGTAGGTTGCATGGGCGTCCACCACAAACGTGACCGGACCCCCCTGGTTCGTCAGACCATTTGCTATCAGATGTCCTGTGAGCGGTTGTCGCATATTAAGCGCGATGTTCACTACTTGAGGATTCGCCATTATGAAAAACAGCACTAGGTCAAGGAAGGCACTCCAATATTGGGGTTTTCCTTTCAGAGTTCAAGCTTGAACAACCGATCACAAAATAATAGGATGTACCTATATTGTGGTGGCGGAAATCCTCAGTGCCACGGACGTCTCCGTTAACGGAACCGAGGAGTCAATATATATATGAGACCGAGAGAGTCAGACGGATCCGAAAATTAGAGCCAGACCAATCGTTGGCGGCGCCATGTCGCATTGGGCTCTCATTATCCTAAATGGGACTACTGGATTTCTAGGTAGCAGGATCGTTCACGGTGTTGGGGACTGAGTCTGACCCACTTGGAAGGACCTCTGTCACCCTAAATCCGGTTTTGCTCCGGCTAGCTAGCAGTGCCTCATCTCTCCCAAGGGGAAGGGATGATTGGGCAGCCGAGCGCATGACATCTTTAGAACTTCTCAGGGAAGTCGTGGTCACTCAGATCCAAACCAGCTCTCTCATTTACAGTATGATCTCATACACAAATGACAAAGGCAGTTGAAGTTTTATATATTGTTTTAATAAAACGACTGCATTTTAGATATTAAGGCGTGAGCCGCAATAACCAGAACAATACATCACAATAGGATTGAAATAGTCACGAGGAGAGTGAAACATAAGAATAGCGCTATCATGGTGTTAACAATTTCTTCTCTCTCTCAGCAAATTCTATTTCGAGCACAGCATGTTAAACTTCTAACTTGCCTTTCAGATTCCCTGGGAAGCCATCAACCCTCATACCTGAGCAAAGGCCTGTGATCTGGTTCAGCATCTGCAACGAGGCAGTCAGCGTCTAGTTGTGGTTCCCTGGTCGGAATCTCCCTCTTGCATGTATTGGGACAAGGAAGTGTTTTTTATAACTAACATGTCAGTGTGATCACAAAATGTCCCTACGCAAGAATGCCAAAGACTAAACTCCTACCACGTCTATCGGCAATGTACCAGACTGTATCCTTGACTGAAGCACAGAGTGAACAAGAATGTGTTATTGAGAACTCCAGTGCTGAAGTAGGCTAAACAGTGTGATATAAAAAATAAAACAAGACATTAGAACTGGTTATTTGAAAAATAACAGTACAAAGCTGAATAAAAAGCATTTAGAGCAAAGTGCACAGAGGCTCTAAGCTGCGAGCAAAGGAATAAAATACATCCAGGGCAAAGTGCACAAAGGCCTAAAGCCTGAAGCTAACGCGCAAAGGATACATAAAACTGACCACACTACAATAGGGAGGAGGTTGAGCATGACTGCCTCAATGCCACGGAAGTGTGTGGCAAACTGAGGCCTGTTATAAAAGACAAACCCCTTGCAGAGACTTATTATGTATTGTTTGTGGATGGATCTTGCTTGGGCGATGATGGGGGAAATTTGAGAGTTGCTTATACCGTCTGCACTATTCAAGGTGTAGTAGAAACATCCTGCATCCATGGTGTAACTTCTGCCTAAGTGGACAAATTGGTCACTCTCACTAGAGAATTATGTATTTCAGACCAATTGAAAGTTACCATTTTCACAGATAGTCAATATGGCTTTGATTTTGTTCATGACTTTGGATAGTTGTAGCAAAGTGGGTTCATAATGTCAAGGATGCGAAAATATGTGTGTCTTTCTCCAGAGCTTGGTAACTAGGGAGTTTACCTGCTCTCAAAGAATAACATCTTCTGATTGGACTGTTTCATGTGAAACCTTCTTGGAGAGGCTTCCATAACTTTCTTCTTTGCATTATTTGTGTGCTCCTTATAGTAGTTTAGCAGATTTGGTCCTGACTTAGCTGAGAAAATACTTTTTCTCAAACTCTGCTGACTTTCTCTGCCTGGGGTGTTGATCTTTATGCTTGAGTATCCTGTGCATATTCCCTAAACCTTGAACTTGGTTCATCTGATACTGACACCTTCCTCTTAGAAATCCCTGTGCATTTTCAATGTTTTATGTTGAATAAGGAAGCTCCTTTATTCAACAAATGTATCATATTTTGCATTTATATGTTATATTTTGCATTTTTTGCCTCATAATATACAAATTGAGACTACATGGTCATTTGAATTCATACGCTTATACCATAATTTACTACATTATGTCTAATTAATTGGAATGTAATCTTGACTAATTGTTTATAAAACCAATTTGGTTTGAACACCATCCTCTCTGTCATTTCTTTGGAGTCACATTGGTTTCACTGAGATTGAAATGTTCTGCAGGTGTTAGCTCCTTTCTTATGATTTCAGTTAATGATTAAAGGCCCATATGACATGTGGAGAGTCTTGTTTAATGACTACACTAAGCGCGTGATGTGTAGAGATCTCAGATCCATCACTGGTGATGTCAGCCATACAAGTAGGGAATAACTGAACCAAGCCATCCCTTCGCCCTTATGAAAAGGTAAAGGGATAATTGCTTATTTGGATCGAATGTATATTCAACAGAATCCATTTTTTCAAAGGAGGATGTTTGTCATAAGGAGGGTAGGAATGGAGGGAGATGTATGGTCAGTCACGAGTGTTGCCCTTGTGTCTGAGATTGTGATCTTACACTTAGGCTAAATATGCAGAATTTTATGAAGCCATGAGTGACATCTAGAGGGTGTGCAAGAGCAGTGGCGTAACACATGCCATTGCAGCCCCTGTGGCATAGGGTGGGAGGTCACAACCCTTAAAGAGGGCCCACTCAGCCCAGGCTCAATGAATATCTATGAGATTAGAAGACTCAGCCCCCCCCCCAACAAATTCTCCAGGGGCCCCTGTCATTTTGAGTTATGCCATTGTGCAAGGGCGAGAGTCAGAAGAATGCTTCATGCCAATGGCTCAATCATCCACAGAGTGATAACTGTGTATTTTCGTAAATATTTGCAATGGGTTTTCTACATTTTTCTGTACTTATACATTTTTTAGCTGCACTAACGAGGCATAGTTGGTTGTTTCATTATGGGTCCATACAAAATAAATTGCTGTTTTTATGTGGTGTTCTCGGAAGGAAAAAAGCACATTCTAAGAGAAGGAAAATAAATAATACATTTGGCGTAGGCGAGCTGGGTCCAGGGTGCCAATTTATAGAGGGAGTGTAAGAATCTGTCTACATTAAGGTCTTCCAGACAGCAGACTCCCTTTGATCTGGCTCCAGTGCTACAATTGGTGTTTTTAACACTCCAACAGCGTCCTCTCGTGTCCTCTCATCTCGCTCTCACCCTCTTCTGCCGCACACTATTAACCCCACCCCCACAATAAACATTTTTTTACCAGTATGAGGAGATAATCTGTGAGTGATTCACGTGAACTGGAGTGGTGCCGAAAGGTTTGTGTTCAGTGGTCAGTCGCAATTCAGATGTAGACTCCCAGGGACTGAATTCTGAACACAAAACGGGCACCCTGATTCTCATTTTTTTCACAAGCAGTGAGGGCACAAAAAATCTTTCCTCCCTGGATGCTATCCTGGCAAAGGCCACCTCTGCATTTAGTAGGCGTGGATGTTAGGATAGGCTTATGGATGTGTGAATTTACACTAGGTATGCTTCTGAATTTGTGCATGAGGTACAAGAAATCCTCTAACAAACACCCATCAATGTGTTTGTGAAGCACAATTATTAGTATGTGCAAGAAAAGCACATTGCAAAATATTTAGAATATCCAATTCAACAATCATAGACTTTGCATCCAGTTTCCATCTATTTCGCACAAAATTATGTGAAACATGGGTACAAGTATCAATATACAAAAATGGAACAAAAAGTAATAAGTATTTGAAACAGTTGCCAATTATCTATTATGCAAAACTGTAACCTATCAAACCAGTATTATTTGGGGACCAAAAAGGTTGAAGCGTGGTTATACATATGCATTTGACAATATATTCCACTGATCAGATCGCCATCTAAAAAGACATGTATATTTCCTTTGACGTGTCCACTTATTTGACAACTAGAACATTGGCCCCTAGCAATGGCCTTTTTAGGGTCGAGCCTGCGTTGCATGCGCTCGCGCATGCGTATCGCAGCGAGACACTTTAGTTATTAGAAAAGGGCTCGGAGCCCTGTCGACGTCACGTCAGTGTGTTTGATTGGTTCGTGGGCTTGCCTAGTAAAATCTGCTTGCTTTCATTCGTGGAAGGCATGCACACGTCATGCCTTTTCCGGTGGTTAGCCCTCCTCGAGCGCAGCGACCAAGTACAGAAAACATGCGAGGGTCGCTGTTTTCTGTCAGATCGTGGACTACTTTTTCTCTATTTTCCTAGCGCGATATCACTTGGCAAAATTTGAGCGCTTTACACAGTTAATTTCACTTTTTCGGGTTACGTACATAAAAGCACTTTTGCCGATAGATAAAAAGTCGGGTTAGGAGTTTACAACGCGATCAGCTCTAACATGAGCAAACGCGAGACCCGTTGCATTGCAAATGCTTGTTATGTTTGGTTCCTTGGACGTGGTAATATATTTTAGTTTTTTTGTGTGAATACATACCCCGTTACGTTGAGACATTAAGGTTGAATGTGGGTCTAATTCCAGTGGTGCTTCGCCATTGAGCAAGTAATACATAATATGAGGGAGTTAGGTAACCTTTTCAATTTGTTTGTTTTAAGTCTATTGAATTATCTCTCAGCCATTCGTCCTGATGAGGCTGACAAAGTACATGGGCCAAAACGTGTCAACATTACCCCATTAATGGGTACTTGTTAGAGGCTTTTTTGCCTAACTCATTACCCCTGCTTCTGTTCCTGGGTATATGTTATATATTTGTAGGTCTCTGCCAGACCGCACACTCGCTGTCTCTTTGAGACATTTAGTTTATACACAGTGGGCTTAAAGCTGGCCCACATCTTACCATTTGTTTGTTTCAGTTTCCCTCTCATTTCCTTCATTCCCGTTTGTCAAGCCATGTCTTCATCATGCCCTTTTTTTGAGTTCGGCTCTCCACAGGAACAAGGATCAAGTACTGGTGTCCTCCCACTGTGCCTGTTTTTGGGGCTACTTATTTTTTGGTGCACAAGCACTTGAGTACTTACAAGCTCGGCCATATAGCAAACAAACTACAGTGGCTTGAAGGGTTCTGGTTGTTCCCTCGATCCACTGTAAACTGCCCATTGAGTTGTCTGGAGGTACAGCGGTCGTTAGAACCTTAACTCTTCCACCGTTGTATCCTCGAGCACCATTCTGCTCTTCGCTGCCACAAGAGAGCTTCGTGATAGTAAGCAGAGAGTGTGCACAGTAACATACTACCTTTTGTGGCTCACACCCTAACTGCCGTGACCATGATGAGGGAGGGTCTTCACCTCTCCACCTCTCCTGCACAGCTTAAGGGGCCACGCCACAAGGCTTATTGCCTTTCCTGTTCTCTGCCACTGTTTCCCCGACCAGAGAAGTGATCTCATTCGGGGGTGACAGGCCTAAAATGTTTTAATGCTGCTTTGCCAGGCTCTTCTCCCACTTACCATTAATCGCCCAAATAGCGCCACTTCATTGTCCTCTGCAAAATGGCTAACTCTGCTTTGCACCCTAAATAAAAAAAAACACAAGCATCAGGAATTAATTCAAGAGAGTTTGGCAGGCGGTGGCTCATAAGAGCCAGCAAGGCTGTGGCAGGGTCAGTCTCTGCTCTGAGATTGAAGCATAGGCCCACTTCACCAACAGAGCACTTTTTATTGAGCACGCGCGCAGCACCCGGATGCTGTTTTTGCCTGCTTTGCTGTCGCATGCTTGGCATCTCGCCCCGTTCGGCGGCACATACACAATCTTCTCTTGCCACACACGTGTTCATGTTCTTTCACAGATAGCGAGGTGAAAGTCGTGCGGAGGACAGGCATTTCGATTAGAAGCACACATGGGACAAGTGCGGGAGCTATCCCAGATCACTTTACTTGTGTTGCTCTTCATTGAGCTCAGGAGGCCAACCAGTTAAACCCCACAGGTTCACTCTTGCTGAATGTTGTCACATCGCTTTTCTATGTATAGCTCTTTTAGGAAGTGCAAGTGTTTGGAAGAGGATAACGGCCTTTACTAAACTTTTTAGATTTGCTTCTGGGCGTTTTTCATGATACTTAACAAGATCTCACATGGTGTTTATTGCCCAAGAAATGTTAAATCTACAGTGAAGTGCTGTGTCCCTCTCGAAGCCTTTAACGTGATGGGCCTGATTTAAGAATCCCTGATTTGCATCCCTTAGCGCCCCCTAACGCCACCATGTGTGCTCCATATCTAGGATACGGCGCAGCATGGTGGTAGTTAGGGGAACTAGCATAAAAATGTTTGTTGCTAGTTTGGAGCTTTGCAGGATTAGCGTAAAAAATTGTTTACACTAATCCGGCAAAGCCCAATGAGGGCCCATTATAAATAATGATGTGCCTCTTTTAAACGAATGCTCTGAGCAGGCGTTAAAAGTGCAGAAAAAATGACACAGAGAAATCTCTTAGGTTAGCAACGCCCCAGGAGCAGGCATAATGTAGCGCATAGGGTTACAAAGTGGCGCAATGCATGCATTGTGCCACTTTGTAAATATGGTGCAGCGATTTTGGCTTTGTTCAATCAATCAATCAATCAGGAATTTGTAAAGTGCACTACTCACCCGTGAGGGTCTCAAGGCGCTGAGAAGCGGAGGAGGGAGGGGGGGGGGGGTGGATGGTGCTGCTACTGCTCAAACAGCCAGGTCTTGAGAAGTTTCCTGAAGGTGAGGAAGTCTTTGGTCTGGCGCAGGTGGGTGGGAAGAGTGTTCCACGTTTTGGCGGTATTGGGCCACCTACGCGTAAAAAAATTGCTGTTAATGTGGCACAAGGAGACGCTAGGGGCTCCTAAATCAGCCCAATGTCTTTTATTTTCCTAGCACCAAGAAACTCCCAGAAGCATGAAGGAGCTGCACTTTTCTTTGTTCTGTTTCTCGTCTTGGGGCAAGTAAAAAAAAGTACTGCAAGGAATTAGCAGATAGACCTGAATTGTAAGATGTAATTTTGAAACTTTATCTCCGATTTGTACAAATGGTGGCAACAGGAGAATGCCTTATATGTAGAGGGACCCGCTATGTTGGTGCAAAATGACATTACTTTTATTTAATTCCATGTGCTTGTCTCCCACTTTGAGGTACAGATCATCATTTTGGAAGAGCCTATTTGGAGCAGCATAAGTGGGAGTTTATTTTTCCTCTGCAACTTTAGATTAAAGGTAATGAGTTTGAAATGTTCAGCTTCTTTTATGGGGACGTAATCTGTGTTTTTCCTGACCACAACTTTTGCCTTCAGAGTGTGAACAGTTTCTCTTTCTGTTGAGATGTTCCCAGATAGAGTGGTTCAAAAGATTGTTGTTCTTGTTACATGTCCAGACTCATTGGCATCAGTGCAGTTTTAAAGATGCTCCTGCCTTGCGCACAAGGGGGCTTACTTACAAGCCCTGGTGCGCCACTGGAACTTCCCTTTTAATGACGGTGAGGACCGCACATTGCAGTGCCATATCTACAATGCCACATAAAGCAGCCCTAAGTGGCTTTTCATGGCCTTGTAGCTATGGAGTAAGGCAACCAGAGCAAGTTGCTGCATTGCCTCACACTGTAATAGAAAGACATGCCATGGGCATTACGGTGGGTGCTCCCACCTAACACCCATGGCATATGACACATTTCCAGATTTACAACATGATGTAAACCTAGGAATGTGTCAAAAGACTAAGGCCCATATTTATACTCCTGTTGCGCCGAATTTGCATCATTTGTTTGTTACGCAAATTTGGTGCAAACCTAACTGCATATTTATATTTTGACGTTAGACACGACTAACGTCAAAGTATAGGAGTTTGCACCATTTTTTGGATGTGTGCTCCTACCTTGCGTCAATGAGATGCAAGGTAGGTGTTCCCATCTAAAAAATGGTGCGATCCCCATAGCCCCATATTTATCCCCCGTGCTAAAATGATGCACGGGTGGGAGGAGGGGCTAAATAATGGTGCAAAGCTTGCTTTGCACCATTATTTAACGCCTGGGTCAGACCAGGCTTTAGGGGACCTGTGGACCCATTTCCATGGTTAAGCACCATTGAATGGGTCCAGAGGTGCCCTCCCCACACCCCAGGAACACCCCACCCCACCAGAGGAACACCAGAGGATAGGCAGCCCCATCCAAGGTAAGTCCAGATAAGTATTTTTTTTTTGCCATCGGGGGGCCTAACTTGGGGCCCCCTGCATATCACTGGGTGCAATGAGCATGCCCAGGGGCCACTTGTCCCCTGTGCTGGCCAATGGGGTGGTGGGCATGACTCCTGTCTTTCCTAAGACAGGAGTCATGTTTTTGCTGGTTGTGCGCCAGGAAATGATGCTAGTCTAGGTAGAGGCATTTTTTTGCCTCTAACTAGGCTTGCGTCATTTTCTGATGCACAACCCCCTCATTCACTACCGCCACTGCCACTGGCTAGCGTCTTCGTCTAAGAGGCTAGCCCAAGTTTATCGTCGGCTTGCACCATTCGCTAAATATGGCACCCGGCTGGCATTGTTAAATGACGCAAGCTTCCGCTAAACGTTTTGACGCAAACTGCGTTAGCCCAGTTTTGCTGCAAAACTGCATTAATCCAGTTTTGCGGCAAATACTATAAATATGGGCCTAAGCCTCCCTGGAGGAGGCATAAGAAAAGTGCAACAAGGAGAAATAACATTATTTCTCCTTGTTTTTTCATCGTTCTATGTGTGCTGCATTCTGCAGAATGTGTAGTAAGAGGAAATCATCTCCATTGATTGTTTTTGTGCAGGAAGGTGCTCCTTCCTGCACAAAAACAATCATACCTTCAATGCAGACACCCTTGCATCCTGGTGCAAGGGTGCCTGCAGTGGCACATGGCATCCAATTGTGCACCAGTGCTGTGGAAAAGAACAGGAATGTGCCGTAGCTTATAGAGCAGGGGCGGCTCCTCCGCTAAGGTGGAGGAGTGTCGTCTCGCTGGATTTTACCAAAAAGAAAAAAGAAAATTATAATAAAGTACAGTGCGTTAATATCATTTTATTTTTCCTTGTAGTGCAGGGCAGGGTGGGGCTGGGTGAGAGAAAGAGGACTGGAGGGGGGCTCTGTGCACACAAAGTGAAGGGCATCAAAACGGTAGTTAATCAAATACAATAAGCACATTGCAGTGAAGTCCTCGATCAGTAAGCAATTTAATAAAACTGTTCTTTGAGGCAAATACGTCTCCAAAGGCACACCTAATCTTCAATTACATACGACTCTAAAGTACTTACTGTTATCATTGATTTGTTGATGCATGTCAATACAACACTGTTGGAAAAAGACTCTACTGCAGGAGTACCAACGCCTTTATTGGATAGGCCAGCATGACTACCAACATTTGCCGAGCCTGGAGTTTTGTTGTCCTAGAGGACACACAGACAGCCCTGGTAAGGCTCTTGATCACCATGTCTAGTTGCTTTCCATTTAGTCTCTGTCTCTCAAGCTGAAGGTCAATGATTCAACTCCCTTGGAAGGTCATTGCCTTTTAAGGTAAAAGATTAATGGTTTACAGTGTCAATATGGATTTTTTCACTCCAGAAACCAAATGAATTAGTGGTTGGATACCAAGGGATATGAAGGTGGAAAATAATCTGTTCAAATGTACTTGTTTGCCACGACAAACACTTGACTCTTCCCCATTAACAAACCCATCACAAAAAAATAGACTCACTCCTTAGCTGCAAGAACCGCTTATATGCTACACCGGAGCTGGGTCTGGTGGGTTTGTGGGTCTGTGAACTGAGAAATTGATTGCAAGGTGCACCATTTGACCTCCACAGGGCATAAGTTTGGACCTTGGTAGTTCCACTCAGCCTCTCATCCTTATTGGATTCATGAAATGCAGGCCATGAGCGGAGAAGCAAACAATTGTAACACATCTTTGCTGCATTCTCAGCATTGTTACAGATGACAAACAGAGCAGCACTCACATTTTTACAATTGCATGCTGCTTTCAGTTGCAAGCAGACAAATACCTGTAGGTGCAGTGTCGCCAGTTCTCTAGATCTATAAGGTCACTGCATTCGCGGCAGCCACCTATGGGGCAAAGTTATTGTTTTTTTCTGATGCCACTGCCCTTGTAAAAGTCGAGAATAATTTGATCAGGGATTTACTCAAGCTACCAAAGGGTACTCCCCTGGTTCCACTGAGGCTGGACTTAGCACTTAACCCCATAAATCAGATAGTGGCGCTGAAACCCCTACTGTATTGGGTAAGGCTGTGGGCAACAGAATAGCTGGCACCCTATAGGGACTCCCTCGCTGGTTTAATTTCTTGTGACCCACAGGTAGTCTCTCCCTGGCTGAAAAATATTAAATTGCAGTGTGAGCAATTGAAAATGAATGATCTCTAGAACTCGCCAGGAGTGGCTGCTGAGGGCACCAGGTAGACAGTTAAAAGAGCTTATTGGAACTATGCTCTGGAACAGATCTAGGTGAACAATGGTTCTGAGAAACTGGCTGGGCAATACTTAAACGTTAAATGTTCACTGTCATACCAAGCTTTCATGGATGAAATTTAGCCTCCCACTGCGAAGCGGCTGTTCCTCCAATTTAGGAACAGGTCTCTAACATTAAGACCCCTAACGGATAAATGGGATAAGCCAGGTTCCTCAACCTTTTGCTACTTTTGCACTGGAATAAAAGAAACGGAAGAGCATTTTCTGTTTTCTTGCTATCAGTACTCACAGCCACGCAGGAAATGGATAATTGCAGTCAGCAAACATCTGGGTGTTAGGCACTACTGGGAGGCCCTGAGAATTTTCAAATACGACTCGAAAGCAGTGATAGATTTTGCAATGGCAAAGTACCTTGAGCATGCATGGTGCATTAGGCAGAGGGGTCAGCCTTAAAGTAAAGCTCAATTCTGACTTTATGCTGGTTTCTCAGGCTGCAATCTTAGGCCCGTATTTATACTTTTTTACGCTAAACTGCGCTAACGCAGTTTAGCCTCAAAAAGTTTTGCGCCGGCTAACGCCATTCTGAAGCGCCATGCGGGCGCCGTATTTATTGAATGGCGTTAGCCGGCGCAAGCAGACCGGCGCTGCCTGGTGTGCGTGGAAAAAAAACACATACACCAGGCAGCGCCGGCGTTGGGAAAAATGGCGCTAGGGCGTCTTAAAAACCCGATTTGCACCATTTTTTACGACGCCCAGACGCCATTTACATGACTCCTGTCTTAGTAAAGACAGGAGTCATGCCCCCTTGCCCAATGGCCATGCCCAGGGGACTTATGTCCCCTGGGCATGGTCATTGGGCATTGTGGCATGTAGGGGGGCACAAATCAGGCCCCCCTATGCCAAAAAATAAAATAAAAAAAAATGTTTTTTATACTTACCTGAACTTACCTGAATGTCCCTGGGATGGGTCCCTCCATCCTTGGGTGTCCTCCTGGGGTGGGCAAGGGTGGCAGGGGGGGTCCCTGGGGGCGTGGGAGGGCAGCTGTTGGCTCATTTTGAGCCCACAGGTCCCTTAACGCCTGCCCTGACCCAGGCGCTAAAATCCGGTGCAAATGCGGGTTTTTTTGCCCCGCCCACTCCCGGGCGTCATTTTTGCCCGGGAGTATAAATACGACGCATTTGCGGCGCAGTCAGTTTTTTAGACGGGAACGCCTACCTTGCATCTCATTAACGCAAGGAAGGCGTTCACGCAAAAAAATGACGCTCTTTCCTCATACTTTGGCGCTAGACGCGTCTAACGCCAAAGTATAAATATGGCGTTAGTTTTGCGCCGAATTTGCGTCGAAAAAAACGACGCTAATTCGGCGCAAACGGAGTATAAATATGCCCCTTAGTGTCTATAGGGTTGAACACTAGCTATAAACAACACCTTTTTATAAATGTATCCCTGATCCTGTTGTTCACTGGACTATGACTGGGACTAGCCATGTGACATTTTGAATATTATTCTTAAAAAGAGCACTTTATCACTTTGTTTGGAGTATTCCGGTTAGATGATATTTTATCCCCTGTCAACCGCCTTCCTGCTCGACGCTCCCTGAGCAGGGAGAACATTTTATTTCCCATTCCTCTTTTTATAATATTTTACTTTCTTGTCATGAGCATGTGTGCATTCTATTACATGTTGTCCGCTTGCATCTGCACTTTATTCTTGGATGGCCTATAGGCTGTTTAATCACGTCTCAAAAACAGGATTTAATTCAACCACCCTCAGGCACATGCCCTGGGTGGGTGTTTGCGGGTAGATTGTTGACATAATTTGAGTATATTTGTCTTTTAAAATTTTCCATGCTTTTTATTGGATTATACATGCATCTTAAGGCTTATTACGTATTGTTTTTCAAACAAGCTTGGGTTGGTGATTGTATTGCGGGAATTGAGAATTATTGTACTCCCACGTTTGTATTTGTTCCCCTCATGAGTACATACGCATTTTAATATCACATTTGCTGACAGAATTTTATACCTATATATTATTGACTAGAGTTTTGATACTTCTGGGTAGATCTGTATGGATTTGTCCTTTTTAATGCTTTTTAACAGTTTTTGTGCACTTTTATGGTCTTGTTGAACCGAAATAAAGTAACTGTACTGTACTGTTCTGTACCTGTAGGTATATATATTTTTTTTTACTTCACTGTCACAAGTCCTCAAGGACATGCCATTAAGTTGAAAAAGCTGATTCTGCAACAACGCTCATTTAATCTGAAAGTATTGCTATTAGTTTCATTGGGCAGTCTCTGCAATGATCAAAACAAAATAAAAGTGTCAGAAACTGACCAAGTTAAAGAAGAACCACATCTGCCATGCAGTGGCATATACTTTTGCCTTCTCCTTTCCTCTTGTTGTGGAGGTGAATAAAGCACTTCTTACTTATTGATTCACGTATTTCAGTGTAAAATTGTACAGGGAAAACTCTTGCCCACACAGTATTTACGTGTTGAAAAGGGTGAAGGAATACTACCAGATAGTGTGCCATGAAATGTGTGCACATTTTGTTTCAACAAAGAGGACTTGCAACCCCTCCATAACTTACCAATGCTTAGCTTCAGCAGTGCTCTCATTTACTTTGTTCCTGTTTGTCATGGCATGTCTGCGTTATGTCCTCTTTATGTGTTTGGCCCTCCCCCGGAGCATGGACTAAGTACTTGCGTTCTTCCGCTGCTCCTGCTTTTGCAGATACTTATTATTTTTTTGTTCAAGCACTCCCTATGAGTGCTTTGCTTGTGTTTTCAGGCAATCTCTCATATCCCCATCGATGTTGCTTTTTTGCCCTCCCACCTGTCCCCGCTCATTTTGCTTCTTTCCCTCCCACCCTCTGCTCAGTCCTTCTTCACCCCCCCACATTCATCCCTGTTTCAATGTTCAGATTTTCCCCATCCGTTCACTCCCTCCTGTTGTTGTGCTGGTCTCTTCCCTCACACCCATTTTCCACGTGTTGCCTCTCACTATTGACTGCATCCGAGCAATTCTCTACTCTCTCCCCACCAGCCCTCTACCCCACACGTTTTGTTACTTGTCCTGCTCCTCCTGCTAGACTGTGCTGGCTGCATCAGAGTGCTTTCTTTCCATTACTTTCAGCCATGCTGAACAGCAGCCATGCTGCCATGCAACAAAGTTAAAAGACATTGAAATTGTCAAATTCAATAGCTCCTGCATTGCCGGGGCTTGCTGCCTTTGCCAATGCTTGTTTAGGCTTGCAGTGGCTAGACAATAATTAGATATGACTTTGATTACAAGTAACTCATCTTAGGTCAGGAAAACATTTACTGCAATCAGAAAATGTCCACCCATGTTGTGATATGTCCCCAGCTGACATCGACTAAGGGAGGAATTATGATGAAAGTAAGCACATTGATACGATTGTTTATTGTCTACAGTATGACCATGAACAGTTAAAAAACGCAAAGCTGAATGAGTGAAATCTTTAGAAATATTTTATATTTAGTTCTAGTTCATTGTCTGCTTTGCAGGGCAGCGTTAATGCGGTTTTGGCAACGACGTGAGAGCTGAATCTCTTATGAGGCATAATTTCATGTTCTTAACTCCCAAAAACGCATTATGGTTGTAATGCAAAGCAGCTACGGTTCTTAATCTTGGGTTTCTTTGATTTATTAATATTTACACAAGCTGAGAATGTCAAACAAGTTTGCAATCAATCATGGGGTATGGTTCCTTTAGTCATCAAGAAGGACCGAGGCACCATCAGGAAAAACGTATTTGAGTTTCTTGAAATTGCAAAGTGGGTGCTTGTCATTTTGCATAACCACCCAAAGAGCAGCAACAGAACTCCTGGACCTCGACAAACCCAAGGGGAAAACGTCACTCCCTGCCAGTTCATAATTATGTCTATGTCTTACTGGTTACTCCTGTGAGGTAGTTATGTTGGGCTTGATGGGCCCTTTTTAGGTCTGGCATTAATTAAAACATTTTAATTTTACTAAAATATGTATAGTATACTAACATATAAGAGCGTTCAGCCACACCTCTCTTCATCAATTGGTCTGCTGCGTCATTCACATTTTACTTCCACGCACTACAGCATATAGCATGGGGCAGTGGGTCAGGTCAGCCTGCTTAAGCAACTGGTTAACTTCCTTCAAGTGAATGCATTTTGCTCTTTCACAAAGAGCACATCAACACACAAGCTACTTTCCTTGGGTGACTGTGTTTTTGTTTTTACTTTTGCCTGTGTGTACAGAGCCTGATGTGATAGCTGTCTGCTTCTGATGCACGTTCCATTTATCAGACCCCATTTCCAGCCACAGCTATTTTAAGTTATTTTTGGATTGTGTGGCTTTTTTGAATGTTGATATTTCACAGTATACCCAATTCTGTCCATTGTTCTGTTTTGAGTTATCTTCCTTTCTTTCTTTCATTCTTTCTTCCTTTCTTTCTTTCTTTCTTTCTTTCTTTCTTTCTTTCTTTCTTTCTTGTTCTTTCTTTCTCCTTCATTCCTTCTTTTTTCTTTTTTCTTTTTTCTCTTTTCTTGATTTTCCTTTTCTCTTTCTTTCTTTCTTTTCTGCTCTTTCTTTCTTTCTCCTTCATTCCTTCTCTTTCTTTCTGTTTCTCTCATTCCTTCTCTCCATCTTCCCTTCTCTTACCTCCTCTCTTTGTTTCCTTCCTGCTTTCTTTTTATTCTTTCTTTCTCTCTTTCCTTCCTTTTCCCTTTCTTTCCTTCTTTCTTTCTTTCTTTCTTTCTTTCTTTCTTTCTTTCTTTCTTTCTTTCTTTCTTTCTTTCTTTCTTTTCTTTCAGTTGGCAAAGTGCCCAAAGTCCGGGTGCTTATAAAGTTACTGCCATTCATACATGATTTGATACACTGTTAACATTAGGCCTGGGTGGAGTTCGTGGAGTCCTGCAATGTGAAACGGTATCATGTGGAGCGCCAGAGGGTGCTAACTTATTTTTGCCGCTCAAGTAGATTTTCTACTTGAGTGGCAGCTTCCTCAACACGAGCGGCAGCTTTCTCTTTGATGAGCAGTCACAGTTTACTGTGGCCATTCTCATTGAGAAATCTCGCTCGCCAATTTAGTGATTTCTCGCACTCACCAACTTAACGGTGAGCAAGAGAAAAAACTCCAAACCACGTCACTTCGCTGACTCTTTTGGAACTCTGTGCTGAGTGCGGAGGGAGGAAAACTCTGCAAACTCCGCCGGCAGAGTGTAAATCTTTGCACACCCCTAATTAACAACTTATTGCTCAGTTTACCTTTTTTCTTGCTCATGAAAGCATGATTCTGTGCAGAGACTATAAATGATTGCTGCAGGACAAAGACAATTTTTATATAGAATATAGCACTTATTTTAACCAATGAGACATTAAGGATTAAATTAAAACTGCTAACTTTTCAAGGAAAATTTGGTTTTGCTGTCATCTTAAATTATGTTCTTGAAACAATGTAAACTTCTACAGATGATGTAAAAGTGACAAGTACATTACATTTTTATCGGTTTAAACATTGTTTTAGAATAGAACACATTTTGAAACTGTAATTTAGAAAAGGTATTAGACGCAATAAGCAGAAACCCATGGTATGTATGATAACAGAATATTGTTGTCCGAATATTGTCTGACTTACGTTCTGCATTCTAAATTGCCCTAATTGAGGCTAAATATAGAAGAGATAGACCTAATAGGAATATATTTTTTTAGATTTACATCAGATGATATTTCTGTATACTATAATTTCTGATATATCAACTTAGAGGAACATCTCTGAAATAATTATACTGTTGGCTTGTTTGTTTTCTTTTTTTGAGGAGTGGTTTGCCAACAAGCAGGGCTCAGAGGTCCAGTACTGCTGCCAGTCTCCATAGCCCACTGCTAAAGGACATGGGAAAAATGCCTCTTGGGAGGATGAACAAAGAGTCTTGCCTGACTTACCAACCTCCGCTGAGCCCACAGGATGATGTCAATAATGACGCCATGCATTATGTCATGGATAATGACATTTTTGGTGTCATCTATGGTATCATGTGTGAAGTCATGAACAGTTTATTGGAGGAGAGCTATGCTTTGCACAGCTAATCATACCTGGAAAATTTCAGCGGCTTTTAGATTTAATTTTGTAACCAATCAGAACTGGCAAAGACCTCATGTAAGTTCAAGCAAAATGGACATGACCAAATTCCATGCTGACTCATCTGGGATATTTACTGAAAGTGTAGATGAGATATTATGTGAGCGAAGGTTGAATGACTCAAGAGAAGGTTAGGTGAAAATGAAATAATGCCAGGATACCCTCTTGGATGATAGTGTATTATTCAAATACACATACCCTGACAATATTAATACCACAGAAGATGATAGAGAGACATTTTGGAATACCTTAAGTCAAATTCTTGCTTATTTTCATGCACATTTTATTCTAATGAGATGCTTTAAATTTCCTCTCAACCCCTACTTAGAAAAATAAAACAAGCCTATTTCCTGTCAACTCTCTGCCTCAAAATCCGTAAACCACCTTATTTAAAATGCAGAATCATTTGATCACTGGAGGTGTCCTGCCCCCTCCCTTATGTTTTAAATGCTACTTGCTATTTCAGATCAGACTCATTCCAGTAATAGTTGTCTCCAAACAATATAATTAAAAAATGCTACTAGAGTTTAAATTATCACATTACCAGAACAAACCATGGCCTGATCTTAATTGTTTTAGATCAAATATCAAAGAATGATAGATTCCAAAGATGATGACATGATGCAAAGTGGCTGCATTATTCCTCAGTGTGTCAACTAAAGACCAAGAGCCAGATTTAAGAAAAGTGGCGCCACATTTCTTGCGCTCCCTAGCGCCTCGCTAATGCAACCATGTGTGGTCTGTATCTAAGATACGGTGCATCATGGCGGTAGTTAGGGAACTAGAGTCAGAATTTTTTATGCTAGCTTGGAGCTTTGCAGGATTAGCATCAACATTTTTTACTCTAATCCTGCAAAGCCCATTGAGGCCCATTGGTGTGCCTATTTTTAACGCCTGATCTGAGCAGACATTAAAAGTGTAGACAAAATGACACAAAGAAATCTCTTTGCATACGTTATGCCTGGCGCAGGCATAATGTAGCACAAAGGGTTACAAAGTGAGGCAATGCATGCATTGCGCCACATTGTAAACTTGTCACTGCAATTTTGGCATCGTTGGGCCACCTTAGCATAAACAAATGATGCTAATGGGGCACAAGGAGGTGCTAGGGGCTCTTAAATCTGCCCCCAAGGGTTTTTATCTTTTAATAATGCTACTAAAAATATAGCCCCCGTAGAACAACTTCAGGCCATCGTCCATCTGAAGCATTTGCTATGTTTAAAATCTTTGAAAACAAATATAATAGAAAGAAAAATCTGAAAAAGATTTAGGTGAATCATAGGATACCCTCAGCAGAGATGGCCTGCAACTTCACCAACCATACAAATATCACTTAACACAAAAAGAGATTGAGGATGAAAAAAGAAAAGCTCCTAAATTAGTTACGTGCTACAAAGCTGGGCATAGCTTAATAAATGGCCTAAGATTCAAAGGCAGAACAATTCCAGCACCAATGTTGAGAGTAACCACTGTAACCCATAATCAATTCTTATTACAACAATTACAAGATTTACACATAGCCTTAGTGGCAAAACTCTCCTAGCTACCAATTGTATGTTTTCCGAAATTATATTTGATAAAACACACACTCTCAATAATGCATTTGCAATTTGCGGAAGTTATAAATGCATTACTAGCAGCAAAGACCAATAACAATCTGGCTCATTATATCTTGTCTCTTGGAAAATGCCTTAAAGTAACTTATAGCAGCGCAAAGCACTGCTTTGCATTACTCTGTGTCAAGGGGACTTTCCGTAGGTGATATTTGGGCATTCCTATGCAACCACCCATGGCAAAAACCCATCTACTAACAATAGAAGATAGGGTTTTGCACCCAAAAAATAACGCCGCTTGAAAGTAGGCACTAAAAAGGAGAAATGCTTTTATTTCTTGTAATCTTTTCCTCTTTGTATGTGTGCTGCACTTTACAGTACAAATCCCAAGTGGTAAACATTTAAAAGTTTGTCTAGGCATAGTATTTTGTACAAGTATGGCTCCTTTCCAATACAAAAACCTGTCTAGACTCACGCAGTCTCTTTTCCACTATGGCTCAAAGGTGTGCATATAGCGCTTAGCAGCCTAATTATGCTCCAGTGATAGGAAGAGAGCAGGATAGTGCCATTTCTTTGTAGCAAAGGAAATGTCTTACTCTCTCCCTGTCATGCAACCAATGCAGCAGTTGTAGGTGTTATGCTGCTTTGTATTGAAGTTTTGTTAATCTAGGCCTTTGTTTACATGTTTAAGCCACACCCTTGATTACTTTTGGAAAAGCCCATCTCCACTTTTCTCATCCTACTTAAAGCCCGGCAAGTGACTGCAGGAGCTGCAGACAGCTAAGCATAAACCTTCAGAAAGGCAAGCACTACTCAGAGTTTCTGAGCTATGCTGTCACCAGCACAAGTGACAATTCATGGGCTTAATGATTTACTGCAAGTTTGTGGACAGTGTGATTTCTTGAAAAATAAGTGCAAGACAGTATGAGTTAATTTCCAATTGTTGTCCTATTTTACTTAATAGCATTGATTGTAAGCTACATGTGTGCAACCTGGTAGATGTGCAAATCTTTGTTATAAAAACTATCCTACAACAAAACTAAAAACAACTTTCTGAAGCAAGAGTGTGATTGTTTAACACAGGAGCAGTACTGTAAAAATAATTCAGGTATCAGTTAAGGATATGGGGAGGTTGACTAGTCACCTTAAGTAATAACCACAATTCTAGCTAGGGCGAATCACTAAAATCTCAAAATTAACCTGAGCTCAACCACCTGGTAGCTAATGTCACAGAAAAGACAATGTGTAAAGCATTTATGCTGTACGCAAACAGTGATAAAGTCAAAACACAACACAATACAAATCTCAAACCAATTTAGAAAAACAGAGTGAATAAAAAAAAAAAAGAAATGACACCAAAACAACAAAAATCCTATAAGGGGAGCCAAAAAATAAATGTTTAAAGTTTGATGTTTTAAGTAGTGCCAAAACACAGTAAGTGTCAACTGTAGTCAATTGGTTGCAGTAAGTGCGGGTAGGCTACAAAATCCAGGTTTGACCCAGTCTAAAGATTTGCCTTCAGCCTTCAGCCTTGGGGACATATTTACAAATCCCATTGCTGCTGGTGCGTCACTTTTTGTGATGCACTGGCGGCGCATAGTACAGATCTATAAGGCCACGCAGAACCACTAGGCGTGGCTTTTTATGGCCTTGTAGACATGGTGTAAGGCAACGCTGCACAAGTCACTTTGTTGCCTTACACTGTGTCAGGGAGGCATTCCATGTGCGTTGCAGTGGGTTTTCCCATGCAACACCCATGGGTTTTGACACATTGCCAGATTTACAAAAATCTGTAATCCTGGGAATGCGTCAAAACTGTAGGGCTTCCCAAGGCAACAAGGAAGAAATATCTTTAGTTCTCCTCGTTGGTACCTCTTTTTGTGTGTGCTGAATTCTGCCTGGCAGCAATTTGTGCACCAGCACAGGGGGAAAGGACAGAAATGCACCATATCTTGTAAATACGTTGCATTTCTGTCCTTTCAAATTGGCATAGAGTAGCACAGCAGAAAGGCTTGCTGCACTGCCCCACACCAATTTCTTGTAAATATGCCTCTTAGTCTCTGGAATTGAAGTAAAAAAATCCTTGGTGGAGCAAGGCAGCAGGCTGTGGCAGAGGAGGGTTCCATGTTGTTGTCATAGCCAGCCTTGCTACAGTAAAAATATAGTTTGTCTTCATTTTAGGGACATGTTCAACATTAAACTTTTACATGCTCTACTTTTAAAAACAATGCACCCTGTCTTATGATCAATTAGGCCTACTTAGGGATGACTGATAAGGAATGTTCTGACCTGTCAAAAGTGGTTGGTTTGACAGATTGTATTTGCAATTTAAAACTGCAACAGCCAGACTACAAAAGGTAGGCATGTTTGCACTGTCCCGGTAGTGGGTTGCGCAACGGGTGCTGCACTCCACTACTGGCAAATAATGTACAGGCTCTGGGTTCACTTTGTACCATACACTAGGGACACGTAACTTATATTGGCCAAATAGGGGTATGGCAATTTCCACATGTTGCAATGGGGAGCCCTTGTACTTTCCCACTGGTTAGCACAGGTATATAAATGATGCTAACCGGGTGGGGGAGGCGTAGGGGAAACAGGAGGTTGTGTGTCAAAGAATGACGCTAGTCAGGTTAGAGTCAGAAAAATTACTCTAACCTGACTAGCGTCATTTTTTTACACGTTAACTCCAATATTTTGATAGTAGACGGGTCTAGCGTCAAAATATAAATACGGAGTCAAGTTTGCACCGGATTTGCTTACAAAAATGACGCAAATTCGGCACAAGCAGAGTATAAATATGCCCCTTAATTCTTAAAAATTTTGAATTGTAATGACATTTGTTACTCCTCCGCAGCTGCCAAAACATTTATATGCCTGTAAAAAGTACTTTATGGCCAGTTTCTTACGTTTTATAAGTTGTCGCTTTTGGAAACAATGACCTTCAGCATACATTGTTGGTACTGGGTTTGAAGATATGCTAATTTGAAATAAAACAGGACTTAAGTTAAACTGACATAAAGCAAATTTATTGGGCCCTATTCGTGCGTATTTCCAGCCGTACACGCATGCTTGTGGAAGAAAATACCCCATGTTAACACTTCCTGTAAAACAGCAAAGGGTTTCTTGACAGACATGTAAACATTTACTCCACTATGAGTGTGGAGAATTCTGTGGCAATAAATCCCACGCAATAGCTGAAAGTGGCATTTCTAAGCCTACGAATTCGCCCAAGAAGTTTGTGAACGGCCAGAACCTTGTGTACACTTTTGTGTCACTACATCATACTTCACTCTCACCTAGTAGCAAACGAAAGTCGACTAAAACATAAATTTTTGTTAAAAATCAATCTTCATTGATTTGTCAGGAGTTGTCTAATATTTAACTGCCTGTCTTTAAAAATATGGCAAACGTTGCTGGAAAACACTTCATTGGCTATTTTATTTATACACCGTTGGAGCTCTTTGAGGTTTATCTAGGGGCCTTTCAACACCTCAACCACCACCGATTCGAGCATCTCTGGCTATGTGTCCAACCCGAAGCGAAGTGAAGGTGTGGTGGTAAGGAAAATACAATTTCAGAATCCTACACATTTTAAGCATCTATTAGTCCATCAAAGATTAGCAGAGGAGTGACCCTAGAAGAGATAAGCAGTCTAGGGATTCACACATGCATGGGACAGATACAACCCAGTAGAAGACAGAGCTTCGTACTGACCAGTTATCAAAAGTAAAATTGGAGCTCTTAGACATGTATGAGTCTACTAAAGAGCAGTGAAATTGCAACTCTGAATCGGCAGCTCCCACAAACCACCTGGGACCGTATTATATAGTGTGCCCCTGGGGCGCAAAAAGCATGTGTGCCGGCTTTGTGCACCCTCAAGGCACAATGGTATTACAGAGGGAGGGCACAGATGCTTCTGCAATACAGATAGCGCTGGTGCACATGTTGCACCAGCGCTGCTATGAGAGGGCATTCCCTCACTTGCATGGTGGTGTGGCCACATGCGATGAGGGAATCACTTTGTCTCTGATGCGGGCTCAGAAGCAAACATGCCTTTAGGAGGTGCTCAAAAAGGTGGTACTCTGAAAGTGGGCCTCCTAAAGGCAACCCTCGGGAGGGGAAAAAGGGGTTCCCATGGACCCCCAGACATCCCCTTCCAGAAGGGTGCAGCCACTCACTGCACCCGCTTGCAAGGGGATCTCTGTCTCCTCTTGGAAGTGCAGGTGGGTTGCCGCCTGCACTGTGAAAGTCAGAGCAGCTTTTAAGCAGCTGCTCCATATTGCACTTCAATGTGCTGCCTGAGGGCGGCGGAAGTTCGCGGCTGCCCTTGGGAGATCGCATTTGTTTGAATATGGTGCAATGTCCTTGTTTGCACCCGGCGCACCTGTTGAAAGATGCATCATGGCGCTAAAAGGGAAAGTGCGTTGTATTCATAACATGGCCCAAGGTATTTTCAATTCAGGGATTCGTGTAAGAGCAGTGCAAGCACAGATTTCACACCCATAAGATATTAAGAGATGCAAGGTGTTAGGGGCTTACAGTTCCCCACAGGATTCACAGTCATGTGACCCTAAAGATCAATCAGCTTTTTTAACTCTCCACATATTAAAATCCTAGAGGTCAACTCATGAGTATCAGATACGGCATCTGAAATAGAGGGGCCGAGGATGGGGTGAAGAGATGGAGACCATCATGACCTTTCAAACAAATAAGTGGACAGAGATATAGAGAGAACATTAGTAGATTGCTGATTCTTATTATTCTTAGTGCAGTAAGATTATATTTATGAATTTGTCAAGCAGAGGATTCTACTTCACATTTATTAGACCATGTATTTTGTTACACAAACCACACCTCTTTGTGGAGGGTTCTTATTTGCAATTCCTAAGCCACACTCCTTTTAAAGTTCTCTTTCTCACCGTTTTTCAATTCGCCTAAGGCATTGCTTTAGTGAATAGTATCTTCAAAAGCCCCAGTTGCAAGCGCAATTTGAGAGAAACCCATTTCAACATGGGCGTAAACATTGTGCCAGATGTGAACACTATCTTTGCACTAAGGAAATCGTTTAACTTTGAATGCTATTGATGGACAATCCAGTAAACAGACTCTCACCGGGAGGACTAGGTCATCTAGGGTCAAATGATAAAAAAAAAATAGTTTTCTATTGTAATGCAAGAAATATTTTGCATGTGGTCTACGCATCATTCAATTAGCAAGATGAAAATGAGAAATATGGTAGTGTTGCCTGGAAAATGTTTGCTCAGTTTTAGTTCCCACTTCAGGGATACAGTGTTTAGGTGACTGTGGCTGGAAGAATTTATATTATCAAGTGAGCATGAATGCCTTTCTACTGAGACACTGCAGAATTTAGGAAACAGGGGAAATATAAATGTCATAATTTTGGGAATAATATTAACATGTGGTTCTGTTTTCATGGTTGAATCTGTCCTGCCCGCATTCTTTTCTTTGCACAGCAGCCTTTCTGAATACTGTATGGAGAGTTGTGGTCACTGAGTTATGTGTAGAAAACAGCATAGAACAGGATTTAAAGACACCACGGGCCATGTTACAGAAAGTGCCCCGTGAGTGCAACAGGCATGTGTGTCTGCATTGTGCTCCCTGTGCACTCTGGTATTACAGATGGGGCCACAGAAACCTCTGCAGCCCTTTCTATAATACTGATAGTGATTGCATACATGTAGTGCCAGCGCTATCTCAAGAGGGTATTCCCGCAGATGCATGGGGTTGTTCCTGCATGCAAATGATAGTATGGATGTGGGCGCAAAGGCAAATAAGTTGTCGGGAGGCTCATTGAAAGAGTGCCACAAAAAGGTGGCACACTGTCAGTGTGCCCCCTGAGGGCAGACCTCTGGAAGAGGCAAGAGGGGTATTATAGACACCCAGGCACCACCCCTGCAAGCAGGTGCAATCATGCACTGCACCCACCTGCCAAGGGATCTCTAATTCCTCCTCAAAGTGCAGGTGGGTTGCTGTTTACACTGTGAAATACAGATAGGTTTTGCAGAAGTTGCTCCATATTTCACTTGACAGTACTGCCTCCAGGGCAGCACAAGTTTGTGGCTGATATGAGGGCACTGCATTCTCTTTATTAGGGTGAACTTTCCATTTTTGGACCCAGCACACCTATTTAAAGGTAAATTATTTCCATGTAAATAAAAGCCCTAAGCAAAGAAAATAAAAGTACTAGGATGAGGTCAGTGTTGACTGCGTCAGAGCATTTTTTTGTGTGTGCTTTCAACCATGTTGCACAGCAGCCATGCTGCTGAACAACATGGCTAAAAACTTTGTCAAAGCCTAGAGATCTTGCATAGCAAGATTTATTGGCTTTGCCAATGTTTGTTTTGGCTGTGTGTGGATCCGTATTTGGTCTGTTGGGCTGCTTTTTATTGTTGATTTCCCTGTTATTGAAGCAAATTTTGCCTGCAGCAAGCTCACATCCATGCCAGTGCAAAACACTTGGACAGGATGTCAAGTTCAAAGCATTTCCAATTTACACATATAGACCACTTTTTAAACTTTAAAATTCACTAATTGTGACACTTCTGTCCCAGTCCAACCTGGAGGGTCCCTGTGACTGGGCCAAAAATGACAGCAGGAATATACTGCTGCAAAACGGAAAGGTGTTTAAAAGTTTTGGATAAACATTTTACTGGAATGCTGACCAAAATACATCTCAAAGGGAAAAAATTTCAATTTAAGCACACACTAAAAACCTAACGCCAAAACAAAGTGCTATGGCGTCCTAGCGTTTTTTTAAGCCATGTTGCACCTCAGCCGGCGCTGCTGTGCAAAACATTAAAAAAAGGTAGTAAAAAGCAACATGAGGGTGGAGAGAGCAGCAAGAATGGACAGAGTGAGAGGGGTATAGAGAAAGCAAAACCAGGGAGGGAATACCACACGGCGGTAGGCAGACTCTGGGGGAAGGAGAAAAATAATACCTCAATCACGTCAGGAGCAGCAAACGTGCACTGATTAAGTTGCATCAGTCTGTGCTTGGTCCCTGCTCCACAGAAAGGAATGGAAGTGATGCTTGGCCTGCTCTGGCCAAATAGGAGGGAGCAAAGAAGAAGTGACACTGAAGCCAACTACTGGTAAGCAAAAAGCTGACTCCAAGCTCCTTTTGATAATAGTGTCTCGCAAACCAGAGAGCACATGCTAAAACATAGCTCACTCTGGCTCAAACATAAAAAGGGCATGCATAGGTAGATCATTGCTCATTTGCCAAAACCTCTCCAGTGTTATTATCGGAAGACCTGCAGCATCATTCTTGGGCATGATCCGTGGCCACTCTGCACCCACCAAAATAGCAACACCACCAACACTGCATGAATTTTACACAGACTCATAGAACAGGATAGTAGCTATGATCCGCAGGCTAATCCAAGATTAAATACCAGATAGTAAATACAAATATAGATAAAATAGTGACACAGATAGGACCAACGAATTAAAGCAATTGATAAAGAGTGTTTTATGTTCCTGGTTAAAAAATATGAAAACATTCTGCACGTAATCATCTACCCCTATGCTTGCTTCGGGAGTACATTTTCTTTCTTTCAGAAATTTAAATAGAATTATAGGTGTATTCTTATGAAGTTCAGATTTTATTTTCAAGAAATAATACATGCCTAAACTGTAGGATAGGAGTAACTGTGGAAAGTTTACAATCACACATGCTTAAATATAACTCAACAGTATCTTTTTCTGACTCTCCAAAGGAAATATGTTTATTGATGTTTCTTGACAGAATGTCTCTTCCCTGAGAAATCAAATAAATTTTGGCGTGAGTTTTTTCTCATTTCAACCCTAGGTATGAGTACTGTCTTTTCCGATGATTTACATGGTGGGAATGCATTACTCAAACATTGACGACCTTGCAATTTCGTGGGCCTTCACATATTTCGGCAGCCACCCCAGCCCTGAAATGCCCACAACTCGCCCCTATTAACAGGATTGCTCACAAATACAATTGCACTACAGACTGAATGCAACATTACAGGTGGGTAAATTAATGTACCAAAATCAAACATGAGTTTACACTTCTAAATCAAGGTATGTGTTCATCTAAATTAAACTTATATGCACAAATACTTGTGTGAATCAGACCCAAAGGTTCTTTATGTTAAGAACAGTCAGTGATGGTATCATTTTGAGTAGAGTTTTTAATATAAATCTTATAACAGAAGGTGGTATCCACCACTAGCTATTGGAATCTACCATCGGTGAGAGGTGGAAATGTCAACATGTGATGCACAAACATTCCTAAACTAGCTACCATTCTATATTTTGTGTTCTTTCCTTAAAGAACCACAGCACAATATCACCTCTCACTTCCCCTTTTTGTGCAGAGCAGAATACATAAACAAGGACAAAAAATAAACAAATAAGAAAAACATCAAATGATCAGCATTGTCAGTCAATCGTTGAGGTTTCCTAATGTTCCTTACTGATTTCCTGATAACACCAATATTATCATTTCTTTCTCGAACATGTGGTTGCTAAAAGAGTTCAGTCTGAATAGATGGACACTTTTTAGTGGCCACTTTTTTATGTTAACTCTGCATCAGTTTCCACACTTATGTCATTTGAGTGAG
Organism: Pleurodeles waltl; assembly: GCF_031143425.1. Classification (NCBI taxonomy): domain Eukaryota; kingdom Metazoa; phylum Chordata; class Amphibia; order Caudata; family Salamandridae; genus Pleurodeles; species Pleurodeles waltl. The sequence continues at coordinate 662,461,114 of NC_090444.1, read as the reverse complement.
AACTGTTATCAACACCCTTTCATCATTAATTAATACAATTTGACTCTGTTACTGGCTGTTTACAATTTCTGAAATATGAAGCATTTCCGGTTATGACGTTTTCTTTTTTTTGTGCAGAATACATTGATGCCTTTATTTTTGTCAAAGCCAAAGGGTTTGGATACAAAATGGATTTATTTGTTTTTAACTGCTTGACTAAAACCGAGTCCCCTCTATTACAATTTTGTGATAATTTTGTGGTCTAGTATGTATTTGTCAGCAAATGCTTTCATTTGTTCCTTTGCTAATATATCTTGATTTACAACTTCTCCACAACAATGGGGAGGCTTTGCAGGCAGTTGTGGTAACCAAAATTGCTTTATTTGCCCAAACACCTCTTTTGATGGGCATTTTCCAGTGGAGCCATAAATAGTGTTTCTGTCATGTCTTGATACTTGACATAAAGCTTAATTTGGTGTTACTTTTGTTTGTCAACCTTGCTCTCTGCACTGTTTTTTTTATAATACCGATAAACCGTTCAATCATATCATTTGCTTGTGAGCAGTGTGGAGTTATATTTCTATGAATTACTCCCATCAAATTCAAAAACCTTTTAAATTCCTCACCATTAAATGGTGGAACATTGTCAGTCTTAAGCACAATGGGTGTGCCGTAAATTGAAAATATCTCATCTAAAATCGGAAGAATAGAAGATGCAGCAGTTTAAACAACATGTTTCGTTCATGGGAATCTAGAATATTCCTTCATGACAACAAATAAATAATCAATCTTACAACACAGAAGGGGCAAGAGGTACCTCCTTTCCCTTATCCTGCCATGAAGCCACAAATCTCTCAACAAGACAGGAGAGAGGAAACAAAAAGTGATAATCTCTGTATTAACTATTCGGGGTCTGAGCAAGTCGTGCCCTCACCCACTATATAGTAGCATGCTTCATCATTGAGCATGCTGAGACACCTGGGTGCAGATTAACACTCAGAGTGGAGCAAGGTGTGTGTGTGTGTGCAAGGGTTTGTACCCTACCATCTAAAGGGATCCACTGTTGCAGGTAGTGTTAATACTGTCTAACGGGGTAACCTCCTCAACTTTACTCTTGTTCCCCCTTGCAGGATTAAAAATAAATAAATGGGGTGGATCCTGGGTCAATGTCTCCCTGCCCCCCACTCTGCATGTATCAACATGTTTTGGCACTCTATCTTTGTCCCTGAAGGTCGCTAGGCCTTCTTCAGGATAAACGATCCCCCACGTTGATGGTCCACCTTCTTCTTCCAGCACTTACTGTGTTTTGGGTGGATCTGATGTCATTGGCATCAATTGCCTTATTCTCCTGTAACACCACAGTCCTGTAACAAGAAGTATAGTTTAATATTCCCATTGTGTTCACTCATGAATTCCACAAAGTAAAACAACTCACTACAGGTATCATGCTCGACCTGTATCTCTACCAAGTGCACCTCACTCAAAGTGAAATTGGTTAATACACTGTCCCCTTTGTGAGTGATTAAATGGAATAATCAATCCTACCCGAGTTTCACAATGTTATCCCCATTATTTGGGTAGTGATAGGAGCGTTGCCCTTTAGTCATACACTGTGCAGACATTCAAGATAGTATAGTTAGTCATGTTTTTAGATAATGTAATTAATCACGTTATATGGAGATCGCACATATTTCTGTATCACAGTGCTCCTCTGTTATAAACCCCTTGTAGGGTGACGCACAGAGCCTAACCTTAAACTCATGCACTTGGCATGACCATTCGCAATTGGTTACTCATGTTTGGCTTCTATCACTCGTTTGAGTACTTATCATTTCACCTGGCCTCATCCCACGTGGGTGAAGCCAGAATAGGTCTTCACTCAAAGGACAGTGTGTATTTCATTCACTTGAGGCCATTGACTACAATCGTATCGACCGCTCCTGTCATTTATTCCCCACCTCATTCCCCTTAGTCCAATTATTAATCATGCTAGGGTTGATGCTCATGCCTGCATATGCCTATCCAATTTCAGGAAACACATGGACATCGGTCCTGCAGGGCCCATCTCAAATATCACATTCTGAGCCAATCTGTCTCATGTGGGCAATGGCTGTAAAGTCTCTGCCTCCACCTTCCCTTCCTATTTTAATCCCTTGCCCTTTCTGACAGGTACTTCTTCAAGGGTCCCGCCGTCACCAACTCAGCCACTAGCTACCTACCGTAGATTACATGGCTTGCATCTGGGTGTCCTCCTTACGTTGGTCACACAGTCACATGAGTCACCACATTGGATAGCCCGTCTCCAAGCAAGAGCTAAATCACCCCCCAACTTGAAGTGGGTTAGTGAGCTCTTAGTCAATCCTACTGTACTAGATCTAATTCTTTGGTATCAATAATCTGCCCCTTGTCAATTGCCATATCATGACTGTGCAGTTTCACTAAGTGTCAGTCGCTGTAGTTGAACACCAAGAGCCACACCTAATTATATGTGATCCAACTAATCAGAATGGCTATCTTGATAGCATGGCTACTATACGGGACTAATTGCTTGCCTCTTGGAGTGGGTTAGTCCACTGAAAATACATCCTATTCCACCTCATCTACATTTTCCGACTCAATACCAAGTCAAGTGTCATGTCATGTCAATGTAAGTATGTCTTTTATCTGTACTGTAATTAAACACTGGGCATCAGATCAAGATATACAGGTGACTTTACCTAGGTGGTACAGTCTGTTCAGTCAAGGCGAAGTTATCCATGGGAGCATTATGGTCTTCATGTCCTGGCATCCCAGATGTGGGGTACAAGATGTTGTCCTGTGTGAAAAGCAGCCTGAGCTGTGTTTTCAATAAGGTCATGCATTTCACGTGAGGTACCCTCCTTCATTTTGAAAGATGCCCTCTCACAGGCTAATGTCCATTATTTGTGGACAAATATTATCAACTCATTCATTAGACCTATATATGTATCCTCATTTTCTGCCCCCTTCTATAACCTGGTGGCCCAGGGCCATATTCCAGGAATGTGAATAAATACAGACCCCTATAGAGGCCATTTATACCTATGTGTGGTTTTTCAGGCTCATCCATTGTTAATCTCCCTTTGTGAAAGGCTCTCTGATCTATTTAAGTGATTCCATGGAATGTCATCATTCAAACCATGCTCATTACTCTTAAATCTATATAACAATCTCTGTTCTCTCTGCAACAGAAAATGTTTTACACCTTCATGTTATTCAGAATGAAGAGTTTATCCATGACCACCCACTTCAAATCATTCACAGTGTGTTTCTTTTCATGGTAATGTAGGATGAGTTGTGTAATGGTTTTTGTGCATCCTACATTACTCATATGTTCCATAAATCAGACCTTTACCCTCCTGTTGGTCATTCCTACATATACCATATAACAAGGGCACCTAAGTAGGTATATAATGTTTTCTGAATTACATGTGGTATGCTTGATCAATTTGCAAGGGTATTTTATCCCTAGGTACACCTTCTTCTTGGTGTCTATCAATGGCCATGCCTTGCATCCACCATACACATTGTGACCTGTCACTGGGGGGAGATCCCGTAGTTTACTCCTGTGTTTCCCATTCCTTGGTCTTGTACGTACCAGTAGGCTCTTTAGCACTTCTGTTAAAGAAGAACATGGGGGCTGCAAGCCCCAGGCCATTCAAATTGAAAATTCCCCTGTTCTTAGTCACAGTCTTCTTAACACAATTGGAACCCATACTGAAAGTAGTTACACAGATATTTCTGTCTGGGGATCGTCTTCTGTTTGTCTCTAGTAGGGCCTCTTTGTGATTATTGTGGCGCTTTTGAGGGATTGGTCTACGATCCGCGTTGAATAATGTCGCTCCTGCAGTTTCTGGCTCAATGATAGGACCTCTCTCTGCAAGTCTTGAATCTCTGAGCAGTTCCTCCACATCCACAAGAACTGTCCATATGCTATATTTTTCTTCAGTGATTTAGGATAGAAGCTTTTGAATAACAATAGGTTGTTTCTATCTGTGAATTTGTGGTAGATTTCTGTGGTCAATCTCCCGCCTCTGGGTTTAATTTCAAGATCTAAAAATGGCAGCCTCGTCTTGGTTGTTGTTGAGGTAAAGTATAGGAAGGGGTTTCTACTATTTACCCACTCCAAGAATGCCCGTATTGAATCACTGTCACCGTCCCAAATCATCAGAATGTCATCAATGAAACAACACCAGAGTTTTACTGGCTTCGTGAAAGGGTTAGTGGAGAAATAAATATGCAACATTGTCGGATGATCCTGAGCACCAGGGTGGAGAGTGACTCCATCACCCAGCAACATCCAGGTAGGAGGCCTGACTACAGTGCGCCAGGAGGAGGTTGAAATTGAATGCGCCTGACCTGCAGCACTCGAAGACGGGACCAAGAGGGGGCCTGTCTGCACCCGTCCACGACATATGAGGCCGGGCTGGCCTTTTTTCTTGGCTGGGTGTTGTCCTGGCCTGGTGTTTACTACTAAGATAAAAAGTTCCTATTCCGAAGGCCTGGTTTTGGTTCAGCGTTTGTGTTGACTTGTGCCATTTTAATATTCCTAAGACAAATCCATGCAAACGGAAGGCTGCTTCCAGTATTACAGTTGGTTTGCAACAAACAAGCATGGACAACTTTTTGTCTCATGCAGTGGGCATTATTAGTAAAGAGATTGAGTTAGCCAAACAAAGTCTCTAGGTCACACCTCAGCTCTCTCCCCCACTCAGCTTGTGGTTGTAATTGCAGCCCCTAGCTATAGGCCCGGTGATGACAACCAAGGAGGAAAGAGGAAGAGACAGGAGCCTGCTAGGTCACCAAAGTGACTGAGAGCCAAAACTACTCAGTCCATTAGGCAGAAGGTGTAACCAAAAGGAGATGTGTTACAGTTGGTGCCTGTTCAGGGCCTTTTGATTGATATGTTGGTAGATGTCATAAACACTGCCGTGGATATAAAGCTGAAACCAATAATAGAGCACCTAGAGAAGATTGATATAGAATTTGAAAGGATTGATGGGATCAATCAATCAATCAACAGTGCGCAATCTCAATGCATGGATCACTGAATGCGCAGACACTCTAGCCCCTCTCCGGCTGTCATCGGCCAAACGCGTAGCTAAGAAAGCCAAATGGTTCACCACCAAACTCCAAGAATCGAAGCGTACACACAGACATTTAGATAAAAAATTGAGTATCAGCTAATCCAGTGAAGACCTCACCTCATTCAGAGCCGCAACCACCACCCACCGCCAAAAAATCAAGAATGCAAGGAAGGACGCACTCCAAGAGCACATCTACTCCTCCGCACACAACTCGAAGGAACTGTTCTCAGTCACCAACGAGTTCACAGAGCCCCACTCCGAAGTCACCAGCGCCCCCTGTTACAGGACCTCTGCGACAAACGACCTCTGCTCGCACCACATATATATCAGAGCCATCGCATCCATCGCTCCCGAGCTTCATAACAAAATCAACTGCTCCATAAGCATGGGCACTTTCCCTGAGGACTGGAAGCATGCCGAAATACGCCGTCTCCTGAAGAATCCTTCTGCCGACCCATCAGAACTAAAGAATTTCCGTCCCATCTCGCTGCTACCCTACCCTGCCAAAGTACTAGAGAAAGCAGTCAACGCACAACTACGGAATTTCATTTATCAGGCCAACAACTCCCTGGACAGCTCCCAGTCCGGCTTCTGCAGCAATCACAGCATGGAGACAGTACTCCAAGCAGCCACCGATGAAACCGATTACTCCTAGACCACGCCCACACCACAGCACTCATACTCCTTGATCTCTCAGCAGCTTTCAACATGATCTCCCACAGCACTCTGCGCATCAGACTCCATGCCATAGGAATCCGCGGAAGAGCCCTGGAATGGATCCACTCCTTCCACTCCCGGAGGATGCAGAGAGTCAGACTCTCACCCTACTCTTCCAGACCCTCAGGAGTCAACTGCGGAGTCCCCCAAGGATCCTCACTGAGTCCCAAACTGTTCAACGTATACATGGCCCCTCTTTTGCCATTATCAGAAGCCACAGTATGAACATTGTGTCATATGCCTATGACACACAACACATCATTTCCCTCACCGAAGACCCAGACACGGCCAAAAGGAACTTTCATGCGGGAATGTAAGCCTTCGCCACTTGGAGGGGAGAAAGCTGCCTCAAGCTCAACTCCAACATGATGGAGCTCATCATCTTCGGAAACATCACCTCAGCGTGGGACGACTCCTGGTGGCCCACATCCCTCAGAGCTCCCCCTGCACCGACTGAGCATGCCCACAACTTTGGAATCATCCTTGACTACTCCCTATCCATGACCCGCCAGGTGAACTCTGTCGCCTCCTTCTCCTGGCACACACTCCGCAAACTTTGGAAGATCTTAAGATGGATCCCAGCAGACAGTCACAGGACAGTCACCCACTCCTTAGTCACGAGCAAGCTCGACTACAGCAACGCCCTCTACACTGGCACCTCAGCTAGGAACATCAAAAAACTTCAACTCATCCAGACTCTTTCTGGACCTCCTTCACCGAGAACACATCTTCCAACACCTGAGGACTATCCACTGGCTACCGGTCGAGAAACAAATCACCTTCAAGCTTCTCACCCACACGGTCAAGGCCACACACAATGCAGGACCAGCCTACCTGGCCCACCGCGTCTCCTTCCACACCCCCGCCAGATTCCTCCACTCCGCTCATCCCAGATGGCCGGACCACTGTTCCTCTCATCTGCAAAACCACTGCCAGAGGACAATGTTTCACCTAAACTGCAGCAAAGAACTGGAACAACCTCCTCCTGCACCTCAGACAAAGCCCATTGCTCACCATCTTCAGGAAGAACCTCAAGTCGTAGCTCTTCGGATGATGCATCTACCCCCCAGCGCCTTGAGACCCTCACGGGTGAGTAGCCGCGCTTTACAAATATTGATTGATTGATTAATTGATTGAATGCTGTTTATAGGATGGGGAGAAAAGAGCCTATGGGGCTATTATTATCCCAAATAAGGGCCCACATCAACAATCACTCAATAACTGTCGCATCCGGGGGATCCAAAACTACTTCTGCATTTAGGAAGGTGGGACGGGGTCCCTAAATATAGGTACTCAAAAATGTGGTATTAGGCCTCTCATTCCACCTGAGTGTACTCCCTATATTATTGTTCTTGAAAATGTTCCTCCTCTATCTGAGGGAAAACAAGAGTCACATGCCTCTCTTCTAAATAAAGTTTTGCACTGGATGAGGAAGATTCAGACTAGGCTCACAATTCTACTAAGGAAATCATATCTACTTGTAGGGTATCATGGCTGGGTCCCTCATTGAAAAATTCATTGAATCATTGTATTATTGTGAATGTTAAGGCACCTAGGGGTATATTTAAGAAAAATGGCACTGACATAGTGCAGAGCCACTTTTCTTACACCCCTTAGTGCCCCCCTCTAACTCCACCATGTGTGCACCATATTGGCGGCAGTTAGGGGACTAGTGTCATAATTGTTTACGCTAGTCCGGCACTTTGCAATATTAGCATAAAAAATTCTGACGCTAATCCTACAAAGCACCCAGGGGCCCATTGTAGCCAATAGAAGCCTCCTTTTAATAACTGCTCTGAGCAGGCATTTTGGGCCCCCCCTAAAGGGGGAACGCTCCCTTTGCTTACATTATGCCTGGCATAGGCATAATGTAGCGCAAAGGGTTACAGAGTGGCGCAATGCATGCATTGCACCACTTTCTAAACACGGTGAAGCATTTTTGGCCTTCTAACACCACATTAGTGTTTGAAAATGACACTAATGTGGCATTAGAATGGCGCTAGGGGCTCTTAAATATGCCCCCTAGGTTTTTTTTAAAGTCTTTGCTATATTCACTCAGTCACTCTTGCTTTGGATTGGGGCATTAGAGCCTTTCCCCTGGTTTTGTTGTATCCCCCAGAAGTCAAGGGAGTTTTGCATCAGCTGGACTTGCTGCAGCTCAGGGAAATGCACAAGAATTGGGCTCTTGTAATTATGCAGTTCTCACTAATAATCGTTTCCTAGCACTTATTTCACTAGACCAGCAGGATTGGCAGCAACCACTAGTGACATATTCAGTCAGTATTAGTAATCACCAGCCCTGGGACATTTGCGGGGTTGAATCATAAAGTAACACCTGTAGTTAGAATTGCTCCAGATGTTATTGAAGCTCCAGACCTGGTGCTATCTTCATGGACTAATACGGAGCAAATGAATGACTCTGCCCAAATAGAAGTCAAGTACACAACAAACCTAAATGTAATTACATGGAATGTGGCAGAGATTAATTCCAAGCTAGATGATAAAGACTGGCTATCCTTCAATGGAAAGTTTGGTGTGTCTATTTTCCAAGAAACCTGTGCTGTGTATAAGTTTGTTTTAAATGGGGTCAGCACACACAGCACAGAGGCAATTCCCCCTTCAAGATCAGGGTGGACGAAGGTAGAGCTCATGATTTTGGTAAAAACAAAATTGCATGTGCTCAAGAGCCCCTAATGATAGATTCACAATATTTAATGGGCATTTAACTCAAATTTCCAACATGTCTGGTTTTGAATATACTGAATGTGTACACTCTATTCATGCCTGTAAAGTGTGATTTAAGCACGTTAGATGCCTTCATTGAACTTTACAAACAGGATGCCAAAGTAATAGTGGCCGGGGACTTTAATACAACTTTTGAACCTTCGCCTACACTTAATTTGGTAACTGCAGAGGAAGGCGAATACTGGGGGATCTGTAGAATGACAGGGAGACTGTTGTGTCAATATTCCAGTACCGCTTTGCAATTAGCTTTTCTGGTGGTTGAGTGTGGTTTGTGCACATGCAACAGGAGAACTTGTTCAGATCTAAATAGAAAGTTTACCTTTAAGAGAGGGTGTCAGAAAAGTGTTATTAATTACATACAGTTTTCGAGGTCAACTTACTTGGCTTTATCCATAGCACCTGAACCCACTGTGGCCAATAATACACGTAGAGTCACATGGCCTAGAGTCATGGCGAACCAGGACTTGCATGTTGACATTTATAAACTTTTTGTTCAACATGTCAGGCTTCAAGGAAGTCTGCCCAAATCCTGAGGTACTGTTAAGCACCCACACAGCTTTTTTTGCCAAGCTCAATGCCACTTGTTATAGAGACCACCAGGGCAATCAACAGAAGGAGAAGAAAGGCCCAATGTGGTTCTCTAAGGATAATTATGCCCAAGACGGTGGGGGAATCAGGGGGAATTGACATCTGGAATCCCCATATGCCGTGGAGTACGCCAGGGCTGTGTGCTAGCCCCCACTCTTTTTTCTCTTTACATAAATGAGGCAGTGTGTTAATGACTTGTCCACCTTCAACAGAGCTAAAATTCCGATCCTTGTTTTTGCGGATGACTGGCTGCTAATCTCTAAGTCACCCAGGGGTCCTCAAAATTTATTGAGTACGTTTCTGGCATTTTGTTGGACAGGAGCCTACAGATAAAACTAAATACATGGTTTTTGCCAGGAACTCTACTAGAACTAACTGTGCCAGGGTGAACAATGCAAAGCTTGACAGGGTGTCATGCTTTGACTATTAGGAAGTCACTATGACGGATACGTTTAGATGGGATTCCCAAACTGCAATAGTTTGCTGACGCTGACTCATAGGTCTAAAGCCATTTTACATTTTTTGAAAGCACATTCACCCGATCTACATCACCTGCACTTGAGGCCTACCGTGCTAAGGCCTTGAATTCGTCCATTTATGGAGCTGAAATTTGGGGGGTATACAAACACATATAGGCTAGCAGTCGCTGAAAATAACTTTACTAGGGCCCTACTAGCTGTCCTTGTTAATACACTGCTCATCCCCCTGTGCCATGACTTAGGTATTTATGGTGTGTCTGACCTTGCCAAGTTTAAACCACTTCTCTATTGGGTGTGCATTTGGTCGACTCCCGAACTACACACATATAGAGATGGTTTACCGGATTTAATAAGACACAATCACGCCCTTAAAACACCTTGGCTGAGGTTTGTTTTTAATTGGACTAGGAGATTGAGGATACGGGCACTCTGGGATAATCCCGAGAAGATACATAAGGCTGATAAACAGGTTGTTAAGTCGGCATATTGGTGTTACATTATTGAGCACCAACATTGCAGGACTAATGTGTGCCACCTAACAGAAAGGTGCCTTGATGTCAAAGCCGCTCCGTTGTTTGAGCCCTTTGAGCCCTTTCTGAATATTGTTTCTCCCCCCCCGGCTAAGAGCCTTTACCTGTGATTTAGGCATGAGTGTTTTCTTTTGAACATCTGTTACAACACTTGGACCGAGGGGTGGATATCTGCTTTATGTCCTATTTGTGAGCTGGCTCCTGAGTCGATCAAACATATTATTATTGTTTGTCCAGGCTACTGTGAAGCTAGACACCAATGGCTTTGACCCATTTGCATATCTCTAGTAAGCTTCTAGGTGGTGCTGTGTTTATTTAGAACCAACATGGCAGAGTCAATTGTATACTCAGTAAGTCGAATCCTTGTTTCTGTATGGCATAAGCGTGTCAGATTTTTGGGCAAAAATCAATCAAGCAACCTTAAGCTCAAGGCCAAGACCAACTCAGTGAACTTAATGGCTGTCCATGTTGTCATTAACAAAAGGACCTTTCTGTATTTCAAGCCTTTGTAACTTCATGGCTAGCCATGTTGTCATCAACCTAAAGAAACTCTGAACATCAGGGTCTTATGAATTGGAGCTCATTGATTTTTTAGTGTCTTAATGAACATGTTGCAAAGTATTTACTGTTATTTGATACTTTTTTAGGTCTGTCCTTGGGTGTAAGGTGCTATAGGCAGTGTTGTGGATCTTGAACTGTTTCTGATGTCTATGTCTCTGGTATAATCTTCTTAGGCAATTGTTGACAGGAGAGCTTAAGCTATGTGTTTTTTTCTTGGTTTTAGCTTGTACTAGCTCAGTATTGTACATTTTGTTTACTCTGAGCTAAAATTCATCGACACTTATTGGGAGCCTTAATTTCAAAAAAGCAAAATGCCCGTGGGTCCCTTTTTTAATGCATGGCTATTGTATTCTATTCTTTTCTATTCCATTCTACTAGGTTATATATTACATTATATTATATTATATTATATTATATTATATTATATTATATTATATTATATTATATTATATTATATTTATTGTTATTTAGGTGATCTTAATGCACTTGACTGACTCTCTTTGTATTTTATGATATCATGTAATGGTTTTTTATGTGTTTTACATTTTGTGCCTTTATGGTCATTGTACCGAATAAAGATTATTACCAAGAAATATGCAACCTTTCAAAATCAGAAACATACAGGCTTGCCAAACTCGGAGGTAATGTTCTACCCATAGGGGTCCCATGGGATTGTAAGTACAGTGTGTTTTTAAATTGAAATAAAACGTTTCTGGTTAAAGCCAATACACCTAGGTTAATTATGAGACTTCACAGGATTTTGTGCTTCCACTGTTGTTGGTATAACATAGACTCTATCACTCTCAGGGTTTCTTTCTGAGGGACATTAGTATACAGGGATTTGATGTCAAGTCCCACCAAGCGTTTCTTCTATGGATCAAATGTTACATGTTTAATGATATTCAATACCTACCTAGTGTCTTTTAGATATGAGGATATTGTTTCTACCAGGGGTCTCAAGAGGAGGTGACAGAATTGTGATATGAGTTCTAGAATAGATTCTTTCCTCTAGACCATGGGTCCCCCTGGTGGGGGCCTCGTGGATTTGTATACCTTTGGTAATATATAGAAATATGGAATTATTGGGTTCTCTTGCTTTAGAAAGGATGCCTCTTGATCTGTAATCCACTGATTGTGAAGTGCTTTCTCTATCAGGGATCAAATCTCCCTTTGAAATGCAGGGGTGCTATCCTTATCCAAGATCTGCTAATTGTTTATATCTGCTAGCACAAATAAATAATGCCTTGAATCCATGTACCCATAAAAATCTGCTGCTAAAGTCATCCAGACTGCCTTTGGCAGTATTGACATTGCAGCTTCTTCTGTTAATGTTTTCCTTGAAGAGCATTGACAAAGATGGCAAGTATAAATAATTTCTTCAACAGGAAACCCTACTTTGTCCCTCAAGAAGTTCTTTGTAGTGGTTATGCCTGTTTGGCTTTCATAAGCAAAGTCAATTACGTGTTTTCTTCAATACACAAGGTATCACTATTTGCACCCCTCATAACAGAATGCAAGTTCATTTTGTACATTTTTAAAAGCTAACAAGCTTTTCTACTCAACTTCTGAAGATATGTGTGTCATATCATCTATATGTCTTAATCTGTTCATAGCAATTTTCTTTTTGAATTCTTCTATTGCAGGATTCACCAATGAAGCTTCTATTGATTCTTTCTCTGAATTTCTTTCCGGAGTTACAGTTTTACTAGGAAGAAAATCTTTTCACTTTTGTACTTGGTAAACCACATGCAACCAACCCCATACAACACACATTTGAAGGCCATGCATTGCATTGGTTTAGCTGCATGTGGGTGGTTGGCCACAGGACCTGGCTACAGATTGAAACTCATGGGTATAATTGTAATGGGAGATGCTGATTTGTGTTTCTTGCCCTGATCTGTGCCCACAGGGCAGCAGTGGAAATGGTGGACACAGGAAGGTCAAATTTACTATTCTAACTACAGTCCTAGGATATTCGGGGAAAAGAGCAACTTCCCCCAGATATTCCAAGGGGCCCATTTACTATGTGACTCCAGTCCTGGAATATTCTGCAAAAAGTTATAAATTCCCTAAGTATTGTTAGAAAGGGTTGACAACTAGTAATTTTCAATTCCAGAAATTGCTGCCTTGAGGGCACAGCTCAGGAATACTATGAGAGACAAGGGATACCCCTGCTTGGTTCCTCTTTATATCTGCCAATAATTAGAGTACAGACCCTGGCCAGTGGTTGAAAGTATCACAGATGTATCCATCTCAAAAAATGTCTCCAGTAACCCCTGTTCTGGTCAGTACCTCAAAATAGCTTAGCCATAGAATAGTGTCAGATACCTTCACAAAATTGAATAAGGCTGCATTTGGAGAATTAGGTGTCATATGTATTTGGTCCATGATGTGGAATAGGAGATGTCAAATGCATGGGCCAACATTTTACAGGGAGTGGCTTGAGGAGGCAAGAGTGAGAAGTCTTGGTCAAGTCCCAGACCAGATTATAATCTCCTTCCCAGAGGAGGGCAGTCTCTAATGTCTTGTTAGATGAGATGAAAATAATTCTGTAGTTGTCCTACATTGGGTACGTAAATGGCTGCAATATTGAGTGGACTGCAATCCAGAATACCGTCAATGATCATGAATATCCCCTCTGTATTTATTGCTATGCAGTCAAGTTGGCCCCTCCATCTCTTCTCCAATTTGTTCAGCACAGATAGCTTCATGTGAGTCTCTTGCAGAGAGGCTATTTGCACTTTCCCATGCCTATAGAAAGCCTGTATTTTGTAGTGCTTCATTGGTGAGCCAATCCCTTAAACATTCCAAGTGAGAAAGGTGCAACTGTTTCTCATACTGGAATATGTGTGTACATTGAGTCATATGGGCCCTTCCATGAAATGAATATAATTACACTCAAGGTATCATTAAAATGATTAATGGGAATAAGGAGTGTTGGAGAGAACCATGTTTTATGTTATATTCTGCCAGATTCTTGCATTCTTTGTTGAACCTGTTTCTGCTGGCCATTGGACTCCTTGCCTCTGCTAACCAAAGGTAAGTGCTTTTGTTTCCATTTCCAAATGTGATAAAACTGGCATACACATAATTGGCACATTTAATTTGCTTATACGTCCCTGGTATATGGTGGTACATATGCCCAGGGCCTGTAAATTAAATGCAACAAATGGGCTGCAGCACTCCTTGTGCCACCCACTAACACAGCACTGTAAAACCTGTCTCAGGCTGCCCCTGCATCCTGGGTATGCAGTTTTAAACTGTTGCTTTGACCTGGCAAAAATACTTTGGGCAGGCTAAAACCTTATATTTTAATACTTATACGTCACCCCAAAAATAGGCCCTGAATTCCCATAGGGCAGGGTACATTGTATTAAAAAAAGTAGGACATGTGTATTTAATGGTTCACATGGCCTGGCAGTCAACAATCTCAAAGATCATTTTTCATTATGGTGAGGCTATCCCAGGCTGACAAATTCCAACTGGACATACCATGGACCTTGCTACTGGCTTCTGCTAGAGTGAGTCTTCACCCTCAAGTGCAATAGCCAAGGTCCTGGTCCCTTGGCTGGTGTCAAAGTATACTCCTCATCATGTTTCCTCTAACCTGGGACTGAAAAACATTTTGAATTATACAACAGAAAAGAGAGCCAATGTTTTTTCAATCAATTACAAATCATTATTTTGTTCAAGGTCCAAGCAATAAGGCTCCAGAAATACCCATTTACTGTTGGTGAAAAGCAGTTCTTTATCAGCTGTCTCTTCATGACAAAACAGCCAATACAGCAGATGCATTTCACTCATACAGGAGCTTCATCAGGGCTGTAATGTACAATATTATGAAATATTAAAAACTATAATTACACATTATAACCACAACATACATTGTTGATAATATTCATGCAGAACCATATAAAATGGTCTGACAAAATTGGTATTATTCCAGAGCTGCTTGCTCCACTAGAGAGACTATCAAAATGTGATTCTTGTTGTAACATACTCCTTGGAACTACCACATTATGAAATTTATGCGTGGAGGTATACATTCTAACATTTTTATAACCATGATCATCTCTTAGTATCTTAGTGAGTTTCCTATCTCTAAGTCAGAGCAGTTATGTTGTGTATGCGAATAAATGAAAATGCAAATAAATCTATGTGGGAAGTACCACACTACAACTATGGAGAGCTTGCCTAAATAAAGATGCGACCTATCCCCTAGTAACACACTCATGTATACGTGATGCCAACAAGGACGATTTGGGTTTTTATGATATTGATATTGCTAGACTGGACCCAGGAGGTGGGGATAGGGGTCTTTGTTTAAGGCAACTTGAAGACAAATGGATTTATAAGTTAAGAGCAGTTGAACTGGGGCTCAATTTAGACAAATAATTATTTTTTGAAGTAATGTATCATGTTCCATCATTTACATATTTCGTTTTTTTAATATATGCTTGTTTTCTATGTGTCCATAAAGTTGATATAGACTTAAAAAAAACTGTTTCATTATGTCAGGGATACAAAAAGTAGAAAAAGATACAACACAAGTGACGTTGGTTGTATTCAAGATTGATATAACATATATTTGAACAGCTCCTGCATATTTGTTCTGCAATCAATCAATCAATCATTAAATTTATAAAGTGCACTATGTACCCGTTAGGGTTTCAAGGCACTGGGGGGTGGGGGGGGCAGCTGCTATCGGTCGAAGAGCCATGTCTTGAGGAGTCTCCTGAAGGTGAGGAGGTCCTGGGTCTGGCGCATGGAGGTCGGGAGTGAGTTCCAAGTCTTGCCGGCGAGGTAGGAGAAGGATCTGCCGCCGGCGGTCTTGCGTTGAATTCGGGGAACGATGGCGAGGGAGAGGTTGGCAGAGCAGAGTTGGCGGGAGGGGGCGTAGAAGTTGAGTCTGTTGTTCAGGTAGGCGGGTCCGGTGTTGTGTAGTGCTTTGTGCGCGTGGGTGAGAAGTTTAAAGGTGATCCTCTTGTCCACGGGGAGCCAGTGGAGGTCCTTCAGGTGGTGGGAGATGTGGCATCGGCGGGGTATGTCGAGGATCAGACGGGCGGATGCGTTCTGGATGCGTTGGAGTCGTTGGATGTCTTTTGCTGGGATGCCTGTGTAGAGTGCGTTGCCGTAGTCTAGTCTGCTACTGACGAGGGCCTGGGTCACTGTTTTTCTGGTTTCCGTCGGGATCCACTTGTAGATTCTACGGAGCATGCGGAGGGTGTAGAAGCAGGAGGAGGAGACTGCGTTGACCTGTTTGGACATGGTGAGGGCAGAGTCGAGGATGAAGCCGAGGTTGCGTGCATGGTTGGCTGGAGTAGGTGGGGGTCCCAGTGCGGTGGGCCACCAGGAGTCGTCCCAGGCCGAGGGGGAGCGTCTGAGGATGAGGACTTCCATCTTATCTGAGTTTAGCTTCAGGCGGCTGTTTCTCATCCATTCGGCGATGGATTTTAGTCCCTCGTGGAGGTTGGCTTTGGCGGTGTATGGATCTTTAGTAAGGGAGAGGATGAGCTGAGTGTCGTCAGCGTAGGGGAGGATACTGAGGTTGTGCTGCTGGGCCAGTTGAGTGAGGGGTGCCATGTAGACGTTGAATAGCGTTGGGCTTAGCGAGGAGCCTTGGGGGACTCCGCAGATGAGGTTGGTGGCTTCGGAGCGGAAGGATGAGAGTCGGACTCTCTGGGTTCTGCCGGAGAGAAAAGATGAGATCCAGTTGAGGGCTTTGTCTTGTATTCCGGCTTCGTGGAGACGAGTTAGTAGGGTGCGGTGGCATACCGTATCGAAGGCGGCGGATAGGTCTAGGAGGATGAGGGCTGAAGTTTCGCTGTTGTCCATTTGCTGTCTGATGTCGTCTGTGGCGGCGAGGAGTGCAGTCTCGGTGCTGTGGTTGTGTCTGAATCCGGATTGGGCGGGGTCTAAGATGGAGTTGTCTTCGAGGTAGTGGGTGAGCTGGGCGTTGACGATCTTCTCGATGACCTTCGCTGGGAAGGGGAGGAGGGAGATCGGGCGGAAGTTTTTGAGGTCGTTGAGGTCAGCCTTTGGTTTCTTGAGGAGGGCTTGGATGTCGGCGTGCTTCCAGCTGTCCGGGACGGTGGCGGTGTCGAAGGAAAGGTTGATGATTTTACGAAGTTGGGGGGCGATGGTGGAGTCGGCTTTGTTGTAGACGTGGTGTGGGCAGGGGTCTGATGGGGATCCTGAGTGGATGAAGTTCATGGTCTTTCGGGTTTCGGCGTCATGTACGTGGGTCCAGGTGGTGAGGCGGTTGGCGTAGGAGGAGTTGTCGGGGGTGGGATCTGGCAGAGGTGTGGAGTTGAGGCTGTCGTGGATGGCAGCGATTTTCTGGTAGAAAAAAGTAGAGAGTGCGTTGCAGAGTTTCTGGGATGAAACTTATGAAACTTGTTTGAAAGTCTCTCTATACAATAACTATAGTTCCTGTTCATGGGATTGACAATGCCAGTATGGGATTGTTTGTTCTTTTGAATATAAAAAACAGCTGCTCAAATATTACCAGACTCGATTTAATGAATGTCTAGAATGATAGTCTGAATTGTTGTTTATGCTTTTAGATGTTGGTCATTGAAACCTAAATTCTAGGAGGATAGACTGAACCAATATTATCAAGGCATCATGATGTACTCCATTCAGCACCACTTGACATTTTAAGATGGCACACTTCGGGAGGTAATTGTTACACAAATTTAGCAACAGTCTGATGTTTTCTATCTAGAACAAAACACTTATCATCTTTAGCTAATTGCTAAATAATTGGGAAATCAGTGTAAGGAGTCTATAGAAAGAAATGGAAATCTTATAATCACCTTGACAACAAATTTTGAAAAACTGTCCTATTTAAGTTTTATTTTAAATGGGATTGTGGCACTTCTTGGATATTTTAAGATGACCCTGTTTTAGAAGTAAAAACTGAAAGTATATGTTAAGGGCATGATTTTTAAATGAAAGGAAGTATGTTGAGCTATGCATGCTAGAGACTTAGTTAGATCATACATTTTAAGATGGCATTATATTGTTAGATTTAATGTGGATGCTTCGACCTGAATCAGAAATCATTTTTGTTTGGTTGATGCAACTTTAAATGGAGGTAACAGACAATGAAGGACCTCTTTTGCAGTTCAAAATGAACTGTTGTTTTGTTTATGAATGGTTTTCTTTTAGCGATATTTTTAACTTAGCACTTTAAAATATCAGGATTGTTCCATGTGAAATTTGCCTTGATATGGTTCAGTTGCTGTTTATGGTGTTTTTAAAACAGAAATGACAGGTAATGTTTTGTGTAAAAGCACAGGAACTCTTCATATTAGGATTGTTTATTTAGTTGATTAATACTTTTATTTCACACTGGGAATGTATTTGCATTTCAGAGTTTCTATGTCTTAGAATTGCCTTTCTATATGGTGTATAAAATGAATGTGTGAAGAGCTATTTTTTTACAAGGGCCACATACAGTGGACATCAAATTAAGTATTTACTGCTGAATACTCACAAATTTGTATTTTCTTTACATTTTGGTTTTTATATGTGCTTGTGACTACACCATATCCACATATTGAGAACATCTTTCACTGAGAATGTGCAGATGCATCGATGACTACAGAGTTGTGATCTTTAAATATGTGCAAATAATAAGGTAAATGTTATATTGGTTGTGTTTCTTACAAAAATATATTGTGGTGGAGGACTATAGTAATCATAGTATTGTGATGTAATGTGGAGTTTTTTTTGTGTTGGAACCAAATGATGTGATACACTAAATTAAGTCATGAGTTTTATGAAATCAGTTCTCAATTTAAAACGAAATGGGCTAACCAGTTAGGCCTCATATGTTTCCTAACTCTATTTTGAAAAAAAATAAAATAAATAATGCTCTGAATGGGTCTGGTGTTGGCATCATGAATATTTTATGCCTTATATGAAATTGTATACATTTTGAAGACATTTTGATGATATCTTTTAGTCTATTTGCTATTTTATTGGTTTTGCCTGCCACTTAATTTGTCAGACCATTATGTATTGTTCTGCAGGAAAGTCATCAATAGTGTATGTTGTGGTTTTAATATGTAATTAAGATTTTTTATATTTTGTAATTTTGTACATTACAGTCCTGATAAAGCTCTTGTATGAGCGAAACGCATTGGCTGTTTTGACTGTTTTTTCATGAAGAGAAAACCAATAAAGTACTGCTTTTAAACAGCACAAGGTGGGAATTTCAGGAGCTTTATTGCTTGGACTCTGAAAAGAATATTTTTTTGTGATTGCTTGAAAAATGTTGCCTCTCTTTTCTGTTATGTGGTTCTAAATACTGGTATTTAGGCAGTGCAGTATGTAATTAATTGATATAAATAGAAAAGGAATTTATTGGTGGTGCAGTGCATTTGTCCTCAGCTGTACAACATACTTGGCTTGTTAGAAACATTTTGCCAAGATATTGCTCTGAGAACTGACAGAACACCGGAACTAACCTGCTGGGCCAACCTGACGAGTTGCATCGCAGCAGGGACAAAGATTCAGGTCGCTCCCACTACATTAACCTCATAAGTACATAAACTGATCCAGCGAGGCACCAGAGAGAAGTTATCTGGCCTCATGGATCCCTCTCTTGCTACTACCTGCAGCCTTGTCCTGCTGGAAAAATCCAAACTCCAAAACAGTGACTAGGTGTGAAGATATACATTTTCACTGGGCAAAGGCACAAAAAAGTATGTGGCCACCAAGGAACCTTCTCTGGGTGTGAAATGCAAATTTCTCCCACCCTGAACTATCGCCCAAAAACTCAACAGCATCATCGAGACCTCATGAAGTGGCTGTCTGATGACGAAAAGCCAACTTTGAACACAGTTTGATGCCTTGCTTCATTGAGGGTTTTTGACTTCTATCCCAGAGTCTAAGAGCCTGATTTGGAGTTCTGCAGACAGGTAATGCCATCACATGCGTGGCAGACATCCTATCTGTCATACTATAAGGTCATTATATTCAATGGCATTTCTAAGATGGGTTATCATTCACATTTATGACACCGTAAACTCTAAATCAAGCACTAAGGGGGTCATTTTGAGCCTGGCGGTCTTTTGACTTCCAGGGCAAATGTGGCGGTCCCACCACCAACAAGCTGGCGGTGCAGACCGCCACATTATGAGTGTGACGGGTTGGCCTCTGCCAACAGGCCACATCTCCACTCATACCGCTATGATGGTCGGAACCGCTGGGCCAGAGATGATCATCTCTGACCCGGCGGTCCACAGAAGACTGCCGGTGGTATTAGGAGCCGGCCTTCCACCATGGTTTCTGCGGCAGTAGCACCGCCACAAAACCATGGCAGAAAGGCTACAGGTGACAGGGAATTTCTTCCCTGTCACCGGTAGATGCTCCCCCACCCCCCAGCAAGCACTAGACCCCCCTCACCCCACCTCCTTTAGCCACAGTGCCCTCCTCCCCTTACACCCCACCTGACACCCCGTTCAGCCAAAGCACCCTCCTCCCCCTTCAGTCACAGCACCCCCCACCCCATTCACCTCCCCACATGCATGCACACAGACAGCCACACACACCATGCATACACCCATTCACCTACACTTACATACATGCATTCACTCGCATGCATCCATACACGCATTCACAACAAAATCCATACACACATTCACAACAACATCCATACACGCATTCACAACAACATCCATACACGCATTCAAGCGTGCATACTCACACCCATGCAAACATGCATACTCACACGCATATACACATTCAGGCATACAGGCACTCACTTCTACATTCAGACATGCATGCTCACATGCAAACACACTTACATGCACACACACACTCACTTCAACATTCAGACACATATACAACCAAGCATTCACACATTCATACACACACACAGATACCACACACTAATAAACGCACACACAACACCCCCCACCCTTCACTGTTGGACGATCACCTCACCTGTTCAGGGGAGAAAGTCGCCCGGCAGTGAATGGGAAGGGGCGCTTCCACTGCTGGCAGTGCCCCACCAGCAGAACACCGCCAGGACGTATTATGGCCCAAATATGGTGGGCGGTGTCCTACTGGGGCCGGTGGTGGAACCGCCAGAGTGCCTCCGTCTGACAGCACGGTTACTGCTAGATTTCGACCCAAAGTGTGGCGGAAATCTGGCAGTACCCGTAATATGGTGTGCGGCAGACCACCAGCACTGGCGGTCTCCTGGCGCCCGCTGCTTTGGCGGTCTACATGGAAGACCGCCAAAGTCATAATGAGGGCCTAAGTCTGAAAGTAAACTTTTCACCATGACAAATCTGATCCCTGTATCTGACCCATGTTCCTGTTAAGTGCAACAAGGTGGTTGGCGCTTAACACTGAAGCTATTGTGAACCTTAAACTTAAAAAATTCATAAATGCGATTCTTCTTATTGGACTTGTCTTGTTTTGGTGTCATTTTATTTATTAATATTTACTCCATCTTTCTAAATAGGTTTGGGGTTTTCCTTGTGCCATGTTTTCACTTTTTTCAGTTTGATTACTGCATAAATACCTTATACATTGCCTCTGAGTTAAGTCTGACCGCACTGCTTTGTACCAAGCTACCAGTGGTTAAGCACAGGTTTATTTAGTGACCTTAGTGATTATCAATTGAGGTTGGGTCTCACTTCCCTTAATTAATAGTTCCAATTTCTTACAAAGGACACATATAAGGGAGTGTATTGGCTACTCATCTGACAAAGCAGTAAGGGCTATAGAGCACTAGTTGATCAACCAGCTTCGTAATACAGATCTGACAAGTAACCTCTGGGTTTATATTCATAGCAGAGTAACAAAATGTATGTTCAAAGGAACTGTGATAATACATGGTCAGGTTGTCTATGGTCCCACTTTCCACCAGTCACAGGTGAACATGCTCTATCCACCTTAACAGTACTAACCAATACTAAAGCAAGCAAACCAACTTTGTTGCACTTGCAATTACATAGTTGCAAGAGCATGGGGGGACCACTAGGCACAGCCCCTCTGTGCCACCTGAAAAATCTATGTAAACACAGACAAATAGGGTTGCCGGCAAAATCAGTGCTTCCTAATCTGTCCCCAGTGCATAGTGGTATAAACACTTACTATTTGAAGTAATAGCACGTTCTTTATAGCTTATTTAAACCAACATAATCAGATGTCTTGGGAGTATGAAGCAGGCCTCTTGTGGGTGTGGACCCACCACCCGAGGTCAATGTTTCAGATTCTCCCTCCAATATTTTTGTTTTGCGTGTAACCCAGTGTTTTCCTTAGACAGGGCTATCCTGTCAGGGTAAGGTAAACTCCTCTTTCTTTGCCTCAGCTGTGGGATCCACTTCAAACCTAATCAAGCAGTCATTCAGCTCTTAGGTGGCAGTGAGCACAGTCAGAAAGACACATTTGACTCATGCAGGAAAATGACAAAGAGAGGGATATGATGAATAATTGTTGGTGCTGCATTTTGAACCAGCTAAAGCTTTCAGATCAGCAAAGCAGGAAGACATAAATCTGGTAATGGTCAATGAGTGCACAAATATTTGTTGTATAATTGCAGACCAAATGTTCTTCAGAAGTCTCTCTAAGGCAAAGCAGGTGGTCATAGTTGTTTGAATTTGTGGGTAGAAGGAGAGATCCTTATCAAATTTGAACTCAAAATCCTTATAATAGTAGAAAGGCTTGGAGATGCTCCCCGCTCCGATGGCCACACCCTGTATGACCAAGCTGACATAATATTGCTGAAGAACAGTATTTCAGAGTTGAGCTTTGAGCAGCTCTTTTTCAAGTAGTCCGATCCGAGACACCCTTTAAACATCTTT
Source organism: Pleurodeles waltl (assembly GCF_031143425.1). Lineage (NCBI taxonomy): Eukaryota > Metazoa > Chordata > Amphibia > Caudata > Salamandridae > Pleurodeles > Pleurodeles waltl. The sequence goes on along the minus strand of NC_090444.1, from coordinate 662,438,582 downwards.
AAAATCCCTCCATTAAATTCATTAATCTGATGGAAGTAGAGCATTAACAGGGTTTTCTCAGTATATGGCACCACCTTTACACACAATGGTCCAACAATTTTTGCAAGGGGTGCCATACATATACGTTGTACAACTTAGGGCTCAATGCCGAGCCCTGGGGGAATCCATGTCGCTACAGTTTAGACACAGAATCAAAGGGAGGAAGGTGGACAGCCTGGGTTCTGTCTGACAAAAAGATTGAATGCTTTTACATCTTACACTACACACAACACAGCATGTTCAGATGTTTTCTCTGAGGGTTGCTTGGTTTCTCAGGTTGCCAATGATAGGTTATGATTGTAATCATAAAAGCCTACCTGCCTCTAAGAGTCCTCCTGTGTCAGCAATGTTGGACTTCAGCCACACTTCACAAGAACACTATGGCCTATCTATTCCTTAGCAAGGAAATTGACTTTCTACAACAATTGACAGCAAGATAAGAGGCTTTATTAATAAGCAAAAAGGCTACATTCAAGCAATATTATCCAAGGGGGAGGATAGTCTCAGATAGATATTGCACGGGCGGATTGTGAGGGCCGAGGCAAAGCCTAGGGCCCTACTTCAACCTAGTCAATACCTACCTGGGAAGGCCCTCCCACTTGGAAAACTATGTAATTATAGGTCTGACCCTTATAATCTGAGGTGAAAATCACAAAATTATTTGTTAGCTGGAGTCTTTTTAATGGGTCTATTTAGGTGGAAGGTTACCCGAAGCATACCAGATGGATTTTTTTCTTTTTGGTGATACGGCTACACTATTTTATCCCATTTAAATGTAGTGCAGTGAATGATTGGTTTTGAAAGACACAAAAAGGAAAAAATATAAAGGGTGATGACAGATTTTAGTCATAATATACATCATTTGTTGGTGGTATTACATGAATTTTAGTAATTGTGGTAAGCTCTACGGTGAATTTACCCTGTGCAAAATGCTGCTCTTCTGCTGGAATCTGCGGAACCTAGAAAATGATTTTACCTAGTAACTGTCCCGGAATGTTTGCCAGGTGCATCAGAAACTAAAATGAAAACACATTTGGTATATATTCACAAATATTTTCTTTGGCCAAGTGAGAAAAAAGTGTGACATGCTGAGTAAAACATACTTCCAACAGCAGCTCCAGTCTATCAGTTGATTTGTAAGGGTTCCATTGGAGCTTCACCACAGAATTGTAATTACAACTACAGTGCTAACATATGATCTTCATGACAAATGTGAAGCACAATTCAACACTGTATTGCTGGATCCAAAGCAGAATAATTGAAAGTGCTTCCTACACAGGTGACTGTAGTAAATGAACAAAACGAGGGGGTTTGTTTTGTCATTTTAATTATGGTCAGTGCTCTAGAAAGCTAAATTCTGGAGACACTTTCTATAACTTCTCAATACCTTCCACATCCATGTCAGAAACAATTATAGCATGCTGAGTGAAATATCTTCTTGCAATACCAATTGCAGTATGTCAGTTCACATCCAGTGCTATAAGACAACTAAGGCACTAATATTCTATTTTCATGATAAATATGAGACACCTGAATGTTATTTTATTGTAATGGGAGCTGTTATTTTAAAGTGGTTTTGGAGCAGGCTGAAGTGAATAAGCGTTGAAGTGTTAATGCAGATATGACATTAGCTGTTTAAAATGAACGTTAGGATAATATGGGTTTTTAGTCATTTGAGTCATAATATTTTTAGAGGGATGAAAGATAGTTATAAATCGTGGTCCCTACCTAAGTAAAGACCAGCATGCATTTTACACTTTTTTACTCAAGGTACTCATCTTCTATTTTTTTACATCTCTTTATTGGTGTTTAGATAGCCCCTCATCTGACATAAAATGGGTATCAATGCAAACAACTGTAGAACAGGAGCCCTATACTGACCCATCATACACATGTAATATGATGCTGTTAGCTCTAAAGAATAGACAAAAGACAATACAGGACAATGTGCCATATCAATGCATAAACTTAACAGCAAAATTAGGACAGTGTATAGTGTACCTGGAGAGCAACAAATTGAGATGCAACTGAAACAATAATGAACCCTGATAGAAACTGGGTCTCTAGCTGGCAGAGTTTTACAATCTGTCCTAGTAGGGACCACAATGCAAGTCAGAGCAGGTAAGATACACATTCTAGATTGAGATATGGCTGTTGCTTAAGCTAAAAAAGTTGACAAGGAGAATATAGTGTATATTGGTTCGCAATGGTCTAAGATATGGAAGTAGTGTACACCAATCACTGTATGCCATGCACAAATACAAGTTCTATCCCAGTGCTGCAGAGGTTTGTACTCTCTCCAAGTAGGGACCACAATCCTAGTCAGGGCAAGTAAGATACACACTAAACATTTATCTGTGCTTACCCTCTTGTAGCCTGGCACAGAGAAGTCAGGCAAAACTAAAGAGGCAATGTGTAAAGTATTCATGCACACACACAGTAGCACAATGAAAACCCCCCAGAAAATATTTATTTGAGTCAAACAAGACCAAAACCACACACATATCCAACACACACAAGTCGAGCAATGAATTCTTAAAGATTAAATCAAAATTGCAGTGCTTAGAAGAAAATCTGATCGTGCTGGACAGGAGCATATTCAAAAGATCCATCTGACCTTGATGGACAGGGGACAGGTACAGGAGTCAACAGACTTGCTGAAAGTACCTTTGTTGCATCAAAGCACATTGATGATAGATTGATCCAGAGGAGGGGATGCATTGTGCTTGCAGGCGATGCATGGTTTCCTGATTGGGCAACATCGTTGATGCTTCAATGTCCAGAAGTGATGAGTACCAGTTCCGATGCATGAGTGCTGTGTCAGCCAAGCCATGGCTGTGTTGTAAGCCAGGGTCATTGCGTTGAGCAGTCAGCAAGCAGTGTCCACAGATTTGGTAAAGGTAGCAGCAAAGTTGCTTTTCTGCAGCAAGATATGTCAGTTCCAAGTGATGTGTCGATGTCCATGTGTTATTTCTTTTGTGGCAGCCCCACACTCACCTCCAAGGGCGCAGGACTAAAATTGGCACCACTTGGCAGAGCATGACTTACAGCAGAGGTGCCCAAGTGCTGGTAGCAAGATGCAGGTGAAGTCTTTGATATCCCGAGACTTTAGAAACAGGAGACAAACTCAATCATGCAATTGGAGGTACTTCAAATTGCAAGATGTAGAGAGTTAGATCCCACCCTCTCACTCCCAGGCAAGAAGTAGCAGGCAGCTGGTCAACACATCAGAACAAACAGCAAAGTGGCAGTCCCTCCTGACAGCACAGCACAGCTGTTTTTCCTCTAGATAGAATGTCCTCACTCCAGACGTTCTTCAGAGACAGGCCAAGGCACAGAATGGTTAAAGTAAGAAAATGCCATCTCTCTAAAAGTGGTAGTTTAAGACCAGCAATTTAAAAAACAACTTTACCAAAATATGTATTTTTAAAGTGTGAGTTTAGAGACACCAAACTCCAATTTTCTATATTTTCTCAATTTGAAATTATACATAGAGAATGTTCCAAGGTAACCCCAAAAATTAGCCTATGGGAGAGATAGTCCTTGCAATAGTGCAAAATGAATTTAAGAGTTTTTCACTACATGGACATGTTAAACTTAAAAGTACATGTCCAACTTTTTAAATACACTGCACCCTGCCCTTGGGGCTAACAAGGGCCTAGCTTAGGTTACATGTAATACAAAGGAAGGTTGGGCCTGGCAAGTGGTTACACTTGCCAGGTTGAAATGGCAGTTTAAATTGAACACACAGGCTCTGCAATGGCAGGCCTGAGACATGTCAAACATACGGGTGGCCCACTAATAGCGTCTGACTTACAGGACCTGGGCACACATAGTGCACTTTACTAGGGATTTACCGGTAAATCAAATATGCCAATCATGGAGAAGCCAATGGTACCATGTTTTGGACACAGAGCAGATGCACTTTAGCACTGGATAGCAGTGGTAAAGTGTGTGGAATCCTAAAGCCAGCAAAAATTAAGTTCAGCAGACAGTCAAAACAGGAGATCAGAAAGCAAAAGGTCAGGGGAAACCATGCCAAAAGATGCCAGGTCTAACATGTGCCTCCCTCAGCATAAAGTGTGGAGAGCTTCCCACCTCCTTGGGAGTTTTGTTCGTTAAGGTGGAAAAACCTGAAAAGACCATCAGCATTGGTGAATTCTGTTCCAGGATGGTGTTCACCGCAAAGTCCATTCCCTGTAGGGAGATGGACAGCCTCATCAGTTTAGGATCCTCACCCCTCAACTGTATCAGCCATTTAAGGGGTCTGTGGTCTGTCTGAACCTGGAAGTGAGCCCTGAACAAGTAGGGTCTTACCATCTTCAGCACCCAGACCAAAGCAAAAGCTTCCCTTTCCCTTGCACTCCACCTCTGTTCCCTGGGAAGTAACCTCATACTAATGAAGGGTACAGGTTGATCCAGGCCCTCTTCATTTAGCTGTGAAAGCACGGCCACCACGCCATGCTCTGAGACATCAGTCTGCACCACAAATTCTTGAGAGATGTCACGGGCCTTGAGCATGGGTGCCATTGTATGGCCTTCTTCAGGGTGTCAAAAGTAGTCTGGCATGCCTCTGTCCAGGTCACCTGCCGTGGCTGCTTTTTGGAAGTTAGCTCTGTCAAGGGGCAACGATGGAGCCATGTCCCTTTACAAATTTCCTGTAATAGCCAGTGAGGCCTAAAAAGGCTGTCACTTCAGTCTGGGTCCTGGGGGGTTCCCAAGACAAAATGGTGTCAATTTTCAGTTGCAAGGGCTGCACCTTGCCACCCCCTACTTGGTGTCCCAAGTAGACCACACAGTCCTGCCCTACCCACCTTGATAGTGAGGCCTGCACTCGCCAAAGCCCTCAGAACTTCCTGGAGGTGGAAAAAATGGTCCTCCCCACTGGAGCTGAAGACTGCAATGTTGTCAAGGTAGGCTGCACTGAAGTTCTCCAACCCAGCCAAAACGCACTTGACCAACCTCTGGAAAGGTGAAAGGGGAGTTCTTCAACCCAAAAGGTATGACACAGAACTGATAGTGCCCTTATGAGTTTGAGAAAACTGACCTCTCCTTTGCTCCCTCGGTCAAAGCAATCTGCCAGTACCCAGACCTTAAATCAAATGTGCTGAGGAACTTGGCAACTCCAAGCCGATCAATGAGCTAATATGCTCTAGGGATGGGATGTGCATCCGTCTTAGTGACTGCATTGAGCCCCCGGTAGTCTACAGAGAACTGGAGTTTGGGTGTGACACTGGGAGGGCAGCCTTGGGCATCAGTACCACTGGACTGGATCAAGGACTGTTGGAGTGCTCATTAATCCCAAGTTCTCACATCTTGGTAACCTACTCCTTGATGCTTGCTCGCACCCTGTCAGACAACCTGTAAGTTTTGTGCTTGACAGGTAGGCTATCCATAGTGTCTATATTGTGGGTGCACCAATGGATGACCCCTGGGGTGAGTGAGAACAGAGGTGAGAACAGAGATGCAAACTGTTTCTGCTGGTCTAGGGTCAAAGTAGGGGAGAGGCTCACATCCTTTACTGACCCATCCTGCTCTTTGGAGAATAGGAGGTCAGGGAGAGATTCACTGTCCTCTTCTATCCCATCATCAATGACCAAGAGCATGGTCAACTCAGACCTCTCAAATTGTTGCTTAAGGAGTTTCACGTGCAAGACCCTCAACTGTATCAGCCATTTAAGGGGTCTGTGGTCTGTCTGAACCTAGAAGTGAGCCCTGAACAAGTAGGGTCTTACCATCTTCAGCACCCAGACCAAAGCAAAAGCTTCCCTTTCCCTTGCACTCCACCTCTGTTCCCTGGGAAGTAACCTCATACTAATGAAGGGTACAGGTTGATCCAGGCCCTCTTCATTTAGCTGTGAAAGCACGCCCACTACCCCATGCTCTGAGACATCAGTCTACACCACAAATTCTTGAGAGATGTCACGGGCCTTGAGCATGGGTGCCATTGTATGCCCTTCTTCAGGGTGTCAAAAGTAGTCTGGCATGCCTCTGTCCAGGTCACCTGCCGTGGCTGCTTTTTGGAAGTCAGCTCTGTCAAGGGGCAACGATGGAGCCATGTCCCTTTACAAATTTTCTGTAATATCCAGTGAGGCCTAAAAAGGCTGTCACTTCGGTCTGGGTCCTGGGGGGTTCCCAAGACAAAATGGTGTAAATTTTCAGTTGCAAGGGCTGCACCTTGCCACCCCCTACTTGGTGTCCCAAGTAGACCACACAGCCCTGCCCTACCCACCTTGATAGTGAGGCCTGCACTCGCCACAGCCCTCAGCACTTCCTGGAGGTGGAAAATTCGTCCTCCCCACTGGAGCTGAAGACTGCAATGTTGTCAAGGTAGGCTGCACTGAAGTTCTCCAACCCAGCCAAAACACACTTGACCAACCTCTGGAAAGGTGACAGGGGAGTTCTTCAACCCAAAAGGTATGACACAGAACTGATAGTGCCTTTGTGAGTTTGAGAAAACTGACCTCTCCTTTGCTCCCTCGGTCAAAGCAATCTGCCAGTACCCAGACCTTAAATCAAATGTGCTGAGGAACTTGGCAACTCCAAGCCGATCAATGAGCTAATCTGCTCTAGGGATGGGATGTGCATCAGTCTTAGTGACCGCATTGAGCCCCTGGTAGTCTACAGAGAACTGGAGTTTGGGTGTGACACTGGGAGGGCAGCCTTGGGCATCAGTACCACTGGACTGGATCAAGGACTGTTGGGGTGCTCATTAATCCCAAGTTCCCACATCTTGGTAACCTACTTATTGATGCTTGCTCATACCCTGTCAGACAACCTGTAGGTTTTGTGCTTGACAGGTAGGCTATCCATAGTGTCTATATTGTGGGTGCACCAATGGATGACTCCTGGGGTGAGTGAGAACAGAGATGCAAACTGTTTCTGCTGGTCTAGGGTCAAAGTAGGGGAGAGGCTCACATCCTTTACTGACCCATCCTGCTCTTTGGAGAATAGGAGGTCAGGGAGAGGTTCACTGTCCTCTTCTATCCCATCATCAATGACCAAGAGCATGGTCAACTCAGACCTACCAAATTGCTGCTTAAGGAGTTTCACGTGCAAGACCCTTAAATGGTTCCTAGGAGTTTGCATGTCCACCAGGTAGGTGACATCACTCTTGCGCACCTTCACCTCAAATGGGCCAGACCACGGGTCCTGCAGAGCATGGAGCTCCACTGGCATCATCACCCACACCTTTTGACCAGGCTGAAAATCAACCAGAGTAGTATTCTGGTTACACCAATGTTATATATCCTCCTGGCTAAACCCCAGATTCTCCTTTGCAAGTTTCTGGAAGTGGGCTGTCTGGTTGCGGAAGACCAGCATATAGCTAATTACGTCCTGGGGTGGCTTCCTGGGAGCTTGCTACCAGCCCTCCTTCATCAAACTAAGAGATCCTCTCACAGGGTGCCCATACAGAAGTTCAAAAGTGCTGAAGCCAACCTCCTTTTGTTTTACCTCCCTATAGGCGAATTGGAGACATGGTAGGAGGTCATCCCATTTATGCCTCATGGGTACCGGTAGACCTATTATCATGCATTTCAATGTACAGTTAAATCTCTCAATTGACCCATTGGTTTGAGGGTGGTAAGGGGTGGATAACTTGTAAGTTACCCCACAGGCCTTCCACATGGCCTTCATATACAAGGATACAAAGTTGGTAACACAGTTGAAAACCACCTCTGTGGGGAAACCTACTCGGGTAAAGATCCCCATCAGTGCCTTGGCCATGGCAGGCGCAGTCATTGTCCTCAGAGGGATATCCTCCGGGTACTGAGGGCATGGTCCACCAAGACCAGGATGAACCTGTTTCCCATGGCCATCTTGGGGCCCAGAGGCCCTACAGTGTTAATGCCCAGCTGCTCAAAAGGGGTACTCATGACAGGAAAGGATTGTAGGGGGTCCTTACATTTCCCCCTGTCTTGCCACTCACCTGGCAGGTAAGACAAGACCTGCAGAATGCATCTGAGGTCTTCCTCATTTGAGGCTTATAAAGTGGGTGGCAATATGGTCAAAGGTCTTGTCCTGAACCAAATGACCTGGCAGTGGCATATCATGAGCCAGACGCTCTGAAGTGCTTGGGTACCACCAGCACACTGGCTGTCCCAGGTTCAAGAACCTTAGAATCATTATATAGAAGACCATTCTACCTATAAATCAGGTCCTTGCCAGAGCTGCCTGGGTCCTGATCTGCTGCCGAAGGCCCACTAGAGAAAGGCACTCCTTCTCCACTTCACAGTACTCCCTGCCAATTGGTCAGCTCAGGCAGGTTCCCCACTTTGGCCACATCTTCCCCTGTAAGTTTTGGAGCATCCCCTTTTGAGGTCAGCCTCCTCCCAGAACATGTACATTTCAGAAGTGGGTTTCCCACACCTTTTGCCCTTCCTCTTTTTGGCAGATACCTGGGTCACTTTTCCAGGCTCCATGTCCTTCTGACCACATTCACGTGCTGCCATGGACCATGTGGTCACCCATTCAGGCAAACCAACATCCCCAAGTGTGATCTGAACTCCACCTCCATCCAGGTGGTATGCTCCAGGTCATTTCCCAGTAGACAATCCACAGGCCTGGACTGGTTCACCATTACCCTCAAGGAACCTGAGACCTCCCCATTCAAAGGGAACCTAAGCCACCAAGCATTGACTCTTGTGGTTGTCAACAGCAATAACTTGGTGGACCAAATTACGTATTATCACCTCTGAAGACACCAGATGACACAGACCACATTAGGGATTATCTTCTCTGAAGACACCAGATGACACAGAACGGTGGTCGTGCTGGCTACTGTGTCTCTCAGAGCCTCCACCCTATGCCATTAATGGTAACGCACTGCCTACATGTCTTAGTATTATCAGGAATGAGGGTGCTCTGTACCGTTTCACTGTCACCCATGGACACTAGGGTAATCTCCCACACTAACTGGTGCCAACTCCTCCCCAAGTGCTACACTCACCATCCCCTGTGACTGCCCACCAGTGGGGAACTGTGTCCACTTAGGACAAGGGGTCAAGGGGTCCATTTCTTCTTTTCAGTAGGTGGTTGTGAAATCCAACCCTGGAAACTAGTTTGGGGACCTTGAGAGAACTCCTTACTTTTATTCTTGTCCCTCCTCCTTCTTCAGCTGGGAACCCTGCCCATCCTTGGCTGGATCTCCCCCAATAACTTTCTTGTGGACCCTGGTGCTAATCTAGTAGTCCGCCTCCTTAGCAAGCTCCCTGGGGTCAGAGAGCTTAAGGGCTTAATATCAATAAAATGCTGGTGCAGGTCTCTAAAGCAAAGACTAAGCATGTGCTCTTGTGCAATCAAATTATACAGCCTGTTAGAAATGGGGTCTTTGGTTGGCAGTCAGGTTACCCCCTGTTCAAGCAAGGACCCTCACTCCTGAAGTGTCCTTCCTGACAAAGGGGACAAGGGGTCCATTTCTTCTTTTCAGTAGGTAGTTGTGAAATCCAACTCTGGAAACTAGTTTGGGGACCTTGAGAGAATCCTTACTTTTATTCTTGTCCCTCCTCCTTCTTCAGCTGGGAACCCTGCCCATCCTTGGCTGGATCTCCCCCAATAACTTTCTTGTGGACCCTGGTGCTAAACTAGCAGGCCGCCTCCTTAGCAAGCTCCCTGGGGTCAGAGAGCTTAAGAGCTTAATATCAATAAAATGCTGGTGCAGGTCTCTAAAGCAAAGACTAAGCATGTGCTCTTGTGCAATCAAATTATACAGCCTGTTAGAAATGGGGTCTTTGGTTGACAGTCAGGTTACTCCCTGTTCAAGCAAGGACCCTCACTCTAGTCAGGGTAAAAAGAATCACCCTCAGCTAACCCCTGCTTACCCCCTTGGTAGCTTGGCAGAGCAGTAGGCTTAACTTCAGAGTGCTAGATGTAAAGTATTTGTACCAACACACACAGTAACTTAATGAAAACACTACAAAATGACACAACACCAGTTTAGAAAAAGAGGAAATATTTATCTAAACAAAACAAGACCAAAACGACAAAAATCCACAATACACAAGTCAAGTGATCAATAAAAATGCAAAAAGAGTCTTTAAGTAGTTTTAAACACACGCTAGCGCTGCTAACGTAAAAATGTACCTGGTGCACGTCAAAAATAACCCTGCACAGGCGGGTGTGCGTCAAAAAGGGCGTGCAGTGCGTTGATGTCCCTCAGGAGTGAGACCTTGCGTTGTTTCCCCTTCTGTCGAGTCGATATGCGTTGGTTCTTCTCTCCGCAGGAGAGTGATGCGTCGATTCGGTCCGCACACAGGTCCAGGCAGGCCTTGCGTTGCTTTTGCACGCACACAATGGTTCACGTCAGAAATTCGGCCGCACAATGATCCGAAAACCACACAGCGCGGGTTGCGATCTCCCAGCCACCGTCAGCGATGCTGCTCGTCGTTTCTCCTGCTCCGTGCATCGATTCTTCGGTCGCGTTTCCGGCGAGCATCGATTCTCAGCCGCGGAGCCGGTGGTGCGTCGTTTTTTCAGCCGCATATCGGAGTTGCGTTGATCTTTTCCGCGCACGGCACTCTGTGCGTGGATTTCTTCCTGTTAGGCTGCCAGCTTCTCCTTTCAGGGTCCCAGGAACTAGGTGGGCATCCACCACAGGGCAGATTAGGAGTCTCTCCAGAGACTCCAGGTGCTGGCAGAGAGAAGTCTATGCTGTCCCTGAGACTTCAAACAACAGGAGGCAAGCTCTAGATCAAGCCCTTGGAGATTTCTTCTCTAGATGGAAGGCACACAAAGTCCAGTCTTTGCCCTCTTACTCTGGCAGAAGCAGCAACTGCAGGATAGCTCCACAAAGCACAGTCACAGGCAGGGTAGCTCTTCGTCCTCAGCTCCTTAGCTCTACTTCACTCAGAGGTTCCTCTTGTTGCCAGAAGTGTTTCTAAAGTCTGTGGTTTTGGGTGCCCTTCTTATACCCAATTTCTCCTTTGAAGTAGGCCTACTTCAAAGTAAAGTCTCTTTTGAATGTGAAATCCTGCCTTGCCCAGGCCAGGCCCCAGACACTCACCAGGGGGTTGGAGACTGCATTGTGTGAGGGCGGGCACAGCCCTTTCAGGTGTGAGTGACCACTCCTCCCTTCCCTCCTAGCACAGACGGCTCATCAGGAAATGCAGACTACACCCCAGCTCCCTTTGTGTCACTGTCTAGTGTGAGGTGCAACCAGCCCAACTGTCAAACTGACCCAGACAGGGAATCCACAAACAGGCAGAGACACAGAAATGGTATAAGCAAGAAAATGGCACTTTCTAAAAGTGGCATTTTCAAACATACACAATCTTAAAATCAACATTACTAAAAGATGTATTTTTAAATTGTGAGCTCAGAGACCCCAAACTCCACATGTCCATCCGCTCCCAAAGGGAATCTACACTTTAATCAGATTTAAAGGTAGCCCCCATGTTAACCTCTGAGAGGGACAGGCCTTGCAACAGTGAAAAATGAATTTAGCAATATTTCACTGTCAGGACACATAAAACACATTACTATGGGGGGTCATTCCGACCCCGGCGGTCAAGGACCGCCGGGGCCGGGGATGCGGGAGCACCGCCAACAGGCTGGCGGTGCCCCGCAGGGCATTCTGACCGCAGCGGTTTGGCCGCGGTCAGAACAGGAAAACCGGCGGTCTCCCGCCGGTTTTCCGATGCCCTCAGGAATCCTCCATGGCGGCGCAGCTTGCTGCGCCGCCATGGGGATTCCGACACCCCATACCGCCATCCTGTTCCTGGCGGTTCGCCCGCCAGGAACAGGATGGCAGTATGGGGTGTCGTGGGGCCCCTGGGGGCCCCTGCAGTGCCCATGCCAATGGCATGGGCACTTCAGGGGCCCCCGTAAGAGGGCCCCACAAAGAATTTCAGTGTCTGCTCAGCAGACACTGAAATTTGCGACGGGTGCAACTGCACCCGTCGCACCTTCCCACTCCGCCGGCTCCATTCGGAGCCGGCTTCCTCATGGGAAGGGGTTTCCCGCTGGGCTGGCGGGCGGCCTTCTGGCGGTCGCCCGCCAGCCCAGCGGGAAAGCCAGAATGGCCTCCGCGGTCTTTCGACCGTGGAGCGGCCATATGGCGGTTCCCTCCAGGCGGGCGGCTCCCTCCGCCCGCCGGGGTCTGAATGACCCCCTATATGTCCTACCTTAACCATACACTGCACCCTGCTCTTGGGGCTACCTAGGGTCTACCTTAGGGGTGTCTGACATGTAAGAAAAGGGAAGGTTTAGGCCTGGCAAGTGGGTACACTTGCCAAGTCGAATTTACAGTTAAAACTGCACACACAGACACTGCAGTGGCAGGTCTGAGACATGATTACAGAGCTACTTGTGTGGGTGGCACAACCACTGCTGCAGGCCCACTAGTAGCATTTGATTTATAGGCCCTGGGCACCTCTAATGCACTGTACTAGGGACTTACTAATAAATCAAATATGCCAATCATGGAGAAGCCAATTACATACACATTTTGTAAAGGAGCACTTGCACTTTAGCACTGGTTAGCAGTGGTAAAGTGCCCAGAGTAACAAAAACAACAAAATCAGAGTCCAGCACACATCAACAACCTGGGGAACAGAAGCAAAAGGTTAAGGGAGACCACGCCAAGGATGAAAAGTCTAACACAGCCCCTGATAGTCTGTCATATCACTGCCCTTCACCCAACTATCCAGTGCCTTGTAGAAGTAGTCAACACAATCTACCCAGGTCTGAGAAAGAAGCATCACACTCCTCCGAAACTTCTGCATATACACCTCTGGGGTCAACCCATATTTCCTGATAAAGGCCTCCTGTAGGGCGGAATACCTCATTTGCTCATCCCCTTCAGGGTTAATAAGGTGTCTCTCCCCACTGGGGATATATTATGCCACCATCTGCAATGAACTAAACCTTCTGGGCTTTCAGCTCCAGCTACTTCATGCTCAGCTCATAAGCCAAAATAATGTTTATTTCCTCAATAGCCAATCTCTTTTTCTCCGTAGCTTTTGCCCAGTCATTCTCCATTTTGAGCTTTGATAGCTCCAACATGAGCCTTCTGGCTTTCTGCCATTCCTCCAGCTCGTCTGGGGACCGACCTCTGGAGGAAACACTGCTGTCTGCTTAAGAGGGCACACTCTCTCCATTTATGCTGCCCCTTGACCTGCAAGCAGTTCTGGGCTGTCCAACAACTCCAACTCCTCCTCACCATCCACAACACTGCCCTCCTCTGATAACTAGATAGCAGTGGTGAAGTGTGCAGAATCCTAACATCAGCAAAAGCAAAGTTCAGCAGACAGTTAAAACTGGAGGTCAGAAAGCAAAATGTAAGGGGAAACTATGCCAAAAGGTGCCAGGTCTAACACACCCCTTCTAACTTCTGGCTGGTGGTTCCATAGGATGGATTGCGTGTGATGAGTGTGTGCTACTGGTGATGGGATGCACATGGAGATGGGGGAAAGGGCCATCCAGTAGAGGTGGGGGAAAGGGGGAAATGGAAGGGCGCACATGTAGCATCCTATTGGTCAGCTCACCATTCACAGCACTATTATCAGTTCTGAGTACAAACTTGCAGACTCTCTTGTCTCTGAGGCTAAAACAACAACAGATTCACCCCATCAAACTTAACTGATTAGGGTGCAGATGGGTGCAGTCTGTCAAACAGTTTTAGTACATATGTATCCCACTGTGTGGCAGCTCCTTCACCCCTGTATCCATTGATTTTGCTCTAGGGCGTCTGCCTCGGCAAGGGCCCATTTGTGTGTCACCTGCAGCCAGCCTTGCATCGTGGGCAGGTGTGTGGCTTTCATTGTTATAGCTATTAAGTGCTTGAATAAGGCCAGTGCGAGGTCCACCAGTTTTAGGTAGTATTTAGTGCATTTAGGACCATATTCATGAAACATTGTGCAAAACTGCACTAATGCAGTTTTGAATCATTTTTCTTAATACCGACAAACACCATTCTTTAGAGTCATCTTACAAATATGCCGCTAACCAGCTGAGCGTCAATTTTTGATGCCCAAGCAGCCAAAAAATGACTTCTGTCTAAGTGTAGACAGGAGTCATGCCCACCACCCCAATGCCCACCACAAGGGATTAGTGTCCCGTGAACAAGCCCAACATACCCAATGCCAGGCAGGGGGCCCCATGTAAGGGGCCGCCAATGGCACTTAAAAAAAAAAATTATTATACTTACCTAGACTTACCTGGGACGGCACCCACCTCCTGTAGTGTTCCTGTGGTGTGGGGGGGGGGTGTTGCTGGGGCTTAAGGTGGGCATCTGTGGGCCCATTCCAAGGTGGGTGTTTGGCCATGGAAATTAGTCCACAGGTACCCTAACACCTGGTCTGACCCAGGCATTAAATATGGCGCTAAGCAGGCTCAGCACCATTATTTGGGTCTGCCTTCTCCGTCTGCATCATTTCTGCACCGGAGGATAGATATGGTGCTAGGGGGTTAGCGTCATGTTGTTGATGGGAAAGCCTACCTTGCTTCTAATTAGAGCAAGGTAGTTTGCCACATCCACAACATGACGCTAACTCCAATATTTTGACTCTAGACGGGTCTAACATCAAAATATAAATATGGAGTTAGGTTAGTGCCGTTTTAGCGCCAAAATAAATGGCACTAAAGCAACGCTAACCATCCATAAATATGGGCCTGAATCTGGTAAGTTATCCCCAGCCAGCAGTCAAGGAATGAGATTTGGAGGCAGCTGCATATCGACCACTGGCGAGATGTGTTCCGGAACCTGTACACATGTTCACACTAGTGAAGGGCATTCCCATACCATATGTATGAAAGTGACATCCAAGTAACCACACCTAGGGCAAGTCAGTGGGACCCCTGGAAACATATTGTGTAACGGGTGAGGTGTAAGGAATGTTTGATGCAAATAACAGAATTGCTTGAATTTCATTTCCACATTGCACAATGCACAATACACATTTCACGTATTCCAAATCCATCCCCCATTGTTTAGGGGTAAGTACTGCGTCTAAGATGTCGCCCCATCTAGGTTTGCCAAGCTGGGCACGGTCGGTGCTCACTGCCTGTAGTGCAGCATTAAGTACTGATATCACTTCACGATCAAGTATGTGCATGAACAAAACATTGTAGGTCATGGTGCAGTCTTGGCTCATCATGCCCCGCTGCCCACGTGACTTCTAGTGCCAGCATGAGTGTGTTGTGGTTTAGGAAGAGGCCAAGGCCATTGATTACTTGTAGTTCTGGAAATGAGTGAAAGGAATTATCACTATATTAGTTACCCATGACAGTTATTCCTGCCTCTCGCCATGGAGCTGGATCTTGCATCTCCAGTAAAGCTCTTCTGGCTGGAATGCCCTATAGTGGTATCTGTAGTGCATATGGAAACCTGCTACATCGGAGTCACAGGTATCTGTTCCACATCACTTTGGCCACATGTGCCAGTCTGCCATCTTTGTAGCCTGACCTCTGGGCCCAAACAGCCATTCTAACACACCCATGTCTCCCAGATCTGCTTGTGTCAATTTGCTCCCTCCCATTTTGTCACCAAACAACCAACGCATAGGCCATTGAAGTTGTGCTGCTGTGAAATAAGGTTCCAAGTCAGGTCCCCCCAGGCTGCCCTCTGTCAGTGATCCCTGAAGCATATAGATCGATACTTGTTTCTGATCCGAACCCTATATCGGTTCAGACATCAGCTCTCTAAGGCCCCTAAAGAAAGATCTGGTGGGCATCACTGGCAGCATTGCAAAGTAATACAAGAGCCAGGGAAGGAGCAGCATTTTGGCGATTGAAGCACTCCCCATGGGT
Source organism: Pleurodeles waltl (assembly GCF_031143425.1). Taxonomy (NCBI): domain Eukaryota; kingdom Metazoa; phylum Chordata; class Amphibia; order Caudata; family Salamandridae; genus Pleurodeles; species Pleurodeles waltl. The sequence continues at coordinate 662,422,796 of NC_090444.1, read as the reverse complement.
GATAGGAGGATGCAAGTCCAAAAGGTTATGGACTGCCATATCGATGTCAGGGCCCACCCATGATTTCCATCTAGGAGGTCCTTGTCCGTATGATATACATTCACCCCTAGGTAGCAGAAGATCTCAACACTCCAGAAGAGTTGGTCTAGTACCAATGCCTCTCAGTTCTCATGCTGCACCTAGTGTAGTGGACAAATACAGGATGTATCCTAATTTACTCTGAGGCCTGAAACTGCCTCAAAAAGGTCTAGCAGGTCAGACAGGGAGGGCAGTGTGCATGCAAGGTCCGTCAGATACACCAATACATTTTCTAATTATAAAGAAACACAATGCCAGGCCATGCCCACCTGTATGCCCCATCCAGGACCTCTAGTGTGAAATTTGGCAGCTAGAGGTTCCATGGCCAGCGCAATAATTATAGGTGAGAGAGAGCTGCCCTGATGGGTCTCTCTTCCTATGGTAAATTGATGAAATGTCTGACGCCCATTGGAAACTCTTGCACAGGGCTCTGTAAAAAGCAATCTGACTCACCCAAGGAACTCGGGTCCATCACTATGATCTCCAGTACAATGATCAGGTAGGATCAACTAAGAGTGTTGAATGGCTTTTCAACATCTTAGGAGACTGCCACTGGGAGAGTGGCTGCTCCCTTCATAGCACCCATATATGTTGTAGTGGGTCATTCGATGGGGTATGGACACACACTGATCAGGGTGGATTAATGTGCTAAGCATAGGTAGTAACTGATTGGCAAGCACCTTTCTCAATGTTCTATAATCAATATTTAACATTGAGAGAGGCCATCAAGGTCCCACTTCTAGGGGTTCCCTGGCAGGTTTGGGCAACACCACTATAAGAGCCTCTTGCAAAGATTCTGACAGTATTCCTTGTTGATGGACCTCTCAAAAGACCTATAACAATCGAGGGGCGAGAGTTTCTCGAAATGTCACATAAAATTCCACAGGGAACCCATCTGTGTCTGGAGTCTAATCTGTGCCTGAGGTCTTATCACGCACCATTTGACAGATTGCTCTACCCATCTTCTATGTTGCTTAATGTTTCGCTAATCTTAAAGATGTTATTGTTTGTAGACATCAAATGTTTTTTTGAAATTTCCATTGAAAGGCATGTGAGTAGAATGTTTTAGAGGCACAGGAAGCAATTTACATACAAATCTCATACTTAAAATTAATAGATTTTTGCTGCAATGTGTAGTGGTGAAATGTAGTCAGAACAATGACTCACCTGAAGTTCATTTATGTGATTATAATGGTAGGCCAAAAGAAATTAAATGGCAAACAGCTAATGCAAAGACAAACACCACACTATGGCCTTCATTATGACCCTGGTTGTTTTCTGACCGTCAGGGCCATTGTTGCAGTTTCACTGCCAATAGGCTGGCGGTGAAATCCGCCACATAATGAGTCTGGCCTCTGCCAACCCGCCGCATCCCCACCTGTACCGCCAGGGCGGTTGGAGCCACCGTGCCGGAGATCAGCATCTCAAACCCGGCGGTCCAATAAAGACCGCTGGTGGTATTTGGAGCCGGCTTTCCACCAGGGTTTCAGTGGCGGTAGCACTGCCACGAAAACCCTGGCAGAAGGGCTACCGGTAATAGGAAATATCTTTCCTGTCACTGGCAGATGACTCTCCCACCCCTCCGGCAAGCCCAATACCCCCACCCCCTCCATACCAGATCCCCCACCCCCTACCAGAAGGGCAACCCCCCACCCAACTTCTAGTACAGCACACCTCTCTCCCACACCTCACTCCCCGCATACACGGACACAGACATCCACACGCACCCCACATAGACTAATTCACGCACCCCACATACACTCATTCACCATCACTGATATACATGCATTCACTCACAAGCATCCATACATGCATACACTCATAAGCATCCATACACACGTACACTCACAAGCATCCTTACACGCACCCACCTCAACATTCATACATTCACTCACTTCAATATTGATACACACATCAACTTACCTTGTCCGGTGAGAAGGTCGTCCAGCAGGGAACAGTCGCTTCGACCGCTGGCAGCGCCCCAACATCAGGACACCGCCAGGCCATATTACTGCTCGTAATATGGCTGGTGGAGCCCTTTTGGCGGGGCCAGTGGTGGAACCAGCCGTGAGCTTCTGACCGGCAGCACGACTACTGGAGGACTTCTGCCCAAAATGTGGCAGAAATCATTCCGTACTAGTGATCTGATGGGCGGAAGACCTCTTGTGCCCGTGGCTTTGGCGATCTTGGAAAAAGACCACCAAAGTCAAAATGAGGGCCTATGTCCCAAATAGTGATTTATTATCAATCTGGCTTAACATGTGGATATTATTGAGAAAGTATAAATAACAAGACACCAACATAGACAATCATAAACAAGACAACAATTGTGCACAGTGTTCCCATGTGAAGAACCACACAGAAATGAGTATGCTATAGATCATATACACAACTGACCTCTCAAATATGTGTTCTATAGCACACCTATGACAGACCTATGTGAAAATGAATTATTCATGCCTACTTTATTCAGGTGCTAAGGTGTTAATGACATTTCAAATACAATTAAATTATTCAGTTCTCTTCAGGACAATCAAAAATTGGAAAGTCACCTGGGAAATTAATAACAAGGAATTTAGGGGCATATTTAAGAAAAGTGGCACTTCACTATGTGCAGTGCCACTTTTCTTGCTGCCTTTACCGCCCCCCCTACCACCACTATGTGTGCGCTGTATTTAAAATACGGCACACCATAGCACGAGGAGGAAGCAATAGCATAATTTTTTATGATGCTATTGATGTACTCTGCAGGAGTAGCACCAAAATATTGGTGCTACTCCTGCAGAGTACATAGGGGCCCATTATAAATAACGGAAGCCCCCTTTTAACACCTGCTCTGAGTGCAACGCCCCCTGGCGCAAGCATAATGTAGCGGAAAGGGTTACAAAATGGTGCCATACATGCATTGCGCCACTATGTAAATGTGGTACGAGGATTTTGGCCTCATTGGGCTACATTAGTGTAAAAAATAAATGATGCTAATGTGGCCCAAGGTGGCGCTAGGGGCTTATAAATATGCCCCTTAGTTGCATGAAGAAGTGTTATTTATTTCCTTGGCCTTTAGTGAGTCTACTTACCTGAAACAGTATTTGAATATTTTGGATGTTTTTTGTTTTTTTGCTCCCAAATACCTCTTTTGCTAATTTGTTTGACTGTGTTTTTTGTGGGGACATCATTGGAAATATTTTTTAGGTTCTTAACATATTTTTATATTTATTGCTTTCTTCTAACTTCATAATGTTTAACTGAAGTATTACAACACAGTAATTAACAGACAAAATTAAGGAATTCTTCAGGTCAGAATAAAAGTAGATTGAATTCAACATTGATTTGATGATGGGTGAATAGATGGTAGCAATTCAAGCTACTGATTTTCATACAATATTTCTTTAATTTTCTACTGAGGTCCAGAATAACCAGTATTACAGTCCGAAATAGGACCATAAAAATCCCTTGCCAAGTCAGCAAGTCTAGTGCTGCCTTATCTATGTAAATCTGCTCAGCACAAGTTTAGAGGCTATAGAACATGGCACCTCATCTTCACCCCAGCTATTGTTACAAGCCATACCACAAAACAGTAGCCAGCATAAGATCCCATGACGGACATCCTGTTAAAGACCTTGACTCTTTTTAAGCTTGGAAACAGCAGACATTATTTTGTTTCACAGTAAGAGGGCAGTCTTATTTGGAGGTCAGATGAGCCCTATTTGTTCATGAAGTCCCAATTCAAGTGTTTTATTTCCACTTCCACCTAATGGGTCTGAGACTTCCTCACCTTCATCTCTAAATCATAGTCTTTGGGACATTCCAGCCCTGGATGATGTGGGGCTACACCTGATTTGCCCGGTTGTTGGTTGTTCTTTTCTCTGCTTCAGACAAAGTGCTGCCTTTGGCAGCACTTTTTGGCAAAAAATAACTTCTTGTCATGATTGACAGCTGTCCCTACACTACTTTTTCTAAATGTTTGAATTCTGGATAAGCCATTATGTGGAAGAAGTTGCAGTTTCTGGTACCTGTCTATTACACGGACTGCTGCATGCACCATCCATGGTCTAGAAACCTGTACTCAGATAGTTTCCTCCTCATCGGAGGTCTCAGAGGTACAGCCTGCTGGGCTCGCTCTTTCAATAAAAAGATAGAAGGAAACAGATCATTGGGATAGACTGGTACTTATATTTGAATGTTTATTTGCTTCCTCAGCGTTTGACAGCAAATTATCATGAAGACAAGATAGACTTCAGGAAGTGTGTGATGGTGCCGTGTCTCTTTTAGAAAATAATTTGTAATTGCACTAGAATACACAGTATTTTGTAGGAGAAATATGTGCTTTCTTTCCTGAGGGTTTCAATCTCTACTGATGGTTTTGTGCAGTGTTTTAAGGGCCAGGGAGTCCATTGGTGAACCCTCCCTCCTACTTTTACCACAAGCTATTTCAGAGGCTAGGATATCAAGTGTTTGTGAATTACTCCTGCTTCAATAAGAATTTTTAAAACATTACCAAAATAAACAAACTGTTGCCCAATGCTGCTTTAACAAATGATTCCCTAGTCTTATTTTTACATACACATTTTTACTGTGACTTAACTTCACAAAATAGTTTTAAGGCCATATTGGAAACTGGGTGCCTTTGTGTGTTGGTATTTACTACTAGTATGGGTGCAGTTACCACTCGAAGGTGAGGTGTTTCCTAGAGTGACCTGAGCGGGGATGATGCATGGCGCATGGAACTAAATTGCAACAGGTGGTTGAAAACTTCCACAAGATGGGCAGTATCAGCACTGTGATTCCTGAAATGTGTAGAAAGCCATCTGACATCTGAAGGATGACAAAGGGTCTTTATCACTATCCCTAGCATTGCCTCTTGCGAAAAACATACTAGACAATGTGGTACCAGAATATTGTTGTTGGAAGATCATTTTACATTCATATTGGGTTCTAAATGTCCTCTACAAAAACAATTGCCTCACTGGAGTTAATAGAAAATCCACACCTTGTGACACAATATTTTTTACAAACATTAGTTATGACATGATACAATCAAAACAGACACTAGACTATAGAACAATTGAAACAAGCACCAAAATATGCATACATAAATCATTAAAATCTTTTTTTGAGGCATATATCATGTAATTTGCTCATCGAATAACAGAGATGAAGTAAGAAGATGTTCCATTCTTGTTTCATCCAAAGTTACTTGAAGGAAATGACTTTAATTTTGATGTTATCATTCTTTATTTAGGACAATTGTATCAATTTATTGTCTAACAATCTAAATACTAGTTTATCGACAAATTATATTGTCTTGTCATTATATGAAAGTAGACTCATCACTTCTTTTGACTCTAGTGCAATGTTACTGATAATAGGATCTGTTATTAATCAACAATTGCAAACTTACATTAAGCCACTTCAAGTCAAAAACTTTCAAACAGGTTACAAAAACACACACTTTGGCTTAGGAGCTCACTTACAATAGTCTTAATTTTTTACATTTTGCAGCTGTTGTCCAGGCCAATCTATGTGGTACTTCTGATATTGCACATTCTTGTCCTTTCTGCAGTGTCACAACAGTGAAGTAATACTGCATATATGTTCCCTTTAACCCTACATAAATGTGGTTTTACTATGAATATAGCACATACATATTAAGCACTTTTAACACCAATAAACTGATACCACTTCTTGCTCTTGGTCCTATGCAACACCACTCCCTGCGGATGGGAGCGGGGTTGCATAAGTGACAAACTACGGTGAGTCTTTTGACAAATGTGTGACTACAAAGGTCACCGTCCCACTTCCAGACCAAGAAGTTGTATCCACTAAAGTCTTGGGTTGATTCCCAGTTCCTGCACTCAGGTAGGACTCACCTGGGTTATTTTGTTATATTTAGGCCCATATTTATACTTTTTTTGCGCCGCATTTGAGCCGCTTTTTGATGCAAAAGTGGCACAAACTTACCAAATACAATTGTATTTTGTAAATTTGTGCCGCTTTTACGTAAAAAAAAAGCAAATGCAGAGTTAAAAAAGTATAAATATGGGCCTTAGTTTTTTGACTCAGCGCAAGCGATCCACAGCCATGATGAATGCCCCAGACCTGCTAAGTCTTGAGAGATGAGCAGAAGCATGTTGGCTTAGGAGGACTGATTGAGTCATTGACCTCAATAATACAGGCAAGATTCTGTTTTAATCATACCTGAGAACCCAGCTATTAAAGGTGAAATAACAGGATTGCTCAAGGCATTTTTAAATAAATAAATACATTTTTAAAAGCCCGTCCGCCGAAGTTCTGACAGGGTGGTTGTCGCCATTGTGGCTGCTTCCCAGACGGGCCCATTACGAGCTACCCGTTGGGTCACGGGGTTAAAACCTCAGTTTCTGCCCGCTGGCCTGGTGGGAAACTGCCTACAGCATTGTGTCCGACTCGTAATAGAGCCAGCGGCAATGCTGTAGTGCACAGGGTGCAACAGCACCCTCGCAATGTTCACTGTCTGCAAAGCAGACAATGAACATTACAACGGTGCTGGCCATGAAATCGCCATGAAATCGCTGGCAGAGACTAATCCTGGCGGTGCTGGCAGTCCGACTGCCACCGCGAACCTGCCGGTCATGAGACCACCAGGCTCGTAATGAGGGCCTATATGATGGATGTATGTGGAAAACTTATTATTACAAAATAAACTGTGATAAACCAAGAAAAGCATAAGGCTGACATGGAATAGAGTTATTGTATTGCTCATTTTAAAACGCAATAAAATATTTGAAATAATCTGTGAAGAATTTACAAAATAAACAATGAAGAAAGATGCTAGTGGCAATAGTAAGGGGGTAAACACATTTTAGTGCAGCACCGAATTATACACTGCACTGCTGTGGGGAATGGAAAATAAGAACACCACAGAATACATGGACTATCTCTAACAGTTTATTGTGTACAAAGTACACACTGATAAAATTGAAGAAAGAAAAGTAACATTTAAGGTTCCATGAATTTTAGTTAGCTATATGCGCACTTCCTCATAATGTAAGTACATCTCACAGATTTTCCTGCCATTAACATGACCATGCCTCTCCCAAAGTCAAGGTGGGATGCAGATAACAGTATATTGAAATAAAAATGAGCTGCGTCTGGCCCTGATTACGAGTTTAGGCGTTATTTAGCGCACATGATAAAAAGCGATACCAAAGAATATATTATTTATCGTGTGAAAACAATTTGTGGGGAATAACATGCAGATTTTTGGAATTTAATGCACCAAAACCCGCTTGGTACCTGAGAAATTTCCACTGTTAGATTTCGGCAGATTTAATTTGCCGACATTTAACAACAGGTTATGTGTTTCAGCACCCATCGGCCGCATTAAATACAGTTAAGCTCTTAGGGCCATATGTACGAAAGCTTTTTCCCATAGCCACAGAATGGGTCAAATACTTTGGTACATCTGGCCCTTAATTCCGACCCCAGCCTGAACAGTGGTTTACGCACACGTCAGAATTTACCGACCCACTAGTAATCAGGGCCTTCGGTGTTTCAAGCAGCACCTTTTGGCCACCCAAAACATCAGGTGAAAGATAGAGACATGTCTAGATATGATGAAGGACAGGAATCTTATGCCACCTACAAATCTTCTTACAAACAGAACACTGACAGCACACTTTCTATTCTGCATTTTCAGAGCCTTTCCGTATTTTAAGGCATTTCTGACTGGGTATCGCGTTCTATAAAAAGACATTAACAGATGGCATGATTTAGGTGCAAAGAACAATCATGCATACAATTTCACAGCTGCTCTGCAAAGAGAGAAATAGACAGATAGAAACTGTAGGGAGTGAAGGTGATAAAAATATACTTAAGAAAAAAATATTTTCTCGAAAGTTGCTTTAAAACAGATCCCTGTACAACAATATAGCCATTATCACTTATCATTGACTTTCCAATATCTCATCTTTTTAGGGATTTCCAAACATTTGGTTATTAAGTGGCTGCTTCGGTTGTCTAACAAGAGAATGTTTACAGATTAACAGATGGCATTAAATTCTCACTTTGAATCATAGATTCTATAAAAGATCACGGGTTACGTTTGTTCTGGTTTTTCAGCTGATAAACAAGAACCTTTTATTAACTTAAACTGACGCATTGGGCCACTTGAAGTGCATACGTCAAACAGGGTATGACGAGTGAACCAAAGAAAAGAGACATCTCCATACCAACACAGCCATTCTAATCACCCCTGCAAATAACAAATATTTTGCTGCTGTCGATTGGATAGAAAACTAAGGGGCGTATTTAAGAGCCCCTAGCTCCACCTTTGCGCCGCCATAGCATAATTTCTTTGATGCTAAGGCGGCTTTTTCCCAGCGCCATATTATGCCTGCGCCCAGTATAATGTACTCAAGTGGGGGGGCATTCCGGCGCTAGGAGGCCTTAAAAAATGGCACAGGGAGATGTAAGAGATTTCACTGCTCCATTTTGGCCATAATTTTTTATGCCTGCAATGCTATTGTGCTAACGACTGCCATGGTGTGCTGTATTAGAATACAATACAACCATGGTGTTGTTAGGTGCTGGTAGACAAAGTTCTAATGGGTCACTTTTTCTTAAATAAGGGCTTAAGGGTATGAGATTCCCTCTCTCTCTTCTCTTTTTCTCCCTCTCTCTCTTTCTCTCTCTCTCTTATCTGTCTTCTCAAGGCTAAGGGGTCAGGGTATTCCTACCATGCCGCCTTTTCTTTTCTTTGCAAAGGGTGTGTGGTGCGCAGTTTGCTGCATAATGGGGTTTTGGCCACAGAGAGGCCAAACCCTGCCTTACATGACAGAAGGCAGTGATTGGGTGATTATAGGTGGTAGACAGAAGAGGACCTGTGGCCAACTTCCTGCAGGAACGGTCAAAGGAAGCGGGTATAATGTCCCTGATAGCAGAGTTAGTGATTGCTCTCGGTTGGCAGAAGCTATCAAAGCTCCTGCCAAGAAAATGCAAACAGCTATCTCCTGAGAGTAGGCACCTCGGGAAATAGCAGGAGCCAGTCCTGAGAGAGAGATGGTCCCCAGGGCCATTAATGGCTCCAGTGGGGGGGCTGGTGCCCCCCCATCCTTTATTTGCACGGGCCGGCCCTAGGGAGGTTGTTGTCCCATGGGTTGTATATGGCCTGGGAGGGGGATTGTGCGGTTCCCCTCCATCTTTAAAACAATTTAACTAGCCCCTGGAGAGGTGGTGGTCCCTGAGGCCTGGGGTGTCTGTGCGGCCCCCGCAGCAATATTTTTTTAGACACAGGAAGGTGATGGCATATTTAAGCCCCAGAAGTGTGGTCTTTGTGGCCCTCCTCCTTTAATTTGTTAAATACCCTCATGCCCCCAGGGCCTGGGCCACCCAGGGACTTTGTTGAAAAAAAGCGCAGGAGCACTTGCTTGATTTTTACACCTTTTTCTGCCACAGATTCACAAATCCACCATAATTCCATGGTAAACATTTTAAAGACATGCTTTTTGGCCTGGGGGCAGGGAAACCCCAGTACGAAGGCTAGGTGGTCAGGGTATTCCTACCCTGCCATGTTTACTTTTTTAATGTTGTTTTTGTACTTGGCTGATTCTGGGTTCCAAAATGGCTGCCAACACTGGTTGAAGTGTTGACAGTCAATCAGATCTCTGCACTAGAATGAGAGGATTAGCGAAGTATTTGCACCTATAGATATACAAAGGGGCATATTTATACTCTGTTTGCGCCGGAATTGCGTCGTTTTTTTGACGCAATTCCGACGAAACTAACTCCAAATTTATACTTTGGCGTTAGACGCATCTAGCGCCAAAGTCCATGGAGTTTGCGTCATTTTTTAGCGTGGACACCTACTTTGCGTTAATGATATGCAAGGTAGGCGTTCCCGTCTAAAAAATTTACTCCGAGGCATGTGCGCCATATTTACACTCCCGGGCAAAATTCACGCCCGGGAGTGGGCGGGTCAAAAAAAATGACGTACGGCTGCTTTTGCGCCGTTTTTTAGCGCCTGGAAAAGGCAGGCGTTAAGGGACCTGTGGGCTCGGAAGGAGCCCAGAGGTGCCCTCCCATGCCCCCAGGGACAACCCCTGTCACCCTTGCCCACCCCAGGAGGACACCCAAGGCTGGAGGGACCCATCCCAGGGACATTAAGGTAAGTTCCGGTAAGTATTATTATTATTTTTTTTTTTGTGGCATAGGGGGGCCTGATTTGTGCCCCCCTACATGACACTATGCCCATTGGGCAAGGGGGCATGACTCCTGTCTTTGCTAAGACAGGAGTCATTTCTATGGGGGTTGGGAGTCGAAAAAAATGGCGCAAATCGGGTTGAGGCGATAATTTTGCCTCAGCCTGACTTGCCCCATTTTTTGGCACCCAAGCTCCATATCCCCCTACGCCGGCGCTGCCTGGTGTACGTCGTTTTTTTCCACGCACACCAGGCAGCGCCGGCGGCTAACGCCAGCTAACGTCATTGATTAAATACGGCGCCTGCATGGCGCTTCAGAATGGCGTTAGCCATCGCTAATTTTTTTGACGCAAAACTGCGTTAGCGCAGTTTTGCGTCGAAAAGTATAAATATGGCCCAAAGTATTTTTTTTAAATATCTCAAAACCTACTGAATGGATTTACACCAAATAACAAAAAGCACCCTTTCAGAACCAAGAGCTACCATCCTGCCAAATTTAGTGTAATTCTGTTCAGTGGTTCGGGCTGTACTAATGTTCAAAAACCCTACGAGAATTACCATGGGAAAGGCTCGTATGTATGTATATGTATATATATATATATAGAGAGAGAGAGAGAGAGAGAGAGAGACAGAGATATATATATATATTGATATACATATTTCTTTAGCTGCTCCCAGCAGCGCTGCCACTCACCAAACACAGCGGGTGCCGCAACACGTGAGGGTGGTCTCACGTGACATCCCTTTCAACCAACACCACCAGCGTGCACTCACTGAGTTCCTTCTTCAACAGTTTTCATTCATTTTGTATTTGATATTGCAGTTTGGAATGAATGAATTACATTTTGCAAGTTCACACAGTAGGCAGCACTAAGCCCCTCAGTAGATCCATGGATCAGCCAAAAAAGATTGGGGCAAAATTGGACACTGCTACACCCCAAACCACTCAAAGGATTTATAACAAATTCGACTGAGAGCTAGATTTTGGTTCAGAAAGAGTGCTTGGCGTGCTTTTGTGTAAATCCTTTCAGTAGTTTTGGAGAAACTAAGGTTTAAAAAAGGCCTTGGGGCTTCCTTCATGGCCCCCAGTGTTGAACCTGGGGGGTGTCCTGTGTGGGCACAAGGGCATACACCTTGAAATAATGCAGGCTGTGAGGGATGGGGTCCTCAGGGCTGATAATGACTCAGGGAGTAGAGCCAGGCCCTGAAGCCAAGCCCCTGAACGCAGCCAACCCTACATTGCACACAGCCTTAGGCTGTTCCTGGAAAAGGTTGGCTACAAGACCTCTGGGAAACCCCCAAAGGCAGTCAACCCCATGCTGCGCAGGGTCTAGCTGTGCACAACATGGGTTTGGCTGTCTGTGGGGAGTTGGCCCAAGGGCTTCGCCAGTTCATGTGGCCACTCATCGGCACGCAACAAACCCCACACTGCATAGGGTCTGTGCCAGTATGTGGCAGGGGATAGCCCCAGGGCCTGTCCTGTGGACCTTCCCTGTGTCCAACCCTTGTAAACAGCCAACCTCATGCCATGCCCAGCCTTCGGCTGTCCACAGCAGATGGTTGAGCCTTTGTCACGTGGTGTAGGATTGGACTTTGAGCCCCTGGGACCCCATACTCACCAAGCCTTCACATGCCCCAGCTACACACTCTCCCAGGGCTCTACGTATTTTAAAGGAGAGGATGCCATGCAGACCTCCTCCTTGATACTTATTAGGCCCTGGGAACCAAATCCCCCACTGCCCTATGTATATTAAAGGGGAGTGGGCCACAAGCCCTCCTCCCCAAGACTTAATAGCCCTAATAGGCCTTAATTGGCCCTGGGGACCCCATACCCAAGTTCCTATGTACTTTAAAGGGGAGGGGGGCATGTGGCCCACCTGCCTGAGCCTTATTAGGCCCTGGGGACTCCATCCCCTAAATCCTTTTTTTAAAACAGTAGGGAGGCTGCATGGCCCCTCTCCCCAAGCTTCATCAGGCCCAGGGGACACCACACCGGATAAATTGTAAATTAAAGTTATAACTATAACTTTAGAATTTTTAAAGTTTGTGTAGTTTAAACTTGGCTGGTATAGGAAAAATATGTTTTTTCATTGCATTTCAATATTTTTTAACATTGTTATAAACAAAAGTGTGTTTCAAATCCTAGAGTCCAGTGTCACAAATCAACAGGTGTTATGTGGATTGCCATACAGTACAGTGGAGGAGAATGTTGTAAAGTCTATTGTCATAGACTGGATTATTGTATATGGGAATCAAATAGAGTAGAATGTAGTAGTGTATTGCACAGCATAGTAAAGTGTTATATAGTGGAGTGCCATGGTGTGTATTGCACAGCATAGTAAAGTGTTATATAGTGGAGTGCCATGGTGTCTCATACAGTAGAGTCAAGTATAGTACACTGGAGCATCAAGTTGTATAGTGCAATGGCATGCCAAATAATAGAGTAGGGTGGCATAGACTGCTATAGTGTGGAGTAAAGGGTTTTGGGGTGAAGTACGGTGAAGTATAGTGTCATAGAGTTGAGTATCATCAAATGGAGTGTCGTAGAGTACAGTGGAGGAGAGTGTTGTAGAGTGAAATGTAATGTCATATAGTTGAGTGGTGTGTCAGAGAATGAAGTTGAGTGGTGTTTCAACAAGTATCATACAGTGGAGTACAGTGGTGTAGAGTGGATGGGCATAGAGTGAAGTAGAGTGACACTGACTGGAATAGAGTGTAGCACAGTGTTGTAGAGTTGTTGTATACAGTAGATTAGAGTGGCAGACATTGGAACAGCATAGAGCGGAGCATAAAACAGTGGCATAGTGTGGGATAAAGTGTAGTACAGTAGAGTATAGTGGGTTGAGTACAGTGAAGCGAAGTAGTGTAGAGTGGAGTCAAGTGTCATAGACTGAACTGGTATGTTGTAAAATATAGTGGTGTGAAATGCACTAGGATGGAGTAGCATAACTTACAGTTGAGTAAAGTGTCATAAACTGGAGTACTGTGTTGTACAGTAGAGTGTAGTGGGGTGTCATGCAGTATTGGAAAGTGATGTAGACTACAGTAGAGTGGGGTGGCATACATTCTACTTCATTTTAGTAGAGAGGAGTGGTGTACAGTACAGTGTTATAGAGTGTAGTACAGAGGATTGGCATACAGTGCTGTAGAGTACAATGGCACTGAGTGAATTAGAGTGGAGTAGTGCACAGTGGAGTAGTAGAGTAGAGTACTGCATCAGAGTAGAGTGTAGTAAAGTAGTGTGCTGAGGCATTCAAAATGTTATGTACATTGTTGTAAAGTGGACTAGAGTATTGTAGATCAGAGTGGAGTAGAGTGTTTTGCAGCAACATACAGTGTAGTAGTGTTGTACAGTAGAGTGAAGGGGTATAGATAAGAGTAAAGTGTCAGAGAGGGGCATAAAGTGTTGCAGACTGGAGTTGCATTGAGTACAGTAGTGTGTTAAACAATGGGGTTGCAGAGTGGATTGTTATACAATAGTGTACAGTGAGGTAAAGTCTCATACAGTGGAATAGAGTCAAGTAGAGTGGTGTAACATAGTGTGGAGCAAAGTACAATAGAGTGTATTGGTGTGTAATAGAGTAGAGTGGCATGAACTGGAGTGTACTGGGTTAACAGATGTAGTACATTGGAGTGGGGTCTCATACAGTAGAGTGGAGTGGAGTGATGTGTCACATATAAAAAGGTCATACAGTGAAATAGAGTGTTGTACGTTGGAGTGCATGGACACAGGGTGGAATATAGAGCTGGACAGTGGAGAGGACAGGGATAGAGTGGAGGAGAATGATGTAGAGTACCATAAAGTGCGGTAGGCTTTTATAGGGTACAGTTATATAGAGTGAAGGAGAGAATCATACAATGGAACAGTGGAGAGTGGAGTGGCATACACTGTAGTCACATACATAGGGTTACCATAAAGTTGGGAAGAATACAGTGGAATAGTGTACAGTGGAATCATACACAGTGGAGTTTAGAAGAGTGGAGTGTCAGAGTGGAATAGGGTACAGTGGAGTGCCGTAGAGTGGAATGGTGTAGAGTGGAGCAGGTTAAAGTGGATTAGTATAGAGTGGGGGTGAATACATTGAAGTAGTGTAGTGTGGAGGAAAATATCATAAACTGGGTTGGCATCTCAAGCAGTGGAGTGGAGTGCTGTGCTGTAAACTGTCGGAAAGTGTTGTAGATTGGAGTAGAGTGTTGTACAACAGAGTATACAGGCATAGAGTTGAATGCAAACTTTGACAGTGTAGTGTGTGGGGATAGAGTGGAGTAGAGTCTAGTAGACTGGCATAGGGTGTAGTAGAGTTTTGTAGAGTGGTGTTACATAGAGTAGTGGAGAATACAGTGGAGTGGCGTAGAGTGGAGTAGCATACAGTGAAGTGGCATAAAGTGTAATAGCATAGAGTGGAACAGTGTAAACTAGAGTGACGTACAGTGGATTGGCATAGAGATTAATAGAGTATAGCGTAGTAGTGTACAGTAGAGTGGCAGAAAGTGTAACAGCATACATTGTAATAACATACAGTGCAGTGGTGTACAACGATGTAAGTTAGAGTGGAATACTATACAGTAGAAGAGGAAAGATTGAAGATGTGTACAGTATAATAGCATAGAATGGATTGGCACAAAATGAAAAAGCCTTGACTGGAATACAGTAGAGTAGAACAGTGTAGAGTGGAATAGCCTAGAGTAGAATAGCATAGAGTGAAGTGGTGAAGAGTGGAGTGGTATAGACTGGAGTAGTGTGGAGTGAGGTAGAGTAAAATAGCATCTGGTGGAGTGACATATAGTGGTGTGGCCTCCAATGGACTAGCTTAGAATGCAGTGGCATAGAGTGGTGTGGCACTACCTATACCCTTGCTAATACAGACGTTAGATCATGTGAAATTATTGCATTAATAGCAACACATGACATCTGAAATTATATAATTTGACAGAAGCTAGTGCATGGTACAGCGGCCAGTTATAGGTAATGTAGTGTGGAGAGTGAGGTGAGAAGACTGTGTACAGAGGTCCAAAAGTTATATGAGTTTTAAGGTGGCGCGTAAGTATATGAGTTATAAGTATGGTTTATAATAATTTGAAAGTTGTGCCTAAATGATATGTTAAAAAATATAACTATAACTTTAGAATTTTTTATGTTTGTGTAGTTTAAGTTGGGTTTGTAAAACAAACAAAAAATAAAGATTCCCTAATTATAAGTTATCTTTAACCTTTGTTGAATTTAAATGTTTTTTCTAATGTTAGAAACACATTTGGAAGATTTATTCAGTTTAGTTTTGTCCTGTGGAGTGTTATTAAGTGGAGTGTGGTGTAGCAGACTGGAGTATAGTGTTGTAAAGTCTACTATGGTACAGCATATTGTGGTATAGTGGAGTGAAGTGGAATCAGGATCAGGTATACTGGAGTGGTGTACAATGGAACGGCATACAGTGGAGTGGTGTAAAGTGAATTATGACACAGTACAGTGTTGTATATTATAGCGGTATAGAAAGTAGTGGGGCACACTGCAGTGGTATACAGTGGTATAGCATACAGTAGTTAATGTCGAGTGTATTTGCATCCACTGTACTGGTACACAGTGGAGTGCTATAGAATGGAGTGTTGTACAGTGTAGGAGTATATATTTTAATGTCGTATACTGAAATAGTGCACAGTCAAGAGAGTCAAGAGGCATACAGTCAGGTCTGGTACAGTTGAATGTGGTAAAGTGGAATAACGTACACTGGAGTAAAATACAGTGGCGTGCCATGCAGTGGAGTGGCATCCAGTTTAGTGGTGTGCAGTGGGCTTACGTAAAGTTGAGTGTTATACAGTGTAGTGCTGTGAACTAAAATGCTATTAAGTGGAGTGCATATTTTGGAGTGACATACAGTGCAGTAGTGCAGTTCGGAACAACTTACTCTCCAGTGGGTGTTGGACCTGGCCCTTTTTTGCAGGGTCATCCCCACAGTTTTTGCCACCTTCCTCCTATTTTTTCTGACCTGTTTTTGTTGGCTTTTGGAATCTGGGTACATTCTCACTGCTGACCAGTGCTAAAGTGCAAGTGCCCTCTGTCTTAATTATATTGGAAATTCGTTTATCCATGATTGGCATATTTGATTTGCTAGTAAGTCCCTAGTACAGTGCAGAGAGGTACACAGAGCTTAGAAATCAAAGGCTACTAGTGGACCTGGAGCACTGATTGTGCCACCCACATGAGTAGCCCTGTAAACATGTCTCAGACCTGCCACTGCAGTGTCTGTGTGGGCAGTTTTAACTGACAGTTTGACCTTGCAAATTCACCCACTTGTTGGGCCCACATTCTCCTTTCTTCTGCATGCAATTCACCCCTAAGGTAGGCCCAAGGCAGTCCCATGGGTAGGATGCAGTGCATTTAAAAGCTAAGGCATGTACTGGAGTGTTTTACATGTCCTGATATTGTAATACTGCTAAATTCACTTTTCACAATTCCAAGGCCTATCTGTCCCATAGGTTAACATGGGGATTGCCTTGATATATCTTTTAAGTGTAATTTCCCATTGGGAGCAGATAAAAAGTTGGAGTTTGGGGTCTTTAAACTCACAATTTGAAAATACATCTTTTGGTGAAGTTGGTTTTTAGATTGTAAGTTTGAAAATGCCACTTTTAGAAAGTGGTAATTTTCTTGCTTAACCGTTTTGTGCCTCTGTCTGTCTGTGGAATAGACGCCTGGGTCAGGACACATTTGGACTGTTAGTGAATTCACTCTAGAACAGTCACACAAAGGGAACTGAGGTGTGTCCTGCACATCCTGATGGGTGTTCCTGGGCTTGAGTGGTGGGAGGAGCTGACACTTGTACTTGAATGGATCTGTGCCTATTTTTATACAAAGCACTCTCCAACCTACTGGGGTGTGCCTAGGGCCATGGTAGGAAAGGCAGGGTCTTGTGTACTACAAAGACTTTTCTTTTAAGTTTGCCTACTTTGAAGGCAGAAATGAGTAGAAGTATTGGGCCTCCGAGACCACAGCTTCAGAACACTTATGGACTGAGGACACTCTGCCAGGAAGAAGAGCTAGATGCCATAGGAGGGTTTGCCACTCTGCCTGATGCTTTGCTGTGTTGGCCTGCTGCTCCTGTCCTGGGAGTGAAAAGACTGGACTTTGCTTCCTACATCCTGCATTCCAAGGTTCTTCAAGGGTTTGAATTGAGCTTGTCTCCTGTTAGAACTCTCAGGGACATCAAAGACTTCATCTGCTAGCACCTGGACTTTCTTGCTGAGAGTCCTGACTTGCCAAGTGGTGCCAAATCCAGCCCAAATGCCCTTGAAAGTGAGTTCTGGTGAAGCCAAGAATAAACCAAGTGCATCGACTCTAGAGCAACTTCAGAACTGGCCCTGCTGTCTGACTCAGCGCTGCTGCCTGCACCAAAGCTGTGGTACCTGCTGAGTGCAACTACCATGACTGATGCTGCAGACCCGATGCCCTGCAGTGCCTCTGAAGTTCAACTACAGCATGAGTCCTGAGTGCCGTGTCCTTGACATATGGGACACCCTACTCTGATTCCTCCGCAGCATATGTGGCCCTGTGATGTGATTGCGAAGCTGCAAAGTCAAAGCCACATGTCTTGACCTGTTGAATCCATCAACCCTACTGGATCATAAGAAACTGACGCTGCATCACCTCCCTGCAAATGTAAGGAACTGAAGTCTCACCTCCCCTGCCTCACAGTAAGGAAACAATGCCTCACCTCCCTGGTAGCAGTAGGGAACCAACACCGCACTGACACCACAGTTGCCTCACCTTCCTGACTCCATGCAATATCTTTGCTTCCTTATCGGTTTCCAAGGTACTGTACCTGGGGTCCCCGCGACTCCATGGCAGTCCTCCATTCCCTTGCGAGTGGTGTCAGACTGTTGGAACGACTCCATCAACAACATCATGATAGCCCTAGTTGGAGCTATTGTGTTTCTTAGCACTTTTCTGAGATTTAATCTTAACAATGTGTATATTTGCTTGTGTATGTTGGATTTTTGTCATTTTGGGTCTTGTTTTACTTATATAAATATTTGTTATTTTTCTAAACTGGTGTGGATTACTTTTGTGGTGTTTTCACTGTGTTGCTGTGTGTGTATGTGTACAAATACTTTACACATTGCCTCTGAGATACGCCTGACTGCTTGATCCAAACTCCCAAAGAGGTGAGCAGGGGTTATCTTACCTGAGTGGCTCCCTTACCCTGACTAGAGTGAGGGTCCCTTCTTGTACAGGCTGCAAACCACTGCCAACTAGAGACCCCATTTCTTAGAGTGCCATACACTTTAATAGGATACAGTGCAATGGCATATACTGGAGTGTAATACCATACAGCGGAGTAGCGTAGAATGAAGTAGTCTTCAGTGTAATAAAGTTAAGTTTAGTGATGTTAAATCTTCAAATGTACATTGGAGTGGCATACACTTGAGTACAGTACAGTATAGTGTTTTTGAAATGAACAGGGTTAATTATAGAAGCATAGAGTCTGGTAATGTATAGAGAAGTGTTGTTCATTGGAATGGCACAGAATGTATTCTTGTAAAGTGTAATAGCTCATAGTAGAACATAGTACAGACTGTGGCACATACTACATTTCAGTACAATGGAGTGCATGGAGTAGACTAATGTACACTCAAATAGCGTACACTTCAGTATTGCACTATGAAGGGGGCATAGTTGAATAGCATATAGCGGAATAGCGTAAACTGGTGTTGTGTACAGTGAATAGTGAAGCACACAGCTGCAAGCAGTGCAGAGTAGGGTTATCCAGAAACTGTAATACATGTAAGTGTAATAGAATACAGTAGTGAACAGCATAATAGCATGCAGTATAGTGGACTGGAGTGGTGTTTAGTGGAGTTTGGTGGAGTAGAGTGGACTAATGTACAATACATTAGTCTACAATATAGTGGCATGTACTGGAGTGTGAAAAAGTGGAGTAGCATACTTTCAATAGCATAGAGTGAAGTGCCGTAAAGTGAATTGTTATACTGTACAGTGGCATATAGTAGCGTGTTTAAATTAAAGGAAACTTACTGTTAAAGTGTGCACAAAGATGTCAATTTTATATCAGCAAAATATATATCATAATATGTAAGTGTAAATTTTGTGATTGTAAATGTAAATAGAGTAAATAAATGTTAACCCCTTCTGTGCCGCAGACGTAGTGGTTACGTCCTGCGGCACAGTGCTGCTGTGCCGAGGACGTAACCACTACGTCCTCGGCACACAGCCCAGAGGGAGCGCTCTCGCTCCCTCTGTGTGCTTCCCCCCACCCCCCCAAAGTCAGGGATGGAAGGGGAAGCCCTTCCCCTTCCACCCCCGACCCTCCCACCCCCCCATAATGACGTCAGCGCGCGATCGCACGCTGACTTCATTATGGGGATTTCGCCGCACAGGAAGCCATTTGCTTCCTGTGCGGCGAACGGAGAAGAGGTAAGAATCTCTTCCCGGTGGGTGGGGGGTTTGGGCTAAAGAGGCACCGGGGGAAAGGAAAGGCTTTTCCTTTCCCCCGGTGTCTCTTTGAGCATTCCTGCTGCCCGATCGCATTGCGATCGGGCAGCAGGAATGCCCACTAGACACCAGGGATTTTTTTTTTTTGTTGTTCTTTACGGTTTCTTGTTTGCGGGGAGCGGCCCCTTGGGCAAGGGTCGCTCCCCTTGTGGGGGCAATTTGTTACGCCCATTTCTGCCCCCCTTGGGGGCAGATTGGCCTACTTTTTAGGCGGATCTGCCCCCAAGGGGGGCAGAAACCACTGGATCACCAGGGATTTTTATTTTCTGTGCATTTATGTTGGGGGGGGGTGCCCCCTTGGGCAAGGGGCGCCCCCCCCAAGGGGGCAGAGAACTGTTGGCCTTTTCTGCCCCCCTTGGGGGCAGATCGGCCTATTTTTTTTAGGTCCATCTGCCCCCAAGGGGGGCAGAAGCCACTTAGGCACCAGGGATTGTGTGTGT
This sequence comes from Pleurodeles waltl, assembly GCF_031143425.1. Classification (NCBI taxonomy): domain Eukaryota; kingdom Metazoa; phylum Chordata; class Amphibia; order Caudata; family Salamandridae; genus Pleurodeles; species Pleurodeles waltl. Next base: position 662,402,595 of record NC_090444.1, on the reverse strand, counting down.
AGTGAATGGGGGGGCGCCCCCTTGGGCAAGGGTCGCTCCCCTGTGGGGGGCATGTCCTTTAGGGCCATTTCTGCCCCCCTTGAGGGCAGATTGGCTACTTTTTAGCCAGATCTGCCCCCAAGGGGGGCAGAAAACACTAGATCACCAGGGTTTTTTATTTTTATGTGTATTTATGTGGGGGGGGGTGCCCCCTTGGGCAAGGGGCGCCCCCCCCAAGGGGGCAGAGAACTGTTGGCCTTTTCTACCCCCCTTGGGGGCAAATCGGCCTATTTTTTTTAGGTCCATCTGCCCCCAAGGGGGGCAGAAGCCACTTAGGCACCAGGGATTGTGTGTGTAGTGGATGGGGGGGCGCCCCCTTGGGCAAGGGTCGCTCCCCTTTGGGGGGCATGTCTTTTAGGGCCATTTCTGCCCCCCTTGAGGGCAGATCAGCCTATTATTTTTAGGCTGATCTGCCCCCAAGGGGGGCAGAAACCACTAGAACGCCAGGGATGTTTTTTTATGTGTTTATTTTTGTGGGGGGCGTCCCCTTGGGCACGGGGCGCCCCCCCAAGGGGGGCATTGACCTGTTGGCCATTTATGCCCCCCCTGGGGGCAGATGGGCCTATTTTTCTAGACCCACCTGCCCCCAAGGGGGGCAGAAGCCACGTAGACACCAGGGATAGTGTGTGTGTGTGTGTGTGTGTGTTAGTGGATGGGGGGGGGCTTGGGCAAGGGTCGCCCCCCACTTTGGGGGCACATGTACCCAGGCCATTTCTGCACCCCTTGGAGACAGATCAGCCTATTATTTTTAGGCTGATCTGCCCCCAAGGGGGGCAGAAACCACTAGAACGCCAGGGATTTTTTTTTATGTGTTTATTTTTGTGTGGGGGCGTCCCCTTGTGCACGGGCGCCCCCCCAAGGGGGGCATTGACCTGTTGGCCATTTCTGCCCCCCCTGGGGGCAGATGGGCCTATTTTTCTAGAACCACCTGCCCCCAAGGGGGGCAGAAGCCACGTAGACACCAGGGATAGTGTGTGTGTGTGTGTGTGTGTTAGTGGATGGGGGGGGGCTTGGGCAAGGGTCGCCCCCCACTTTGGGGGCACATGTACCCAGGCCATTTCTGCACCCCTTGGAGACAGATCAGCCTATTATTTTTAGGCTGATCTGCCCCCAAGGGGGGCAGAAACCACTAGAACGCCAGGGAATTTTTTTTTATTTGTTTATTTTTGTGGGGGGGGCGTCCCCTTGGTCACGGGGCGCCCCCCCAAGGGGGGCATTGACCTGTTGGCCATTTCTACACCCCCTGGGGGCAGATGGGCCTATTTTCTTAGGCCCACCTGCCCCCAAGGGGGCAGAAGCCACTTAGGCACCAGGGATAGTGTTGTGTGTGTTTTTTTTGTTTGAGGGCTGTCCCCTTTGGCAAGGGTCGCTCTCCATGGGGACACAGTACTAAAGGTATTTTTTGGCTTCCTTGGGGCAGACAGGCCTATTTTTTTAGTAGGCCCATCTGCCCCTATGGCAGAATCCACTTAGGCACCAATTTCTAAAATGTTTGATGGTGGGGTGTTTGTCAACTGAAGAAGTCTTTGCATTTGTGATAAAAAATGTTTTCCTCCTTTTTGTTCTAGTTCAAAGCTTTTGCTTTATTTGCTGTGGCTCCTTGCGGTTTTGGCGGTGGTTGACCTGCAGTTTGCACAGTTGCATGTTTTAGGTAAGTAAAAACAATTTACTCAAAAGGAGTATTGTTGCCATGCATGAATGACATGTTTGTAGGGGGTGTACTAAATGCAGGATTGTGTGTGAAATTGTCCTTAGGTTTGTGCACAATGATATTTGTTTTGTCTTATTTCTAATTTGCCTTTCTTTCTTTCTTTTTAGTGGGATATCATTGGTGATTGCTGTGTAGTTGCTGGTGAATCAAGCTTTTTCAGGCAAGTGAGCGGTATAGTTTTTGAGTTTGTAACTCTTACTAACAAAGCTACACTTTGTTACTTGTCTTACACAGTGCTGGTTGTTGGTGGTGAATTTGTCCAGTTAATTTTAGCAGGAGAGATCATGGCTAGCCGCAGGATGACCGCTCAGCAGGTGGTTGGTATGCTTTTTGAGTCACAGTCTGATCATGACTATGAGACGGACTCTGCATCTGAGGCAGAGGAGGAAGTCAGAGATTCTGGCAGTGATGTTTCTGTTGGAGGGGAATCTTCTGATGATGAAGCCACACTCAGTGCAGATGAAGGTTCTGTTTTAGAGGAGGACATTGATGTGCCAATAGTGCAGCAACCTGGGGCTGAAAGGTTTCCCGTTAGAAGACCTGATGTCTGGGTTGCCCCAAACATGGAGCAGCCAGAGTTGCCTGCCTTTACTGGTCTCCCGGGGTGTAACGCCAATACAGAGAACTTTATGCCTATCAATTTCTTTGAGTTATTCATGGATGATGTGTTTTTGGAAGAGATTGTTGAGCAGACTAATTTGTATGCGGAGCAGCATTTGAGGGACAACGCTGCTAGACTTAGGCCACACTCTAGAGCTGCCCAGTGGATTCCCACAAATTTGGAGGAGCTAAAAAAGTTTTTGGGTTTGACTTTTTTGATGGGGTTGATAAGGAAGCCGTCACTGGCTTCTTATTGGTCTACTAGTCCCTTGATGGCAACAGCTATATTTCCAGCTACCATGAGTCGTAATCGGTATTTGCTTCTTCTTAGGATGCTGCATTTTGTTGACAATGCATTAGCCTTGCCACGAGATCACCCAGATTCTGACCGTCTTTTTAAGATTAGGCCTGTCCTTGATCATTTTGTAGATCGGTTTTCGGAGGTCTATGTTCCAGGCAAAGAGATAAGTGTGGACGAGTCTTTGGTCCTCTTCAAGGGTCGTTTGGTTTTTAGGCAGTACATTCCTAGCAAAAGGGCACGATATGGAATTAAATTGTATATGCTGTCTGAAAGTAGGACAGGATATGTGTATAGTTTCCGTGTGTACACTGGTAGGGATTCCAATATTGACCCCCCTGGTTGTCCTCCCACTTTTGGAGTTACTGAGAAAATAGTGTGGGATCTTGGTAGACGACTGTTCAACAAAGGTCACCATTTGTATGTAGATAACTTCTACACTGGTGTGCAGTTGTTCAAGGAATTGTTTAGAGTGGACACAGTTGCTTGTGGCACAATCCGTTCTAACCGGAAAGGCTATCCAAGGGAGCTTGTCTGTAAAAAACTTGAGAGGGGACAGTGCTGTGCCTTGCGGAACGAGGAGCTGCTAGCTTTGAAATTTTCAGACAAGAGGGATGTCTACATGCTAAGTACCATCCATGATGAGAGTACTTCCCCTGTGACTGTTTGGGGCCAGGTTGCTGAAGTGCGCAAACCTGTGTGCATTTTAGATTATAATAAGCACATGGGAGGTGTAGATAGAGTTGACCAGAGGTTGGAACCTTATACTGCTATTCGTAAGTCTTATGTTTGGTATAAGAAGTTAGCACTTCACCTCTTCCACTTAGCAACCTTCAATGCTTTTATTGTGTTTAGGGATAGGTCTCCAGACTCAAAGATGACATTTGTGAAATTTCAGGAGTCAGTGATAGAGAGCCTTATTGTGGTGGAACAGGCCAGAGTTCCTAGAGAAGCAGTGGTGGAGGATGTGGCTAGATTGAAAGATCGCCACTTTGCTGAGCACATTCCTCCCACACCCAAAAAAGACTTTCCAGCTAAGAAATGTAGAGTGTGTTTTCGAAGAGGTATCCGGAGGGAGTCTCGAATGTACTGCCCAGATTGTCCTTCAAAGCCTGGGCTGTGTGTCGGTGCTTGTTTTAAGAATTACCACACCCAGAAGAATTTCTGGGAACAACCATGAGTGTAAACTCATGTCTGTTTTGTATTTTCATGTGTTTAGTTTCATGGTTAGCATTTCTGTCATGTTGTTAGTTAGAGCTTTTGTGTTTGTTGTTTCGTAATTCTTTCTACTTAGTCAGGGGTTCCTCTGTTTAAAAAAAAAAAAAAAATATGATGCCATTGTGTGTGGAGTGGGGCTTGGCTGAGACTGTACATATTGACTTGATGTTGGCTACTGCAACACACTGCCAGCCAAACACCAGTCCACACACTCCCATCAGCTGGTGTGATTGTTGTATCAGGCATGTGGGCGTATGTAAGTGATGGGCCCTTGAGTGGCGCTGTCTGTCGATTTGAGTGTTGTAATGTGCTGGGCCCGTGGCTGGCGGTGTGAATGGCCTTGTGTGTGTCATGTATGAAAGTTGTGTGAATGGACTGTAAAGCGGTTGGTGCCTTGTCGCGGCTTTACAGCTCACGAGCTGTGAGTCATTGGTTCAGTTTTTTGCCTTTCAGTTACTAACAGTGCTTTTCATTTTTGTGAAAGCTCTTGTTAGTAAAATTTGATCCACTGAACCATCACTCACCCTTGTGCCAAATCCAACCAGTATGTGTGGTAAAAATGACCAAACCTGCTCCGCTGTAATCAGGCGTCGCAGCACACCTATGACACGCTAGGTGCCTCAGGTGGGACCCCGATGATGAAGCATGCCACCAACTTGGTTGGTGGGTGAGGGGTCTTTTTCACATAACCTAAGTGTGTTTCTTTTCAAAATTTTAGTGTTTGGCACATCACGGACGTATGTGGGCACATCAAAACGATATATTACAAAACTACCTGTGTTTGGGGGGGGAGAGGGCACCTATGTTTTTGGTCCAGTGTGCGGCCTTCATCTAGGGAAACCTACCAAACCCAGACATTTTTTAAAACTAGACACCCCAAGGAGTCTAGGGAGGAGTGGCTTGCGTGGATCCCCCAACATTTTCTTACCCAGACTCCTCTGTAAACCTCAAAATGTGCTTAAAAAAAGCATATTTTCCTGACTTTTCTTCGTACGATCACCACTCCAGCACAAAATTCCTACTCCCCAGTGTTCCCCTCAGTCTCCCAAATAAAATGACACCTCACGTATGTGGGTCCCCAAAGCAGAGTCAGTCTAAAGATGTATAAAAGAATATGTCCTTATAAACTCGCAGTACTATCCCCTGTATCTCTACAAGTTTTGGGCCTTATTCTGTTGGAGGCACCTGGCCCACCCACACAACTGAGGTATCATTTTTATCGGGAGACTTGGGGGAACGCTGGGTGGAAGGAAATTTGTGGCTCCACTCAGATTCCAGAACTTTCTGTCACCGAAATGTGTGAAAAATGCGTTTTTATAGCCAAAATTTGAGGTTTGGAAAGGATTCTGGGTAACAGAACCTGGTCAGAGCCCCTCAAGTCACCCCATCTTGGATTCCCCTAGGTCTCTAGTTTTCAGAAATGCACAGGTTTGGTAGGTTTCCCTAGGTGCTGGCTGAGCTACAGGCCAAAAACTACAGGTAGGCACTGTTTTCAATGAAAAAATGTGATGTGTCCACGCTGCGCTTTGGGGCGTTTCCTGTCGCGGGCGCTAGGCCTACCCACACAAGTGAGGTATCATTTTTATCGGGAGACGTGGGGGAACGCTGGGTGGAAGGAAATTTGTGGCCCCTCTCAGATTCCAGAACTTTCTGCCACAGAAATGTGAGGAACATGTGTTTTTTTAGCCAAATTTTGAGGTTTGCAAAGGATTCTGGGTAACAGAACCTGGTCCGAGCCACACAAATCACCCCATCTTGGATTCCCCTAGGTCTCTAGTTTTCAGAAATGCAGAGGTTTGGTAGGTTTCCCTAGGTGGCGGCTGAGCTACAGGCCAAAATCTACAGGTAGGCACTTTGCTAAAAACAGGTCTGTTTTCTGTGATGTGTCCACGTTGCGCTTTGGGGCGTTTCCTGTCGCGGGCGCTAGGCCTACCCACACAAGTGAGGTATCATTTTTATCGGGAGACGTGGGGGAACGCTGGGTGGAAGGAAATTTGTGGCTCCTCTCAGATTCCAGAACGTTCTGCCACAGAAATGTGAGGAACATGTGTTTTTTTAGCCAATTTTTGAGCTTTGCAAAGGATTCTGGGTAACAGAACCTGGTCCGAGCCCCGCCAGTCACCCCTCCTTGGATTCCCCTAGGTCTCTAGTTTTCAGAAATGTACAGGTTTGGTAGGTTTCCCTAGGTGCCGGCTGAGCTAGAGGCCACAATCTACAGGTAGTCACTTTGCAAAAAACACCTCTGTTTTCTTCCAAAATTTTGGTGGTGTCCACGTTGCGCTTTGGGGCGTTTCCTGTCGCGGGCGCTAGGCCTACCCACGCAAGTGAGGTATCATTTTTATCGGGAGACTTGGGGGAACGCTGGGTGGAAGGAAATTTGTGGCTCCTCCCAGATTCCAGAACTTTCTGCCACAGAAATGTGAGGAACATGTGTTTTTTTAGCCAATTTTTGAGCTTTGCAAAGGATTCTGGGTAACAGAACCTGGTCCGAGCCCCGCCAGTCACCCTTCCTTGGATTCCCCTAGGTCTCTAGTTTTCAGAAATGCACAGGTTTGGTAGGTTTCCCTAGGTGGCGGCTGAGCTAGAGGCCAAAATCTACAGGTAGGCACTTTGCTAAAAACAGGTCTGTTTTCTGTGATGTGTCCACGTTGCGCTTTGGGGCGTTTCCTGTCGCGGGCGCTAGGCCTACCCACACAAGTGAGGTATCATTTTTATCGGGAGACGTGGGGGAACGCTGGGTGGAAGGAAATTTGTGGCTCCTCTCGGATTCCAGAACTTTCTGCCACAGAAATGTGAGGAACATGTGTTTTTTTAGCCAATTTTTGAGCTTTGCAAAGGATTCTGGGTAACAGAACCTGGTCCGAGCCCCACCAGTCACCTCTCCTTGGATTCCCCTAGGTCTCTAGTTTTCAGAAATGTACAGGTTTGGTAGGTTTCCCTAGGTGCCGGCTGAGCTAGAGGCCACAATCTACAGGTAGTCACTTCGCAAAAAACACCTCTGTTTTCTTCCAAAATTTTGGTGGTGTCCACGTTGCGCTTTGGGCCGTTTCCTGTCGTGGGCGCTAGGCCTACCCACGCAAGTGAGGTATCATTTTTATCGGGAGACTTGGGGGAACGCTGGGTGGAAGGAAATTTGTGGCTCCTCCCAGATTCCAGAACTTTCTGCCACAGAAATGTGAGGAACATGTGTTTTTTTAGCCAATTTTTGAGCTTTGCAAAGGATTCTGGGTAACAGAACCTGGTCCGAGCCCCGCCAGTCACCCCTCCTTGGATTCCCCTAGGTCTCTAGTTTTCAGAAATGCACAGGTTTGGTAGGTTTCCCTAGGTGGCGGCTGAGCTAGAGGCCAAAATCTACAGGTAGGCACTTTGCTAAAAACAGGTCTGTTTTCTGTGATGTGTCCACGTTGCGCTTTGGGGCGTTTCCTGTCGCGGGCGCTAGGCCTACCCACACAAGTGAGGTATCATTTTTATCGGGAGACGTGGGGGAACGCTGGGTGGAAGGAAATTTGTGGCTCCTCTCGGATTCCAGAACTTTCTGCCACAGAAATGTGAGGAACATGTGTTTTTTTAGCCAATTTTTGAGCTTTGCAAAGGATTCTGGGTAACAGAACCTGGTCCGAGCCCCGCCAGTCACCCCTCTTTGGATTCCCCTAGGTCTCTAGTTTTCAGAAATGTACAGGTTTGGTAGGTTTCCCTAGGTGCCGGCTGAGCTAGAGGCCAAAATCTACAGGTAGTCACTTCGCAAAAAACACCTCTGTTTTCTTCCAAAATTTTGGTGGTGTCCACGTTGCGCTTTGGGGCGTTTCCTGTCGCGGGCGCTAGGCCTACCCACGCAAGTGAGGTATCATTTTTATCGGGAGACTTGGGGGAACGCTGGGTGGAAGGAAATTTGTGGCTCCTCCCAGATTCCAGAACTTTCTGCCACAGAAATGTGAGGAACATGTGTTTTTTTAGCCAATTTTTGAGCTTTGCAAAGGATTCTGGGTAACAGAACCTGGTCCGAGCCCCGCCAGTCACCCCTCCTTGGATTCCCCTAGGTCTCTAGTTTTGAGAAATGCACAGGATTGGTAGGTTTCCCTAGGTGGCGGCTGAGCTAGAGGCCAAAATCTACAGGTAGGCACTTTGCTAAAAACAGGTCTGTTTTCTGTGATGTGTCCACGTTGCGCTTTGGGGCGTTTCCTGTCGCGGGCGCTAGGCCTACCCACACAAGTGAGGTATCATTTTTATCGGGAGACGTGGGGGAACGCTGGGTGGAAGGACATTTGTGGCTCCTCTCAGATTCCAGCACTTTCTGCCACAGAAATGTGAGGAACATGTGTTTTTTTAGCCAATTTTTTAGCTTTGCAAAGGATTCTGGGTAACAGAACCTGGTCCGAGCCCCGCCAGTCACCCCTCCTTGGATTCCCCTAGGTCTCTAGTTTTCAGAAATGTACAGGTTTGGTAGGTTTCCCTAGGTGCCGGCTGAGCTAGAGGCCAAAATCTACAGGTAGTCACTTCGCAAAAAACACCTCTGTTTTCTTCCAAAATTTTGGTGGTGTCCACGTTGCGCTTTGGGGCGTTTCCTGTCGCGGGCGCTAGGCCTACCCACGCAAGTGAGGTATCATTTTTATCGGGAGACTTGGGGGAACGCTGGGTGGAAGGAAATTTGTGGCTCCTCCCAGATTCCAGAACTTTCTGCCACAGAAATGTGAGGAACATGTGTTTTTTTAGCCAATTTTTGAGCTTTGCAAAGGATTCTGGGTAACAGAACCTGGTCCGAGCCCCGCCAGTCACCCCTCCTTGGATTCCCCTAGGTCTCTAGTTTTCAGAAATGCACAGGTTTGGTAGGTTTCCCTAGGTGGCGGCTGAGCTACAGGCCAAAATCTACAGGTAGGCACTTTGCTAAAAACAGGTCTGTTTTCTGTGATGTGTCCACGTTGCGCTTTGGGGAGTTTCCTGTCGCGGGCGCTAGGCCTACCCACACAAGTGAGGTATCATTTTTATCGGGAGACGTGGGGGAACGCTGGGTGGAAGGACATTTGTGGCTCCTCTCAGATTCCAGCACTTTCTGCCACAGAAATGTGAGGAACATGTGTTTTTTTAGCCAATTTTTGAGCTTTGCAAAGGATTCTGGGTAACAGAACCTGGTCCGAGCTCCGCCAGTCACCCCTCCTTGGATTCCCCTAGGTCTCTAGTTTTCAGAAATGTACAGGTTTGGTAGATTTCCCTAGGTGCCGGCTGAGCTAGAGGCCAAAATCTACAGGTAGTCACTTCGCAAAAAACACCTCTGTTTTCTTCCAAAATTTTGGTGGTGTCCACGTTGCGCTTTGGGGCGTTTCCTGTCGCGGGCGCTAGGCCTACCCACGCAAGTGAGGTATCATTTTTATCGGGAGACTTGGGGGAACGCTGGGTGGAAGGAAATTTGTGGCTCCTCCCAGATTCCAGAACTTTCTGCCACAGAAATGTGAGGAACATGTGTTTTTTTAACCAATTTTTGAGCTTTGCAAAGGATTCTGGGTAACAGAACCTGGTCCGAGCCCCGCCAGTCACCCCTCCTTGGATTCCCCTAGGTCTCTAGTTTTCAGAAATGCCCAGGATTGGTAGGTTTCCCTAGGTGGCGGCTGAGCTAGAGGCCAAAATCTACAGGTAGGCACTTTGCTAAAAACAGGTCTGTTTTCTGTGATGTGTCCACGTTGCGCTTTGGGGCGTTTCCTGTCGCGGGCGCTAGGCCTACCCACACAAGTGAGGTATCATTTTTATTGGGAGACGTGGGGGAACGCTGGGTGGAAGGACATTTGTGGCTCCTCTCAGATTCCAGCACTTTCTGCCACAGAAATGTGAGGAACATGTGTTTTTTTAGCCAATTTTTTAGCTTTGCAAAGGATTCTGGGTAACAGAACCTGGTCCGAGCCCCGCCAGTCACCCCTCCTTGGATTCCCCTAGGTCTCTAGTTTTCAGAAATGTACAGGTTTGGTAGGTTTCCCTAGGTGCCGGCTGAGCTAGAGGCCAAAATCTACAGGTAGTCACTTCGCAAAAAACACCTCTGTTTTCTTCCAAAATTTTGGTGGTGTCCACGTTGCGCTTTGGGGCGTGTCCTGTCGCGGGCGCTAGGCCTACCCACGCAAGTGAGGTATCATTTTTATCGGGAGACTTGGGGGAACGCTGGGTGGAAGGAAATTTGTGGCTCCTCCCAGATTCCAGAACTTTCTGCCACAGAAATGTGAGGAACATGTGTTTTTTTAGCCAATTTTTGAGCTTTGCAAAGGATTCTGGGTAACAGAACCTGGTCCGAGCCCCGCCAGTCACCACTCCTTGGATTCCCCTAGGTCTCTAGTTTTCAGAAATGCACAGGTTTGGTAGGTTTCCCTAGGTGGCGGCTGAGCTACAGGCCAAAATCTACAGGTAGGCACTTTGCTAAAAACAGGTCTGTTTTCTGTGATGTGTCCACGTTGCGCTTTGGGGCGTTTCCTGTCGCGGGCGCTAGGCCTACCCACACAAGTGAGGTATCATTTTTATCGGGAGACGTGGGGGAACGCTGGGTGGAAGGACATTTGTGGCTCCTCTCAGATTCCAGCACTTTCTGCCACAGAAATGTGAGGAACATGTGTTTTTTTAGCCAATTTTTGAGCTTTGCAAAGGATTCTGGGTAACAGAACCTGGTCCGAGCTCCGCCAGTCACCCCTCCTTGGATTCCCCTAGGTCTCTAGTTTTCAGAAATGTACAGGTTTGGTAGATTTCCCTAGGTGCCGGCTGAGCTAGAGGCCAAAATCTACAGGTAGTCACTTCGCAAAAAACACCTCTGTTTTCTTCCAAAATTTTGGTGGTGTCCACGTTGCGCTTTGGGGCGTTTCCTGTCGCGGGCGCTAGGCCTACCCACGCAAGTGAGGTATCATTTTTATCGGGAGACGGGGGGGAACGCTGGGTGGAAGGAAATTTGTGGCTCCTCTCAGATTCCAGAACTTTCTGCTACAGAAATGTGAGGAACATGTGTTTTTTTAGCCAAATTTTGAGGTTTGCAAAGGATTCTGGGTAACAGAACCTGGTCCGAGCCACACAAATCACCCCATCTTGGATTCCCCTACGTCTCTAGTTTTCAGAAATGCACAGGTTTGGTAGGTTTCCCTAGGTGGCGGCTGAGCTAGAGGCCAAAATCTACAGGTAGGCACTTTGCTAAAAACAGGTCTGTTTTCTGTGATGTGTCCACGTTGCGCTTTGGGGCGTTTCCTGTCGCGGGCGCTAGGCCTACCCACACAAGTGAGGTATCATTTTTATCGGGAGACTTGGGGGAACATAGAATAGCAAAACAAGTGTTATTGCCCCTTGTCTTTCTCTACATTTTTCCCTTCCAAATGTAAGACAGTGTGTAAAAAAGACGTCTATTTGAGAAATGCCCTGTAATTCACATGCTAGTATGGGCACCCCGGAATTCAGAGATGTGCAAATAACCACTGCTTCTCAACACCTTATCTTGTGCCCATTTTGGAAATACAAAGGTTTTCTTGATAGCTATTTTTTACTCTTTATATTTCAGCAAATGAATTGCTGTATACCCGGCATAGAATGAAAACCCACTGCAGGGTGCAGGTCATTTATTGGCTCTGGGTACCTAGAGTTCTTGATGAACCTACAAGCCCTATATATCCCCGCAACCAGAAGAGTCCAGCAGACGTAACGGTATATTGCTTTCGAAAATCTGACATTGCAGGAAAAAGTTACAGAGTAAAACTTAGAGAAAAATTGATGTTTTTTTCACCTCAATTTCAATATTTTTCTTTTTCAGTTGCTATTTTCTGTAGGAAACCCTTGTAGGATCTACACAAATTACCCCTTGCTGAATTCAGAATTTTGTCTACTTTTCAGAAATGTTGCGGTTTATGGGATCCAGCGTTGGTTTCATGCCCATTTCTGTCACTGACTGGAAGGAGGCTGAAAGCACAAAAAATCGTAAAAATGGGGTATGTCCCAGTAAAATGCCAAAATTGGGTTGAAAAATTGGGTTTTCTGATTCAAGTCTGCCTGTTCCTGAAAGCTGGGAAGCTGGTGATTTTATCACCGCAAACCCTTTGTTGATGCCCTTTTCAGGGAAAAAACCACAAGCCTTCTTCTGCAGCCCATTTTTCCAAATTTTTTAAAAAAAATGAAATTTTCACTGTTTTTTGGCTAATTTCTTGGCCTCCTTCTGGGGAACCCACAAAGTCTGGGTACCTCTAGAATCCCTAGGATGTTGGAAAAAAAGGACGCAAATTTGGCATGGGTAGCTTATGTGAACAAAAAGTTATGAGGGCCTAAGCGCGAACTGCTCCAAATAGCCAAAAAAAGGCTCGGCACAGGAGGGGGAAAAGGCCTGGCAGCGAAGGGGTTAAGCGGGCAGTTATATAAAACATAATTGTTAGAAATAGGGTTTCTGGTAGGTTAGGGTATTCACCCAAGCCAGGCAGAGCCCACCACTCTAATCAGCGTAAGGGAACTACACAGCCAAGGTAACCCCTGCTGACCCCCTTGGTAGCTTGGCCACAGCAGGGAGGCTTATCCCAGGGGTAATGTGTAAACGCAACACACACACTCCTGTGACACATTAAATATACCACAAAAGATACTCTACACACTATTATATGAAAATAACTGTACTGCATATAAAACAGGGACCAAAAATGGCACGAGCCAATAATTATTTTGCCAACACAGCAATTGTCATGGTGTTACAGAGAGTGCAATAAAATAAATATTTATTGTTGCACCTATCACCCAAAACACCATTACTGCGCATATTAGGCAGATCCTTAACCAAGACTCAGCTTGATAATGCAGGAATCAGTATGACACAAACCATAATATCAGGACAACACTGTAGCAGGTGCTAAAATCACAGGAGCCAGGACAAATCACAAGAGAAGTATAAGTCAATCATCACAGCTCACCATAATGCCTAGATCACCAATTATACCTGGAGGACCTAGGGTGCAGTACACCAACAGACCTGTTACATGTTATCCTGTATCTTTGTTGATTTACAGGCTGACTCCTAAACACAGCCAGCACACTCAATTGCCAAAGAAATGTGGGGTTTCCCACTAGGGGAACTACGATACTTTGAATGAGTCCTCTGACTCTGAGGCCTCAGACTGCAAACATGTGTGCGGCTGTCTCCACAAGAAGCGCCTCGAGACCAAGTCCACTCAGGACTCAGAATCAGCCTCCTGAGACTCACTGGAGGGCCACAATGTTCTTCTGCCCTTCACGGGTGAGGAAGTCCTCTAGTGGAGCTTCGGTGCAGTGGCGGTGAGATCATAACAGATGATTCGAGCACCGCCACATAACTCAGCACTCCAACAGCACAAGTTGGTGCCTACTTGTGACTCGAGGGCAATAAATTGTGCGCACTTCATCTGTGCTGCCAGCAAACTGCTTCACATGCCCCAGGCACCAGAAATGAACAAAGAACTCTCACTACATAGTAAACAGGGGAGTGCTCATCCCACCGACTCCTCCTAATCATAGTGCCTCCCATGCACTACCTACCGTAGTGCTCACCACCCGCTGGGAACCTCCAGGGAGTCCTCCTGGTCCCCAGAAAACCTGTAAAAAAAACGGGGGATGGGAGCCAAGCATCTGAACCCCTGGAGAACACTGGGGGCACAAAATGTAGGGCACAATCAGGCTGGCCAGCACAAGGGTCCTTCTAGTAAGGTGGCAGTCCTTCTCTCAGCCTAGCAGGCAGCAGGGCAGCAATCTGAAGTAGCTAAGGTTAATGGCGGTTTCTCCTGGAAGTCCTCTGGCAAGGTGCACCTGGTTACAAGTCCATTCAGTGTCTCCAAACATGGGGTACAACCCCTCTACTTCTACTCAAAATGTCTTTGATCTAGGCAGCACTTCAAAAGATGTTTAGCAGTGCTCAACACCCTCTTTCAACCCCATTCCTGGCTCTAGACATCAGTAAGTGGTAAACAATCCTTTTGTGTGAGGGCAGGACACAGCCTGTACAATGTTAGTGCACCGCGCCTCCCTCCCTCTGAGACCAGGAAGACCATTCAGTATGCAGAAGTAACCCTGTTACACCTCCGATCTCTCTGTGTGATGGCTCTCTGGAAAGACTGTATTGCAGGCCCACTAGTGGCATTTAACTTACAGGGCCTTGGTATGTGGGATACCACTGTAGAAGGGACTCAAATGTGACAAGTCGGTGTTAGCAAATCATATCTAGCTCAAAGGAGAGAGCACATGCACTTTAGCATTGATCAGCAGTGCTAAAGTGCCCAGAGTCCTAACGCCATCAAAAAGAGGGACAGAAAAACAGGACAATACTTCTTTATTGTGCTATGGTATACCGTGATAAGTTCAGTATAGTCCACAGTACATAGTACTCACAACTGGGTGTGTGATTGATTCATGGCTGTGCTTACCAAAGGTAAAAAACAGCCACGTAGATTTTATCACAAATTTCTATTGTTGTGCAGTCAACGTTTTGATGACCTCTGGCTTAAGGCGTTATATAGTTAAGCACAAGGTTTTATTGTTATAAACAACCTAATTCCACTGCATGTCAGTGGTAATAGGTTAACTTTTATGTTTATAAATATGTATATATCATCAACCAAAGGATTTTTAAAAATATTCTTCCTTAATAACTTTGGACCTGTTTGCTGTATGTCTGTAACATTTAGCAGGGTTGTTCCATCCATTTCATTGTGGAAGGCATAAAGGTTTTGCAGGGTTTAGTCAAAGGGGTATAAACAAAAGAGCGGGGTCCTGAAACATGCTTAAAATGCAATGTCTTTCACAAAAACGTTTGTATTTTTCATTGGCAAAAACCATCATTTGCATTTTGTTACAATGTGGCTGGATTTCATATTAGTGCTTGTAAAGCGCAGCTACTCAGGCGTTAGGATCTCAAGGCGCTGGGGGGGGGGAGTGCAACGTATACCTGTGAGGTGGTTTAAAAAAAACATGTCATCAGTTAAAGCTGATGAGGGAGGTGGTTTGTCTGATGTGGATGGGTAGGGCATTCCAGGAGGTGCCTGCGAGGTAGCAGTTCTGGTTTTCCTGATGCAGGGTACTTCTGCAAAAGATAGCTAGGCTGAGCGTAGGGCCCTGTGGGGTACATTGAAGTTTAGTTGTTGGTTCAGGTAGGCTGGTCCGGTGTTGTGGAGGGCTTTGTGTGCGTGGGTGAGAATCTTGAAAGTGATTCTTTTCTCTATGGGGGGGCCAATGCAGTGTACGTAGGTGTTGTGAGATGTGGCAGTGTCGGGTAGGTAGAGGACCCGTCTGACGGTGGCGTTCTGGATATTACAGTGCCCAGATGATTATTTTGTGTAGTTAATATAAGGAGTGTTACCAATGTATAGATTTTAAAGTATTTATACTTAGTGATATCTGTTGTCTCAATATTTTAGTGAAATATGGGGATATTTTATTTCGTGATAGTACCACAGTATGTCATTAGCTGATTAGCTAACCATTGGCTTTCGAAAAGCTAAAGGCGGCTATGTTGTTTTTAGGTACAATTTGTGTGTGTTCTGTGTTACATCTTCTGATGTAGGCAAGTATTAGATGTAATATTTTTACCTTATTACTACTTTAGTAAAGTGGAAATAGGTAGACCAAAAATGTATAAGATTTTATATTTTTTTTGCAAAAATGTGGTGAGCGCAAAAGCATTACGCTACCCCAAAACATTTTGCAAGGTTAACATTTTTTTTTCTTTTTTAATTGCTTTACATTTTTATAGCATTGTACTGTGATTTTCATTTTTTTAAGTAGCGTGCTAATATTTAGTAATTAGCACGCTACTCCCTACACTTTTTTGTACATATTTCAATATGTAAACAATTGAAAATACACTTTAGCACACTGTGGCCCATATTTATACTTCAATTGTGCTGAATTTGCATAATTTTTTTACACAATTCGGTGCAAACCTAACTCTATCTATATATTTCGATGTTAGACGTGTCTAGCCTCAAAATATAGATATTTGCAGGGTAGGCATTCCCATATAAAAAATGGTGCTATCTCCATAGACCCATATTTATTCCCCTGTGCTAGAAAGATGCACGGGTGGGAGGAGGTGGTGCTAAATAATAGTGCAAAGCTCGCTTTGCACCATTATTTAACACCTGGGTCAGACAAGGCGTTAGGGGACTTGTGGGCCCATTTCCATGGTTAAACACCATGGAATGGGTCCACAGGTGCCCTCCCCAAGCCCCAGGAAACCCCCCACACACAGCAAAAGGACACTAGAGGATGGGGGACCCCATCCTAGGTGATTAGGTTAAGTATAGGTAAGTATGTTTTAATTTTTTTTTTAAGTGCCATGGGGGGCCCTAACCTGGGGCCCCCTGCATGGCACAGGACGCAATGGCCCTGCTCAGGGGACACTTGTCCCCTGTGCCGGCCACTGGGGTGGTGGGAATGACTCCTGTCTTTCCTAAGACAGGGGTCATATTTTTGGTGGTTGTGCACCAGGAAATGGCGCTAGTCTGGTTAGAGGCATTTTTTTTGCCTCTAACCAGGCTAGCATAATTTTCTTTTTTGCACAACCCACTCCTTCCGTCCTGCACCCCCACTCGGCTAATGTATTTTTGTAAGACGCTAGCCCAAGTTTAGCGTCGGCTTGCGCCATTCCTTTAATATGGCACCTGGCTGGTGCTGTGGAATGACGCAAGCCAGCACTATGCTTTTAGCCGCAAAACTGCATTTGTGCAGTTTTGCGACAAAAAGCATAAATCTGGGCCTATATTTCTAAAATATTGGGGCATATTTATAACTCCGCTAGCACTACCTTGCGCCACATTTGCGGCATTTATTTTGATGCAAATGTGGCATTAAGGTGCCATTTCCCATGCACCTTATTTACAAAGTGGTGCAATGCTTGCAATGCGCTACTTTGTGAACCCTTGCGCCATAGTATGCCTGCACCAGGCATAATGTATGCAAAGGGAGCATTGCCTCGTTAGGAGGGCTGAAAAAATGGTGCAAGAAAATCTAAGAAATGTCCTTGCTCCATTTTCTTTGTACGTTTAATGACCGCTCAGAGCAGGCTTTAAAAAGGGTCATACCATTATTTATAATGGGCCCATATGTACTCTCCAGGAGTAGAGCCAACATTTTGGTGCTACTCCTGCAGAGTACATCAATAGCGTAAAACAAAATTACACTATTGCCCCCTACCATGGTGCACTGGCTTTTAAATATGGTGCACACATTGTGGCGGTAGGGGGAAGCTAAGGGTCACAAGGAAAGTGGTGTTGCACCCAGTGCAACGCCACTTTCCCCATTGTGTCATAGTGCATTTGCAACTTTAAATTTTTTGTTAATTTTGGTATCTTGGCAGTGCTGTGGTACTCTGTATGTTTTTGAAATATATATAAACATATAAATCTTCTTCTCTGCCTATTACTACTTTACAGCCATACAACCATGGCCACAGATCAAGATAAATTAAAAAGAATTGAAGCATATAAAATACTTGCCCTACTACCTGCAGTACCCATAAAGAATCATCTGCGTGCCATAATATATTAAACTTCCACATTTCCTAAAAATCCAACTGACGGTTTTTGTGCCATGCAAAATGCAAAAGTCTATGCAAAATGCATTAGATTTTCTGCCCCATTTGGTACCGCCTTTTTACTTTAACCCACTTGACGAAATGCTGTGAGACTTTCAGGACTCCAAGAACACAATGGGGTTAGTTATGAAAAGTTTTGCTGCCATTCATCAAATGGGTGCAAAGTTAGTTAGCGACAAATATTTAAAAAATCCATATCTCCGATCACCCTAAATATAACTACAGAGTGACCACTAAAAGAACAAGGGTTTCAGGAATATGATAGTTAGGTTTACATTTTACACATGTACAAAGACATAGAAATTAAGCAGTTACAGTTAGAGTTATCTCAAGTAACAATAACTTGTGCCCTAAGGTATCTATATCTCACGCTGTGCCATGCACAGTTGCTCATCAATAATTTTACTGCAAATGATGCAGAAATATTATCAGTGATTTCATAGAAGATGTTATGAGTGATGTAATATGTGTGTTCATTTGCAGTGCATGTAGAGGGTGTGAGTTATAGTGATCTTAGGGCACAGGTTATAGTTATTTGAGCTCATTCTAGTCATAATTGCTGAATTTCTATAGTTTTGTGCATGTAAAATGTAAACCTAAATAGAGCGTCGCCGTAACCTTTGTTTTTTTTTAGTGAATTTCTAAGGTGTTTTTAATTCTATTTCCTAACTATAACACCCCTGTAACCTCTGTTTTTGTCAGTGAATTTCTAAGTTGTTTTTAATGTAAAGTTATATTTAATTACCTTACGATAATCCAATCTCAGTGGCGCATAGCCTTAGGCCAGGCCCTGCAACCAACCCACTGCATACAGCTAACCCCATGTGATGTATGGTCTTCAGCAGTGTGTGGCAGGGGGTTGGCCACAGGGCCTGGCCTACAGCCCTGTACACAACCCTCAATTTGGGAGTATGTAGCCCTCCCCAGGCTGAATTCTGCCCTGGGAACCCCAACGCCCTGGGCCCACCACCTTTTTTAAGAGGATGGGGTAAGTTGCCTCCCACCCTGGACTGCATTTAGCCCTGAGGATCTCAACTCCCAGTGACGTCATACCACGGGGCCTGGCTAAAATATAAATGGGGAGGTGGGCACACAGCCTCCCTCCATGGGCCAATATTGACAATGGAGACCCCATCCCTCAGGGCCCTAAACAAATATTAATTGGCAGAAGGCAGGCAGGCGCTCACCCTAAGGCAATATTGGTCCCGGGGACCACATCCCCCATGGCCCTTTTAAAATATTAATGGAGAAGGAGGCATGCAGTCCCCCTCCCCAGGCTGATTTTGTGCCGGGGACCATTTCTTCAAGGGATAGGCCAACTAGAGCGGTGGGAGAGGGACCGTATGGCCCCATCTCCCTATTTTAAATATAATCCTGGCCCCAGGGAGCTGGTGGCCTTCGGGGCCCTAATCGGCTGGTAGGGGGGGGCATGTGACCGACTCCCCATTCTGTAAAATGCCTAGGCCCCAGGTGGCGGTCCCCTCCTAGGCACCAGGAAGGCAGTCGCTGGGGCCAAAAGCAGCCTGGGAAGGGGGGCCGAGCAGCCCCCATCCCCTTCACAATATATTGTGTGCAGAGAGAGGGGGCAGCATGTGCTCTCCCCCTTATAATCAATCAATAAATCAGGATGTGTAAAGGTAGACTAATCTACCCAACAAGGTATCCAGTCACTTGTGGGTCCCAGAGAATACAGTAAAAACAAGGGAAAAGCAAGAAGAAGGCACACAAAAAAACAGGGTAAAAAGTAAGTAGGAAGCTGTGGAAATGAGGGAAAAGCAAGGAGAAGGCACTCAAATAAACAGGGGAAAAACAAGGAGAAGACATGACCTAGAGCAATGCAGCAGTATGAGAACTGGGCCTGGGACCTCAATTCCACCCCAGACTGGCCGGCCATGGGACAAATATAAAATCATGCACTTGCTTTTTTTTAAAGTTTTTGATGCAGATTCAAGGATCCACCATGAATTTGCAGCAAACATTTAAAAAAAATGTTTTTGGACCCCACCACCAGGCCTAAGGGGTCAGGTTATTCCTACCCTGCCCCTTTTATATTATTTTTGTTTTTTTAAAACGTTTTTTAATGAGACTCAGTTGAGTACAAGTCCGATTCCCAAGATGGTGCTAGCATGAGGAATCACCCCGAAACCTTCAAGACAGCAGCTGAACTGAGTGGCACCCTAATTTTGAGAGTCGCCAGTAGGTAGTTATAGTTAAGACCTAGGGGGTCATTACAACATTGGCAGTAAAAGCCGCTTAGCGCCATGCAGAAGACCGCCAACACACAGCCGAACCGCGGAATTCCACCACGGTCATTATGACCTACAGTTCGGAATCCGCCAAAATTTAGACACCCACACAAGTCCGCCACACCAAAGGTCAGTGATAAACTGGCGAAAACAAAACCTCCACTGTCACGCCAACAGGAATACGCCCACGCTATCACGACCCATGAATCCACGCAGCGGTCTTTCAACCGCGGTATTCCAATGGCGGTACACACCGCTGCGCTCAAAATGCACAAACATTTACAAAACACATCCATATTTGACAATTCCAAATACACACACCTAATACACATACACACACCACTCCCATTCACCCCATACAATATCAAACACGCACCCACATCACCCACAAACCCCTACTACCAAAACTTCCGAAAGAAGGCCAGAGAGAGACACCACAATCTACAAACAAGCATCCCCAGGCACTCAACACCATCACCCACATAACATCCACACACCTCACACAACACACCACTAAATATCACCCCACACATCACAACATGCACCAACCCACACATCACCCACAACACCCCATGGCACGGCAAAGACACCCCAGGTTTTCTGAGGAGGAGCTCAGGGTCATGGTGGAGGAAATCATCCAGGTAGAGCCACAGCTATTCGGAGCACAGGTGCAGCACACCTCCATAGCTAGGAAGATGGAGCTATGGCGAAGAATCGTGGACAGGGTCAACGCAGTGGGACAGCACCCAAGAAATAGGGATGACATCAGGAAGAGGTAGAACGACCTATGGGGGAAGGTGTGTTCCGTGGTCTCAAGACACCACACTGCGGTACAGAGGACTGGCGGCGGACCCCTACCTCCTCCCCCACAACTAACAACATGGGAGGAGCAAGTCTTGGCTATTCTGCATCCTGAGGGCCTCGCAGGAGTAGCTGGAGGAATGGACTCTGGTAAGTCAAATCTTTACTATTACATCCCCCACCCTACCTGCATGTCATCACATACCCCCACCCTCGTCCTCACCCCATCACTCCTACTCCTCACACATGTCCCAATATCACAAACCACCCATCCCAACACCAAGCCCTGCATGCAACACTAAAGCATGGACACCCATCACCAAAGCATGGCCACTGCACATACCCACACATCCCCCTAAACCATCATCACACAAGGTCCCACACTGGAATGCAAGCACTGGGGTACATGGTCACCAACCCATTGCACACCCTGGCACACACAGATGCCTTTACACCCCTGCAGGACCCCTACCCAACATCACCAGACAGGAGGGTCCAGACATGTCCACACCACCAACAGAAGAGGCCCACAGTGATGACAGCAGCTCTGTCCAACTGGATCTAGACGACCAGCCCGGCCCATCTGGGACCTCAGGACAGTCGGTTCCCCTCACACAGTCACAGGCCACCACAGAGCTTCCCCCCTCTGGAAACACCAGCACAGCACCCACCCAGCAGGCCCATACCTCTGTCCCCAGGGCACGTCAAGCAGCAGTGTGTCCACCACTACAGGGAACCCAGGCTAACCCATCACCCCAACAACAACAGGGACCTGGGGGCAGTGGCAGTGGGCACACGGTTCAGGGGACAGAGGCTCAGGGAAACAGGGGAACTGGGAGGGCTGCTGTGCGACAGGGGGGAGGACAGGCCCAGGGAGCCCACTCTCCACGAGGCCCTCTCCAACATCATGGGAGCCTACCATCATTCCCAGGAGATGATGGCAATGGTACTGGCCAAGTTTCAGGAGACCCAGCGGCTGCAGGAGGAACAGTATTTGGGCTTCAGGGAGGAACTCAAATCCATCAATTCCACCCTGGGCACCATTGTAGGGGTGCTGAAGGAAGTCCTCAACACCAGGAGGGACACTGTGGCACAACAAGGGGCCCCTGACACCAGCCTGGATGATGAACTGCCCACCACCTCCGCCGGCGCTAGTGGACAGGAGGCACCGCCACAGGGCCACCACACCAGCACCCCACCCCCTACAGATGGAGAACCACCCCGCAAACGGTCCCTGAGATCCAGGACAAGGACAGAGAATGATGCCAAGACCCCCGCCAAGAAATGAGACCACCCTGAATGTCATCCTTTTGTCCCACCTTGTCACCCTGTCCATCCTCAAACTGCCCTAGCTCCACTTCCTATGCCCCTTTGGACAATGCACCTGTGAGACAAATAGCTTGGACTCTGCTATGGACATTCCTCCACCATCACCCCTCACCATTTTACAACCCCCTCCAATATTGAGTACTTAAATAAACACCCTTAAAGCACAAAACAATCTGGTGTCTGTCTGTGATTTCGAATGAGTGTAAAGCAATTACAGTGACAAAATGCACTTTCAAATGTAATGTCAACATACCTATGTCACACAGCTCTAGTCCATGAGGAAACAAAGCAGGTGTCACACAGTGGGACCCACATCTGTGAAATCGTAAGGGAAAGTGAAAACTCAGTGACCATACACTGGGTGAAAATGACAGACAGTAGAGAGGTAGTAGTGCTAAAGTACATGTAGCAGGCAGGTTTGTCTTCTTACCTGTGTCTCACTGGAAGTATTGCAGGATCACCGAGTTCCTGTTGTCGATGTCCTCTTCTTCTGCTTCCTCGTCTTCACTGTCCACAGGCTCCACAGCTGCCACAACACCTCCATCTGGACCCTCCTCCTGCAGAAAAGGCACCTGTCGTCGCAAAGCCAAGTTGTGAAGCATACAGCAGGCCACGATGATCTGGCACACCTTCTTTGGTGAGTAGAATAGGGAACCACCTGTCATATGTAGGCACCGGAACCTGGCCTTCAGGCAGCCGAAGGTCCGCTCTATAATCCTCCTAGTTCGCCCCTGGGCCTCATTGTAGCGTTCCTCTGCCCTTGCCCTGAGATTCCTCACTGGGGTCAGTAGCCATGACAGGTTGGGGTAACCAGAGTCACCTGCAAATGGCGAGGGACAACTGTTAGACACACACGAACTCTTAGGGATATCCCCAGACCCAGACAACTATTCCCACTGATTTGGTTCCAGGTGCTCACCTTATAGCCACACAAGGTGCCTCTGGAGTTGCCCCATCACATAAGGGATGCTGCTGTTCCACAGGATGTAAGCGTCATGCACTGAGCCAGGGAATTTGGCATTAACATGGGAGATGTACTGGTCTGCCAAACACACCATCCGCACATTCATAGAATGGTAACTCTTCCGGTTTCTGTACACCTGTTCACTCCTGCGGGGGGGGACCAAGGCCACATGTGTCCCATCAATGGCACCTATGATATTAGGGATATGTCCCAGGGCATAGAAGTCACCTTTCACTGTAGGCAAATCCTCCACCTGAGGGAAAACGATGTAGCTGCGCATGTGTGTTAGCAGAGCAGACAACACTCTGGACAACACGTTGGAAAACATAGGCTGGGACATCCCTGATGCTATGGCCACTGTTGTTTGAAATGACCCACTTGCAAGGAATTGGAGTACTGACAGCACCTGCACTTGAGGGGGGATTCCTGTGGGATGGCGGATAGCTGACATAAGGTCTGGCTCCAACTGGGCACACAGTTCCAGGATTGTGGCACGATCAAGCCAGTAGGTGATGATTACATGTCTTTCCTCCATTGTCGACAGGTCCACCAGCGGTCTGTACACTGGAGGATGCCGCCATCTCCTCACATGCCCCAGCGGACGGTGCCTATGGAGAACAGCGAGCACAGAGTCAACCAACTCTGAGGTACGTAAACACAGCTTACTCAGAAAACTATTCATAAACCGAAATTTGCCTGTATGAGTGTTGAGCCAAGGCCTAGGTATGTGTGACACAGTTAAAAATAAAGCCATGTGGGCCCCTGAAATGGCGGCTGCCTGACCTGTAAAGTGGGACAATAGGAGATGAGGTAACTGCGCTGGCGTTGTATACCGTCGCAGTAGGCGGTGAAAGACCGCGGCGCACTTCTGCATTGGTTAACATTGGACCCTATGGGTCCCAGGAGCCAATGACGATGTACGCCGGCGGTGACGGTACGCACCGCCGCGGACGTGACCGCCATTTTCTATCTGTTCAATCACTCGATCCCTGATCTTCAACAGGAGAGAACCTACACTGCAAGTGCTGCTGTGACCTCAGTCTGGAAGAGACAATGGCTCGGGCGTCTGGGGAAAGGGCCCCTGCCTTCAGCACGGAGGAGTTGGAGAAACTCGTGGATGGGGTCCTCCACCAGTACATGCTACTCTACGGTCCTCCAGACAAACAGGTAAGTACACTGGGAGCATGCTGTATGGGCAATGCCTGTGGAGTGGTGTGGATGAAAGATAGGGGGGGTAGAATGAGGTGTGCATGAAACGACGATGAGTGCATGTGCCACATGGCAAGGGTAGTGATGCGGGCCAATGACTGGGATGGTGCAGTTGGTAATAACTTCTCTTTTTCCCCTGTACAATTCCTGTAGGTCAGCGCCCACCAGAAGAAGGATATTTGGCGTGCCATCGCCAAGGAAGTCTGGAAACTGGGGGTCTACCACAGAGACGGAGCACCCACTGCTGGAAAAGATGGGAGGACATTCGCCGCTGGAGCAAGAAGACGGCGGAGGCCCAGCTGGGGATGGCCTCCGCTTGAGGGCATCACAGCAGCAACAAGGGGGTGAGTACACTCTCATTCAGCTGATTCAGCGCGCATTGTAGGTGTTTGGATGAAGGAGGTGGGCTGTGGGTTCCCCTAGGCCAGCGCAAGTTTGCTAGTTAAGTCCCCTTTTTCAGGCAGACCCTGTGCACCTGGGTACAGTGCCAACTACACCTGGTCAGGCTCCTGTGACATCCATGTGTGCAGAAATCTGCCATTGCATTGTAAGCCATGTCCCGGGGATTGAATAGTGGACCCCAAGTGCACGGCATAGTGCAGGGCGCTTCTGTGTCTGTTGTGTCCGCCAACGGTAGCGGTATTGCATGCACTCAAAATGTCTTTCTTCTGTCTCCACCCCCTTTTTGTGGTCTCCCTGTACTTGTGTGCATTAGCATCATCAGGCGGAGGGGCAGTGGCACCTGAGCAGGAGCGAGCTGCATCCCACATGGCTCTGGAGGGCGAGACTAGGGACTCCGAATTCACCAGTGGGACGGACGGCGAGGGGAGCTCCACGGCGGGGACAGGATCTGACACCAGTGATACGGACTCCTCCTCTGATGGGAGCTCCCTTGCGGTGGCGGGCCCATCTGTGCCCCTCGCATCTACAGGTACAGCCGCCACCCCCCCCCAGCACCGCCCTCCCAACAGCCCCTCTGCCTTTGCCCCGTGCCCGCTCACCCTGGAGGGTGGGCATCACCTTCGCCCCAGGCACCTCAGCCCCTGCCCCTGTCACCCTGGCTGCCCTCAGTGAGGAGGCCATTAACCTCCTCAGGTCCCTCACTGTTGGGCAGTCTACCATTTTGAATGCCATCCAGGGTATAGAGAGGCAGTTGCAACAAACCAATGCGTTCCTGGAGGTCATTCATTCTGGTCAAGCAGCCCTTCAGCGAGCTTTTCAGACTCTGGCCTCAGCACTGATTGCAGCCATTATCCCTGCCTCTAGCCTCCCCCCTCCAACTTCCTCCACCCAGACCCACACCCCTGTACCTCAGCCTATCCCAAGCACACCATCAGACCAGCATGCACACACCTCAACACACAAAGGAAGCTCAGGCAAACATAAGCACCACACATCCCACAGGCACTCACGAAAGCATCAGACACATGCAGACATACCAACATCCACTGCCTCCACTGTGTCCCCCTCCTCCTCGTCTCCCTCATCCCTCCCTGTCTCGTCTCCACTCACACCTGCACACACTACATCTTCAGCCACTACATCCATCACCAGCACACCCACCACCACACCCCGCTCACGTGCAGTCACCACCCCCACTACCCTTCACTCATCCGCTGTGTCCTCTCCCAGTGTGTCTGTGAGGCCACCTCCCAGGGTACACAAACGCAGCCACACACCCACCCAACAGCCACCCACCTCACGACAGCCTCCAGCCTATGCACCTTCACCCAAATACAGCAAACGTACACCTCCTACGACCACTACCTCTTCCTCCACTCCCAAACCCCCTCCATCTACCCGTCCCAGTGTTCCCAAGAACCTTTTCCTGGCCGCCCTTGACCTCTTTCCCTCACCTCCCCACCCCATCAGTCTTCTAGGGCCCGACTCTCCAGGTCCCAACCTAGCACCTCAGCCACAACATCGGCGGGACCAGTGGTGCCAGTAGTCACCGGATTATGGAGTGCACGAGGCAGCAGGGCAGACAGCGTGGCAAGGAGCCACAGCACGGACAGTCCCCCACCTGTCAAGCATCAAAGGTTGGCCAGTGCCCAGCGGGAGAGGGGGAAAACACCAGTCACCAAAGCTGCTCCCAGCGGTACAGTTGGGATTGGGGAGTCAGCTGCAACACCTTCCAAGGTGGGGAAGGGGCACAAGAAAACCAGCAACTCTGGGAAGATCAGCACGGCGGAGAAGACCGCCATCAGCCCCGCTTCCCAGGAGGCAACCGCCAGCAGCCACACTGCCCCAGACATGACCGCCAGCAGCAGCCCCGCTGCCCAGGAGGTGACCGCCAGCAGCCCCACTGCCCCAGACAGACCGCCAGCAGCAGCCCCGCTGCCCAGGAGGCGACTGCCGGAAGCCCCACTGTCCCAGACAGGACCGCCAGCAGCAGCCCCGGTGCCCAGGAGGCGACCGCCAGCAGCCCCACTGCCCCAGACAGGACTGTCAGCAGCAGCCCCGCTGCCCAGGAGGCGACCGCCAGCAGCCACACTGCCACAGACAGGACCGCCTGCAGCTGAACCGCTGCCAAGGACACTGCCGCCACAAGCGCTGCTGCCAAAGACACCGCCGCCACAAGCACCGCTGCCAAGGACACCGCCGCCACAAGCACCGCTGCCAAGGACACCGCCGCCACAAGCACTGCTGCCAAGGACACCACCCCCACAAGCACCACTGCCAAAGACACCACCGCCACAAGCACCGCTGCCAAGGACACCGCCGCCACAAGCACCGCTGCCAAAGACTGCCAAAGACACCGCCGCCACAAGCACCGCTGCCAAGGACACCACCGCCACAAGCACCGCTGCCAAAGACTGCCAAAGACACCGCCGCCACAAGCACCGCTACCAAAGACTCTGCCGCCACAAGCACCGCAGACCCATGAGCGCCAAAAGCTCTGACGCTACTGAGGCCGCCACGAGCAGGATGAAGCACTCTGGGCACAAAGCCCACTCCAGAACCAGTGGAAATTGACATCCACTACCTCAGTCCTTGGCAGGATGAAGCACTCTGGGCACAAAGCCCCCTCCAGAACCAGTGGAGATTGACATCCACTCGAGAGACTGTGGCTTTGCACTCCCCAGGATTGAACAGTGGGCAAACCACCCACTGTAGAGACTTGAGAGACTGTGGCTTTGCACTCCATAGGATATAGCAGTGGGCAACCCACCACTGTAGAGACTTGAGAGACTGTGGCTTTGCACTCCTCAGGATATAGCAGTGGGCAAATCACCCACTGTAGAGACTTGAGAGACTGTGGCTTTGCACTCCCCAGGATTGAACAGTGGGCATGGGGCCCCCTTGTGGATTTGGCGTCATGCACTCAACTGGCTGAGGTGCCCACCCTTTCCCTTCCCCCTGAGGTGCCTGTTTTATTTCCATCTGATGCCCCTGCAGTGTTCTCTCTGTCTTGTTCGGGTATCTTGTGTGGGCCTCGCCCATGCCTTTTGGGCCCAGTGATCCACAGACTATGATGGTGGACTCCCTTGGACTTGTGTTCTGGGTGTATTCAATTGTATATAGTATAAATGTATATATTTGTAAATATTTTTGATGTATGTAATTGAATATATCACAATAATTCGACTCATTTCCTTTTGTCCTTGCATTCTTCCAGGGGGATTGAGGGGTGTAACTGTGATGTATCATGATGTATTAGCATGTGTTGTAGTGGGTGAGGGTGGGGGTGGGGGTGTTGCGTGTGTGTGTCACTGTTTTTTCCCTCCCCCCTCCCCTGTGTCGTAGGTGCAGTACTCACCATGGTCTTCGCCGCCGGAGTTGAGCTCCTGGTAGAGGAGCAGGAAGATAAAGGCTGGAAAAATCTGGAGCTCTGGTTCCATGGCGTCCTGGTTCCTCGTGGGGTGTGCAGAGGTGAGCGTTTTCCCTTCGAAGTCCTGTTTCCTCTGTGTTTTTGTTTGCGGTGAATCCACCCCGGAAAAGGTGGCAGATTGGTGAGTTGTAATTCTGTGGGCGGTACATTGTCCTCTGCCTGTCTGTTGGCGGTGACTGCCGTGCTGTCTGTTTGTACCACCGTGGCGGTCGGAGTGTTAAAGTGGCTGTCTATGTTGGCGGTTTCCGCCACGGTTGTAATTCCATTTTTTTTACCGCCGGCCTGTTGGTGGTCTTACCGCCGCTTTAACACCGACCGCCAAGGTTGTAATGACCACCCTAGTTTCTATAGGAAAAGCATTGTTTGTTTTGCTAATAACTTTGCTGCCATTTGACGAATCCTTAAAAACCTTTCAAAATTAGTTTGCTACTCACTTCAGCTGCTGACATGAAAGCCTTGTGGTGGTTCATCAAGCAGGGGGCTGAGAAAAAGGGGTTGACCCAAAACACCTTTTTCTGAT
Source organism: Pleurodeles waltl (assembly GCF_031143425.1). Lineage (NCBI taxonomy): Eukaryota > Metazoa > Chordata > Amphibia > Caudata > Salamandridae > Pleurodeles > Pleurodeles waltl. Next base: position 662,374,282 of record NC_090444.1, on the reverse strand, counting down.
ACAATTTTCCATAGGGATTTTTAACACGACTACAGCCCGAGTCCCTGGATGGAATTACACCCAAATTTGGCAGAGGTTTTGGACCAGAAATTGTGCTTTTTGTTCAAATATATAGCTATCTAGGGATGCTGAGGCTCTGCCGATCCCGGAGAGCTCATGCTGAGATCTGATTGGCTACCAACATTTCAACCAGTTTGTGTATTTTAAGTTTAGTTTGTGTAGACATATTAAATACATTTTACTGCGGTCAAATGGAGTGTAATCAGGTGGAAAACAGCACAGTTGAGTGGAGGAAAGTGTTGTAAAGGTACTGTCATGGAGTGTAGTGTCATAGAGTATCATACAGTGAAGTGGAGTAGAGTGGAATGTGGTGCAGTGGAGTGGTGTACAGTGGAATAGTGTAGAGTGGAGTGATGTACAATGGAGTGGTGTAGAGTGGAGGGTTGGACTGTGGAGTGAGTACAGTGGAGTTAGTAATGTGGAGTGATGTTGAGTAGTGTATAGTAGAGTGGCATGGTGTACAGTGGAGGACATTGTTTTATGGTTTAGTGGCATGTTGTATAGTACAGTGGTGTGGAGTGCACTTGAGTGAACAGGTGTAGTGTAGAGTTGAATAAATTGTTATAAATTGGAGTCTTGTACAGTACAGTGTAGTTGTACAGTGGGGCATAGAGTGGAGTGAAGGATTATACACTGTAGTGTAGGAGCATACAGTGAGTACAGTGTTGAATAGTGGCACAGAGTGCAGTAGAGTGTTGTAGAGTAGAGATGAATTGAGTGGAGTACAGGGTGGTAAAGCAGGGCGGTGTGGAGTGGAGTGTTGTCCAGAGTCATAGAATGGGGTAAAGTGCTGTACAGTTGAGTAGAGTGCAGTGTAGTCCAGTGGAGTGGCATAGCATAGAGTTAAGTAGCATGTTCTAGAGCACAGTGGCATGGAATCAAGTAGAGTGGGCTGGGGAAATGTACAATGGAGTCAAGTGCTGTAGAGTGGTGTGTGGCACAGTGGACTGGAATGCTGTGCTGTAGTGTCAGACATTGTAGTTGAGTGGAGTAGAGTGTTATACAGTGGATTAAAGTGTTGTACTGTGTATTGGTGTGGAGTAAAATAGAGTTCAGTACAGTATGGTAGAGTGTAGTGGGATAAACTATTGTACAGTTGAGAGGCATAGAGTAGGGTACAAAGGAGTCCCACATATTGTAGATATTAATAGGGGAATGGCATTGAGGGAGTTGTGTAGAGTGTTGGGAGGTGGAGTAGAGTGTCATAGAGTGCTGTAGAGTAAAGTAGTGTGTTTTAAAGTGTCATTGACAAAAGTAAATTGTTGTACAGTGTAGTGCTATACAGTGGAGTATAGCATGGTACAGTGGAGGGGCTTAGACCTATGTTGAATGGGGTATAATTTTGCTTAATGGAGCATAGTGGAGAGGCAAAGAGTGGAACTGGGCATTGTGTAGTGGCATAGAATGGAGTAGCGTACAGTGGAGTGGCATAGAGTAGACTGGTATAATGTGCAATTTTGTACAATGGATCGGCATACAGTGGAGTGGTGTAGAATGGAGTGACATAGAATGGAATAGCTTAGAGTGGAGTAGAGTGGGGAAGAGTGGAGTTACATACAGGAGAATAGCATAGAATACAGTGTTGTACAGTGGAGTGTCGTACAGTGGAGTGGTTGTTGACTACAGTGGCATAAAGTGTACTGATGTACAGTGGAATAGCATACAGTGGAGTGATCTAGAGTGGAGTGGTGTAGAGTGGAGATGGGTGGAGTGGAGTGGTGTGACATGCACTGAACTATCATAAAGTGAAGTGGTGTACAGTGGAGTGGCGTAGAGTGCAGCGGCGTAGAGAGGAGGGGTAGAGTGGAGTGGTGTACAATGGAATAGCATACGGTGGAGCGGTGTCTATGGAAGTGGCTTAGAGTGAAGAGGCATACAGTGGAATAGCAAGGAGTAAAGGGGCGTTCAGTGAAATGGAGTACACTGGAGTAACGGAGAGTGGAGTGGCACAGATTGGAATAACTTACACTAAAGTGGCGTACAATGGAGTGGTGTATAGGGGAGTGGTATAGAGTACAGTGGGATATAATTGTATAGCATATATTAGAAAAGTACAGTAGAATAGTGTACAGCGTAGTGTGGTACAGTGGAATGGGTACAATGCAGTGGCATAGAGTAAAAAGGGGTAGATGGAGTGGGATAGAGTGTAGTGCGGTAGACTGTAATAACATACAGTGGTGTGGCATAGAATGCAGTGGCGCAAAGTGGAGGGGCATATAGTGGAGTGAGGTACAGTACAATAGTATAGATTGGAGTGTTGTACAGTGGCGAAGAGTGAAATAGCATATAGTACAGTGTTGTACTATGTCATAAAGTATAGTGTCAGAGAGTGGAATAGCATATGGTGGAGTGGTGTGTAGTGAAGTGGCGTTCAGTGGAGTGGCATAGAGTGGAATATCTTAAAGTGGAGTGGTGAGAGTGGAGCTGCGTATAGTGGAATATTGAAGAGTGGAGATGGAAAGAATGAATTGGCATAGAGTGGAGTGGGTTAGAGTAGAGTGGCATAGACTGCAATTGTGTAAAATAGGATACTGCATGTCAGAGTGGAGTACAGTGAAGTGGCGTAGAGTGGAGTCGCATGAGTTAGAATAGCATAGAGTAGAGTGCCGTACAGTTGAGTTGCATGAAGTGGAATAGTGTTGAGCCATTTTGGCATTCAGTGTAATAGCAGACAGTGGAGTGGCATATGCTGGAATGTGATACAGTTGAGCAGCATAGAGTGGAACAGCATACAGTAAAGTGGTGTACAGCGCAATGTCATACAATGAAGTGTGTTCGAGTAGAGTGGGGAACAGTGGTGTTCAGTGGAGTGGCATACAGTGGAGATGTGTACAGTGAAGTCTTGTAGATTGGAGAGCTGTAGAGTAGTGAGGTATAGTGAAGAGGCAACCATTGGAATAGAGTAGAGTGTGGAGTGGCCTAAAGTGGAATGGATCTACTGAAGTGGCATACAGTGGAGTAGGATATACTGAAGTGGGGTAGATTAGAGTGGTGTAGAGTGGAGAAGCATAGAGTTTAGACGCATACCGTGAAGTAGCATGCAGTAGAGTGGTGTAAGATGGAGTAGGTTACAGTGTAATGTGTACAGTGGAATAGCATAGAAAGAAGTGACATAGATTGGAGTGGAATACAGTGCAGTGGCATAGAGTGGAGTGTTCTAAAGTTGAATAACATAGGCTGGAGTGTTGTAGAGTAGAGGAGATAAATTGTAGTAGGGTAGACGGTAGTGTCATAAAGTATAATTGCATACTGTGGAGTGACAGACTAGAGTGTTGAAGAATGCAGTGGTGTACAGTGGAATAGCATATATTGTAGTGGCATAGAGTGGAGTTGCATACAGTGGAGTAGTGTATAGTGGATTGATATACAGTGGAATAACACTGGGTGATACTGGCATATAGGGGGTGATTCTAACCTTGGCGGTCGGTGTTAAAGTGGCGGCCAACCCGCCAACAGGCTGGCGGTCCAAAAAATGGAATTCTGACCCTGGCGGGAACCGCCAACACAGCCCGCCAACTTAACACTCCGACCGCCGCGGCGGTACAGACAAACAGCGCGGCGGTCACCGCCAACAGGCAGGCGGCAGACAATGTACCGCCCACATTATCATAACTCAACAATCCGCCACCTTTTCCGGGGCGGGAGCACCGCCGATAAAAACACGGCGGAAACAGACTACGAACGGGAAAACGCTCACCAAAACACACTCCACGAGTACGGAGGACAGCATGGAACCCGAATTAAACATCCTACCTGCTCTCGTCTACCTTCTCATCTACCACGAGTACGAAGTCCGGCGCAGACGACAACGGTGAGTACTGCACCTACGACACACGGGAGGGGGAGGACGAAAGGTTACGGGCACACACATATGCGACCCCCCCCCCCCAATCATGTACTCACCAATGCAGAGCACCAAGTCACAGTGACACCACCCAAACACCCCTGAAAAATGCTAGGACATAATCATATTTGGAATAAATATTTATGTACCAAAAAGCTCCAGAAAATTAGCGTACAAACATGAAAGATATCCACAACAAAACAAATGACATACACATCAGTGTATAACTGAAGTACCAAGTCCTGCACATCCTACGAATACAGCATGTCCGTGGGCCAAAGTCTTGAGAAACAAGGGCAAAGCCCACACAGGAGACCTGAGTCCTTTGGAGAGAACACTGCAGGGGCATCAGATGTAAAAACTACAGGCACCTCAGGGGGAAGGGAAGGGGGGGGCACCACAGCCACATGAGTCCACGACACCAGATCCACGAGGAGCCACCATGCCCACGGGACCATCCTGGGGAGTGCAAAGCCACAGTCTCTCAAGTCTCTGCAGTGGGTGGATTGGCCACTGGACCATCCTGGGGAGTGCAAAGCCACAGTCTCTCAATGTCTCTACAGTGGGTGGGCTGCCCACTGGGCCATCCTGGGGAGTGCAAAGCCACAGTCTCTCAAGTCTCTGCAGTGGGTGGATTGCCCACTGGACCATCCTGGGGAGTGCAAAGCCACAGTCCATCAGGTGGATGACAGTCTCCACTGGTCAAGGAGGAGGCATGGTGGGCACAATGAACCATCAACGGTGCTTGAGACGGCGGTGCCCTGTTCAGCGGTGCTTGAGACGGCGGGGCCCAGCGGAGCGGTGCTTGAGAGGAAGGGCCCAGCGGAGCGGTGCTTGAGAGGAAGGGCCCAGCGGAGCGGTGCTTGAGAGGAAGGGCCCAGCGGAGCGGTGCTTGACAGGAAGGGCCCAGCGGAGCGGTGCTTGAGAGGAAGGGCCCAGCGGAGCGGTGCTTGAGACGGCGGGGCCCAGCGGAGCGGTGCTTGAGAGGAAGGGCCCAGCGGAGCGGTGCTTGAGAGGAAGGGCCCAGCGGAGCGGTGCTTGACAGGAAGGGCCCAGCGGAGCGGTGCTTGACAGGAAGGGCCCAGCGGAGCGGTGCTTGAAATGAAGGGCCCAGCGGAGCAGTGCTTGAGACGGCGGGGCCCAGCGGAGCGGTGCTTGACAGGAAGGGCCCAGCGGAGCGGTGCTTGAGAGGAAGGGCCCAGCGGAGCGGTGCTTGAGAGGAAGGGCCCAGCGGAGCGGTGCTTGAGACGGCGGGGCCCAGCGGAGCGGTGCTTGAGAGGAAGGGCCCAGCGGAGCGGTGCTTGAGAGGAAGGGCCCAGCGGAGCGGTGCTTGAGAGGAAGGGCCCAGCGGAGCGGAGCTTGAGAGGAAGGGCCCAGCGGAGCGGTGCTTGACAGGAAGGGCCCAGCGGAGCGGTGCTTGAAATGAAGGGCCCAGCGGAGCAGTGCTTGAGACGGCGGGCCCAGCGGAGCGGTGCTTGACAGGAAGGGCCCAGCGGAGCGGTGCTTGAGAGGAAGGGCCCAGCGGAGCGGTGCTTGAGATGAAGGGCCCAGCGGAACGGTGCAGAGACGGCGGTGCTCATAACCTCAATATAGAGTTCTCACTGAGGAAGCTTAATCCGGTGTGTCTTAGAAGTGAAGTGAAAAAGAATTACTTCATCTGTTTATGCGTCGTCATTCCTGCCAACGCGCGTTTCGGTGGGCTCACGCTTCCGAAAAGTGTTCATACTGCAGATACCCACCTTCATCTGGGCATTAAATCCGTTATTGCACATAGCATCATTTCTTCAAATCTGGTCAGAGCAAACAAAGAAAATAGCCACAAAAATTAAGGGACAGGGGCCAGGACTGCGAAACAAAATGACAGGCAGAGAATCGTCGGGCATAAGGGAGGATCCGGCAAAGTAATGGCTTCTGTCAGAATAATAATAGAGAAAAACCTATACAATTCTGTAACCACACTAAGATGTTGTTGAATATGATTAAATGGTGCTTGGAGCAAATTATTTTTTTCTTTGACAATGAGTTGCATGAACAACAGTGTGGAACTGCAATGGGGACCTGCTTTGCCCCCCACTTTGCAAACTTGCATATGGGCTGATGGGAGGAGCAGGTCCTCAGTAATCCTCCTTTGGACAAATGGAATGTGAACATTATTATGTGGCTCCACTTCAATGATGATATTTTTTTGGTCTGGAAATGGGACAGGGACAGTGCTGCACAATCTATTGAGGATATCAATATTGATGATTTAAATCTAAAGAATGCAAGTAATGTCAGTGATAAGGAAATATACTTTTTGGATATACAAGTGAAAGTGATAAAAGGCAAATTGGAAACTGTTCTTTTCAGGAAACCAAATGCAGGGAATAGTATCCTCCATGCCTCCATGTTTCTGGTGTTCATCCTAGACCCTTGGTAAAGAACATACCATATGGATAACTTTTGAGGGCTAAAAGAATTTGAAGCACACAAGAAGATTTTGAAAAACATGAGAGGTGGAATGCAATACAGATTAAGGTGGAGAGGGTACACAAGAGAAACTCTTGAGAATGCATGCACGAGGGTGGATGGGGTAAGTAGAGTGTATCTATTATTCAGTAGTTCCAGAACCAAAGAAAGGTCTAAGCCTCAACAGAGATTCACTACTACATACAACAGAGCTCATCAAAGGGTCAGAGCTGCTTGCATGAACACTGGCAACTACTTAAAAGTGACCCGGTCATTGAGGAGGAGATGCCTCAAAGACCGCTATTGACCTTCCAGAGAGGTAGATCTATGAGGGACACATTGGTTCGCAGTGACATTCGATGGGAAAGAGTAGATGGATCATGGATGAGCAATAGAAGTGATGGTTTTGTGCGGTGTGTTAAATGCAAAGTGTGTAAGAATGGGGAGAATTCCAAAAAGGTGGTGGTTGAATCGAAGGACTTACATTGGATACTGGGCAAGTATAATTGCAGAAGGGATTTTGTAGTTGACATTTTGAGATGTAGTTGTCCCCAGTTGTATGTGGGGGGTACAACTTTACAGGTTCACAAGAGGATCTTGCAACTCCCCCGAGCTATTAAGAATAAGGATACTTCCTATTCAATGATGAGGCACATGAATGAAACACATGCAGGGAAAATTGAAGATTTAAAATATTTTGTGATAGATGGAGTCAAGCAGGATGTCAGAGGTGGTAGCAGAGAGAAAATGTTGAGAATGTTAGAATCAAGGCACATTATAGCATTTGACAGTAAAAAACCAAAGGGGATGAACTGTGGGGAAGATTTACTTGTGCATGTGGGAAATTGATGTTGATGGTGTAATGGAAAGCAGAGACATAGGGGGTCATTCCAACCCTGGCGGTCGGTGTTAAAGCGGCGGCCAATCCGCCAACAGGCAGGCGGTAAAAAAAATGGAATTCTGACCCTGGCGGAACCCGCCAACAGAGACCGCCACATTAACACTCCGACCGCCACGGCGGGACAAACAAACAGCGCGGCGGGCACCGCCAACAGACAGGCGGCAGACAATGTACCGCCCAGCCTATCACAACTCACCAATCCGCCCCCTTTTCCGGGGTGGGATCCCCGCCGATAAAAACACGGCGGAAACAGACTACGAACGGGAAAACGCTCACCTCGACACACTCCACGAGGAATCTGGACAGCATGGAACCCGAACTACACATCCTACCAGCAATTGTCTACCTGCTCCTCTACCAGGAGCACGAACGCCGGCGCAGAAGACAACGGTGAGTACTGCACCTACGACACAGGGGAGGGGAGAGGAGAAAATATTACGGGGACACACATACGCAACCCCCCCCCCCCCCAATTACCTACACACCAATGCAGAGCAACAACTCAGAGTGACACCCCCCAAACCCCCCGGAAGAATGCAAAGACAAAATTATATGATATTGAAATTCAAATATGTTGTAAGGCTAAGTAAATAAGTAATTCGAACATCCTATAACTATATACACATATGTAAATTGTCCTGTCAAAATTGGCTTTCAGTCATTGTACGTGGGCCAATGGTCCTCAACACATGGGCAAAGCCCACACAGGAGACCCGAATCCATTGGAGAGAACACTGCAGGGGCATCAGATAGGAAAACTACAGGCACCTCAGGGGGAAGGGAAGGGGGGGCACCTCAGCCTGATGAGTCCACGACGCCAGATCCAAGAGGGGTCTCCATGGCCACTGTTCAATCCTGGGGAGTGCAAAGCCACAGTCTCTCAAGTCTCTGCAGTGGGTGGGTTGCCCACCGCTTTATCCTGGGGAGTGCAAAGCCACAGTCTCACAAGTCTCTACAGTGGGTGGCCTGCCCACTGTGCCATCCTGGGGAGTGCAAAGCCACAGTCTCTCAAGTGGATGACAGACTCCAGTGGTACTGGAGGAGTCTTGGTGCCCAGAGTGTATCGTGCAGCCCTGCCCGACACTGATCCGGGCCTGCCCCTTCTGCCAATGGGCCAGCAGTGCTTGAGATGAAGGGCCCAGCGGAGCGGTGCTTGAGAGGAAGGGCCCAGCGGAGCGGTGCTTGAGAGGAAGGGCCCAGCGGAACGGTGCAGAGACGGCGGTGCCCAGCGGAGCTGTGCTTGAGAGGAAGGGCCCAGCGGAACGGTGCAGAGAGGGCGGTGCCCAGCGGAGCGGTGCTTGAGAGGAAGGGCCCAGCGGAGCGGTGCTTGAGATGAAGGGCCCAGCGGAACGGTGCAGAGACGGCGGTGCCCAGCGGAGCGGTGCTTGAGAGGAAGGGCCCAGCGGAGCGGTGCTTGAGATGAAGGGCCCAGCGGAACGGTGCAGAGACGGCTGTGCCCAGCGGAGCGGTCCTTGAGAGGAAGGGCCCAGCGGACCGGTGCTTGAGATGAAGGGCCCAGCGGAACGGTGCAGAGACGGCAGTGCCCAGCGGAGCGGTGCTTGAGAGGAAGGGCCCAGCGGAGCGGTGCTTGAGATGAAGGGCCCAGCGGAGCGGTGCTTGAGAGGAAGGGCCCAGTGGAGCGGTGCTTGAGATGAAGGGCCCAGCGGAACAGTGCAGAGACGGCGGTGCCCAGCGGAGCGTTGCTTGAGAGGAAGGGCCCAGCGGAGCGGTGCTTGAGATGAAGGGCCCAGCGGAACGGTGCAGAGACGGCGGTGCCCAGCGGAGCGGTGCTTGAGAGGAAGGGCCCAGCGGAGCGGTGCTTGAGATGAAGGGCCCAGCGGAACGGTGCAGAGACGGCGGTGCCCAGCGAGCGGTGCTTGAGAGGAAGGGCCCAGCGGAGCGGTGTTTGAGAGGAAGGGCCCAGCGGAGCGGTGTTTGAGAGGAAGGGCCCTGTTCAGCGGTGCTGGTCTTGAAGGGCCCTGTTCAGCGGTTCTTGTCTTGAAGGGCCCTGTTCAGCGGTTCTTGTCTTGAAGGGCCCTGTTCAGCGGTGCTGGTCTTGAAGGGCCCTGTTCAGCGGTGCTTGAGACGGTGGTGCCCTGTTCAGCGGTTCTTGTCTTGAAGGGCCCTGTTCAGCGGTTCTTGTCTTGAAGGGCCCTGTTCAGCGGTTCTTGTCTTGAAGGGCCCTGTTCAGCGGTTCTTGTCTTGAAGGGCCCTGTTCAGTGGTGCTGGTCTTGAAGGGCCCTGTTCAGCGGTGCTTGAGACGGCGGTGCCCTGTTCAGCGGTTCTTGTCTTGAAGGGCATTGTTCAGCGGTTCTTGTCTTGAAGGGCCCTGTTCAGCGGTTCTTGTCTTAAAGGGCCCTTTTCAGCGGTGCTGGTCTTGAAGGGCCCTGTTCAGCGGTGCTTGAGACGGCGGTGCCCTGTTCAGCGGTTCTTGTCTTGAAGGGCCCTGTTCAGCGGTGCTTGAGACGGTGGTGCCCTGTTCAGCGGTTCTTGTCTTGAAGGGCCCTGTTCAGCGGTTCTTGTCTTGAAGGGCCCTGTTCAGCGATGCTTGTCTTGAAGGGCCCTGTTCAGCGGTTCTTGTCTTGAAGGGCCCTGTTCAGCGGTGCTGGTCTTGAAGGGCCCTGTTCAGCGGTTCTTCACATGTGTCTCCAGGGCACCAGATCCGGCCAATATATGGTGTTCACTCGCCATCCGACTTCTCGCTTGCGGGGCCCTCCTGTGCTGGTGTCCCGTGTCCGTGGGTGTCCTCCTTCACCCCCGGAATGGGGCTAGTTGGGCAGCTCGCCTGCTGCCGGACTTGTCGGCCGTGCTGCCCTTGCCATCCTTACGTGAGTCTCTGTGGCCCTTGCCTCCCTTTGTAGATGTGCCAGGTGGCACCCCACTTCCTGACGGTGCCAGGGTGGTGGCTGTGGAGGCTGCCGTCTCTGTCCTCTCGCGCCGGGCCTTGCCTTTTTTGTTTTTTTTCCCAGGGTGTGGGCTGGCTGTCCCTTTGCTGCTGGCCGATGTAGCTGCCCTCGAAGGTGGTGGACTCCAATATCCCTGGAGTATGGTCCTTGTAGGTCCAGGGGTTGTGGTGGCTGAGGTGCTGATTGGACTTTTACGAGATGGAGGGGGTGGGTCAGGTGATGGAAAGAGGTTAATTTTTTAGAGGAAAAACTTTTTAGGAGCAATGGGAAGGGTAGGTGCAGTGGGTATGGGAGTGGAGGAAGAGGATGTGGTTGTGGGAGAGTCAAGTGTGCTGTCTTTGGGTGCAGGTGCTTGTGACGGAGGCTGTCGTGAGGTGGATGGCTGTTGGGTGGGTGGCTGCCTGCGTTTGTGTGGTTTGGATGAGGGGGTGACAGACACAGTGGGAGAGGACACAGGGGACGTGTAAATGGCAGTGGGGGTGGTGACTGCACGTGTGCGGAGTGTTCTGGTGGGTGTGCTGGTGATGGACGTAGTGGCTGATGATGTTGTGCATGCAAGTGTGAGTGGAGACGTCACAGGGAGGGAGGAGGGTGACGAGGAGGAGGGGGACACAGAGGAGGCAGTGGCTGTTGGCGTGTCTGCATGTGGAAGTTGCTTGTGTGAATGCTTGTGGGATGTGTGGTGCTTATGTCTGGATGAGCTGACCTCGGGTGTTGAGGTGTGTGCAGGCTGGTCTGTAGGTGTGTCTGGGATAGGCAGAGGAACAGGGGAGTGGGACTGGGTGGAGGGAGTTGGAGGAGGGAGGCTACAGACAGGGACAATGGCTGCCGTCAGTGCTGAGGCCAGAGCGTTGAACGATCGCTGATGGGCAGCCTGACCCGAATGAATGCCCTCCAGGTATGCATTGCTCCGATGCACCTCCCTTTCTACCCCCTGGATGGTATTCAAAAGGGTAGACTGCCCAACAATGAGCGTCCGGAGGAGGTCAATGACCTCCTCACTGAAGGAAGCAGGGGTAACTGGGGCAGGGCCTGAGGTGCCTGGGGCGAAGGAGATGCCCGCCTTGGTGTGCGAGCAGGCACGGGGCAAACGCTGAGGGGCTGCTTGGAGGGCGGACCTGGTGCGCTGGGTGGCGGCTGTACCTGTGGTTGCGGTGGGCACGGATGTTGCCGCCACCACAAGGGAGCTCCCTTCCGAGGATGTGTCGGTGTCGCTGATGTCTCCACGTGTCCCCGTTGTGGAGCCCCCCTTGCCCTCCGTCTCACTGGTGAAATCAGAGTCCGTTGCATGGCCCTCCGGGGCCATGTGAGATGCAGCTCCCTCGTGCTCCAATGCCACTTCTCCTCCGCCAGATGATGCTAATGCACACATGAACAGGAAGACCAGACAAAAAAAGGGGGGGGGAACATAAAGACATGTTGAGTGCGTGCATTGGCAACACAGTTGGCGGAGAGGACAGACACAGAAGCCCCCTGCACTACGCCGCGCACTTGGGCTACGCTACTCAATCAGTGAGACTTGGCCTACAAGCCAATGGACGAAAACTGCACACATAGGTGACACAGGGCCATGGATAGCTGTACTTGGCACCCTACAGAGGTGGAGGTCGGGGGCACAGGGCCATGCCTTACGGAGGGGACTAGCCTACAGAAAGCGCCCTGGCCTAGGGATACCCACATCCCTCCTCCCCCACCCAGACACCTCCACTACACGCTAAGATAGCAGAATGTGCTTGTACTCACCCCTTTGTGTCTGCTGTGATGTCCTCACGCGCCCATCCAAATCCGGGTAGGCCACCGCCAGGATCCGAGACATCAGGGGGGTCAATTGACGAGTGGCACCCCTCCTACGTTGAGAGGCCATCCCCAGCAGAGCCTCCGCGGTCTTTCTGCTCCCGTGGCGGATATCCTCCCACCTCTTGCGGCAGTGGGTGCCTCGTCTGTAGTGGACCCCCAGGGTCCGGACGTCCTTGGCGATGGCACGCCAAATGTCGATTTTCTGATGGGCGCTCACCTATGTGACACGTACAGGGAGAGAAAATAAAAGATCATTATTTTCTGCATGCTCGATGTGAGTGGCCCCCCATCCCCACCCTTGCCATGTGGTACATGCTCTCATCTGTTGTTTGATGCATGCCTCATTCGCTCCCCTCCGCACCATCGTTCATTCACCCCACTCAACCCAGGCATTGCCCACAAAGCATGGTCCCAGTGTACTAACCTGTTGGTCTGGAGGACCGTAGAGTAGCGCATACTGGGGGAGGACCCCATCCACGAGTTTCTCCAGTTCTTCAGAAGTGAATGCAGGGGCCCTTTCCCCAGTCGCAGCAGCCATTGTCTCTTCCAGACCGAGGTCACAGCAGCACTTGCAGTATAGGTCCTCTCCTGTGGATGATCAGGTCTCGAGTGATTAAGCAGATAGAAAATGGCGGTCACGCCCGCAGCGGTGCGTACCGCGGCGGTGCGTACCACGGCGGTGCGTACCGCGACCGCCGGCGCACTTCGTCATTGGCTCCTGAAACCCATAGGGTTCAATGTTAACCAATGCGGCTTTGCACCGCGGTCTTCGACCGCCTACCGCCACGGTGTGCCACGCCAGCGCATTGACCTCACATCCCATTGTCACACTTCACAGGTCAGGCAGCCGCCATTTCAAGGGCCCACATGGCTGAATTTCTACTGCGTCACACAGGCCTAGGCATTGCATTGCCACTCATACAAGCCATTCAATGCATAGAGAATCGTGTACTGTGCAAGCTGTGGGAACGTACCTGTGGGTTGCTTGACTCTGTGCTCCATGTTGTCCTTCCTAGGCACCGTCCGCTGGGACTTGCGAGGAGATGGAGGAATGTTCCCGTGTACAGACCGCTGGTGGATCTGTCGACAATGGAAGAAAGACATGTCATATTAACATACCGGCTTGGCCGGGCCACTATACAGGAACTGTGTGCCCAGCTGGAGCCAGACCTGATGTCACCCATCCGCCAACCCACAGGGATTCCCCCTCTAGTGCAGGTTCTGTCAGTACTCAATTTTTTGGCAAGTGGGTCATTTCAATCAACAGTGGCCATTTCATCAGGGATGTCTCAGCCTATGTTTTCAAAGGTGTTGTCCAGAGTGTTGTCTGCCCTGATGAAATACATGCGGAGCTACATTGTTTTCCCTGAGGTGGGCGATTTGGCTACAGTGAAGGGTGATTTCTATGCCCTTGGACATATTCCCAACATCATTGGTGCCATTGATGGGACCCATGTGGCTTTGGTTCCCCCCAGAGTAAGTGAACAGGTGTACAGGAGCAGAAAAAGTTATCATTCGATTAATGTCCAGGTGGTCTGTTTGGCTGACCAGTACATCTCCCATGGGAATGCCAAGTTCCCTGGGTCAGTGCATGACGCGTACATCATGCGAAATAGCAGCATCCCTTATGTGATGCAACAACTACAGAGACACCGTGTGTGGCTAATTGGTGACTCTGGTTACCCCAACCTGTCCTGGCTATTGACCCCAGTGAGGAATCCCCGGACCAGGGCAGAGGAACGGTACAATGAGGCCCATGGGCGTACTAGGAGGGTGATCGAGCGGACCTTCGGCCTCCTGAAGGCCAGGTTTAGGTGCCTGCATATGACAGGTGGATCCCTAATGTACTCACCGAAAAAGGTGTGTCATATCATCGTGGCCTGCTGTATGCTTCACAACCTGGCTTTGCGACGCCAGGTGCCTTTCCTGCAGGAGGATGGTCCAGATGGTGGTGTTGTGGCACCTGTGAAGCCTGTGGAGAGTGAAGAGGAGGAAGACGACGAGGACGAGACAGACAACAGGGACACAGTGATACTACAGTATTTTCAATAACACACAGGTAAGAATCAACACCGGCATTTTACAATTACTTACAGTCTCCTGCCTCTCTACTGTCTGTCCTATTCCCCCAGTGTATGGTAACTGAGTTGTGACTTTCCCTTCCAATTTCAGAGATGTGGGCCCCACTGCGTGACCTCTGCTTTGTTTCCCCATGGACTACAGCTGTGTGACAGTGGTATGTTATCATCACAATGTAACTGGACATTTTTGCACCTTTATGTCTAATACATTTGTTCACAATACAGGCAGACTCCTGATTATTTTTGTGCAATAAGTGATTTTATTAAAGTGCTGAATTTAGGGACATGGTTGAAAATCGGTGATGGTGGAGGAATGTCCATGGCAGAGTGCAGATTTTCAGTCTCACAGGTGCATTGTCCATATGCCTGTGGAAGGATGGAGCAGGGGCAGTTTAAGGTTGGACAGGGTGACAATGTGGGACAGTGGGATGACATCAGGGGGTATCCTTTGCTGGCGGGGGTCTTGGCATCCTACTCTGTCTTCTTCTGAGATCTCAGGGTCTGCTTGCGGGGTGGTTCCTCTTCTGCAGGGGGTGGGGTTCTGGTGGCCTGTTGTTGTGTGGGGGCCTCCTGTCCACTAGCGCCGGCGGAGGTGGTAGCCTGTTCTTGGTCCATGCTAGTGACAGGGGCCATTTGTGGTGCCACATGGTCCCGCAATGTGGTGACAATCTGGTTGAGTGCCCCGACGATGGTGCCCATTGCGGAACTGATGCTTCGGAGTTCTTCCCTGAACCCCATAAACTATTCCTCCTGCAGTACCTGGATCTCCTGGAACCTGGCCAGTACCGTCGCCATCGTCTCCTGGGAGTGGTGGTATGCTCCCATGATGGAGGAAAGGGCCTCGTGGAGAGTGGGTTCCCTGGGCCTGTCCCCCCCCTGTCGTACAGCAGCCCTCCCAGTTCTCCTGTTTCCCTGGGCCTCTGTCCCCTGGACCGTGTGCCCACTACCACTGCCCCCAGGTCCCTGTTGTTGTTGGGGTGGTGGATTACCCTGGGTGCTCTGTAGTGGTGGACACACCGCTGATTGACGTGTCCTGGAGACAGAGGCATGGGCCCGCTGGGTGGGAGCTGTGCTGGTGTTCCCGGAGGGGGTTAGGTCTGCTGTGGCCTGTGGCTGCGTGAGGGGAGCCGACTGTCCCGAGGTCCCCGATGGGCCGGGCTGGTCATCTGGGTCCAGGGAGACAGAGCTGCTGTCATCACTCGTGGCCTCTTCTGGGGGTGGGATGGACATTTCTGGACCCTCCTGGGCGGTGTGGTGGCATTCGGGTCCTGCAGGGGTATAGGAGTATGGTTATAGCTTCTGTGTGTGCCACATCGTGCAATGGGTGGGTGCCCGTGTACCCCAGTGCTTGCATTCCTGTGTGGGGGCTTTTGTGACGGTGGCTTGTGGGGGGATGTGTATGTGCAGTGTGCATGCTTTGGTGATGGGGGTCCATGCTTTGTGGACGCATGCAGGGCTAGGTGTTGGGATGGGTGGGTTGTGATGGTGAGCCATTTGCAAGGAGTTGGGGTGATGGGGGTGAGGGTGGGGGTATGATTTGGCATGCAGGTGGGGTGGGGGGGATGAAGTAGTGAAGATTTGACTTACCAGAGTCCATTCCTCCAGCTACTCCTGCGAGGCCTTCAGGATGCAGAATGTGCAAGACTTGCTCCTCCCATGCTGTAAATTCTGGTGGAGTAGGTGGGGGTCCGCCTCCAGCCTTCTGCACCTCGATGTTGTGCCTTGATACCATGGAACGCACCTTCCCCCGTAGGTCGTTCCACCGCTTCCTGATGTCGTCCCGATTTCGTGGATGCTGTCCCACAGCGTTGACCCTGTCGACTATTCTTTGCCATAGCTCCATCTTCCTGTCAATGCTGGTGTGCTGCACCTGTGTCCCGAAGAGCTGGGGCTCTACCCAAACTATTTCCTCCACCATGACCCGGAGTTCAGCGTCTGAAAACCGGGGGTGTCTTTGGGGTGGTGTGGATGAGGTGTGGGGTGGTGTATGTGTTCTAGAGTGTGGTGAGTGTGGTGGTGTGTGTTGTTTTGTGCGTGGATATTGAGTGGGTGATGGTGTGGTTTGCCTCTGTGTGATGGTGTTCTCTATTCTGTGCTGTCTCTCTCTGGCCTTCTGTCGTTTTTTTGGTTGTAAGGGTTTGTGGGTGATGTGGGTGTGTGTTTTATATTGTGTTGGGTGTGTGGGAGTGTTGTGTGTATGTGTATCAGGTGTGTGTATTTTAAATTGTCCAATGTGGTTGTGTTTTGTAGATGTGTGTGTATTTTGAGCGCGGCGGTGTGTACCGCCAATGGAATACTGCAGTTGAAAGACCGCCGTGTGGATTCGTGGGTCGGAATGGAATGGGCGTATTTCTGTTGGCGTGACGGTGGAGGTTTGGTCATCGGCAGTTTTACGCTGGCCGTTGGTGTGGCGGACTTTTGTGGATGTCGGGTTTTTGGCGGTTTACCGCACCCGCGGCGGTGTTATGGCGGTCTTCTGACCGGCGGTAAGCGCTTTTTACCGCCGAGGTCAGAATGACCCCCATAGTCCCTCTGAAGGAACAGACTAGCAATAAGAAGGCTGAATTTTCTGTGTGAGTAGTTTTCTGTGTGAGTGGTCTTGTGAGTTTCTATTTGTTTCCTGCTTTCAATATTTTTACTATTTTGCTTTTCAGAGGTGGAGATATTAATTGGGCATGAAGAAGTAGAAGAGCTTTCATATCTTTTGATTGTGTACAATACAATTGTGTCAGGGTGATGGCCCTCTTGGGGGATATACAAGCTAAGTGATAAGTGGGGCTTTTATTTCATTTTATTTCTATTCTATATTTTCATTTCGTTAAATATTGCGTATGTGTAATAGCCCACTTGGGCTGGATGTCGCTTCCACTTTGATTTAGGTATTCGATTATCATGCTGAACTGCAGTACTTGTCTGAACCCAGTATGGAGAACTGTATTTTGTAATTTATCCACATTGTTGTCTGTGAATTTTGGGTTATTTCACAAGTGAACGTCAAAACATCGTGGAACTTTAACGTTTATAAGGTATTGAGTTATTGAAAAGCTCTGATGAGGGTGTATTTGCTTTTAAAATAATAATAACTGTGTTTTGGAAAATTGCATGATATTATGGGTTGGGGTACATGTTGAGTGCAAAAGGGCAGGAAATATGGCATCCTGCAGGTTGAGAAGGGCACTGTGTGATGAAACACATTCTGGCCCTCATTATGACATTGGTGGTAAATGCCGCTTACCGCCATGGTGTCGGCCGCCAACATACCACCACGGTGGCGAATATCCGTTCGCCTTATTATGACACACACACCAATCCAACAGCATACTGCCACATATACAAATTTGCCAGCCCAAAGGTCAGTGCTAAAGTGGCAGTACCAACACCCATAACGTTACACCCTTATAATCTTTCTCACCTATTCTTTCGGTCTTATTTCTTGTTTTATCTTTCTTCGTGGTTTCCCATAGCCATCATTTCTTCTTCCCAGGAGTCTGTATTTCCTTCCCTGCATGCTTTGCTTCCTCTTTTACACTATGGCTGTTTTTCTATTCATTGCAATGTGGCTTTTCCCAATTCAAGATGGTGTCTTCGGAACTTCCTGTGTGTCACTTCCTGTTTGCCAGTTTATAAGCACAGTTGGTCTTCTGTCCCTTGCGTTGCAAACACTTCCATTCTGGTGGTGCTCCTCACTCCTGAATCCAGTGATTTTTGGACTTCTCCTGTTTTTTCTTGTACGCAGTTTTTGCTGTTTCCAGGTCATATTACCTTCTCTTTTTTCTTGCCTCTTTTTTTAGGAGTTCCCTGCTTCTGAGGTTTTTCCCAGGATAGTTTTGTTCCTCTGGGACTCCTTCTGGAGGTCACGGTCTGCCTGGTATTACTCTATCAGCAGCACAGTGGCTACTGGAAAGGGTCGCCCTTACCTTGGTCAGTCCAGAACCAGCAAGAGACCAGGTGATGCCTCGAGATTGACAGACAATCATGGTAAGAAGCATTCAGATTGTGACACAATAGGTGTGGGTAGCCAGAGTCACCTGTAAGGATAGAGGGACAAACATTGCCCTAACACAATGCTATGGGGATAACACCCGAAGGCATACACTAACATAGAGTGGGTGGTTACTTTGGCTCTCCTATTAGCCACACCCTGTTCCTCTGTAGTTGGGCCATCACATTTGGGATGCTGCTATTCGTCAGGACAAAGGCGTCATGCACTGACCCAGGATACTTGGCAGTGACGTGGGAGATGTACTGGTCCGCCAAGCACACCATTTGCACATTCATTGAGTGACAGTCTTCTAATTCCTGAACACCTGTTCATTCTGCTGGGGGGGGGGGGCAAATGCAATATGTGTACAGTCAATCGCCCCAATACTATTCGGGATATGCCCCATTGCATAGAATCCTGCCTTAACAGTTGCCAGATCTTCCACATGGTGAAAAACAATGTAGCTGCACATGTACTTCACCAGGCCAGACAAAACCCTTGCCAGCATGATTGAGAACATTGGCTGTGAAATTCCTGCTGCCAAGCCCACTGTCACTTGGAAAGAACCAGTTGCCAGGAAATGGAGCACTGATAGCAGTTGCACAAGAGGAGGCATCCCAGTGGGATGACAGATGGCTGATATCAGGTCAGGCTCCAATTTGGCACACAGCTCTGTGATTGTAGTCCTGTCCAGTCTATAGGTGAGTATAATGTGCCTGTCCTCCAGCGTAGCCAAGTCCACATGGGGTCTGTACACGGAGTTTGTCTCCTCCTCCCATTCATCTCAGCGGTAGGTATCTAAGGGACACAAGAATGAGTAGTCTGTCACAATTTGAAGAATGGAACCACCACCTCAGTTTACATACAGCATCAATGTGATGGGACAGTGGGAATGGCAATGTATGTGCAATTTTAGGCAATGACGCAATTATGGTTTATCTGATCGTTGTCGACCACCTTGAAGTGGTGACCTCCTGTACTGTTTCTTGGGACAGGTGGAAGTGAGGTAACTCCACCAACGTTTGGCATTGTGGCGGAAGGCGGTCTTGCACCGCTGTGCAATTCATCATTGGCTAATATGGGGCTCTATGGAGTACAGTGGCCAAGGGGGATCAGCGCTGGCGGTGACGGTGTACACCGCAGCGGACGTGACTGCCATTTTCTATCCAAATCCTCACTTGTTTCCTGACTTTCCACAGGATGACACCTACATTGCATGTGCTGGTGTGGCCCGTGTGACTGGGTAAAGGGCCCCTGCCTTCACTTCAGAGGAGTTGGAGCAACTGGTGGATGGGGTCCTACCCCAGTATGGACTTCTGTATGGGCCTCCATACATGTGAGTACACCCTGGGCATGATGCATGTGGGAAGGATGCATGGAGATGTGTGTGCAAGCATCATGTCATCGGGGGAATGTCTGGTGGTAGTGTACATGGTGTGTGCCGGACAATGTGTGTGCCAATGGTGATGGAAACGGGATTGGTGGGCCATATGTGTGACAGGCTGGATTGTATGTGTAATGGTGTCCTCCTGTCTGCATTCCCTCTGCAGGTCAGCACCCATCAAGGGAAGGAGTTGTGGCTTGCCATCGCCAAGGACGTGCAAACCCTGGGGGTCTACAGCAGGCAGAGCACCCACTGCAGGAAACAGTGGGAGGACCTGAGACTCTGAGCACGGAAGACCACTGAGTCCCAGCTGTGGATGGCCTCCCAACAAAGAAGGGGTGCCCGTCGGAACCTGACCCACCTGACGGCCCACATACTGGCGGTGGCTCTGACAGAGCCGGATGGGTGCTTAAGGGCATCACAGCAGCCACCAGGGGGTGAGTAAAGTGGGCGTTACTACAATAATTGGTAGGTTGCATGGGATACGGGTGGTGTGTGTGAGTTAGTGGGTGCCCCTTAATGCCAGGCCAGACATTGCAGCGTGATCCAGCTCAAGGGTAATGGATGAATGGCAAATGCAGATAACCTTGTTTGCATTCCATGTTAGTCAGGGCTTTCTGGGTCCCAGGAGGTGTGCAGTTGGCGGTGTTTGGCCCTCATCTTGCCATGGCATCTGGCCAAATCAATGGCAGTGAAATGCATAGTGCTCAATCCTGATCCCTGTGAGTGATGGTGCTGTGTATGCCAACTGTGGTGTTGGTGCAGTAATTTAACCAATGCTCCCTTTCTCTCTCTCTCCCCTTTTTTTTTTCTGTCATACTATCCATGTGTGCATTAGCATCATCTGGCAGAGGAGCAGGGGCACAGGCAACAGAGGGAGCTGCATCCCACAGGACCTAGGAGGCAGCGTCCACTGATGCTGAGGGAACCTGTCAGGAATAAGGCCATGCGCGGTCCAGGTCCCGCCCGAAACTCCACTGCGCGACTCTGTGGTGCTTTATGCAAACCACTTGGTTGCCATCAGCATTGTCTGCCCTGTGGCAAAGCTCATAGAGCTGCAGGTTCAGGACATTGGTGGACAAGATGCACTTATCAGTGCTATATCATGAAGGGACTACAATTCCCATGTTTTTAGAGGCAGCAGCCATCTTGGGGTGTGGCAGGCCTATAAAGCCCAGCCACACCCAAGCACGTTGCTCACTATTTTGAAGACTTTGATGCAGTCAGACCTCGTGGCGGGTTCTCTGAAGAAGAGCAGAGTTTGTGCATGGCGGAGTGACATCCAATCGAAGTATCCTTTTTTCCATGGTGAATTCAAAAACTAGTATGTTGTACTCGTAGCGGTAAGGCCTTGATTAATCCAATTTTGGAGGAAGTTGTTACTTCCAGAAGAAAAGCGCCCGTTAGCACAACGTGCAAAGCGTTTTCAGTTTCCAGAGTTGGAGCGGCCTTGGCGCGACGATCAAAGGCGGTTTTAGAGCACAGGTGTAAAGCGCTCTTTGCACGGCAATTTAAGTGCTTCAGTTCACAGATGTAAAGCGCTCTAGGCACGGCAATTCAAGCGCTTCAGTCCACAGGTGTAAAGCGCTCTTGGCACGGCAATTCAAGCGCTTCAGTCCACAGGTGTAAAGCGCTCTTGGCACAGCAAATCAAGCGCTTCAGTCCACAGGTGTAAAGCGCTCTTGGCATGGCAATTCAAGTGCTTCAGTCCACAGGTGTAAAGCGCTCTTGGCACGGCAATTCAAGCGCTTCAGTCCACAGGTGTAAAGCGCTCTTGGCACGGCAATTTAAGCACTTCAGTCCACAGATGTAAAGCGCTCTGGGCACAACAATCAAAGTGATTCAGGCCACATGAGTAAAGCACCCCCTTAGCATAACAAGCATAGTGCTTCAGGCAAGACAAGTAAAAACGCTTCCTGGTATTATAAGTAAAGCGCTTCAAGTTCAATGAGTAAAAACTTTTCGGTCTTTATAGTTGTGAATGTGAAAGTGTTTTTGGAGATAAGTAAATCATAGTTTCCATTGTATTTTGGAAAGCATAATATGTGAAAAGCATATTTAATTCTTTGGGATTTTCTAGGTCATGATCAAAGGTTTATGTATGAATGCATAGATGTTACAGGATTGATATTCTGAGTATGATCATAGTCCAAAGCTCTTGCCATCTCTTGGTTATGAGGTCGTAGTTTATTCTTGTTCCATGATGATCATAGTCCACAGCTCTTGCCATCTCTTGGTTCTGAGGTCGTAGTTTATTCTTGTTCCATGATTCAAAGAAGGGGCTTTGCACTCATTTCAAAAAGGGGTCTCCATCTTATATCATGAAGACACATTTAGTCAAGAGTCTATTGATGAGTTATATTTCTACGAATGAGTAAGTGCATATTTGTTCTAACCTTTTCTTTTCAGATCTCTCTCCCTGCTGTTCCCTACCCTAATTCCCTTCCCCCCGACTGGCTTCATCATAACCCTGTGCTATAATAGCTTTCTGAGTTGTTGACACCAGAAGGTGGGACTTTCGTTCAGCAACATGCATATCCTGAGGAAAGGACACAGTGACAGAACCAGTGGGATGGAGGGCAAGGGGAGCACCATGGTGGGGACAGTGGGGACAGGAGGTGACAACACAGACTCAGATACCTCCTCCGATGGAAGCACCCTGGTGGTGGCAGACACCTTTGTGACCACCCTAGCTGCAGGTACACCCGCGACCCCCGTACCAGCACCGCCCTCCCAGTAGCCCCTCAGAGAGTTGGCCGTGGCCGCTCACCCAGGAGGGTGGGCACCTCCTTTGCCCCAGGCACCTCAGGCCCTGCCCCAGTGAGCCCTGCTGCCCTGAGTTAGGAGGCTATTGACCTGAGATCCATCTCTGTAGGGCAGTCAACCATTGTGAATGCCATCCAGGGGCTGACATCCTAGATGCAGCAATGCAATGCATTCCTGGAGGGCATCCACAGTGGATTGGCGGCCCAATTCAGGCTCTGGCCTCCTCTCTGATGGAAGCTATTGTCCCTGTTCCTACTGTCCCACCTCCAACTACCACTTCCCAGTCTCCTCAAGCCCAACCCATCCCAGGAATACATGCAGACGAGCATGCATACAAGACAACACACAAGAGTGGCACAGTCAAACACAGGCACCACACTTCAGCCCATAAGCACTCACGCAAATACAAGACAGTTGCACACACAACCACATCCACTGCCTCCAAAGTCTCCCCCTCCACCTCCCTCACAGTCACGTCCACACTTACCCCTGCATGCAGGGCTTCAACAGCCTCCACAACATCCATCCACGTGTCCTCTGTGTCCTCTCCCACCTTGTCTGTCCCACCAAAGGACACAAACACAGGCACTCAGACATCCAACAGCCATCCACCACACATCAGCACATTACCCATGCACCTGCACCCAAGTCCAGCAGACGTACTCCTCCAACAACCATTCCCTCAACCTCCACTCCCATCCCTCCTCCCTCATACTGCCCCACTGTCCCTAAGAAGCTTTTCCTTTCCCAACTTGACCTCTTCCCTCCACCTCCACCCCCGTCCTGGCTATAAGAGCAGGGTCCCAATGACCCAGCCCAGCACCTCAGCCAAACAGTCTACAGGGACAGTGGAAGCACCCCCTAGTCGTGGAGGCAAGCCAGTGAAGGATCCCACTTCACCAGCGAGGAAGGGTAAGGATCCCACTCCACCAGCCAGGAAGGCAAAGGATCCCAATCCACCAGACAGGAAGGGGAAGTATCCCACTCCAACAGCCAGGAAGGGGAAGGTTCCCACTCCAACCACCAGGAAGGGAAGGAACCCTCACCTCCTGCCAGGTAAGGGAAGAAGCCCTCACCTCCAGCTGAGACACAGCAGCCCTTGCCTCCAACGGAGGCTGCCCAGGAGGCACCTTCCACAGCTGAGACACAGCAGCCCTCACCTCCAACGGAGGCTGCAGAGGAGGCACCTTCCACAGCTGAGACACCGCGGATCTCACCTCCAACGGTGGCTACCCAGGAGGCACCTTCCCCAGCTGAGACACAGCAGCCCTCACCTCCAGCAGAGGCTGGCAGGGTACCAACACCACCACCAGTGGTCAGGGAGCCCTCACCTCCAGCTGAAACGGTGCAGTCCTCACCTCCAGCAGCAGACATGTAGCCCAGCCTCAAGGGACTGCTGTACAAGGAGCGACTCAAGAACCAGTAGGCAAGTTCCCCACCTCAGGACTGTGACCTTACAATCCCCAGCACTGGGAAATGGGCATGGAGCCCACTCCAGAAGCAGTGGGCAAGTCCCACACCTCAGAGACTGTGACCTTGCACTCCCCGGCATTGGGAAATGGGCATGGAGCCCCCTCTAGAGCCACTGGGCAAGTCCCCCACCTCAAAGACTATGACCTTGCACTCCCCAGCATTGGAGAATGGGCATGGAGCCCCCTCCGGAAGCAGTCAGCAAGTTCCCAACTTCGGCTCGGGTGCCCCCCACCCCCATCCCCCCTGAGGTGCCTGCCCACTTCAATAATGATGCCCCTGCACAGTTCTGTGAGGATGTTGTCAGGAAACGTGTTGGGCCTTGGTCTGTGCCCTGTGGCCATGTGAGACCTTAGTACTTTGGACTGGGCATTGTCCCTTTGTGGACAATTGTACATATCTCTTTGTCTTCCAATTGGTTCATGTGGTGCCTTTTGCCTTGCTAATACATTTTCTGTACTTCCAAACTCTAGCCCTTGTATTATTCTGCTGTGTGTTATGTTCCATTGGTTTACGTGTGCAGCTGGTTGTGTGTATGGTGTGTGTCTGGTGTGTGTCGGTCGTGTGTATGTGTCACTCTCCTTTTCCTCCCTCCCTCCCTTGTGTGCTAGGCGGCTGTACTCACCGTCGTCGTCTTCATCAGCGTTGGTGTTCCAGATGGAACATGGCATAGAAGAGCATCAGGAAGACTTGCAGTTCCATTCCATGGCGGCGTTGGTATTCTCTGTGTCTCTAATGGTAAGTCTTTGGTCTTCTGTGCAGTGTTTTCGCCAGGCTTTTGATGGCATTGGTTCTGCCCCAGAAATCGTGGTGGATTGCATTGTCATGATATGGTGGGCATTACCTTGTCTTCCGCCTGCCTGTTGATGGCTACCACCGTGGTGAGTGGTGTTAACACCCTGGCGAATGGTGTGGTACATTGGCTGTCTATGGGAGTTCTCACCGCCATGGTCTTAATTTGGCTGTAATTACCACCCGCCTGTTGGTGGTATTTCCACCAATTTATCACTCACTGCCAATGTCTTAATGACCAACTCTGTTCTCTTAAGGCTGCAATACAATAAATGTATGCCTTGATGCTCACATGGAGTGCCTGTCTTCTCTTATAATGTGAGAAGGAAGTGTTGAATATATATATATATATATATATATATATATATATATATATATATATATATATATATATATAGGTTAGCTTTCTTAACTGCTGCCAAAATGAAGGGGCCACATCAATACTCCTTTGTGGCAGAGGGAATGTATTCCAGCTGTTATCGACTGCTGAGGGCAAACGGAAGACCGCCACTTGGCAGCCACCAGCCCTGCCCCCTGCTGTAAGCCTCATATACAACTGCCAAAGATTCTTGTTGCCCAGCCCTGCCCTGAGCTGAACTCACTTTGCCTGGCCATTAGAAGCATCGGATCGGCCAAGCACTGAACAACATCCTCTTGCAAGCTGCGCCAAAATGGCACGGTTGAGCTGCAAAATAGGTATATGTGGTTCATCTCATCCCAATTGCCTGCACCCTTTATGCCCCCCATAACTTTTCTGTCTGCATTCTCAGCCAGAAACTTCATGCAGTAGGAAATGGTGACAGTAATGTTTTCATCTGTGTATCACATTGTTATGGGAAAATTGGAATTCATCAATATTCTCCCACACCATGTGCGTAATATGAAAATGCCCATATGAAAATCAATTCCAGTTGTTCATCCTTGAAATGTTTAAAGGAACAGTTAATATGAAAATGACAATGTGATGCCCATAAACAAAATTACTTTATTTTGTCTTGGTGACAGTATATTTTGATTAGGATGAGTTATCATCAATTAAAGATAATTAGGAAAAGTTGTCTCTAACTACAGATAATTAGGATAGTCACCGAGTAGATTTGTGAGCGTACATAGACATATACTGACATGTCAACAGCCTTTTAATAGCCATGAAGCTATAAGGGTCAGCAGTAGCACAATGTCCTCAATAGGTACAGTAGTGTGTAGTTGATAAATTATGACAAATGAGTGTCCCTCAGAATGAAAGAAGCAGTGGCCTCATGCAGCACCAAAAATCTATAATCACCACCACTAAAATCTCTGGTCTCATCCCACGTCTCTCCTGTAATCTTGTTCCCAAGCTTTCTACTGTCTGGAGTCAAGATCCTGTTGGCGCAGATATGCTAATTAGAAATTATTAATGAATGTTTATATGTTTTGATTAATGAAAAGTTTGAAGAGAAATTAATCATAGAGAAAATAATGTATATGTTTTAAAATATGCCCACGGGTGTGGCAGCCATTTATGCGAAAGTTGTACTAAAAGAACTAAAATTGTGTGCAATAAAGAAACTATTTAAAAATAATGTAGTAATATGTCATATTGAGATGTATAACCTATGCTTTGCATTAATTTGCAGAATTAACTTAGCTGAGGTTGTGGCCTAGTCTTTCCAGGCCTCGCACAAGAAGCTGAATTTCTAGCACACTGCAGAGAAGCTGGTGCGTGACCCGACCCTGAACAACCCGATGTTAAAGTTGCTTAGCAAGAAATTTCTGCAATGTACCGACGGACAGGAGATGATGAAGTCAATTTGATACAATTATGTGTAGAGAAGGCTAAATGTACTTTCCCAGGACTTGAACAATGAGAGCACTGACTGAAGAGGAACAGGCAACATTTTCGATACCTGAAGAGCCGGATGATGAAGATGTCGTACAGTGGACCAATCCGTGAAATGAGAAAGAAGAAATATTAGAACTCATAGATTTGAAAAATTAATATTATAGGTTAGAGTCATATCTGCTTATTGACTGACCAATTAGGAATTAGGGGGATGGACTGAAAAACTCTAATAAAAATTCATGACAAGGGGCTAAAACTTCAGATGCGAGGGTAGATTTGAGATTCAAGGGGAGAATTTATGACGTCAGGAGACGCGGTTCGAGATTCTGTCGTTGGGCTCATACTATTGAGAGCCTGATGCGTTGCTGATCTATTGTTGACCTGAAGACAAAGACTGACTTTGTTGCTGATCCATTTTGTGGATAGGTAGCTATGACAATGTGACTGACTAATTTTTGTGCCTTTTCTTCTAGGTACCAACTGCTCTGTTTTATAGTTTCACTTAGTTAGATGTTTTTCCAAATTCATGTTTTCCCAATTGTTTTGCATGAAGTCGCACAGGCTGATGCTAATCTGAGTTACGAAGGTTTCTTTACTGGGTGACGTTGACAAATGATTGACGGACTGATTGCTGAACTCTGCTATTAATGCCATTGCGTTCATCTTATTGGCTTATGTTGCAGCATTCAAGCATATGTTTTCTCAAGTTCCGATTAGATTATGTTATTGATGGTCATTAATGAACTAATGCTGTGTGGATTGAATAAAGTTTGACCTAACTTGATGACTTAGCATTGTAACTACTAGGGAAATAAAATTGATAAAATGCATAATTGAGTTGTGATTATTCATGAAATGTTGATATATTGTCTCATGCTTAATGATTCTCTTAGTGGTTGTTGATTGATTACATTGATAATTGATGTTCATCGATTACTACATAGGTAGGATAATCCATGCGATCCAAAAGGTTAATCGGCCTATACGCGTCCCCTTGTAAGTTTACTTACTAAGAACTGGGCGCGTTAGCAGTTTTTGGTAGCAGAGGATGGTTAGTTTCCTTGGAGAACTAGTTATATGGTGATTGTTGGTTATGGTGGTAGTCTAAGTTAGGGTTAGTTGTTCATTTTTATGAGTTTTGTTTTTCTGAAATGGCAATTGTAGCAAAGATGATGTCCCCTTAAACCCAGAAATGACTTTCCCAGATCCTGGATCCCGTTAGTAAGGTTGGGTATGTTCTCGGTGTTCTAGTGATAGAATGAAAGTGGTAGATTGTGCTTGCAAAGGCTTATGCAGGCCGCAGTTGAATTGTGATGTATGTGAGGGAAGTAGGGAGTTAAGGTTTAGTAGGAGTGTGCGTACTCCGCAGTATGAGAGTTGGGAAGTTGTCAAACTTCATATGTGTGTGGCACTTTGTGCTTAAAAATTGTCCATGTGGTTGTTGGTGATGACGGATCCTGCGTGGTCTAAGACTCTGGAGTATATTGGCAAGTGTAGGAGACACTTGGTTATATGTTGTAATCTGTCTGGTTTAATAGGTTGATCAGGCGTGGTCAACAAGTCAGTGTGTGAGTTAAGCAAGTAAGATACATTTTTCGTCTGAGATTTGGTGAGTCCTATGTGTACAAGGACAGACCCATTGATCAATTGAGAGTGAAATTTGCAGGTCGAATTTTGCTTGCAAATGTGGGAGACTGAGAAAGAGGAACAGCTACATGAGCAACAGGGCCAGTAGTGAAAATCCGTAAGGTCTCTGAATCGATTGTGAACCTCTCCTATAGTAAACCAGCAGGTTTGTTTTGATTATTGTTGTTTGATTAGTGCTCACAATCATTTTGCATTAGTTTTGTGTGAAATGAAGTTTAGGAGGACAAGCCGCAAGGCTTTTTCAGCCGCAGTGTGTGAGTGTGTGAGTGTGACGTCAGAGTGTGCCGCGCTGGGATAGGTTGGTTAGTTTGAAGAGTCGCGAGCGGATTGGCAGCCGTCTGTAAGATGCAATTGATGGAGTAGGCGGGTGAAAGGAATCTTGGAAGTAAAAGTCATTTCTTTATTGAATCGAAATAAATACAGAGAAAATGAAGTTTTTCAAAGCGTTCAGGAGTACCATGAAGGGTCATTCTTATATTAAGGCGACAGTTGGGGAGCCGACCCACAGGAAAATTCTTCGGCATATATTGTGATGGAAGAGCGAGGTGTTGCGCCATGTCTTTGGTTGAAGCAGTGGTGCAAGTTGACAGAGACACAGGGAGCTTTAGCGTTTCCAGAGCATGTAACGTTTAATCTAAGAATTTTGGATCAGTTGCAAATTACAATATATATGAGACAAAGCCATTACCGAGACCAGCACAGTTCGAGGCTTTAGCGGTTTGGGAGCTTGTAGCCAGATAACAGCAATAGATGAAATTCCAGAGGAGGATAAGAAAGGTAGAGAAGCCCTTGGCAGAGGCAAGATAGGATTGGGAACAGAAAAAGTGGAGATCGGAGAATTTACAGGGTGTTAAGTTGTTTCCTGCTATCACAGAGGAAGACAAGTCAGAAAAAGAGGATGCTGACAAGAGTGATAAGAATTTAGGGACTAAGAAGAAGAAAAAGACCTATGTAGAAGAAGAAGATTCAGACGTTGAGGATCTTATTACACAATTGTTGAGGGTGCGACCTCCACCATATGTAGGACATGTAGGGGGTCCAAGCACTAGCTTTGCTCCATCTGCTCCAGCACAAGTGTCGGGACAGTGGGACCAGTGCAGACAGATAATGGACAAGTAAAAGGAGTAGTACAGAGTACTCCTAACTCAGTGACTACTTCGGTGGTCCAAGCGCAGATGCACCCACCATTGATATAGAGAATTTATCCAGATGTACCAGTTCTTGAGACAACTTCGAACTTAGTGGTGCCATCGGAGTAAGAGCTTCCGAGGTCAATGCTAGCTCAGACTGAGCAGACTCCAATGTTGTTGTCTTAGGCACAGTCACAGGGTTTGTCGAAGTTTACTCCAATGACAGGGACACAGTCAGATGTGAAACCAGTGATGAATCACATTATGGGAGTAGCCCTTCCACAAAATGCGAGTGTCAGAGCAGCACCAGATGCAATTTCGCTACTGATTATAGTTGGTCCAGCATTACCATTGTTTGCACAAAATAAATCAAATGCAGGAGAAAAATCGCAGAGCCTCATGAGGAGGGGAGTGAGTGATCATGTGCAGGTAGTACAGTCTATACGTCAGATCTTTGATGGATCTAGACCTTTAATGGATCTTAGCCCACTTGTTTCGCTTCTCGATGCGGTAAATGGCCTGGGTGCGAGTCAGATTTTGAAACTCTTGACACCGCAAACTCCAGGTGCTGCTATACAGCAGGTGCCATTGCCAAACGCAAGTAACATCTCGTTACAGGGATTGACAGCACAGGAATTGAGTGAGTGTTTGGATAGTTTAAATACTCCTCAAAATACATCCAAGGATGAAGAGCAGATCATGTAAGACTAGCTACAGAAATAACTGAGCTGGTTGAGGGAACGATGGGAGTGAACAGGTTAGAATCCTACACAGAAGAAGAGCTGAGGTACTTGTGTCCAAGGATTACAAGGGAAGTGAGTAAAATACATCAGAAATTAGCAGATTTGGCAGAAAAACATGACATAGAGATTGAGAGAACAAAACATTTGAAACGAAGTTAAAGGTTAGATTTTGAGGCAAAAGATTTTGAGCACATGAGGTCAGTAGGGATGAAAGCGCATCTAAAAGAGTTAATACAGAGTGCTTGGATTTGGGGAGCACTAAAGAAGTGGGAAGGCGATGGGCAAAGAAGAAGGATAAACGGAAATGAGATTCACAAGAAGGGTCTGAGGGTGTTCAGAAAGAAAAGGATCCAGTAAAGATTTTACCGATGAGGGAAATTCCAGGAGGGCAGTTTGTTCATGTTCCATGGCACAGGAGCGAAAAACTGTCATTCACAAATGATTATCCAAAACTGAGAGAGAACCTGGTTAAGTGGTACCAGCAGACAGATAAATTTGTGAAGCTTTCTAAATGTCTGTGGGAAGACTTGAATATCTTGTTAGAAATAGTGGTTCCAGCTGATTTGTGGGTTGAATGCAAGAGGTCAGTGGATTGGCCGACGAGTGAACCGGAAAGGGATAGAGTTACAGGTGCACCATCTCCTGAGGTGATGAAGCATTGTTATAAGGTGATCGAGTTCCTGAAGACGAGAATTTCTCCTAAAAATATTGATTGGCAGAGAATTGACAGAACAGTGCAAGAAACAAAAGAGTCGATACATACCTATTATGAGAGATTGCTGAAAGCATTCAAAGAGTACAGTGGCAAGGAAGCAATAGAGCCCAAAGACATGTTTCACTTTGTGTTCAGGTTCATCGAAGGATTGAGACCTGAAATAGGGCAGGTGATTAAGAGTCATTCGATTTGTTGGCAAGCGAAGCCGAGTGATGAGGTATTGCAGTATGCGAAATATTGTAGTGATGAGATTGAGCTGAAGAAGTTGAAGAAAAAAGCGATGGTGATGCAAATTAAGGCAGCTCAAACAGGAGTGCAAGGAGCTTTAGTGCAACAGATGCTGCAGCAGCAGGGAAGTATCATGTTCCAACCTCAGATGAGCGGTAGGGGTCGTGGAGTCAACATGACTCATGGTCTGGATTTGAGTACTTTAGTGGTCCAGAATGATATGCAGGGGATGAAAAAGATGTTACCATGTCATCTGTGCGGAAACGTGGGACACTGGAAGCAGGAGTGTCTGTTGATGGTGCAGGATGGTGTCGCTCAGCAAGGTGGTGATGTCAATACATTTCAAACTGTGAAAGTCCCTAGAATGAGAGGACTTAATCCGAATGTTCAGATTAAAGTGCAAAATTTCTAACCCGTGCAGCAGGTGCAAGTGCCGCATTCACAACTGACACAGTTGCAAACAATGCAGCAGCAAGTTCCTATGGTACATAGACAGCAAATGCAGATACCTCAAGCCCCGATGGAACAGCAACAGATGATGCTTATTCAGCAGGTCACAGGTCAGAGGCAAGACAGAAGTAATGACACAGTGTCCCAATTCCCATTACATAGTGAGAATGAAATAAAAGGATGAATGGATGAGTATGAGTTCGGATGAAGAGCCATGTATGCTTGTAGCATCATTAGAGGTGGATCAAAGAGGTCCATTTGTGAAGGGAAAGGTGATGGGTCACAGAGTTTCATTCTTAGGGGACACAGGAGCTACGCGTTCTATAGTAAGAAATGCAGAATTTCCGAACTTACCTCTTTCAGGCAGAACAGTTCAGGTTGTGGGGGTAGAAAACAGACAGTTGACAAATCCAATCACAGATCCAGTACAGGTTGAGATTGGCAACTACCAGGGACTGCACAAGTTTGTAGTCTGTGATTCAGGTCCAGTATCCCTACTGGGAAGGGACTTACTGTGTAAGACAAAATGTTCCATTAGTTGTTCGACTGCTGGAATTGAGGTTCAAACTCATAGTGATGATGAGGAAGAAAAGACATCTGAGACAACAAATGACAATGTTAATGAAGAATACCCGTTGAATTTTTCCTGATGCTAATGTGAAAGAATTGCATGCACATTTACAGGGAACAGTTCAGGAAAATGTGCGGGATCTGACAGGTAAAGAAGTGGGTTTAAACAAGGGAGTGGAGCCGATTGAGATTACTTTGAAGCCGAATGTAGTGTTTCCGCAGCTTCCACAGTATAACATGGCACAAGATATTCTGATGAAAGTGGCACAGATAATTGGAGATTTCCTAAAACATGGAGTCTTGAAAGAATGTTGAGCAGTTCATGTGATTCACCGATAATGGGCTTAAAGAAGCCGTGTGGAAAAGTGCGCATTGTGCAGGATTTGCGAAAAGTGAACAACATGGTGGTCAAGTGTTCTCCTGTAGTGCCTAATCCAGCAGTGATACTGTTTCAGATTCCATGCGATGCAGAGTGGTACACAGTGGTTGATTTGTCACAAGCTTTCTTTTCTACAGCTGGTGCAGACTTCCACAAGGGTATACGGAGTCACTGTCTCTATTCAATCAGATCCTGAAAAAGAATCTGGAGTCATTGGAGTTACCGTACCAATCGACTCTAGTGCAGTACACTGATGGTTTGCTGATTGCATCCAGGACGAGGGGCGAGTGTAAGTATGACTTGATTGCCCTGTTAAATCATTTGGGAAAGTTTGGACATAAGGTGTCACCTTTGAAATTGCAGTACTGTCAAAAGTCAGTGAAATACCTGGGACAACAGATTGAGAAAGGGTCAAGGAGAATCTCTAGGGAAAGGATTACCATGATACTGCAGAGAAGTCCTCGGACTTCACAGAGAGATGTCAGAATGTTTCTGGGAATGTTAAGATATTGTCGACAGTGGATTTAAAATGTTGCTGAGATTGCCAAACCATTGCAGCAACTGACACATAAGAAAGTTACTGACCCCATTACATTAGATGAGGATCAGATGAAAGCGTTCACTGAGTTGAGAGAGAGTTTGTGCAGAGCTCCAGCGTTGGGAATTCCTGATTATACAAAGCCATTCATATTGTTTTGTCATGAGCGTGATGCTTGTTCTTTGTCTGTTTTGACACAGGTAGCTTATCGCCCAGTAGCCTATTTTTCAGCTACCTTGGACCCAGTCGCAGCAGCTTTACCAGGTTGTCTGCATGCTGTTGCCGTAGTTGGTCAAAGCCTTTCACAATGTGAGGGAGTAGTGATGGGATACCCTCTGACGGTAATGGTACCACACTCTGTTGAGATTCTACTGACAAGGACGAAAATACAGTATTTGACTGGTGCAAGACTGACAGGATATGAGATGAGCATATTAGGTGCTCCAAATGTAACATTGAAAAGATGTACAGTGTTGAATCCAGCAACATTACTTCCAAGTGATACTGTTGAAATTGAAAAGGAGGAAGACATCGAGCATGATTGTTTTGAGGTAACTGAACTGTGTACAAAACCAAGGCCTGATCTCAGAGATACACGATTAGAAGAAAACAATCAAATTGTTTTTGTTGATGGCTCATGTCTCAAAGATGGTACAGGGACCTTGAGAGCAGGATATGCTGTATGCACAATCACAGGTACATTACAAGCTTCTTGGTTTCGAGGTGTATATTCTACATAAGTAGCAGAATTAGTGGCTCTTACTAGAGCATGCCATGTTTCTGCAAGACTGGGAGTCACAATCTATACTGACAGCCAATATGGACTTGTTCATGATTTTGATCAATTGTGGTCGCAAAGGGGTTTCCTGACCTTTACTGGTACACCAGTAAGAAATGACGAGAAGATAAAGGAATTGTTGTATGCAATACAGTTAGCTGAAGAAATTGCTGTGGTAAAATGTAGTGCACATCAAAAGGCCCAAGATTACATCTCACTAGGAAATGGATATGCAGATCAAATTGCAAAGTTTTGCACTTTGAACTGTATTTCGTTTAAAGACAAGTGGGAATTGATGACAGAAGATGACAACACATGTACATGTTTTGCATTGAAAGTGATCGATACTCTGGAAGAGTTGAAAACATTGCAGAGAAATGTTGACAAGGAAGAGAAACGACTCTGGGTAAAATATAAATGTGTTCAACAACCTGATGAGATTTGGGTTTCTGAGGAGGTTCAGATGGTCCTGCCTAATAGTTTATTGTCGCAAATGGCCCACTATTATCATGGACAGGCACATATTGGAAGGGATGCAATGGTTAGATTGTTCAAAATTAACTTGTTTAACCCTATATTCAGGCAGCCAGCAGAGGTAGTATGTCATTGCTGTATAGTTTGTCAGCAACTAAACGTGGGAAAAGGGACAGTGGTAAATCTGAGCAATATTGGAGGAGCAGGAGCTCCAATCAGCAGAATGCAACGGGATTTCATTGACATGCCTGCGTGTGAAGGTCTGAAGTACGTGTTGGTGATTGTGTGTGTCTTTAGTCACTGGATTGAGGCATACCCTACAAGAAGAAATGACTTCTAATGACTAGCTTAGGGAGTTGATACCACATTTGGGGTTTCCAATGTCTTTAGAATCAGATAGGGGAACTCACTTCAATAACGAGATGATTAAACTCTTATGTGCAACACTAAACATTGAGCAAAAGTTGCATTGTAGTTACCACCCTGAAGCATCAGGACTGGTGGAACAAATGAATGGTACCCTGAAATCAAGAATTGCAAAGATGTGTGCAGCTACGAATCTGAAATGGCCTTTGGTGCTGATGTCAATAAGAAACACACCTGACAGGAAGACAGGGCTGTCGCCCCATGAAATTCTCATGGGCAGAACAATGAGATT
Source organism: Pleurodeles waltl (assembly GCF_031143425.1). Taxonomy (NCBI): domain Eukaryota; kingdom Metazoa; phylum Chordata; class Amphibia; order Caudata; family Salamandridae; genus Pleurodeles; species Pleurodeles waltl. The sequence goes on along the minus strand of NC_090444.1, from coordinate 662,339,716 downwards.
ACCAGCAGTTCCAGCCAATGCACTTTTCAATATTACAGATGATATAGTGTTGGACTACTGCAAGGGTCTGGCTGATGTGGTTTGCTCTTTCTCTCAGCAGGTGTAGGCCACCACCCTGCCATCCATCCACAATCCAAGTCACAATCTGAGAGCCGGAGACTGGGTCATTGTCAAAAAGCACGTTTGCAAGACCTGTTTTCAACCGCGCTGGAGCGGTCCTTACCAGGTTGTGTTAACAACTACGACAGCTGTGAAGTGTGCAGGACTCCTGAACTGGATACACGCAAGCCACACAAAGTGAGTGGTATGTCCACCAGATCATGAATAAACGTTGTTGAGAGCACCAACAACAGTGCAGCAAGTCGCCGCACCTGAGCAAGAAAAGGAGCCAATAGAGCCTGAACTTGAACCAGAAATTGTGAAAGATGTCTCTATCCCGCCTGTAAGAGACGAGAGTGAAGAATTACAGGAGGGTGTGCAAGACCCTATCTCGATGGATACAGCAGGAGAGCCTAGCTTAGCAGAGGTTCTCCCAGAAGCAGACAGCGTTGAACGCAGACAGAGCAAGTGCCAGACCAAGAGGGGGAAAGAGTTGAGACTGATCAAAGTCAATGTGATTCGACTTCTCCTGAGCCCATTGAAGGTCCATCAAGAGAAAACACCCTAGAGAAAGAGAAAGAGAAGAGTCCAATCTTGAGAAGAATATTAACAGAAGGAACAAGAAAGGGAGATAATTGGCCTGAATCGCAAATAGGGAAGAAAAAAGAACTGGTCATAAATGAAACAATAGAAGAAGAAGTGGGTACTACGAGAAAGGAAGAATTAAGTGAAGGAGAACTAAGCGTTGACCGAAGGTTGAAAAGAAAGAGAATAGCAAGTCGACGTTACGCAGGTCCTGAATGGGCATATGCAACTACCAATGAATGTCAATATTAGTTTATGTCCTTTTGCTTTTATAGAGATGTTACGAGTCAGTATTTTGATGTGACTGAACGTGATCGAGAAGCTGAATTCTTTAGCTAATCTGAACATTTTTAAAGAGACTGTTGAAAACAAATCCAAAAGAGACATTGATAACTTGATTTGACAGTTGAAAACTGGATGTGACAAGCTGCTAATTGATTTTGACAAAGAAAAAGGGGTTCCTGGTTGTGAAACTGAACTGTGAGAAAAATAATTTTCCTTTATTTTTTATTTTTACTGCACTTTATCTAAAGAGTTACTTCTGTTTTCTGATTCTTTACAGATCATGGCTGAGATAAATAATCAAGTTGGAAATATTAGGCACTGTAGATACATGAGTATTGGATTAGCAGTTGTGTGTGAAATAATGTTTATAATAATGATTGTGGGAATGTCTTTTCAATGTTTGAAAAGAACTACTATTACTTCTGCTGCTGAAACTACTACACTAACAGCTTTAGAAAGGTTGAAGCTAGATGAGAAGTATTTACATGACTATAGTAATGCTCAAGGAGAGCTTTCTTCTAATGTTTTCTATCACTTGTTGAGTGAGTATGTTGAAACAATGGATGCGAGAGATTGTCTTGTGTGTATGCAAATTCCTTCATCAGTAGAAGAAGGAGTTATGTACCATAGTCTTCGGTTAACATGTGGAATAAGCTGTAGTTTGCTACTAACAAGATTCTATAACCAAGAGTACATACAGTATTTTTATTCTAACTGCAATGTAGTGTTTTCATTTGTTCCTATTATTAGATATCTGAGGAGGATAGCTAGAGAACATGATATAGTACTAGTTAGAGGGCTCTTTGAGCCAACACTAACATTTGCAACTGCCTATGCGCACCACAATAATCTTACATGCTTGCTTACACCTTTAGAGAAGAGCTTACTGATGATAGGAGAAAAGCATTAAAAGAAAGATTAGAAAAAGGTCTAGAGAAAATAAATTACAAGAATGATTATGCTTACACTGCTATTAAAACGCAAGGGAAATTAGCATTAGATGCATTACACGTAGGGGAGCTTTGCATATATAGGCCAAAATTACGCATTGACACTTTATTTGTGGGAATGAGTGAATGTAAGCATGTGTTTTTGTTTCAGAGTAAATTGACTTTTATGCTGAAGGGTCAGGACCCTATGATTCCTGGAATCTACTATGTTTGTGGACTTAATGTGTATTACCGCCTTCCAGGAGGATGGTATGGAACATGTTATTTGGGGCTAGTTTTCCCTCAAATTTACCAGATAGATGACTTAAAGAAGTTTCTGAAATTGACTGAATTACATCATGAGCGACAGAGGAGGGAAACCTCTTCTGCAATTGTGCGAGATATCTTTGGTGCAGTGATTCCTTCAGTGAGTGTCATTTTAAATTCGATCAAGATACAAAAGTTGTCTACTATTGTGGATAACATGCTGTCAAATATGGAATGGGGTATTATTACAAATCATGTAAGGAATATTAATTGTGATTGCTTGCATATTAGGATTATGGGGTACATGTAAATTATGTCAAAAGATAAAATTGAAAAGATCTAAAAATAATCAGAGGAGGGAAGAATGAAACAGGGAAAGAATTTATAGGGCAGACTTGAGAAGGAGGCAAAATACATCTGAGACAGAACTGTGAAATGTGGGTAAAGAAAGGTGTGATGACATATTTCGTCATCATAGGAGGGACTGTTGGCACAGATATGCTAGTTAGAAATTATTGATGAATGTTTATATGTTTTGATTAATGAAAAGTTTGTAGAGAAATTAATCATTGAGAAAATAATGTATATGTTTGAAAATATGTCCACGGGGTGTGGCAGCCATTTATGCGAAAGTTGTACTAAAATTGTGTGAAATAATGAAAATATATAAAAATAATGTAGTAATATGTCATATTGAGATGTATAACCTATGCTTTGCATTAGGTTTTAGAATTAATTTAGCTGAGGTTGTGGCCTAGTCTTTCCAGGTCTCGTACAAGAAACTGAATTTCTAGTGCACTGCAGAGAAGTTGGTGCATGACCCGACCCTGCACCACCCTATGTTAAAGTTGCTTAGCTAGAATTTTTTGCAATGTACCGACGAACAGGAGATGATAAAGTCAATTTGATACAGGCTAAATGTACTTTGCCAGGACTTGAACATTGAGAGCACTGACTGAAGAGGAACATGCCACATTTTCGATACCTGAAGAGCCGGATGATGAAGAGGTCTTACAATGGACCAATCCGTGAAATGAGAAAGAAGAAATATTAGAACTCATAGATTTGAAAAAATAATATTATAGGTTAGAGTAATATCTGCTGATTGACTGACCAATAGGGAATTAGGGGGATGGACTGAAAAACTCTAATAAAAAGTCATGGCAAGGGGCTAAAACTTCAGATGCGAGGGTAAATTCGAGATGCAAGTGGAGAATTTATGACATCAGGAGATGCAGTTCGAGATTCTGTTGTTGGGCTCATACTCTTGAGAGCCTGATGCATTGCTGGTCTATTGATGACCCGAAGACACAGACTGATTTTGTTGCTGATCCATTTTGTAGATAAGTAGGTATGAAAATGTGACTGACTCATTTTTGTGCCTTTTCTTCTAGGTACCAACTGCGCTGTTTTATTGTTTCACTTAGTTCGATTTTTTCCAAATTCATGTTTTCCAAATTGTTTTGCATGAAGTCCCACATGCTGATGCTAATCTGAGATAGGAAGGTTTCTTTACTTTGTGACGTTGACAGTGACAAACGATTGAGGGACTGCTTGCTGAACTCTGCTATTAATGCCGCTGCGTTCATCTTATTGGCTTATGTTGAAGCATTCAAGCATATGTTTTCTCAAGTTCCGATTAGATTGTGTTATTGATGGTCATTATTTAACTAATTCTATGTGGATTGAATAAAGTTTGACCTAACTTGATGACTTAGCATTGTAACTAATAGGAAAATAAAATTGATAAAATTAATAATTGAGTTGTGATTATTCATGAAATGTTGATATATTGTCCCATGCTTAATAATTCTCTTAGGGGTTGTTGATTGATTACATTGATAATTGATGTTCATCGATTACTACATAGCTAGGATACTTCATGCGATCCAAAATGTTCATCGGCCTATACGCGTCCCCTTGTAAGTTTACTTACTAAGGACTGGGCGCGCTTTCAATCCCATCTTTAAACTCACAGTTATATCCCTCTAGTAAAACTCTGGTAATCATGTGAAGTGGCACTTCTTTCCAAATCCATATTATTAGTTTAATATTGGCTCCAAAGCAAGCGAGAGAGTCACTATGACGGTCAGTGGAGAATGATGCCTAGCAAAGGCGACTCCAATCTGAACTAATGGAAAGCACCTGAAGCAGTCTTCCAAATATCTCTCTTGTATTTACATGTTCAGTGATCTCTTAAGGTAATGTGATAGGATAGACTGCCCGTTATTTCAGAAAAATACATCTTTCCTCTAAATTGAGGGATTAAACATACATCACGGTAATGGCAACAGGTAATCTTGTAATGCATGCTCTGACTAGGAGTAAGGAAACCACCTTTCCTGACTGAAGTGATAAGTTGTCTTTGAAATGTATGGACATATGTTGCCAAATAGTACATTTTATAGCATTATTGCATGTACAATTGCTAGTAGTCTATATGCTCCAAAAGGGTAATCATGAAACATGTTAGTACTTTCAACATTAAACACTACTTCGCAACGCATTAACTGTCCACTTTATGCTTGTCTTTGACCATGAACGGTGTGACGCTGCTTCTTGGCTAGATTCGCACTCTAGAAATACCAGATGTACACATATATGAAAACATGGGGCAATCAAGCCTAACCGTCCGAAGAGTGCCTCACGTTTGCTTCTAGCAGAAATAATTTTGAGAAAACAGTATTTAAACTGTAATGTCAGCACAGACTCAGCCAATGTAGAAAATAGGTTTTCACATTTTCTTTCTATTGTATTTTCAGTCATTTCAGTCACTGGTATATTTCAGTTCCTTTTTGTGATCCTGACCCTTTTAAGTACATTCTCATTAATAATTTGTGACTAAAAATATCTCTTAAAAAATATCAAATTGAACAATATTAGTTAACACAGCAGAGCAAGACAGAGGACCTGATTTAGAGTTTGGCAGATGGGATACTCTGTCACAAGCGTGATGGATATCCCATCTGCCGTATTACAAATGCCATGTCATGCAGATGTAATTCAGCAGACTCCCGTCCACCAAACTCTAAAGGAAGCTCAGAAAGTTTGCGTACGGAGGTTAGTGATGTTGCTTACGTTATTTGGAATGACGTGTTGAGTTAGCAGACGGTATTGACTAATCTCATAAACAGCTCTATCAACTATCACTCAAGCACATGCTTTAAATATAATGGAAATGTAATCTTTTTCACCCAAACATGAAAATACACACGCTGCTATTGTTTTCACATCCTTTCTCTATGTATATCATTAAATATAAAATAAAATTAATGTATCACCATTCAATGCTGTGTCTGCCCACAGTATGTCTGAGAAACCCGTAATTTAGCTTGTAGCAGCATTATTAATTTATTTATTCATGTATTTATGTATTTAGGAGTTTTCTACAGCATCAGGTTTCCTCATCCTTACTTCAGAGTACTGAACTAAGGTCCAGATTTAGAAGAAAGTGGTGCATTGGTCCTGATGCGCCACTTTTCCTGCGTGTCCCTTCCGCCACCTAACGACATCATGGTTGCGCCGTATTTACAATACTGCACACCGTGACCCATGCTAGGACAACAGCATCAAAAAAATGTTGACATTATTGTGGCGCTTTGCTGCACTAGTGGCAAAATGTTTGACGCTAGTGCAGCAAAGTGCAAGGAGGCCCATTGATTACAATGGGTGCGTCACTTTAACACCTGCCATGGGCAGGTGGTAAAAATGTTGCCAAAAATGGAGCAGTGAAATCTTGAAGTTTTCACTGCACAATTTTTGCAGGCCTCATAATGCTGGAATACCCCTCTTACTTACATTATGCCTGACACAGGCATAATGTGGTGCAAGGGGTACTAAAATGGTGCAATGCGTGCACTGCACCACTTTGTTAATATGGCGTTGTGAAAATTGCCTCCTTGAGCCACATTAGCAGAAAAAAATTACACTAATGTGGCACAAGAAGGAGCTAGAGCCTTGTAAATCTGGACCTACCTGTTCAAAGTCATGAGTTAGTTGCAGTCCAAATGATTGTACAGCATGATAACTCCTTGATATTTCTTGCTCATTAACAATCTAGTAGTAATTAGTCAAACTACTATGTTCATAGTGAAAAACTAAGCATTATCAAGCCATGGATGGCACAATAGATCAGAAATTACCACCATTATGCCAGAGGCCAAAGTAAGTTTTATTGCAGGGGTGGGCGCCATAATGTAATGCATATTTATAATAATATGTTAGGAAAAATTACTAACATGCCAAAAATCACCACCATTATGCTAGGGCCAGCATGATACTGCTAGTGCGCCTGGTCCTTAGTAAGTAAACTTACAAGGGGACGTGTATAGGTCGATGGACCTTTTGATTCTCATGGAGTATCCTAGCTATGTAGTAATCGATGCCCCTCAATAGCCAATACACAAATCAATAATCAATAAGCAAAAACATTAATCATCAGCGAATAGCGTCAACATCTCATGAATAACCACAACTCAATTATACTTTTTATCAATTTTATTTCCCTATTTGTTACAATCCTAAGTCATAAGGTTAATTAAAACTTTATTCAATTCACTCAAGATTAATTCATTAGTGACCCCCAATAACATAACCTAATCAGTACTTGAGAAAACATGCATTCTAATGCCTCAACATAAGCCAATAAAGAAGAATATGTTAACATAAATAGCAGAGTTCAGGAAATCACTCCATCAATCATTGTCAACTTATATGTCGACGTCTCAGAACAGGAACTCTACCTAACTCAGATTAGCATTGGCATGTGGGACTTCATGCAAAAGCAGTTTAGAACATGAATTTGGAAAAACATCTAGCTTGAAGAAAAACTATAAAACAGCGCAGTTGGTACCTAGAAAGAAAAGGCATAAAAAGTCAATCAGTCACATTGTCATAGCTACCTTTCCACGCTATGGATCAGCAACAAAGTCAGTCTTCATCTTCAGGTCATCAATCGATCAGCAACACATCAGCCTCTCAAGAACATGAGCCCAATGACAGAATCTCGAATCTCTTCTCCCCCAGTATCGCATCGATTTCAGAATACGTTCTCTCCCCGATCAGTTCTGCCTCTAGATCTGAAGTTTTCTCCCTTTGTCACAACATTATATTAAAGTTACCTAGTCCATCCTCTAATTCCCAATTGGTAAATTAATCACCATATGTGACGCTAGCCAATGACTTTTATTTTACAAACCTATAAATTCTAATACTTTGCCGTTCTCAGGGTGTCGATTGATTCACTGTACGATGTCCCCATCATCCGGCTCATCAGGTATTGAAAATGTTGCATCTTCTTCTCCAGTCAGTGCCTCTTTTGTACGAGTCCTGGGAAAGTACATCTCATCTGCTTTACACCGGATTTGACACAAATTTGATTCCCTCATCTCCTGTCCGTCGGTTCATTGCAGAATATTCTAGCTAAGCTAATTTTATTAACACAAGTGGTCAGGGTCAGTTCAACACATCAGCTTTCTACATTGCATGATCAGCTTCTGCATGAGGCCTGGCAAAACTAGGCCACAACTTCGGCTAAGTTAACTCTACAAAATAGTGCAAAACATATGTTAGACATTTCAATATGACATATTATAACATTTTTATTAAGCATTTTCAATAGTTCATGCATTTTTTATCATTTTAGTATAGCTCATGTGAGTTAGCAGCCACTCTTTATGGGCACATTTTCAAACATGCACATTATTTCTCTACATTAATTTTCTCTACATATTATTATTAATATTCAAAATGCATAAATACTCAGTAATAATTTTAATTACCAATACCATTATGCTAGGGGCAGCATGATACCCATATGCCATGGGTGGGCACAGTATACCAGAAAACACCAACATTAGTCTAGGTTCACATTATACAAAGTACAAAATAATTATTACATGGATGCCTATAATGTAAGCATAAACACTGATATGCCAGGGCCATCACGCAATGTATACCCAGAATATGCCAGGTAATACCACCAACATGTCAGGCCTGTACACTCACATATTTTCGGACACATAAGCACATGCACATACAAACACACAGGGACAGCATTGATTGCCTTTCTTTCGCTTACATTCCATTGGCTCTTTGCATGGGTGACCTACCCCTGCTTTACATCTCCATCAGTCTTGCAAAGTGCAGTTTGGTCTCTTTAACATGTCCTGTGACAAAGCAGGTCAATATCAAAGTCACTGTTTAAGACTGAGAGCGCAAGACCAGATTGGCTACTGCAATATCATACATATGGTACATTTGATGCTGTTGATTTCATTGGATAAGTAGCTCTGACATCCTGTGCTCCAGGAGAGAGCTGTGTGTGGCATTTGCAATCCTGTTCTCTCAAAACAATTAGACCCTCACAAATTTGCAGCCTATGATGGCAAATTTTGTGTTAAAAAGAGCAAAATCTGTGATCCCAAACTCCGACATTTCGAGCATCTTGGCGGCAGGCTGAACGTGTGCTTGTCACAAAAAAACTGCTCAGTCACTTTCTGTAACCTGTCTGCATTGCGCCTCGGACCAGAATGGTGTTTGATGCCAGAAAGAGCACATTTAAATTTGAAACCTCTGCTCTCTCCGGCATCGTACAGTCACTATTCCTAAGGTGCACAAGTTAGAAGAGGGTACATGGAGTGGTGGGTAAACTGGAATCTCGGGAGGGAGAGGCAAAGGGGGTGGGAAGAGGCAGAGGAAGGGGTGACAGTGCAGAGGAGAGTATGTGGCTTTACAGTCGAAACTGCCAAAAGTGGAACTGGGGAACTTGGGAGCATGTTTACAAAATGATGACGCAGCCCGGTGCCGCAAGCCATCTTGCATTGTTGAGCTCCAAAATTAGGAAAGTGCAGGGGTGTGTCATATTTACAGCAATACAACTCATCCCTGTATTTTTGTCAGTGCTGCGCACAATTGGCAGCCTAGCACCAATGCAGGAACCCTTGATCCATGGTGCAAGGGTGCCTGCATTGCTGGGATGATTGTTTATGTGCAGGAAGGGACACCTTCCTGCACATAAACAATCATTAATGGTATTGTCTTCATTCTATGTGTGCTGTAGAATGCACCACACATAGAAAGAGGAAAAAAACAAGCAGAAATAGAGATGTTGCTTCTCTTTGCAGGACTTTTACACCACAGAATCTGACACATTCTGGGAATGCGTCAGATTCCATGAGTTTTTCTTGAGGACACCCACAGCAACACCCATGGAATACTCCTTTAACATAGAGTAATATGTGAAAGCGTGCCATATTTACAAGGCCATGAAAAACAGGAACCTTGTTTAATGTAACTTAGGCTCCAATGCCTGTCGAGTTAGGTACTATATAAGGCTGAAAAAAGTTTTAAAAAGAGTCAAGGGGCAGTACGTCCGAAGAAACAAAGGGCAGGGGGAGGGTGGGAGCCCGTCAGCACATGAGGAGGGCCACGTGCATTTTAAAGGCAGGCGACAGAAGACCTTAACACATTTGCCGCTTGAAAACCTGTTGCTCACCCTCCTTTTTATGGGCTCATCACAGGCAGAGCCAATACAAGGAGGATCATGCTCCATTTATTTAGAATGCCAATTTTTGGGACACTTTTGAAAACATTGTAGTATTTTTACAAAAGTGCTGATTTTGTGATTTTTTTGTAATCGCAACATCCTGGGAGTTTAAACAATATTCTTAAACCCAGAAATTCCCACTGGTGTAATTGATTTGAGACTACAGTGCCTAGAGGTGTAACACAGGGCCACATTGCAAACATTTAGATCCTTGAAGTGATGAGCGAAAGGTTGCTGGGCCTACATTTCTTTGCCTGAATGAGTACAGGGAGTCATCTCTATTAGGTAACAGGTAAAACATTTTTTACTTGAAACTCCTTAGGCATACAACTCTGTTAACATACAAAATGAATGCAGAATTGGAGTTTTGTCAGCATGTTCTCATTCTACTCATTTCAAAAGGAATGCCTCTGGGTATTGATGAGCTGCATAATTAAGATGAGTATCCACATTTACAAAAAGACTATACGCAAATAGCACGCATCTAGGTAGGATTGAGGCAAATACATTTATTGATATTTTCTTCATTGTAACTACACACAATTATATTTATTGAAGTGTTTAATAACAGCTGTTTGATTTAAATGAACTAATTTGGTCTAATTCTCTCCATCGAGTGTGTTCAATTTCTCATGAATATATCATTAAATAGGCATCCTAAATAAAATTAGCAAGAGTGAAATAGTTATAATGTGATGTGTACTGTGTATTTCTATAGTGTTTTAATCGATCAATTGCTTATTCTTTTTTTTTTATCTAACTGTACTGTATGGACTTGGGGGAGTCCTGGATTTTATTTTCTTTAATCTTATGATGGGTCTGGTTTTACTGTTTTTACCAAATTACCTTTGTTTTCTTTTAGAAATGTATGAATTGTGTCGGCATGCTTTTATGGTATTGTTTTACCGAAATAAAGCTGAAATTGAATTGAAATAGTTATAAAATTTAGCGGTTACGCTTCACAAAGGAAACAGTGCCAATAATTGATGGGATGAATTTTTTTTGTTTTCCATTTTACACTTTTTTAAAGCCACTGTATTATTTGTACACTTCAAGTTAAGTTTGAATGGTATCGTAGCTCTTTTTTAATCAGGGCTCCCACTTTGAAGAGTTCTGGATACTGGTGGTGAATACCTGTTTCATTGGTTTTAGTGGGTACCGATTTACTATGGAATTTGGATTAAGGTGGTTTGGTCAGTTGTTCATTGCCTGGCATGTGCAGATTATTTTTTGAGCAAGTATCTCTAGCTACATAAATATTTCTGATGTGGCGCTAGGTCATGAGTGTTTTTAAGTTAATTATATCTGCATTAAATATGTATGTATATAAACACACACAAACACACACACATATGAAAGGGTTTTGTTTTGACTTATACTGGGTGCTCCCTTGTGTCTGGACAAAGCTAAACCTCTCTGAAGAGCTGTGATGACATTGAAACACGTATCAGGTGTTGCTTTTGTTCATTCCAGGTTGGTATTTTACCAGTCCAAAGCTGTAATACTGTGGCTTGGAGTGGTGAAAGACTTTTATCATTATACAGCTCAGCAATGTTGGCACTGACCCAATCCATTGGTTAAAGATTTTGCTGTACAAATGGCAAAAGACTTTGTCGCTTTCTAGCTCCGCATGAATGGCACTGTGCTAATCCTATGATTACAAACTTTGAGAGAAAAGAGCAAAACTAGAGTGTCGCTGGTGTTGCAGGATGCTCTTTACTGGAGCTGCTCTCCACCTAAACTTGGGTACTACCCATAGTTCTCTCTTTTGTTTTGCATAATTTATACATCACTTTAACCCTGAATGGGTTTTGTTTTCACTTATACTGGGCTGTCAAAGCTCCTTCCAAGTCAGAGCAAACAGCTATGTTCCAGGGGTGCCCACCCGGGGAAATAGCAGGAGCCAGTCCCAGGGGGTGGCGATCCCCGGGGCCATTATTTTCTCCTGGGGGGGAGGGAGGGACACGTTGGCCACCTACAATGTAAAGTAACCCCGGAGAAGTGGCGGTACTCAGGGCTGGGGGCCCATAATGGACCCCTTTCATTATTTTAGATCAGCAGCGGGGAGGTGGTAGTACCCGGCGCTGCGTGCTCCCTTCACATTTTTTTTTTTAAACTCCAGGAAGGGGATGCCCTGGGACTGTGAGAGGTGAGGTGCCCCACTGTATTCAATTAGTTATTAACCCTGGGGAAGGGGTGGTACCTGTGGCTGTTGGGGGTCTGGTCGCCCCAGCATTCAATTAGTTATTAGCCCTTGAGAGGTAGCAGTCCCCAGGGCTGCCGTGGGGCCAGGTAGCCCACGCATTATATTTAATTAAAAATCAGGGGAAGTGGTGGTCCCTGGTGCAGCGGGGGCTACACTGTCCCACGCACACAACTGATTGTTTTCCTGGGGAGGTGGCAGTCCCCAGTGGTGTGACGGGCCACATGGCCCCCTCACATACAAAAATGGTTTAGCTCCAGGGAGGTGGCGGTCCCTGGGGCATAAAACAGCTATGGGAGGTTGTCACATATTTGCAGCAAAATGCTTTTACAATTGTTTTTAAAAAGTGTTATTTAGCCTTGGAGGGGTCTCTCTGGGACTCCAGAACCAGAGCTAAGGGGTCAGAGTGATTTTAGCTTTCTGGCTGAAGTGTTGGCATCAGAACTCTGAAGTCGTCATTGCCACAGATATACAAATTTGGATTTCCTTTAATTTCTCAACAACTACTGGGCAGATTTATACCAAATAACAAAAAGCACAATCTGCATACCGAGAGCTACCTTCCTGCCAAATTTGGTGTAATTATGTCCAGTGGTTTGGGCTGTAGTTGTGTTCAAAACTGTAAATTACCATGGGAAACACATGTTTTTTGACCCCACCTTTTTGTCAACCCCCGCTTGGTGGATCACCCCAAAACTTTCCTTGTGCACCAAGAATCACGGAACACTTTATTAGAAAAATTTCATGAAGATTTGTCAAACGGTGCCTAAGGTATAGGCAAGTCCAAAAATGCTTTTTCTATGGGAACGGTCCTAACTATAACTACCTACTTGTGACCGCCAGTTGGTAATATATATATATATATATATATATATATATATATATATATATATATATATATATATATATATACACACACACACACAGTGGTGATCATTCAACAGGGCTTTGCCAATTATATAGTTTTTGTGTCCTATTGGGCATATGAGAGTGCCAATAGGCCTATATTGCATTTTCTGGTTAAAGATGGCAGTAGGAATGCCCTTGTTACATAACTGTTGACATTGTGGGCCTGGGAGTGGGCTAATATAATAGCTGAGCCTTGATTTCTTTTAGTTGCCTCATTGGTGCTATTCTTGTAGAAGATAAACTTGACTGAACGTGATGAGAGATATGTTTGCTGACTGAGCAGAATAATACAAGTTGAACACTATTGCCATCTCCATTTCTTCTGCATATGAAACAGTGCTACATCTATAACTGACAGCACAATTAATGACCCTTCGGTTGAATTCAATTTAAACAAAGAAATCTGAAGGAATTATTTACCTTAAGTTAATCAATGTTAATCAATGTATGTGCAGCTCCATAACAGACCTTCTTTTACTACACGCATCTTACGATAAACTAATAGAAACCTCTCATCCCTTCATCCAATGACTACATTTCCTTTTATACCTTTACAACTAAGGGACAAGACTGAATGTTGCAATACTTTGTATTTGTTAAGTACACCTTTTCTTTATCCTCATGGCACTGAGAGATAGTATAGTCCATTTAGAAGACCAGCAGGAGTCCCAGGCGGAAATCCTGGTTTAAAGGATGTCCAGCATCTTAGAACAGAGGTTTTGGGACATAGGCTAGGGGAAGGGTGCCCGACAAATTTGCAGCCACTACATGAATAAGTCTGTCACCCATACTCACTGCATGACCGGATGGGAAACCCTAGAAAGGGTGATTTGCAGACATGCGCAAGTGGGCACGTTAATCTAAGGAGAACTTAGAGGCCAGGAATTCAGTGGGAGAGCTTCCTGCTTTTTTATGGATCATACTAATACCTTACGCAAATGATGAAACTCTGCTTTTCAGTTTTACAAAGAGCACTGAAGGACAACCTGACAGGTTGTTGTTATCAATTACAATGTACAGCAATACACACATTGTTGAAGTACTGACACTGATCTGGAAATATGCACATCAAATTTTTTGATTTATGTTACGCTCTACACCATTTTGTTTGAATGAGAAAAAATGAGATAGGAAGAGATTTGCATGTTTATCCTTAAGGGGTGCCACTGATAATATGCACTAACAGAAGTATAAATTAAGTATTGTTTATGGTGTGGTACCATAATATTATTGGCAGAATATTGTGTGACATAAACATCTTGTCATGAATATCGTTTACAGAAATGGCTCCTATATTGGTTGAGTTCATAATAGAAAATCAACACACAGGGGACAGTATTCTTGTGAACAACATAAAGGAGATAATTATCATGTCATACAGTATTATGACGTGGTCTAAAGTTTGCAGCATGGAAAGCTACATTAACCTCTTAGGTGCGGGCGTCGGCCACTGGCCGACGCCCTCACACCCTCCCTGGTGCGGGTCACGACCAGTGGGCAACACCAGGAAGGGTATTAATAAATCCTCGGGTGCGTCGCACCCGAGGATTTTTTTTTTTTTTAAATCTTCCCCCGGGAGACACAGAACCTTCCGTGTCTCCCCCCTGCCCACCACCCGCCCCTTTGTGACGTCAGCACGCCGCGAGGCGCGCTGACTTTTCAAAGGTGTTTTCCCCATCAAAGCAGGAAGCAGCCTTGCAGCCGCTTCCTGCTTTGATGGGGAAAACGGCCTTTCCCACGTTCAGGAAGGTAGCTGTGCTGCGATCGGGGGCCAGAAACAGTTTCAGAAGGCCTCGTAAGAAAGGGGAGAGTCTCCCCTTTCTTACGAGGCCTTCTGAAAGTGTTTCCTGGCCCCCGATCGCAGCACAGCTGCGATCGGGGGCCAGGAAACACCACTAGGCGCCAGGGATTTCACTTTGGGGGGCGGCCCCCTCGGAAAACGGGCCGCCCCCCTGGCATAATTTTTATAAAAAAAAAAAAAGGTAGGTGCCCCCTGGGGGGTGGGGGTGGGGGTGTGTGAGTGATTGCGCACCCCCTCCCCGGGAATTTTTTTTTTCTTCAAAAAAATAAATAAAAACAATAAAATAAAATGACAGGGGGTCACCCGTGGGGGCAATATTTTTCCCCCAAGGAAACCATACAACAACTAAAAAAAAACAGATGTATATATAGATCTATATATATCTATGTAGATAGATATATCTATGTACATGGATATATCTATAGATATATCTATGTAGATATATATATATATAAATATATATATATATATATAGAGGTAGATCTATATCAATCAAAGAGATTTATAAAGCGTGCTACTCACCCGTGAGGGTCTCAAGGCGCTGGGGGGGGACGGGGGGAGGGAAAGGGGCTGGGAGGTTCACTGTTCGAAAAGCCAGGTTTTGAGGCCCTTCCTGAAAAGAAGTAGGTTTTGGGTCTTGCGAAGGTGGGTTGTGAGGGCGTTCCAGGTTTTGGGTGCAAGGTAGGAGAAGGATCTGCCCCCGGTGGTGGTGTGTTTCATGCGGGGGACAGAGGCGAGAGAGAGGTCAGCTGAGCGGACGTTTCGTGTGGGGGTGTGGAAGGTGACTCTCATTGAGGTAGGCAGGGCCTGTGTTGTGGAGTGATTTGTGTGCGAGGATGAGGATCTTGAAGGTGATCCTTTTGTCAATGGGGAGCCAGTGGAAGGATTTGAGGTGTGGAGAGATGTGTTCGTGTCGGCGGAGGTCGAGGATGAGTTGTGCTGCTGAGTTCTGGATGCGTGTAGGTTGCGCTTGAGTTTTCAAGTGGTGCCGGCATAGAGGGCGTTTCCGTAATCAAGCCTGCTGCTGATGAGTGCGTGAGTGACAGTTTTTCTGGTCTCTGTGGGGATCCATTTGAATGTTTTTCAGTATACGGAGTGTGTTGAAGCATGAGGAGGTGAGAGCGTTGATTTGTTGGGTCATCGAGAGGGAGGAGTCTAGGATGATGCTGAGGTTGCGTGCGTGGTTGGCGGGGGTGGGTGCAGGGCCTAGCGTGGTGGGCCACCATGAGGGGTCCCAGGTGTTTTTGTGTGGGCCAAAGAGGATTATTTCGGTTTTGCTTGAGTTGAGTTTCAGGTGGTTGGCTGTCATATATATATCACTTTTGTCAATATGTTTGTGGTTTCCCTGGGGGGAAAAGGGTCCGACTTGTCTAGTGGCAGTTTTAGTGCCATAAAGAAGCGCAGAAGGTTTATATGCCTACTGCAAAGAGCAAATCTGTATTTTATGTAAATAGCTGAGTACATTAGTAAAGTCAGCCATTACCTGCGCTATAATACCAATGAAATGTATGTGCGGGGTGGAGGGCGGCTATGGAGAGATGAAGGGCACTTTTGCTGGGTGGTAATGAGGGAATCCGAGGAGGAGGGAGTGGGAGCACCAATAATGATTGTTGGACTGGGCGCAGGAGGTGCTAAAGACTGTGACGAATGGTATGTGACAAGGTGTTTTTTTGAGTGTCTTGAAAGTACATGCTGATTGAGGGAAGAAGCGCAGATAATGTGGCCTCTACTGTTGCACGTATCTCACACACACCTTCGATTTTGTGACTGTCTACGTAGGCTAGTGTTTTAGAGCAACAGTTTAGCCAATAGCAGAGATGGCATCTTGATGGATGACTGCTGCCTGCACTCGGGTTATAGAGGACCGCTCTGACATAGGATCAGAGACTGAGACATCAGATACTGAGACAGCATCTGAGGGATAGGACAATGGCGCAGACTCTGGGAGTGATTTTTCAGTCAGAGGAGTCCCATTCGATAACTCCTCTTCCAGTACATTATGAGGGAGGTGATGAGGACAGTCCTGCTGTCCCTTCGCAAGCTGTTCGTGCAACTGGGTAATAGTGGGTTAGGCCAACCCAGAGAGCAGGTGAATGCGGCGGCAAGCAGAGAGAGAGAGTGCTCTCTTGGGAGCTCCCCAATTTAGTTCAGCCCCAAATTCCACCACCCAAATCATATTGTGGAGACATCAAAATTATCTATGGCAAAACAAACTGGTTTTGTAAGGCAGGCACCTGTGTTTTTGGTCCTGGATTCTGCGACCATATAGAGAAACACACTAAACCCAAACATTTCTGGAAACTAGACATTCGGGGGAGTCCACAGAGGTGTGACTTGTGTGGATTCCCCAAAGTTTTCTTACCCAGAATACCCTGCAAATCTGAAATGTTGAAAAAAAACTCAATTTTTCTCACATTTCTGTCACACAAACTAAAGGAATATGCTGGGATCCACAACATTCCTACCACCCAGTGACTCCTCACCTGTCCTGATAAAAACACTACCCCACTTGAGTGCCTACACCTAGTGCCTGTGTCAGGAATGGATCACCCCAGGTTCAACAGCTGCCTCACGTAAGGACCAACATTGACCGTTGTGTGATCTATTCCTGTCGCAGGCACCAGGCCTAACCATACAAGTGAGGTATCATATTTATCGGGAGACTTGGGGGAACGCTGGGTGGAAGGAAATTTGTGGCTCCTCTCAGATTCCAGAACTTTCTGTCACCGAAATGTGAGGAAAACTTGTTTTTTTAGCCACTTTTTGAGGTTTGCAAAGGATTCTGGGTAACAGAACCTGATCCGAGCCCCGCAAGTCACCTCATCTTGGATTCCCCTGGGTTTCTAGTTTTCAAAAATGTGCTGGTTTGCTAGGTTTCCCCAGGTGCCGGCTGAGCTAGAGGCCAAAATCCACAGGTAGGCACTGTTTTCTATGAAAAAATGTGATGTGTCCACGTTGTGTTTTGGGGCATTTCCTGTCGCGGGCGCTAGGCCTACCCACACAAGTGAGGTATCATTTTTATCGGGAGACTTGGGGGAACGCTGGGTGGAAGGAAATTTGTGGCTCCTCTCAGATTCCAGAACTTTCTGTCACCGAAATGTGAGGAAAACTTGTTTTTTTTGCCACTTTTTGAGGTTTGCAAAGGATTCTGGGTAACAGAACCTGGTCCGAGCCCCGCAAGTCACCCCTCCTTGGATTCCCCTAGGTCTCTAGTTTTCAGAAATGCACAGGTTTGGTAGGTTTCCCTAGGTGCCGGCTGAGTTAGAGGCCGAAATCTACAGGTAGGCACTTCGCAAAAAACACCTCTGTTATCTTCCAAAAATGTGGATGTGTCCACGTTGCGCTTTGGGGCGTTTCCTGTCGCGGGCGCTAGGCCTACCCAGACAAGTGAGGTATCATTTTTATCGGGAGACTTTGGGGAATGCTGGGTGGAAGGAAATTCGTGGCTCCTCTCAGATTCCAGAACTTTCTGTCATCGAAATGTGAGGAAAACTTGTTTTTTTAGCCACTTTTTGAGGTTTGCAAAGGATTCTGGGTAACAGAACCTGGTCCGAGCCCCGCAAGTCACCCCTCCTTGGATTCCCCTAGGTCTCTAGTTTTCAGAAATGCACAGGTTTGGTAGGTTTCCCTAGGTGCCGGCTGAGCTAGAGGCCAAAATCTACAGGTAGGCACTTCGCAAAAAACACCTCTGTTTTCTTCCAAAAATTTGGATGTGTCCACGTTGCGCTTTGGGGCGTTTCCTGTCGCGGGTGCTAGGCCTACCCACACAAGTGAGGTATCATTTTTATCGGGAGACTTGGGGGAACGCTGGGTGGAAGGAAATTTGTGGCTCCTCTCAGATTCCAGAACTTTCTGTCACCGAAATGTGAGGAAAACTTGTTTTTTTAGCCACTTTTTGAGGTTTGCAAAGGATTCTGGGTAACAGAACCTGGTCCGAGCCCTGCAAGTCACCCCTCCTTGGATTCCCCTAGGTCTCTAGTTTTCAGAAATGCACAGGTTTGGTAGGTTTCCTTAGGTGCCGGCTGAGCTAGAGGTCAAAATCTACAGGTAGGCACTTCGCAAAAAACACCTCTGTTTTCTTCCAAAAATTTGGATGTGTCCACGTTGCGCTTTGGGGCATTTCCTGTCGCGGGCGCTAGGCCTACCCACACAAGTGAGGTATCATTTTTATCGGGAGACTTGGGGGAAGACTGGGTGGAAGGAAATTTGTGGCTCCTCTTAGATTCCAGAACTTTCTGTCACCGAAATGTGAGAAAAACTTGTTTTTTTAGCCACTTTTTGAGGTTTGCAAAGGATTCTGGGTAACAGAACCTGGTCCGAGCCCCGCAAGTCACCCCTCCTTGGATTCCCCTAGGTCTCTAGTTTTCAGAAATGCACAGGTTTGGTAGGTTTCCCTAGGTGCCGGCTGAGCTAGAGGCCAAAATCTACAGGTAGGCATTTCGCAAAAAACACCTCTGTTTTCTTCCAAAAATTTGGATGTGTCCACGTTGTGCTTTGGGGCGTTTCCTGTCGCGGGCGCTAGGCCTACCCACACAAGTGAGGTATCATTTTTATCGGGACACTTGGGGGAACGCTGGGTGGAAGGAAATTTGTGGCTCCTCTCAGATTCCAGAACTTTCTGCCACAGAAATGTGAGGAAAACTTGTTTTTTTAGCCACTTTTTGAGGTTTGCAAAGGATTCTGGGTAACAGAACCTGGTCCGAGCCCCGCAAGTCACCCCTCCTTGGATTCCCCTAGGTCTCTAGTTTTCTGAAATGCACAGGTTTGGTAGGTTTCCCTTGGTGCCGGCTGAGCTAGAGGCCAAAATCTACAGGTAGGCACTTCGCAAAAAACACCTCTATTTTCTTCCAAAAATTTGGATGTGTCCACGTTGCGCTTTGGGGCGTTTCCTGTCGCGGGCGTTAGGCCTACCCACACAAGTGAGGTATCATTTTTATCGGGAGACTTGGGGGAACGCTGGGTGGAAGGAAATTTGTGGCTCCTCTCAGATTCCAGAACTTTCTGTCACCGAAATGTGAGAAAAACTTGTTTTTTTAGCCACTTTTTGAGGTTTGCAAAGGATTCTGGGTAACAGAACCTGGTCCGAGCCCCGCAAGTCACCCCTCCTTGGATTCCCCTAGGTCTCTAGTTTTCAAAAATGCACAGGTTTGGTAGGTTTCCCTATGTGCCGGCTGAGCTAGCGGCCAAAATCTACAGGTAGGCACTTTGGAAAAAACAGCTGTGTTTTCTATCAAAAAATAGGATGTGTCCATGTTGTGTTTTGGGGCATTTCCTGTCGCGGGCACTAGGCCTACCCACACATGTGAGGTATCATTTTTATCTGGAGACTTGGGGGAACATAGAATAGCAAAACAAGTGTTATTGCCCCTTATCTTTCTCTAAATTTTTTCCTTCCAAATATAAGAGAGTGTGTAAAAAAGATGTCTATTTGAGAAATGCCCTGCAATTCACATGCTAGTATGGGCACCTCGGAATTCAGCGATGTGCAAATAACCACTCCTCCTCAAAACCTTATCTTGATCCCATTTTGGAAATGCAAAGGTTTTCTTGATACCTCTTTTTCACTCTTCATATTTCAGCAAATGAATTGCTGTATACCCAGTATAGAATGAAAACCAACTGCAGGGTGCAGCTCATTTATTGGCTCTGGGTACCTAGGGTTCTTGATGAACCTACAAGCCCTTTATATCCCCGCAACCAGAAGAGTCCAGCAGACAAAACGGTATATTGCTTTCAGAAATCTGACATCGCAGGAAAAAGTTACAGAGTAAAACATAAAGAAAAATGGCTGTTATTTTCAGCTCAATTTCAATATTTTTTTATTTCAGCTGTTATTTTCTGCAGGAAAACCTTGTAGGATCTACACAAATGACCCCTTGCTGAATTCAGAATTTTGTCTAGTTTTCAGAAATGTTTAGCATTCCGGGATCCAGTATTGGTTTCACACCCATTCCTGTCACTAACTGGAAGGAGGCTGAAAGCACCAAATATAGTAAAAATGGGGTATGTCCCAGTAAAATGCCAAATTTGTGTTGAAAAATGTGGTTTTCTGATTCAAGTCTGCCCGTTCCTGAAAGGTGGGAAGATAGTGATTTCAGCACCAGAAACCCTTTGTTGATGGCATTTTCAGGGAAAAAACCACAAGCCTTCTTCGGCAGCCCTTTTTTCCAATTTTTTTGGAAAAAAAAAAATGTTCACTGTATTTTAGCTATTTTCTTGGTCTCCTCCAGGGGAAACCACAAACTCTGGGTACCATTAGAATCCCTAGGATGTTGGAAAAAAAGGACGCAAATTTGGCATGGTTAGCTTATGTGGACAAAAAGTTATGAAGCCCTAAGTGCGAACTACCCCAAATAGCCAAAAAAGGGCTCAGCACTGGGGGGGGGAAAGGCCCAGCAGCTAAGGGGTTAAGCAGCATGCTATGTGATTTAAGAATAACTATGAATCATACTCTGCAGCAATAATATTTGGTTTATTTTGCCATTTGTCTGCGCAAACGCTCAAAAGGGTGTCCGTGACATTGAAAAAAGTATCTGCGCCCGAAGATTCCTTAGAAACTGATAGTGAGTTACAATTTCTAATTTTGTTTTGCATTGACGTAGATTGTGTTTAAAGATATAGAGACTCTGCGGATAGCATGCCTACTTGCACTCACCTCTTACGTAAATGGCGCATCTTCTTTATTCTGCACATCTTATTTACGTTTTAATTAAAACCTGTCTTTAGCTTAAGGGTTAGTCCTCAGGAAACACTTACGGGTAGATTTAAGAAAAGTAGTGCTGCACCCAGTGCAATGCAACTTTTCTTGCGCCCCTTAGCGCCCTCCTAACGCCATCATGTGTGCGCCATATCTAAGATGCGTTGCACCATGGCATTAGTTAGGGAGCTAGCATCAAAATTTTGGACACTAGTTAGGAGCTTTCCAGGATTAGCGCCAAAAATGTTGGTGCTAATCCTGGAAGGCCCATTGAGTCCCATTGTAAACAATGTGTGCCTCCTTTTAACTTTTAACGGCTGCTCTGAGCAGGCGTCAAAAGTTGAGAAAAAAACATGCAAAGAAATCTCTTAGAACACCCCTTTTGCATACATTATGCCTGGCACAGGCATAATGCGGGAAAAGGGTTACACAGTGGTGCAAAGAACTGCAGGGCATGCATCGTGCCACTTTGTAAATTTGGCACAGTAATTTTGGCCTCGTTGGGCCACATTAGCGATAAACAAAATGACACTAATGTGGCCCACGGAGGCGCTGGGGGCTCTTAAATCTGCCCCTTATTGCATTATCATGCTTTTTGAGCATCATTGTGCCTTTCGTATCAATTACGTTAGTGTCCCAATAAGAGGCACATTCAAATTAAACACATTAGACCTAAAAAAAGGACCGAAAATTATTGGAGTTTTCGAAGATCCATGTCTCCTTCTCAAAAATTAACTGGCTTGAGAAATACGTACTATAAATATAACTTTGTATGAATTATGAAAAAATATATTTTTGCGAAAAAGAACAAATCATTCTTCTTCCCTGTTTGAATTGCATTTAAATAATCAAAGTTTAGTTTCTTGCTGCATATTAAATACACTTTCCACAATCCTCATTTGGGCATGTTCACACCCTCTGCTCCATATTCAAACTTCTTTAATGTCCGAATGCAAGAAACTAAAAATAAAATTTAATAAGTGAACTTTTGCAATGTCAAACGCTGTGTTGTACTCCACCTACAATATTTTCAGTAACTTCGGCTCTGTGCGTCAAATATTTTTTATGAATGTTGTCATTTTTAACACATGGGGATAATTGTTGCGGGCAACGTCAAGTTCGTAATTACCCAGAAGACATCACAGGTGAGAAATTCCATTATTTCAGTACAGCCTTAAATTAGTCAATTTGACAACTTTTCTAAACACAAGAAATGTATTCCGTTCCAGCTGAGACACGTACTATCATATGAAATGTTATTCTGGCCCTATCAGTAAACCCAGCTATCACAGGAGTTAGATACTGCCAGAAAAAAACGAAGAAATGTGATCACCCGCTACACATTTTTTACAGAATGATTTCATATTATAAATCTCTTCACAGCTATTACAATACAGCCCAGTTGTACCTTAATCTCTGGTGTGCTTTCCCAATGAACCATACAGAGGTTATGTTTATAAAAAATAGGTGCATTTAGTTTCATAACAAAGGCTGACAGGTTAAGAAGTGAAACCATCTGTGACTTCGTAACCCTTTAAGTAATTAGGAAGAGGTCAAACAGATTTAGGGAGTCACTTAAGACTGTGCGATTTGTTTATCTAGTTACACCCAAAGTGACCTCACTCCAGATGGCAAACTTTCCTCAAAGGATAATAGAGTCATGAAGATGATACCTCCTACACACTCTTTAGCAACATTGTATGGATGCGTGTTTAGGGAAGGCCCCTTACCAGCAAGCAATGCTTTTCAGACATGTTGGTATGTGTCTGGGCTTTTCACCACGCCCATCCCTATGACTTGTGCATGGGCTTGCCTTTCAAAAATCCTTTGCTTTCGTTGGTAACTGCTTTACGTTTGTCCCTTCTTAAGTGTTTTTGTTACCGCCTTGGCCATCGACCCTGTTACTTGGCTAATTGCATTTTTGTCAATAACTTTGACTGCGAGTGAACTTCTTTGTCCTTTTATCTCTCTCTTTGCGCTCACAGCAGCGCTTTGAATCAGCTCATTTATGTCAACTGTATTACTTTTTATTTTCAGTTTGTGCGGCAAGAAAAGTCCAGATAGGAATTTACAACGCTAATAGCTCTCTACCGCGAGCAAACACGAGACCCATTGCATTGCAAATGCTTGTTTACTAAGGTTGTGCTCAACTACTGTCTGCATCATTCTGCTAGAGAAGGGACAATTTTACTCTGTTTTGCTCCCTGTGTGTATATATTATATTGACCTATGTATAAGTGCACTCACTCGTGCAATGGGGAAGGGGTCCACCACCCTTACCAACTACACAGTCCTCTCTCCCCCCACAAAGGCAACAGACTCAACTTCTTGGGATAGGACATACCAAATTTACTTCACATGAAACAAGGTGGTATAACAACCACTGCCATCAATACAATTATACAATAGAAATCATAACGAAATACAAAGCAAACATGAACACAGAATTGCACATATCCTATTTACATCCCCATTTGGGGGCAGCATGGTGCAGAAAGACCATTTGAGATAAAGTGACACATCAAACATTTCTGACCGCTCCAGAGACTGCACAGTGCATTGGTCCCTGCCGGGGCATCCTGTGACTCTTGGTCACACCCCACATAACATAATATAATCTCTTGGGTACCCAAGGTAGGGCTAGAAGTGTAGGGCCACCAGCAGGTCAGCCCCCCTTCCAACCAGCCTTACCCCTGCAAGGCTTCTCCCGAAGGAGGGAACCAACTGGGCAACTTAGTGCCTTCAAGAATCAGTGCAGTTATTTGGCTACAATGGGCCACAGGGCGGAGAGGTCACTGGCGAATCTGCCCTCCCCCACCAAGATTCCTCTTTTTTGTGTGATTGCCCCAAAGCTTCTTTGTAGGAAAGCCTCAAGCCCAGCCTCTGACACCTGAATGCCTTCTTCATGAAAGAACTGAAAATTACCCATCTGTAGTAGCCCATGCCTGGTTGTGTCTATGAATGCCCTCCTTAGTATAGCCTTTACTGAATGGTTTAGCTTTTTCACTGACTTGTTAATACTGTCTGGGTTAGCATGACCAGGCCATCGTACCCGAGGGATGATCTCTGACCACTATAACATGGTGCCCGAAAGCAAATGGTGCACTTTACCAAACATCGATATGAGCCCTTCACGGACTCCCCGCCTCCCCATTGGGATCATGTCATTCCCCTCAACATGAACAAGGAGAATGTCCTGCTTGGGAAGCCAGCCAACCACAAGAGCCTCACTCAACAGGACTGGCAAGTGTATTAACAGAGTTTGGTTGGTTTGCAGGCTTGCCTTTTAAAATTCACTACATTTCATTAGTGGAAGGCATGCATACGTCATGCCTTTTCCGATGTTAAGCCCTCCTCAAGCGCACCGGGCAACTACTGAAAACAGACGAGGCTCCATGTTTCTGTATGGCTTCTGGACTACATTTTCTCTTTTTTTCAAGGGCAGCAAGGTCTTGCTGGCTAGTAGTAAAGTGCTTTGCATGACATCGACCCTGTTACATGGCTAATTGCACTTTTGGCAGTTACATGGATAATTGCAGTTTTGCCGGTAAGATGGATAATTGCACTTTTGCCCATATGTTTCACTGCAAGCGAACTTCTGTTTCCTTTTGTGTGTCTTTGTCACACTTCATGGTGGCTGTGGGCTCGCTTATGTGAAACTGTTTTACTTTTCAGTTCATGTGACAAGAAAAGTCCGGATAGGAGTTTAAAACGCAAATAGCTCTAACTCAAGCAAACGCAAGACCTGTTGCATTGCAAATGCTTGTTTTGTAATGGTACGCAGCGCAGAACAGTCCCCCACCTTGTGTCATATTTACAAATTGGAGCAATGGTACCATTGTGCCAGTTTGTAAACCCTTGCCCCACATTATACCTGCAGCGGGTATGATGTATGCAAGGGAGGCATCCCCCCGTAAAAGGCCCACAGGAATGGAGCTGTGAAATCTACAAGATTTCATGGCGTCATTCTAACATCATTTTTTAACGCCTGTTCAGGGCAGGTGTTAAAGTGATGCTCTGCTGTTTTCAATGGAGCTCCCCTAGTTTTGCTGGACTAGAATCAAATTTTTTGACTCCCGTCCAGCAAAGCACCACCACTGCGTCAGAAATTGTGACGTAGCTGTGCTAACTACCTCCTTGGTGCACTATATTGTAAATACAGTGCTACAGTGGTGTCATTAGGGGGGTGCAGTGTGGCGCAAGCAAACTGACGCATCGTACCCTATGCACCAGTTTGCTGTAAATGAGGCCCATAGTTTTTAAACATGAACTTAGAACTATTCCTGCCCGCCCTGGTGACATGTTTGTGAATGTGTCATGTGCACCGCGTATGTTGCCAACATGCCTGGTATTGCAAACTCACCTATTTGTTTGTGCTTTCATATGGGATAATGAAGAAGATGGGGGATAATAAACTAAAATATTTGACTGGTGTCACACCATTCGGTTGTGCAAGGAACCCCGGATTAATCCCATGTTGTTTGATCTCACTTTGCATAAAACAAACACTATTTGTCCCTCTCTTTTATCTTAAAGTGCTTGAGGAATTTACTTTGGTACCGGTGGTGTAGCTAGTTTTGCATGGAAAAATGCCCCCCTTGGCTGCTGTTTGAACTGTGGGATACAGTAATAATCAGCATTTAACTGGCCCCTCCGGGACCCGTTGTCGCTACATCTGCTGCACCAATGGAAGCTATGCATCATTAGAACAAATGTTGGAAGCTCCATTGAAAACAATGAAGTGCTCCGGGTTTCTAATGGTAGGTAGAATCCCGGAGCTCCAATGTTGCTGTGAACAAAGGCCTCATGGAACCTGAGAGGATTTTAATCCTCTTGGACTCTGTGAGATCTTTGTTTTATTTATTAGAACGTCATGCCCTTTTGTGGCAGAACGTTTTAATAGCCTTATAGCTCTCTGTAGCTGGGCTGTACTGGCATTAAAGTCCTGCTCCCTTGTTAAAGGCCCTCACCTTCGGCTCAGGCTTTAATGCTATAGCGCTCCTTTAATAGCCAATGTAGCCCGCTACCACAGGCTATAAGGCCATAGTATAGCACTAATTATAGCATTTTCTTTTAGAAGCACTAGCTGCTGTTTTCTTGTACTGTGCATGAGCTGATGCTATTACCAGGGGTGTAGCTACCAATGATGCATCAGGTGTAATGGCACCGGGCAAATTGAACCATGTAAATTGATGTATTTCACTATCCCAACAGCAGTCAAAAGGGACATTTTTCCTGCTTTCATGTGCTATTTCATTGTCCACTACCAGAGAGGATTAGTTGTGTATTTGTATTTTTTTTGTGATATTACTCGTACAGTGCATGTTGTGAACTGAGTCTATCACGGTGTCTTATTGATTAGAAACTGTGGGTATCTGATTGTGATGGTATGTGATTGAGAGCTCTGCAGTTAAGTCAGAATGTGTTGCCTATTTCTCACAATGCCTGCCAGTGGGTCCTAAAGGTATTCAGATTGCATGCACCTTCAGTTTTTTGGCAATAGATCTGAATATGGAAGATTTCAGAAAGATGTGGGGAGGAAAAGTGTGTAAGTGTCTTATAGGGTGAATAACTGAAGAGAAGACTGGTGTGAAAGTCAGACATTCTCAGTTCACATTATCATAACAAAATCATTGTTATGCATTTATTTGATACAGGTGAAAAGCATTGGCAAAGACAATAGGTTTGTCTTGTTTTAGGCGTAGGTCTATTGTTGTTTCATTTCTGGATCTAGTAAAAGAAAACTCCTTAGGTTTGCTGCAGCGTGAAGCACAAGATTCTGGTTCACTTGTTTTAAGTCATACCTCTTGGATACATGTTTAGTTACACTTCTTCTGACATGCCCCCTTTAGAGATCCCTCACCAATTTCAAGCCTTTTAAATCACTGCTGCATTAGTGCAATGCTGTTAGGAAATTGAACTGGTCTGCAGGGAATAGTACCCCCATGGTGTCTGTAGCCTCCCTAAAGGGCCATCATTACAGTGTGTGCACATCTTCTTAATTCCTCCACACAGTCATGCAGCATCAGGAAGACAGGTTCAAACACTACTTCTAAATTCTGAAGGTGGGTTAGTACATTAGTGGTACACCACCTACTCTATTATCATGGTATGGTCTCAGGAACTTTGTGTGGTTTCAGTCTCCCAGGCTTCTAGAGTGATGATTCAATCTGAAGAATTACTATTGGGGTTGCAATCTGAAGTTGCGTCCTCGGTGTACTGTCACAGTTAGATGTCATTTCTTATGGTGACAAAGTCTGCCATCCTCATTTTGCAGTACTACCATCTATTGTACAAGAAATCATATGGAAAGTAGGTGTTAGAGAAATAACCTATCTTTATTTAGGACTAGTCTTTGTCATATCTTTTTAATGGCACTTGCTTTATCATTTCCTGTGGGCTCTTCTAAAGGATTTGATCTGTCTAAGTCTTCAAAAATAATTTCATAGCTCATTCAGCTCTATCACTAACGGAATATGAATGCCAAGGAAAAGCTGCATCACAGAAGGTGTAACGCACACTCCAGTTTAATAAACCTGTTTAGTGTAATAAATGCTAAAAAGACACATGAGTATGTGCCTGATTGGCCTAAACTGTAATACCAGGTAAGTGCTACATGCATGGTCAATTTCCTGGCCCACATAGCCTTGGGTGCAGTGCACAGAGAGCTTACACTGTTGTACACAGAGGGAAAAAATAGAGGAAACATTGTACATGGGAGTTTTGGTTTGGCAAGCATCAAAAGTCCTCTGTTATTCTCTAAAATCTCTTAATATACAATAATTATCTCTTCAATTGGAATCTGAACACAACAGTATCAGATTTTACACTTGTGATAAATATCTTCTCAAATAAAAAGCCACTTTCGATACTTCATATTGTGTTGTAACTTGCAGATAGAATTTGGATTGTGTGCAATGAGGTATATCCATGCAAAAAATGTACATGCTACAATAAATAGCTTGCTTTTCCTAATGACTATCACTACATGAAAAGAAGTATGAAGATGACAAGTCAGTTCTTCTTTTCGCTGTTCAAACAGGAGTTTTAATTCTGCGATCTGCCTTTCAGTGTCTGCTGGCAGCCAGCACTGTACCATCATAAGTCAAATGTAATAAAATATTACAGCAGAAAAGCTACATCCGTTTCTTAGTACTGCTTGCGGTTGATGTCATAATTAAACTGAACTTCCATACCTCATAAAGGCCCTCATTATGACATTGGCGGTAAGTCCCGCTTACTGCCATGCTGACTGCTGCCAACATACCGCAACGGCGGCAGTATACCGATACCTATATTATGACACACATAGCAATCCGTCACTATACAGACATACACACAAATCTGTCAGTCCAAAGGTCAGTGATAAACTGGCAGTACCAAAACCCACACCATTACGCCAACAGAACTACCGCCACAATATTATGACCCACGAATCACCGCGTCGGACATTCAACTGCGGTAAACCATAGGCGGTACATACCACTGCGCTCAAAATACACATACACATACAAAACAACACCACATTGGACAATTCAAACTACACACACCTGATACACATACACACACCACACACCCACCCCACTATAAAACACCCACCCACATTACCCACATCCCTTAATGCCTAACAAAAATTGCCACTAGAGAGAGATACAACAAGAGCACCCACAGAACCAGAGCCACAGAACACCATCACCCACACACCATCCAGGCACCTCACAGCACACACCCCAACACATCACCCCACACGCCCTGACAGACACCACTCACACGACACCCATGGCACCCCAGGTTTTCAGAGAAGGAGCTAAGGGTCATGGTGGAGGAAATCATCCGGGTAGAGCCACAGCTATTCGGATCACAGGTGCAGCGGACATCCATCGCTAGGAAGATGGAGCTGAGAATCGTGGACAAGGTCAACGCCGTGGGACAGAACCCAAGAACAAGGGATGACATCAGGAAGAGGTGGAGCGACCTATGGGGTAAGGTGCGTTCCGTGGTTGCAAGACACCAGATAGCAGTTCAGAGGACTGGTGGGGGACCCTCACCCCCTCCCCCACAACTAACAACATGGGAGGATCAAGTCTTGGAAATACTGCATCCTGAGTGCCTGGCAGGAGTAGCAGGAGGACTGGACTCTGGTAAGTCAAATCTCTATTATTATCACCCCCCTACCTGCATGCCATCACATACCCCCACCCCTACCCTCACCCCTATGACTCCACCACCTCACATACACCTCATCATCACAACCCACCAATCCCAGTACCCAGCACTGCATGCACCACCAATACATGGACACCACTCACAGCCCTGCATGGACACCCATCACCACAGCATGCACACTAGAGAGATTCACCTAGCCCACAAAATAAATACTCATACAAGGCAATATTGACAGGGCACTCACAACCATAGAGGCCAACACACCCATTCACAAGATGTCACACGCAGAAACAATAACACTGCATTTGCATCTACACAGGTACCCCCACACAACGTCACCGGAGAGCAGGTGCCTGCAACTTCCAGTTCCCCACCAGAAGAATCCCACATTGATGACAGCAGCTATGCTCACCTGGATCAGGATGACCAACCTGGCCCATCAGGGACCTTCAGACAGTCGTTTACCCAGGCACAGTCCCATACCACCACAGAGCCTCCCCCCTCAGGAAACACCACCACAGCACCCACCCAGCGGGCCCATACCTCTGTCCCCAGGACACGTCAATCAGCAGTGTGTCCACCACTACAGGGACCCCAGGCCACCCCACAAACACAGGATGATCAGGGACCTGGGGTCAGTGGCAGTGGGTACACGGTTCAGGGGACAGAGGGACAGGACAACAGGGAAGCTGGGAGGACTGCTGTGCGACAGGGGAAGGACAGGCCCAGGGAACTGACTCTCCACGAGGCACTCACCAACATCCTGGGAGCATACCACCATTCCCAGGAAACGATGGGCCAGATACTGGGTAAGTTGCAGGAGACCCAGTGGCTGCAGGAGGGACAGTACCTGGGGATCAGGGAGGACCCGAGGGATATCCACACCACCCTGGTCACCATTGCAGTGGTGCTGGCGGACATGGCCAACACCATGAGGAAGGCAGTGGCACACCAACGGGCCCCTGACACTAGCCACACCGATGAACAGCCCTCTACCTCTGACGATGCTAGTGGACAGGAGGCCCCACCACAGCAACAACAGGTTTACCAGCACCCCACCCCCTGCAGAAGGAGAACCACCCCACAAACGGTCCCTGCAATCCAGGCAGAAGCCAGAGAACATTGCCAAGACCCCCGCCAGGAAAAAAGATTCTCCTGATTGTCACCCTGGTGTCTTACTCTGTCACCCTGTCAACCTTCAACTGCCACTGCTTCACTTCCTATGCCCCCTTGGACAAATAGACTGGACTCTATCCTGGACTCTCCTCCACCCCCCCCCCCCCCAGCCTATAGCAATACCCCATCGACCCCATCGACTTATTAGCACATGAATAAACATCCTTGTAAAAAATACAAGTAATGAGTCTGTCAAGTGATTGAACTATGTATTTGTTTCACAATCTGTAGACATTGCAATTCAACTGTACAGTAATGTATACTTAGGTATGTCCTGTAGTTTGCTGCAGTCAATACACCTGGAGCCAGAGTGGGGCACGGATATCTGTAAATGGACATGTCAAAGGGTACAGAAAGTGGCCATAGTAGTGGGAATATCAGCCTGCCAGTGAAAATTTACAATTCAAAACTGCAATGGAAGGTGAAGGTACAATGTCTTACCTGTGTGTCACTGGAAGTACTGTCAAATGATTGCTGTTCTGTTGTCCACATCCTCATCCTCTGCCTCATCTTCGTCACTGTCCACAGGGTCCACCGCTGCCACATGCCCATCTCCAGCCTTATCCTCCTGCAAAAAAGGCACCTGGCGACGTAAGGCAAGGTTGTGCAACATGCAACATGCCATGATGATTTGGCACACCTTCTTGGGTGAGTAGCACAAGGAACCACCTGTTAGATGGAGGCACCGAAACCTGGCTTTCAGGAGGCCAAAGGTTGTCTCTATAATTCTTCTTTTTCGCCCATGTGCCTCATTGTAACGTTCTTCTGCCCTTGTCCTGGGATTCCTCACTGGGGTCAGTAGCCATGAGATGTTGGGGTAACCAGAGTCACCTGCAAATACAGAGGGACACCTGTTAGCCAGGCACTAACCCTTAAGGCCAACCCCATACACCAACATATACTGGGTGGGGACCATGGGCTCACCTATTAGCCATACCCTGTTTCTCTGGAGTTGAGCCATCACATGTGGGATGCTGCTATTCCTCAGGATAAAGGCATCATGCACAGACCCAGGATACTTTGCACTATTGAGAACATTGGCTGAGACATTCCTGCTGCCAAGCCCACTGTCACTTGGAAGGAGCCAGTTGCTAAGAAATGGAGCACAGATAGGACTAGCACAAGAGGGGGAATCCCAGTGGGGTGACGGACAGCAGGGATCAGGTCTGACTCCATTTGGGCACACAGCTCTTGGATTGTGGCCCTGCCAAATCTGTAGTTGAGGATAATGTGCCTGTCCTCCATTTTTGCCAAGTCCTCCAGGGGCTTATACACGGGGGGATGTCTCCATCTCGTATTCATCCTCAGTAGTTGTAATCTAGGGGGCAAAGCGATGAGCATCTGGTCAGTTTTCAACATTTCCTAAATGTACAGTGCATTGCATGTTGTGACAGAAACAGTATGTTGATGTATAGGCCCAAATGGTGCCTATGTGTGCTGTGACACAGTTAGGTGCCATGGCCTGCTACCCCCTGAAATGGTGGCCGCCTGACCTGTGTGGATGGACAGGTGGAAATGAGGTAATGCCGCTGATGTTGTGCGCCGCTGAGGGAGGCGGTCGAGTACCGCTGTGCAACTCCTCATTGGTTACCATTGATCCCTATGGGTTATAGTAGCCAATGGTTATGTACGCCGGCGGAGACAGTACGCAGCTCTGCGGACGTGATTGCCATTTTCTATCTGTTCACTCACTTTCTGCCTGACCTTCAACAGGAGAGGATCTACACTGCAAGTGCTGCTGTGACCTGTGGCTCGTGTCACTGGGGAAAGGGCCCCTGCCTTCACCGCTACAGAGTTGAAGAGACTGCTGGATGGGGTCCTACCCCAGTACCGAATGCTGTATGGGCCTCCAGACCAACAGGTGAGTACACTCTGAGCACGATGCATGGGGCACGAATGCATGGAGTGCTGTATGTGAAGGCCTTGTGTAAGGGGGGTGGTTGAAGGGTGCTGGGCTCCGTGTTGCATGTATGGTGGGCAATGCATGTGTGTAAGGGGATGGGAGGGATATGGTGGGTCATGCATGAGTGTAACAGGCCAGACGGTATGACTGATACCTTTTTCTATGTTTCTTTTTCTGCTGGTCAGCGCCCACCAGAAAAAAGGGTATAAGGCGTGTCATTGCCAAGGATATGCGGACCCTGGGGGTCTACGGCAGGCAGAGCACCCACTGTTGCAAACAGTGAGAGGACCTGAGACACTGGGCACAGAAGATGGCAGAGGCCCAGCTGGGGATGGCCTCCCAACGAGGAAGGGGTACCCGTCGAACCCTGACCCCCCTGATGTTCCACATACTGGCAGTTGCCTATCCAGAGCTGGATGGGCGCTTGAGGGCATCACAGCAGCCATAAGGGGGTGAGTACTGTTCCCAATATACTACTTGCGCATGGTGGGGTGGTCTCTGGGTGGGGGATGTACGCCTGTTGCTGCCAC
The DNA here is from genome assembly GCF_031143425.1 of Pleurodeles waltl. Classification (NCBI taxonomy): domain Eukaryota; kingdom Metazoa; phylum Chordata; class Amphibia; order Caudata; family Salamandridae; genus Pleurodeles; species Pleurodeles waltl. The sequence goes on along the minus strand of NC_090444.1, from coordinate 662,306,620 downwards.
AAGCCCAGGACGGACATTGCAGGGTAGGTTCCATGTTGGGCAGGGGCTGATGAACTCCACCTCCAACCAAGCTAGTGGGCATCCACTACTGGGCAGGGCTCTGTGGGTCTCAGGTATGCTGCAACTGGCGTTAGGTATTACTGTCCATGGCATGGATACTAGCATTGTGACTGGTAGTGCATTGCCTAGTGTGTAGGGCTGTTCTCTGTGTGTTGTGTGCGCCAACAGTGGTGGTGTTGCTGCCATTGACCAAGTGTATCCTCTGTCTCTTCCCCCCATTTGTTTTGTCAACCTGTCCTTATGTGCATTAGTATCATCTGGCGGAGGAGCAGAGGCACCGGTGATGGAGGGAGCTGCATCCCACATGGCCCAGGAAGCCAAAACCATCGACGGTGAGGGCACCAGTGGGATGGAGAGTGAGGGGACCACCACGGCGGAGACAGTTCTGACAATGATACCTCCTCCAATGGAAGCTCCCTGGTGGTGGCGGGCACCTCTGTGGCCACCCCAACTACAGGTACAGCTGCCACCCTCATACCAGCACCGCCCTCCCAGCATCCCCTCAGCAAGATTCCTGTGCCAGATCATCCAGGAGGGTAGGCATCTCCTTCACCCCAGACACCTCAGGCCCTGCCCCAGTTAGCCCTGCTGCCCTGAGTGAGGAGTCTATGGACCTCCAGCGATCCATCTCTGCTGGGCAGTCAACCATAGTGAATGCCATCCAGGGCCTGGCAGGGAATTTGCAATATACAAATGCATTCTTTGAGGGCATTCACTCTGGTGTGGTGGCCCAACAGAGATCATTCCAGGCTCTGGCCTCCTCCCTGATGGCAGCCATTGTCCCTGTCTCTAGCCTCCCCCCTCCAACTTCCTCTACCCAGTCCCATTCCCCTCAAGCCCAACCTATCCCAAGCACACATTCGGACCAGCATGCAACCCAAGACAACACACAGGAGTGGCTCAGGCAAACACAAGCACCACACTTCATCCTACAGGTACTCACACAAACACCATCCGGATGCTGACATATCAACATCCACTGCCTCTACTGTGTCTCCCTCCACCCCGTCGTCCACCTCCCTCCCAGTAGCATTTCCACTCACACCTGCATGCACTACATTCACACCCACTGCCTCCATCACCATCACGCCTATCACTACATGCCCCTCACTGGCAGTCACCACCCCCACATCCATGCACACGTCCCCTGTGCCCTCTCCCAATGTGCCCCCTCCTCCCAAAGTACACAAACGCAAGCACTCAGACACCCAACAGCCTTCCACCTCACAACAGCATCCAGCCCATGTACCTGCACCCAAACACAGCAGACAGACACCTCCTACAACCGCTCCCTCTTCCTCCACTCCCAAGCCTTCACCCTCTTCCCTCCCCAGTGTCTCTAAGAATCATTTTCTCTCCGCCGTTGACCTCTTCCCTACCCCTAACCCCGTCCTTCATGTCATTCCAGGGTGGACAGAACCCAGGCTAGCACCTCAGCCACCCAGTCTACAGCCACTGTAGTTTCTACTGCAGGTGTGAGAGGCTCCAAGGAAACACCCAACCGCGCTGGCAATGTGCCTACACCAGGTGCCAAGGGGAAGGGCAAGGATGTAGCACCAGCTGCCAAGGGGAAGGAGCCACCACCAGCTTACCAGGGGAATGGCAAGGAGGCACTATTAGCCTACAAGGGGAAAGGTAATGTGTCACCACCACCTTTCAAGGGGAAAGGGAAGGAGGCACCACCAGATGGCAAGGAGGCAACACCAGATCGCAAGGAGGCACCAACAGATGGCAAGGGCAAGGGCAAAGGGCCTGCTCCTGCAGGCAGGAGGGACAGGAGGCCTGGTGCTGTGACTGAATCTGAGCCCCCAACCCCAACCATGGTGCTTCAGCATTCTGAGCCTGCAGGGGAAGGTCTGGAGCCTCCCCCCACCACTGCCAGCATTGCCACCAGCACCGCCATCAGCCCCCCACCTGCACCACCACCATCACTGCCACCAGCACCACTGTCAGCAGCAGCATCCCCAGTGGGCAGCCGTCTGAGGCTGCAGGGTGCGGGCTGGAGCCTCCCCAACCACTGCCAGCACTGCTACCAGTGCCACTGCCAGCAGCAGCAGCCCCAGTGGACAGCCGTCCGAGGCTACAGGGGATGGGCTGGAGCCTCCCCGCACCACTGCCAGCACTACCACCAGCACCGCAACTGCCACCACTGAGTAGCCGTCACCGCCGGCGGGCAGTGTGTAGTCCTGCATCCATGGGCTATTGTGCGGCATGAGTCCTGCAACTCCAGTGGGTCTGCCACCCAGGTGAGAGACTGTGACCTTGCACTCCCCAAGATTTGCATCACAGGGCACAAGGCCCCCTCCAGAACCAGTGGAAGAGGGCATCCACTCACCTCCTCCTTGCCAGGATGAAGCATACTGGGCACAAAGCCCCCTCCAGAACCAGTGGAAGAAAGCATCCACTCACCCCCTCCTTGCCAGGATGAAGCATACTGGGCACCAAGCCCCCTCCAGAACCAGTGGAAAAAGGCATCCACTCACACCCTCCTTGCCAGGATGAAGCACACTGGGCACAAAGCCCCCTCTAGAAACAGCAGAAGAAGGCATCCACTAGAGAGACTGTGGCTTTGCACTCCCCATGACCAAGCAGTGGGCAACCCACCCACATGAGAGACTGTGGCTTTGCACTCCCTAGGAGCAAGCAGTGGTCAGACCACCTACTTGAGAGACTGTGGCTTTGCACTCCCAAGGACCAAGCAGTGGGCAGACCACCCACTTGAGAGACTGTGGCTTTGCACTCCCCAGGACCAAGCAGTGGTCAGACCACCCACTTGAGAGACTGTGGCTTTGCACTCCCCAGGACCAAGCAGTGGGCAGACCACCCACTTGAGAGACTGTGGCTTTGCACTCCCCAGGATCTAGCACAGGGCATGTTGCACCCTCCATGACAAGTGGTGTTGTACCATCTTCCGGCTGAAGTGCCCCCCATTCCCTGTCGCCCTGAGGTGCCTGTGTATTTTCGACCTGATGCCCCAGCAGTGCTCTCTCTGTGTTGATGCAGGAGTAAGATGGGGCCTTGGCCTACGTGATGTTGCCCTGTGGCCCACGGACATTATGGGCTGGGCAGTGACCCTCCATTTGTATATATGTAAATACTGATTTGAATTTTGAGGATGTTTTTCTCGAATTCTATCTTATTACACTCACTTCAATCACTTCCTTTTGTCCTTGCATTATTCCTGAGTGGTATGGGGCAGATGTGTAATGTTGTTGCATCTGTTTATGTGTTTGTTGTTGGGGGTAGAGGTGTTGAATGTTGCATGTGTGTGTCACTCTCTTTTTCCTCCCCTCTCCCCTGTGTGCTAGGCGGTAGTACTCACTGTGGTCGTCGTCACCGGCGTTGGTATTCCTGGTGTAGGAGGAGGTAGACCACCATGGGGAACACCTGCAGTTCAGGCTCCATGGCAGCGTGGTTCTTCCCTGAATCTCCAGAGGTGAGTCCTTTGACTTCTGAGATCTGTTTCTGCCGTGCTTTTGTTGTCGTTGGTACCGCCCTGGAAAAGGTGGTGGATAGGCCTCTTGTAATACAGTGGACGGTACATTGTTTTCCGCCTGGCTGTTGGCGGTTACCGCTGCGGTGCTTGTTGCTACCACCGTGGTGGTCGGTGTGTTAGAGTGGCTGTCTGTGTTGGCGATTTCTGCTGTGGTCATAATTCCATTTATTTTTACCAGTGGCTTGTTGGCGGTATTACCGCCGCTTTATCACCGACCATCAGTGTCGTAATGAAGGCCAAAATGATCACAGGGAGCGCTATGTTAACACTGGTGGCCCATATCACATAGAGCAAGACCTGTGAGGATTAAGTTAAGACTCAGCCTCTGCCACAATTTGAGAGGACTGGTGTCTTAAGTAGTTGAAGAGTGGAAGAATCACTATTTAACAACCTTAGATAGTAGTAAAGGTTTGCTTGTTATATGACCTTAAAATAATGCACTACTTTTGTCCGTAAATGTAGGAGAATTTAATCAGATAACTAAAGTAAACAAGCAATTGCAATGTAATCTCTTTCATTTTTTAAAGTTAGAGCTCTTGGCGTTGAAAATAGCATTATTTTTTACTTTAGTTTTTTTGTATGCAATGGAGAGATGATATTTGCATAGCCCTATTGCCATTTGTATGACCTTGCGGTGCTGGAGAACCAGAAAATACTGTTCTCCAGTGACGCAATGTCACACGAATAATGATGGTATGTGTAGCTCTATGTGTTGGCTAATACTCTGTGGCTTTTATTTATGTGCACCCTATTTAAGTAGATTCTGCCTCCCCCCCAACCTGGACAAGCTTGCATAGGCTGCTTCTGAGTATCAGAAAGAGGTATCCAGAGGTAGGAATGTGAGAGGTGACGATCAGGATTATGATGATGGGTCCCTGTCAACCATGGCGCTCGGGTGGTACTACTAGCTGGAAGCTGGGGTGTCGATGCAGCCAGCCACAGCATTAGCTGGTGTCTGGCGGGTGCAGGGAGGGGGTACTTGAATGCTGGGGACCTCAACCATTTCAGAGTTAGTATGGCACTCAAACGCACATGTCCAGTGGCAGACAACCGGACCACACAGGAGGAGCTGTGCTCTTTTGGGGGATGCAGGGAAGGACCAGTAGCTGAAAGCCAACATGTGCCAATTGGCAGAGGAGTGTACTGGAGCAATACAAACATACTTACAGTCCCAGCAGTGGAGGCAGGAATCCAGCTGCAGGCAATGTCCACCACAGAGGGTGAGTCTATGGGGCAGCTGACAGCCCCCCTATGGGCCAGGGCACTATGGAGTTGGATGTCAGTGCTAATGTAGGAGTGGTGGGGCAGAGTTAAGTGGTTATATTCCTGATGCAACAGAGGGGCACTCCCGCGCAGGCTCCCATAGTGGCCCCATCATGCCTTTCCCAAATGTGGCAAGAAGTTCAGCGGGCCTCTCCCCTTGCCATCATCAGCTCTGATGGCTGGGGTAGCTCCAGCATTGATGGGTGGTGGGGCACTGATAAGAGGGGGGATTAACTCCTCAGCAGCACAGGTTTGGGTCCAACCTGGGGCAAATGTGGCACCTGCTAGTGGTAGGTCAAGCCAAGTCACCTACAACTCCAGTCCTTTTCCCTTTGGCATGACTTTGCCCACTCTTTCCCCCCCCCCATCATCCATATCCTGGCCTGTGCATGCTGAAACTAAAGAGAAGGTTTATAAGCTAGAGTTTGATGTTGTATTTGTTTTAATAAATGCAGGTGTTGTCCCTGGGAATGGGGAAGGATGGGGAGCAGAAGCCTAAGAAAGTGTGTGAGGAATGGTCCCTGATGAACTGGGTGGCGGGATTCTCTATATATGCAGCCATCTTCATTGAGAAGTTCCCGCCTTAGCACTGCAGCTTTTCGGCTACATGTCCTTGATTAACAGCCATCGTCTGAGTTTCAGGGCAAGGCCTGGTTACAGTATAATACTAAATTCAGGCAAATGAAGGCAATCGGACCAGAGGTGGCTTGGGTCCAGTGAGAGATTAATATTTGGCATGCAGAATTCGGCATGGGGTCCACATATGGGAGGCATCCCCAGGCACAGCCTTTTTGGACGGAGAGAGGTGTTGGGGTCAAGAAGTCAGACTGTTGGCAATAAAGCAGGAAGGAGTGTCTCAGGGTATCCTCATATAAGTTAAAAGACTATGGGGGTCATTACAACATTGGCGGTAAAAGCCGCTTACCGCTGTGCAGAAGACCGCCAACACACCGCCGTGGAAGCGGAATTCCACCACGGTCATTATGACCCACAGCTCGGAATCCGTCAAAATTGAGACACCCACACAAGTCCGCCACAGCAAAGGTCAGTGATAAACTGGCGAAAACAAAACCTCCACCGTCACAGCAACAGAAATATGCCCACACTATCACGACCCGCGAATCCACGCGGCAGTCTTTCAACTGCGGTATTCCATTGGCGGTACACACAGCTGCGCTCAAAATACACACACTCTTACAAAACACTGCCACATTGAACAATTCAAAATACACACACCTGATACACATACACACACCACTCCCACACACCCAATGCAATATAAGACACACACCCACATCATCCACAAACCCCTACGACCACAATTGTGACAGAAGGCCAGAGAGAGACACTACAATCTACAACCAAGCATCCACAGTCACACAACACCATCACACCCATAACATCCACACACCTCACACAATACACCACTAAATATCACCCCACATATCACAACACACAGCACCCCACACCACCCCATGGCACGGCAAAGACACCCCAGGTTCTCTGAGGAGGAGTTCAGGGTCATGGTGGAGGAAATCATCCGGGTAGAGCCACAGCTATTCGGATCACAGGTGCAGCACACCTCCATAGCTAGGAAGATGGAGCTATGGCGAAGAATAGTGGACAGGGTCAACGCAGTGGGACAGCACCCAAGAAATAGGGATGAAATCAGGAAGAGGTGGAACAACCTACGGGGTAAGGTGTGTTCCATGGTCTCAAGACACCACCTTGCGGTTCAGAGGACTGGCGGCGGACCCCCACCTCCTCCCCCACAACTAACAACATGGGAGGAGCAAGTTTTGGCTTTTCTGCATCCTGAGGGCCTCGAAGGAGTAGCTGGAGGAATAGACTCTGGTAAGTCAAACCTTAACTACTATATCCCCCACCCTACCTGCATGCCATCACATACCCCCACCCTTACCCTCCCCCATCACTCCTACTCGTCACAAATGTCCCAATATCACAAACCACACATCCCAACACCAAGCCCTGCATGCAACAACAAAGCATGGACACCCATCACCAATGCATGGCCACTGCACGTACCCATACACCCCCCTAAACCATCATCACACAAGGTCCCATACAGGAATGCAAGCACTGGAGTACACGGTCACCCACCCATTGCACACCATGGTACACCCACATGCAATAATCACGCTTTTACACCCCTGCAGGACCCCTACCCAACATCACCGCACAGGAGGGTTCACACATGTCCACACCACCAACAGAAGAGTCCCACAGTGATGACAGCAGCTCTGTCCAACTGGATCTAGACGACCAGCCCGGCCCATCTGGGACCTCGGGACAGTCGGTTCCCTCACACTGGCACAGGCCACTACAGAGCTTGCCCCCTCTGGAAACACCAGCACAGCACCCACCCAGTGGGCCCATACCTCTGTCTCTAGGACACGTCAATCAGTAGTGTGTCCACCACTACAGGGAACCCAGGCTAACCCACCACCCCAACAACAACCGGGACCTGGGGGCAGTGGCAGTGGGCACACCGTTCAGGGGACAGAGGCCCAGGAACACAGGGGAACTGGGAGGGCTGCTGTGCGACAGGGGGAGGACAGGCCCAGGGAACCCACTCTCCAAGAGGCTCTCTCCAACATCATGGGAGCCTACCGTCATTCCCAGGAGACGATGGCAATGGTACTGGGCAGGTTTCAGGAGACCCAGAGGCTGCAGGAGGAACAGTATTTGGGCTTCAGGGAGGAACTCAGATCCACCCTGGGCACCATCGTAGGGGTGCTAAAGGAAGTCCTCAACACCAGGAGGGACACTGTGGCACTGCAAGGGGCTCCTGACACTAGCCTGGATGATGAACTGCCCACCACCTCCGCCGGCACTAGTGGACAGGAGGCACCACCACAGGACCACCACACCAGCACCCCACCCCCTGTAGAGGGAGAACCACCCTGCAAACGGTCCCTCAGATCCAGGACAAAGACAGGGAACGATGTCAAGACCCCCGCCAAGAAATGAGACCACCCTGAATGTCATCCTTTTGTCTCACCTTGTTACCCTGTCCATCCTCAAACTGCCCCAGCTCCACTTCCTATGCCCTTTTGGACAATGCACCTGTGAGACTAATAGACTGGACTCGGCCATGGACATTCCTCCACCATCACCCCTCACCATTTTACAACCCCCTCCAATATTGAACACTGAAATAAACACCCTTAAAGTACAAAACAATCTGGAGTCTGTTTGTGATTTCGAAATAGTGTATTAGCAATTACAGCGACCAAATGCTTTTTCAATTGTAATGTCAACATACCTATGTCACACAGCTCTAGTCCATGAGGAAACAAAGCAGATGTCACACAGTGGGACCCACATCTGTGAAATCGTAAGGTAGTAGTGTTAAAGTACATGTAGTAGGCAAGTTTGTATTCTTACCTGTGTCTCACTGGAAGTATTGCAGGAAATCAGCGTTCCTGTTGTCGATGTCCTATTCTTCTGCTTCCTCGTCTTCGCAGTCCACAGGCTCTACAGCTGCCACAACACCTCCATCTGGACCATCCTCCTGCAGAAAAGGCACCTGTCATCGCAAAGCTAAGTTGTGAAGCATACAGCAGGCCATGATGATCTGGCACACCTTCTTTGGTGAGTAGTTTAGGGAACCACCTGTCATATGGAGGCACCAGAATCTGGGCTTCAGGAGGCCCAACGTCCGCTTTATAATCCTCCTAGTTCGCCCATGGGCCTCATTGTAGCGTTCCTCCGCCCTTGTCCTGGGATTCCTCACTGGGGTCAGTAGCCATGACAGGTTGGGGTAGCCAGAGTCACCTGCAAATGGCGAGGGACAACTGTTAGACACACACTAACCTGTAGGGATATCCCCAGACCCAGACAACAATTCCCACTGATTTGGTTCCAGGTGCTCACCTAATAGCCACACACAGTGCCTCTTGAGTTGCCCCATCACATAAGGGATGTTGCTATTTCGCAGGATGTAAGCGTCATGCACTGAGCCAGGGAATTTGGCATTAACATGGGAGATGTACTGGTCGGCCAAACACACCATTTGCACATTCATCGAATGGTAACTCTTCTGGTTTCTGTACACCTGTTCACTCCTGCGGGGGGTGGGGGGAACCAAGGCCACATGTGTCCCATCAATGGCACCTATGATGTTGGGGCTATGTCCCAGGGCATAGAAGTTACCTTTCACTGTAGGAAAATCCTCCACCTGAGGGAACACGATGTAGCTCCGCATGTGTTTCAGCATGGCAGACAACACTCTGGACAACACGTTGAAAAACATAGGCTGGGACATCCCTGATGCTATGGCCACTGTTGTTTGAAAAGACCCACTTGCTAGGAAATGGAGTACTGACAGCACCTGTACTTGAGGGGGGATTCCTGTGGGATGGCGGATAGCTGACATCAGGTCTGGCTCCAACTGGGCACACAGTTCCAGGATTGTGGCACGATCAAGCCTGTAAGTGATGATTACATGTCTTTCCTCCATTGTCAACAGGTCCACCAGCGGTCTGTACACCAGACGATGCCGCCATCTCCACACATGTCCCAGCGGATGGTGCGTATGAAGGACAACAGCGAGCACAGAGTCAACCAACTCAGTGGTACGTAAACACAGCTTACTCGGAAAACCATTCATAACCCGAATTTGGCCTGTATGAGTGTTGAGGCAAGGCCTAGGTATGTGTGACGCAGTTAAAAATAAAGTCATGTGGGCCCCTGAAATGGCGGCTGCCTGACCTGTAAAGTGTGACAATGGGATGTGAGGTAACTGCGCTGGCGTTGTACACCGTCACGGTAGGCGGTCGAAGACCGCTGCGCAATTCTGCATTGGTTAACATTGGACCCTATGGGTCCCAGGAGCCAATGACGATGTACGCCGGCGGTGACGGTAAGCACCGCCGCGGATGTGACCGCCATTTTCTATCTGTTCAATCACTTGATACCTGATCTTCGACAGGAGAGGACTTACACTGCAAGTGCTGCTGTGACCTCAGTCTAGAAGAGACAATGGCTCGTGCATCTGGGGAAAGGGCCCCTGCCTTCACATCGGAGGAGTTGGAGAAACTCGTGCATGGGGTCCTCCCCCAGTACACGCTACTCTACGGTCCTCCCAACAAACAGGTAAGTACACTGGGAGCATGCTGTATGGGCAATGCCTGTGTGGAGTGGTGTGGATGAAAGATAGGGGGGGAGAATGATGCGTGCATGAAACGACGGTGAGTGCATGTGCCACATGGCAAGGACAGGGATGCGGGCCAATGACTGTGATGGTGCAGCTGGTAATAACTTCTCTTTTTCCCCTGTACAATTCATGTAGGTCAGCGCCCACCAGAAGAAGGATATTTGGCGTGCCATCGCCAAGGACGTCCGGACCTGGGGGGTCTATCACAGACGGAGCACCCACTGCCAGAAAAGATGGGAGGACATTCGCCGCTGGAGCAAGAAGACGGCGGAGGCCCAGCTGGGGATGGCCTCCCAACGTGGGAGGAGTGCCCGTCGCACCATGACACCCCTGATGTTCAGGATCCTGGCGGTGGCGTACCCGGAGTTGGATGGGCGCTTGAGGGCATCACAGCAGCAACAAGGGGGTGAGTACACTCTCATTCAGCTGATTCAGCGCGCAGTGGAGGTGTCAGGGTGGGGAGGTGGGCTCTGTGTTTCCCTAGGCCAGGGTGAGTGTGCTAGTTAAGTCCCCTTTTTCAGGCAGACCCTGTGGCACCCCACCCCACCTCGGTACAGTGCCAAGTACACCTAGTCAGGCTCCTGTGACATCCATGTGTGCAGATATGGGCCATAGCCTTGTAGGCCATGTCCCAGGGATTGAATAGTGGACCCCAAGTGCGCGGCGTAGTGCAGGGGGCTTCTGTGTCTGTCGTGTCCGCCAACGGTAGCGGTAATGCATGCACTCAACATGTCTTTCTTCTGTCTCCTCCCCCTTTTTGTGGTCTCCCTGTACATGTGTGCATTAGCATCATCAGGCGGAGGAGCAGTGGCACCGGAGCAGGAGGGAGCGGCATCCCACATGGCCCTGGAAGGTGACACCACAGAGTCCAATTTCACCAGTGGGACGGAGGGCGAGGGCAGCTCCACGGCGGGGACAGGAGCTGACACCAGTGATACGGACTCGTCCTCTGATGGGAGCTCCCTTGTGGTGGCAGCCCCATCTGTGCCCCCCACATCTACAGGTACAACCGCCACCTCCCCCAGCACTGCCCTCCCAGCAGCCCCTCAGCTTTTGCCCCGTGCCCGCTCACCCAGGAGGGTGGGCATCTCCTTCGCCCCAGGCACCTCAGCCCCTGCCCCAGTCACACTGCTGCCCTCAGTGAGGAGGCCATTGACCTCCTCATGTCCCTCACTGTTGGGCAGTCTACCATTTTGAATGCCATCCAGGGTGTAGAGAGACAGTTGCAACAAACCAATGCATTCCTGGAGGGCATTCATTCTGGTCAGGCAGCCCTTCAGCGAGCTTTTCAGACTCTGGCCTCAGCACTGATGGCAGCCATTGTCCCTGTCTCTAGCCTCCCCCCTCCAACTTCCTCCACCCAGACCCAATCCCCTGTACCTCGGTCTACCCCAAGCACACCATCAGACCAGCATGCACACACCTCAACACACAAAGGAAGCTCAGGCAAACATAAGCACCACACATCCCACAGGCACTCACGCAAGCATCACACACATGCAGACATAGCAACATCCACTGCCTCCACTGTGTCCCCCTCCTCCTCGTCTCCCTCCTCCCTCCCAGTCTCGTCTCCACTCACACCTGCATGCACTACATCTACAGCCACTACTTCCATCACCAGCACACCCACCACCACACCCCGCTCACGTACAGTCACCACCCCCACTACCATTCACACATCCTCTGTGTCCTCTCCCAGTGTGTCTACGACGCCACCTCCCAAGGTACACAAACGCAGGCACACACCCACCCAACAGCCATCCACCTCACGACAGCCTCCAGTGCATGCACCTTCACCCAAAGTCACCAAATGTACACCTCCTACAACCACAACCTCTTCCTCCACTCCCAAACCCCCTCCAGCTACCCGTCCCAGTATTCCTAAGAAACTTTTCCTGTCCACCCTTGATCTCTTTCCCTCACCTCCCCCAACCCTTCAGTCTCCTAGGGCCCGACTCTTCAGGTCCCAACCAAGCACCTCAGCCACAACATCAGCAGGACCAGTGGTGCCAGTAGTCACCGGATTCTGAAGTGCACCAGGCAGCAGGGCAGCCAGTGTGGCAAGGAGCCACAGCACGGACAGTCCCCCACCTGTCAAGCATCAAAAGTTGGCCAGTGCCCGGCGGGAGATGGGGAAGAGAACAGCCAGCAAAGCCGCTCCCAGGGGTACAGGTGGGAGTGTGTAGTCAGCTGCGACACCTTCCAAGGTGGGGAAGGAGCACAAGAAACCCAGCAAGTCTGGGAAGATCAGCACGGCGGAGAAGACCGCCATCAGCCCCGCTGCCCAGGAGCCGGCCAGCAGCAGCCCCGCTGGCCCAGACAGGACCGCCAGCATCAGCCCAGCTGCCCAGGAGGTGACCGCCAGCATCAGCCCGCTGCCTAGGAGGCGACCGCCAGCAGCCCTGCTGGCCCAGAGAGGACCGCCAGCAGCCCCGCTGGCCCAGACAGGACCGCCAGCAGCCACCCCGGTGCCCAGGAGGCGACCGCCAGCAGCCCCGTTGGCCCAGACAGGACCACCAGCAGCAGCCCCCCTGCCCAAGACAGGACCGCCAGCAGCTGAAACACTGCCAAGGACACCACTACCGCCACAATCACCGCTGCCAAGGACACCCCCATCACAAGCACAACTGCCAAAGACACCGCCGCCTCAAGCACCGCTGCCAAAGACACCGCCGCCACAAGCACCGGAGGCGCATGAGCACCAAAAGCACTGATGCTACTGAGGCCCCCACAAGCAGGATGAAGCACTCTGGGCACCTAGCCCCCTTCAGAACCAGTGGAGTATCACATCCACTACCTCTGTCCTTGGCAGGATGAAGCACTCTGGGCACCAAGCCCCCTCCAGAACCAGTGGAGACTGTTATCCACTTGAGAGACTGTGGCTTCGCACTCCCCAGGATTGAAAAGTGGGCAAACCACCAACTGTAGAGACTTGTGAGACTGTGGCTTTGCACTCCCCAGGATTGAACAGTGGGCAACACTTGTGAGACTGTGGATTTGCACTCCCCAGGATTGAACTGTGGGCATGGGGCCCCCTCGTGGATTTGGCATTGTGCACTCAACCGGCTGAGGTTCCCCCCCTTTCCCTTCCCCCTGAGGTGCCTGTTTTATTTCTATCTGATGCCCATTCAGTGTTCTCTCCATCATGTTTGGGTATCTTGTGTGGCCCTCGCCCATGCAATGTGGGCCCAGTGGTCCACGGACTTTAAGGATGGAATACCCTGGACTAATATTCTTGGTGTATATATTTGTAAATAGTGTATGTATATTATTTGACTACTGAATATTAATATATTACAATCGTTCAGCTCATTTCCTTTTGTCTTTGCATTCTTCCAGGGGGGGTTGGGGGTGTAACTGTAATGTATCATGCTGTATTAGTGTGTGTGTTGTCGTGGGTGACGGTGGGGGTTTTGCATGTGTGTGTCACAGTTTTTTTCCTCCCCTGTGTCGTGGGTGCAGTACTCACCGTGGTCTTCGCTGCCGGTGTTCGTGCTCCTGGTAGAGGAGCAAGAAGATAAAGGCTGGTAAAATATGGAGCTCCGGTTCCATGGCTTCCTGGTTCCTTGTGGGGTGTGTAGAGGTGAGCGTTTTCCCTTCGAAGTCCTGTATTCGCCGTGTTTTTGTTCGCGGTGAATCCACCCCGGAAAAGGTGGCGGATTGGTAGGTTATGATACTGGGAGTGGTACATTGCCTCCCGCCTGTCTGTTGGCAGTGACCGCCGCGCTGTTTGTTTGTTCCACCGTGGCGGTCGGAGTGTTAAAGTGGCTGTCTTTGTTGGCGCTATCCGGCACGGTCGTAATTCCATTTTGTTTACCGCCGGGCTGTTGGCGGTCTTACCGCCGCTTTAACACCCACCGCCAGGGTTGTACTGACCACCTATAAGCTTCAGGAGTTGTGCTCATTTTGCTACATCTATGCCCATCCAGAACTTAATTTTTTTAAGAAACACAGAAAACCAAAGGATCAGCCCTTCATTGGTTGCTAACACCGCCAACTCGTTAGCAAAAGCCCCCTCCCCTATGTGCTTGTACATACTGGCACACCTATTGATTAAATACACCAACAGTCACGTTGCACACCTTCTTTATTATGGCTTCAGGGATGGATTCCACATCCTTCCCAGTGCTGCATCAACCAGGTCCCCTCCTAAGAACCAACAGTCTGTGGCATTGCAACCAGAGATAGCCAGGGAGAAAATTTTGAAAGAGGTATGGGCTGGGAGGGTGGAACACCCATTTGATACCCCACCAGTAGGGGGTTTTGCTGCTCTGGGGCTGGTGCCAAAGAGAGCACCAGGTAAGTTCTGCATAAATCATAATCTATCCTTCACCGTTGGGCTCTCAGTAAATGATGGCCTAGAACAGAAGCAAAGCATGGAGAGGTAAACTTCCTTTGACAAGGCCTTGGGCATGTTGCAGAAGTGAGGGTGGTGGAAGTTGATGGTGAAGTCTGATATTGAAGCAGCATTCTGCTTCATGCCCGTGCACCTAGAGGATGCCCGTCTCTCAGATTTCACATTTGAAGGCCAATATTATGTAAAGATGCGCATGGCCATGAGAGGGGCAAAAGCATGCTCCCTGTTTGAGTTTAATAGCCACTTTCAGATGACATTGTGCATTATCTGAATTACTTCTTGTTCATTGGTCCACCAAACTCACCTGGGTGTGGGAAGGCTTTGCTGGGCTTCTATGTGTTAGCGCATGCACTAGGGGTGTCATTGGCAGAGGACAAAACAGAGGGGCCCATGTCAAGAATCTATTTTCTAGGCATTGAGATGGACTCAGTAAAGGGTGTTTGTAGGCTACCCTAGCACAAGGTGTCCACCTTTCAGGCATCCATTGATGTGTGCCTTATGTCCAGGAAAGTCACTCTTCTTCAGCTTCAGATCCTGGTAGGACAGTTGAACTTCACCCTCAGTCTCATCCCTATACGGAGAACCTTTTTCAAAAGCATAGCTAGAGCCACATCTGGCCTTGGGCCAAACACCATCACACCAGGCTGTCTCGCAAGGTTAGAGAGGATTTGTTGCTCTGGAAAGAATTTCTGATAGACTTCAATGGGATGCTAATATGGTGCCAACTGGCATAGACCAACGCAGACCTGACTCTCTACACAGATGCGGCAGGGAGTGTAGGCTTTGGAGCAATTCAGGGCAGTAAGTGGTGCATGCAGCATTGGCCAGGAGAGTGGGCGGCATCAGGGCAAACTAAGAACATCACATTCCTCGAACTGAATAATAATCTTCTGGTCAGACAGTATGTCAGTGACAGGGGCATCAATAATCAAAGCTCAAAATGTCCTTTTATCCTGAGACTGCTCAAGGCTCTTTTCTGTACTTGCCTTGCATCTAATGAGTATTTCCCAGCCAAGTACATGCCCGGGGTGAAGAATATGTTTGCTGATGCCTTGTTCCATTTTAAGCTGGCAGAGTTCAGAGAATTATGGCCACAGGTGGAAAGGGTGATGATGTCTTTCCCAGAGGAGTTGTGGAAGATTGGTGCCCCATTGTCCTGGACCTGATAAAAACATCCCACGCCCCTAGGACAAAGCCTGCATATAAGGTAGCATGACAAGCATATAATGCATCCTTCAGTGCGAAGAAACAACCTGGGAGGTTTTCCCCTGAGTGTGCGTTGTAGTTTGTTTCAAGGCTGAGGGAGCGGGGCACATCGGTGGCCCCTGTCAGAAGGCAGTCATAGCATTCTTTCTGGGACGAGGGCTGTGAGGGATCCCACAAAGGACATGAGGGTGAGGAGGGCACAAAGAGTTGGTTCCTCCTGACCCGGATCCTCAACATATTTCTGTCAGTTTGTCCATCGTAGATTGAGGCTCAGCTATTTTGCCTGGCCTACTCGTTTGCTTTCTTTGGGGCACTGATGATCTCTGTGCTAGTAGCTGTGTCCAGGGGATCAGCTGCCAGGAGTGTGGGTACCAGACATCTCCTTGGCAGGTGACTCCCTAAAGCTTCAGATACGGAGGTTCAAGACCGATCTCTTGGGTAGGGGGTGTGAGTGCATCTCTTTTCACCCCAGGTGCATACCTACTGCCCCTGTAGCAAAAATGCAGGAGTTTCTCTGCTTGCATCCTTTGCAAGAGCATCCCAAACTCTTAGTCTTAGTGCATGCAGATAGGGCCCCTCTGATGCACTTCCATTTCTCACGAGTGTGCAAACGTGCATTGTCTGTATTGGGGAAAGGACAGAATCACTTTAGTTCCCATTCTTTCCAGCTTGGGGAGGCCACAGCAGCAGCGCCTCTAGGGTTTTCTCCCAAGGCCATAAAAAGAGTGGGAAGGTGGAGGTTGGTGTACGAGCACTACATTGGACACATTTGGCCTAGTGTGTGGTGGGATCCTGCTCCGCTTAACCCACCTCAACAGGCATGATCTATTGCCACCCGCCAACATGTAACTGTTCTCTATCTTTTTCTCATAGCCCACAATCGCATTTTGGATCATGTATGCTGGTGTGGTCATTCTTTTGTCTGCAGGACGGACAAGCAGTTTCGCAAACCTAATATGCAAAGGACTTAAGTGGCAGCAGGAGTTAAGCTTCACTGGCCAGGGACTGGGAGCCTCAGGTTAGAGAAGCTGGCAGACCACCTTGTGCAGACCTCAATGTGGGTAGGATTCCTACAAAAGGTGAGGGGTGCCTTACACTCTATTCTCTGCACTGTCTAAACTAAAAAAGAGACTGCCAGGGTCCACCGTACTGTGGTCACAGGTGATGCCACGGTCAGTATGGCCAGGAGGAGCATTCACTTAGGTGATGACTGATTCAGTGAAAAGTTTGAACCATTTGGTACAAAAGATACTTGAGGGGTCTTCTAAGGGCACAAGTTGGCATAATTTGCTGCAGCTCACAAGGAGTAAGCTGTTTCACGGGGACAGGGTTCATATGTCTGCTTGAGTCATGAATCATTCCTGCGTACAATCTTAGGGGCTACAGATGAGTTGATTCAGCAGATAAAGGGGGAAGAGTAAGTTCACCAAAAGCCTCATCACCCTGTGGCAGAACTCTTATCTGCTGAGAGATCCCAAGAATTGGAATGTTTTCCTGTACTGACCTCTTGGCGGGTGTTATTGAGGGGCATGGGGCTGGAATAAGGAAAGACTGAACTGCTGGTGGTCCTGGACCTTTCCGTCCTAACCCTGAGTTGCCTAGATGTGGATGTGTAAGAGGAGTATGCCTGGTTTCCAGTACACCGGCAGGGTCAGAGCACTATTCAGTACCCTGGTTTTGTGTGTTGGCAGCAAGCAAACTGCAGGTCGTGCTCACTCCTTTGTGTGAAGAGGACGGGTTACAATAAGTGCATGACATTAGTGAAGTGGCCAGTCAATGATCTCATTGATGCCCGGGGAGGGCGGGGGGACATATGATGTATCTGAACTACATGCTATTGGGGCCTTCTGGCATGATGTTTGCAGCAAAGGGTGCTATGCAATGTTTAAGACAAAAGATGGCGTGGGTATAAGATGTACAATCTGTGTGTTTTTCTATTATCCAGGCCTGAAGCAGTGTTCAACAGCTAGAGTAGAGTCAACATGTCTAAATGTGTATCTAACTACAGTGCCCATTCCTTGCTGTACTGTGTAAATAAAAGGCTACATCATGGTGAACACCGCAACTGGGTTGTCTCGCTTCTTTGTCGAGGAAATGGAAATGAGTGTGTGGGGGCATCAGCTTGCATTTTGGAGTACACTGAGCGGAGGTTGTAAAAGAAAACATTTCCAAAGAAGACAGAAACTCAATCTTGAAAGAAACAGGTTTGGAAAATAATAGGTTTATGTTCCTAGCAGATGCAGTTTAAGAAACCTGCTGCGTCATAGATTACCGTCACTTTCGCAAGAGCAGACATTCTAGTGAGAACGTGATCCCAAGGAGTCCCTTGGAAGTTCTGGATGCGACTCAGCACATCAATCCATGACCCACCTCCCCAACTATTATTCTACAGTGTCCACTATGCTTTCCAGGATAAGGCCCAGGGCATTGCTGACACAAAAACACAACAGAGTGAAAACAACAGAACACATCACACCCACAGCAAAATGCCAAATAACACATATGCACAAGTATTGTGAAACACATCACATGCAAAATCCTGTTTTCATAATATGGCAGCTAAAGGAGCTTGGAAAAAGCACTTCACATAAAATCAAAAATCAAAGACACAAAATATCATATGTTTAAAAAGTTTTGTGATCCAATACATGTTCTTATTAGAGTCAAGCCCGCGATAGCATGCGCTAGTGCAAGCGTATTGCTAGCGACATGCTATGTAGTTAGAAGGGGCTTGGAGCCCACTCATGGCTATCATTTGTTGGCTTGCATGGCGCTCTGCTTTAGCCTTATAATTCATCACTAGAGGACATTTCAGAATTTCCATTCTTGTCCGTGGAGCAGGGACCAAGCACTGATTGATTCAACTTAATAAGGGCCGGCCGCTGCTCTTGATGTGATTGAGTTACTATTTGCTTCTTTAACTTCGAGTGCCCTGCAAACAGAAGGTAGATGACTGGGAAAAACGTATTCACCATGACAAACAAAATTGCAAAGTTGTATTTTCTATAGTTAACTTTTCTTTATTTTGCCAATTCTTCTTTTCTCACTTTGCACTCATGTTTTGAGTTTTTAACCTATAGTGCTTTGAAAACTGAAGGCACGTGACTGGCAAAAACATGCCTAGCAGGACGAAAAAAACCTGAAAAGTTGTATTTTTTATAGTTAACTTTTTATTTATTTTGCCAAATCTTCTTTTCTCACCTTGCCCTCCTGTTTTGTTTCTGCTCGTGGGTGCTGTTCTCAAAAGGGTGACTGTTATCTTGTTCTGAATATTGCAAGGCAACATTGCTTCTTTTTTATGTCTACATTTCAAAATTATACTTTAACACATAAGCGTGCAGTACTCCTCAATCCACCCCAATCCAATCCATCCTACTCCAATACATACCAAACCACTCACCCCAATATACTCTAGTCCAATATTCCCAATCCACCCCACTCCAATCTGCCCCACTCCAATCCAAAACAATCTACCCCACTCAAATCCTCAGAAAACTGCCCCACTCCAATACAGCAATCGAAAACAATATGCCACATTCCAATCTACAAAAATCTACACAGCCCAACACAAAACAATTTGTCCAATTCCAATCCAAAACAATCTGCCCCACTCCAACCTGCCCACTCCACTCTAAAGCAATCTGCCCTACTCCAATTCAAAACAATCTGCCCTACAACAACCAAAGACAATGTGCCCCACTACAATCTGCCCCAAGCCAATCTAGAACAATCTGCCCTACTCCAATCCAACCTAATCTGCCCCACTCTAACCTTCCCCACTGCTATAGAAAGCAATTTGCTACTGCAATCCAAAGCAATCTGCCCTACTGCAATCCTAAACAATCAGCGACATTTCAATCCAAACAACCTGCCCACTCCAATCCAAAACAATGTGCCCCACTCCAATCTGAGCCACTCCTGTCCAAAACAGTCAGCCTCACTTTAGTCTAAACAATATGCCTCACTTCAACCCAAAGCAATCTGCCCCGCTCTAATCTAAAACAATATACCCCACTCCAATCCTAAACACTTTGGTCCACTCCAAAGCAATTTGTCCCACTCCAATCAGCCACACTCCAGTCAAATCCACCCCACTCCATTCCCATTCCACTACACTACAATACTCCTTACCTAACCACTCCTATCTTCCCCACTTCAATTGAAAATATTCTGCTTCACTCCGATACAGCAATCCAAAGCAAACTGCCCCTCAACAATCCACAACAATCTGCCCCACCCTAATCCAAAATAATCTGCCCCACTTTAATCCAAAACACTCTTCCCACTCCAACATGACCCACGCCAATCTGAAACAATCTGCCCCACTCTAATCTAAATCAATCTGTTTCACTCCAATCTGCCCCACTCCAATCCAAAACAATCTTCCCCACTTCAATCCCCTCCACTCCAATTGAATCCACCCCACTTCAATCAACCCCACTCAAATTCAGTCCACCTGACCATGATCTACCCACTCCTATCTGACACACACCAATCTGCCCTACTCCAATCTAAAACAATATGCCACACTCCCGTTTGCCCAACTACAATACAAAAAAATTGCCCATTTACAACCCAAAACAATCTGCCCCACTACAATCCAAAACAGTCTGTCCCACTTCAATTTCCCAAAGTACAAACCAAAACAATCTGCCCCAATTCAATCTGCTGCACTTCAGTCCAATATAATCTGCCTCACTCTAACCTAAAACAATCTTTCCCACTCCAATCTGCCACCTTCAATCCAAAACAGTCTGCCCCAGTCCACTCCAAACAATCTGCTGCACTCTAAATCCCCCACTGCAATCTAGCCCATCCTACTTCAATCCACTCCAGCCCACTTCAATCCTGTCCACCTCAACCCAATCTGCCCCACTTAAATCTGCCCCACTCCAATCCACCCCTTTCCAATCTGACCCAGATCAATCAGCCCTACTTCATTGCAAAACAATCTGCCCCACTCCAATACAAACAATCTGCCCTACTTCTTTCCAAAACAGTCTGCCCCGAAACAATCTGCCCGCTCCAATCCAAAACAATGTGCCCCACTCCAATCTGCAGCACTCCAGTCCAAAACAATCAGCCACAGTTTAGTCTAAACAATCCACTCATTCCAAACCAAAACAATCTTCCCCACTCTAATTTAAAACAATCTGCCCCATTTCAGTCCAAAACAATCTGCCGACTCCAATCTGAAAAATGTGCCCCACTCCAATCTCTTCCACTCCAATCTGCCTCACTCCAATCCACCCCACTCCAATCTGTCCCACACTAATCCAAAATAATCTTCCCACTCCAGTCCACAGCAGTCTGCCCCACTCCAAGATTGCCTAATTCAATTCAAAACAATGTGCCTCACTCCAGTCCAAAACAAACTGCCCCACTCCGATCCAAAACAATCGGCACCGTTCCCAACTGCTCCACTCCAATTCAAAACTATCTACCTCACTCTAATCTAAAACAATCTTTCCCACTCCAATCTGCCCACTCCAGTCCAAAACAATTTGCCCGAGTGTAATCCAAAAAAATCTGCTTCACTAGAAATTCCCCCACAGCAATCCAGTACTTCCTACTTCAATCCAATCCAGCCCACTCCAATCCTGTCCACCTCAACCCAATCTGCCCCACTCCAATCTTCCCCTTCCCAATCTGACCCAGATCAATGGGGCCTACTCCAACCCAAATCAATCTGCCCAACTCCAATACAAACAAATCTGCCCCACTCCAATCTGTCCCATTCCAATCCAAAAAAATCCACCGACTCCAATCCAATCCACCTCCCCCAATCTGCCCCATTCCAATCTGTCCCACTCCAATCCAAACCAATCTGCCTCACTTCAATCAAAAACAACGTGCCTCACTCCAACCCAAAACACTCTGCCCTACTTCATTCCAAAACCATCTGCCCCATTCCAATCCAAAATAATATGCCCCACTCATTTCTTTCCCACTGCAATCCTCTAAATCTCCTCTACAATCTAAAACAATTGACCCCACTCCAGTTTGTCCCAATACAAACCAAAATATGCCACTGCAATCCAGAGCAATCTGCTCCACTCCAATCCACCCCTTTCCAATCTGACCCCAATCAATCAGCCCTACTTCATTCCAAAACAATCTGCCACACTCCAATCCAAAACAATGTGCCATACTTCATTCCAAAACAGTCTGCCCCAAAACAATCCAACACAATCTGCCCCACTCAATACTTCCCCACTGCAATCCAAAACAATCTGCCACTGCAATCCAAAATAATCAGCCCCACTCCAACCCAAAACAATCTGTCCGCTCCAATCCAAAACAATGTGCCCCACTCCAATCTGCATCACTCCAGTCCAAAACAATCAGCCCCAGTTTAGTCTAAACAATCCACTCATTCCAATACAAAACAATCTACCCCACTCTCATTTAAAACAATCTGCCCCATGTCAATCCAAACAATCTGCCCACTCCAATATGAAACAATCTGCCCACTCCAATCTCTTCCACTCCAATCCACCCCACTCCAACCTGTCCCACACTAATCTGCCCCACTCCAATCCAAAACAATTGGCCACACTCCAGTCTGTCCAACAACAATACAAAAAACTGTCCATTTACAAACCAAAACAATCTGCCCTGCTACAATCCAAAGCATTCTGCCCCACTTCAGTCTGCCCAGTACAAACCAAAACAATCTGCTCCAATTCAATCTGCTGCACTTCAATCCAAAATAATCTTCCCACTCCAGTCCACAGCAATCAGTCCCACTCCAAAACTGCCTACTTCAATTCAAAATAATCTGCCCCACTCAAGCCCAGAACAAACTGCCCCATTCCAATCAGCCCACTCCAATCCAAAACAATGTTCCTCCTGTCTAATCCAAAACAATCTGCTGCATTAGAAATTCCCCCACTGCAATCCAATCCTTCCTACTTCAATCCAATCCAGCCCACTCCAATCCTGTCCACTTCAACCCAATCTACCCCACTCCAATCTGCCCCTTTCGAATCTGACCCAGATCAATCAGGCCTACTCCAACCCAAATTAATCTGCCCCATCCCATCCAAAACAATCTGCCCCACTCCAATCAGTCCCATTCCAATCCAAAACAATCTGCCCTACTCCATTCCAAAACAGTCTGCCCCAATACAATCCATCACATTCTGCTCTACTCCAACCTGCCCCACTGCAATCCAAAACAACCTGCAACTCCATTCCAAAGCAGTCTGCCCCACTCCTATCCAAAACAATCAGCCCGCTCCAATCCAAAACAATCTTCCCCATCCAATCCAAAACAACTGGCCCACTCCAATCCAAAACAATGTGCCCCATTCCAAAACAATCTGCCCCACTCCAATCAGCCACACTCCAGGCCACCCCACTCCATTCCAATCCACCACACTCCAATACTCCTAACCTACCCACTCCAATTTGCCCTACTCTAATCCAAAACAGTCTGTGACTACAATCCTAAACAATCTGTCCCACTCCAATTTCTCCCACTCCAATCCATCCCACTCTAATCCACCCACTCGAATTGAGTCCACTTTACCATGATTCGACCCACTCCAATTCAAACCAAACCAATCCACCTCACTCCAATCTGCCACACTCCAATCCAAAACATTCTACCCCATTCCAGTATAAAATCCATTCCTAAACAATCTGCCTACTCCATTCTAAAACAGTCTTCCCCACTTCAATCAAAAATAATCTGCCTCACTCTAATCCAAAACAATATGCCCCACTCCAGTGCGCCCCACTACAATCCAAAAAATCAGCTTGACTATCATCCAAAACAATCGCCCCACTCCAGTTCAGAACAATCTATCCACTCCAATCATCCCAGTACAAACCAAAACAATCTGCCCCAATCTAATCTGCCCCACTCTAATCCAAAACAATCTGCCCACTCCAATCCAAAGCAATCTTCCCCATCCAATCCAAAACAACTGGCCCACTCCAATCCAAAACAATGTGCCCCAGTCCAAAACAATCTGCGCCACTCCAGTCAGCCACACTCCAGGCCACCCCACTCCATTCCAATCCACCACACTCCAATACTTCTAACCTACCCACTCCAATTTGCCCTACTCTAATCCAAAACAGTCTATGACTACAATCCTAAACAATCTGTCCCACTCCAATTTCTCCCACTCCAATCCATCCCACTCTAATCCACCCACTCGAATTGAGTCCACCTTACCATGATTCGACCCACTCCAATTCACCCCAAACCAATCCACCTCACTCCAATCTGCCACACTCCAATCCAAAACATTCTACCCCAATCCAGTATAAAATCCATTCCTAAACAATCTGCCTGCTCCATTCTAAAACAGTCTTTCCCACTTCAATCAAAAATAATCTGCCTCACTCTAATCCAAAACAATATGCCCCACTCCAGTGCGCCCCACTACAATCCAAAAAATCGGCTTGACTATCATCCAAAACAATCGCCCCACTCCAGTTCAGAACAATCTATCCACTCCAATCATCCCGGTACAAACCAAAACAATCTGCCCCAATCTAATCTGCCCCACTCTAATCCAAAACAATCTGCCCACTCCAATCCAAAGCAATATGCCCTATTCCAATCCAAAAAACATAGTATCACTCCAATTCAAAACAATTTACCCCACTCCTATCTGCCCCACTCCATTCTTCCCGACTCAAATGCAAACAATCTGCTTAACTCCAATCCAAAACAATGTGGTCCACTCAAATCTGCTCCACTCCAATCCAAAACAATCGGCCTCACTCTAGCCCAAAACAATCTGCCCCACTCCAGTGCAAACCAATCTGCTCCCTCCAATCTGTCCTACTCAATCCAAAACAGTCAATCCCACTCCAATCCAAAACAATCTGCCCCACTCCAGTCCACAACAATCTGTCCCGTTCCAATCCAAAACGATCTGCCCAACTCGAATCCATAAAAATCTGCCTCACTCCAGTCTGTCCCACTCCAATCCAAAACAATCTGCCCCAAGCCAATCTGCACCCAACCATTCCAAAACAATCTACTCACCTCCAATCTGCCAAACAGCAAACCATACCAATCTGCCCACTCTCCAATCTGCCCCATTCAAATCCCAAACAGTCTGTCACACTCCAATCCAAAACACTATGCCCCAGTCCAATCCAAAATAATCCGCCCTACTCCAGTCCACTGACCTGCTGCAATCCAGTCCACCTCACCCCAATACAGTACATTCCACTCAATCTGCCCCACAAGTCACCTCACTCCAATCCACCACAATCTGCCCCACTCCAGCCCAAAACAAGCTGGCCCTCTCCAGGTGAAAACAAGCTGCCCCACACCAATCTGTCCCACACAAAAACAATTTGCCCCACTCCAATCTGCCCCACTCCATTTCAAAACAATGTACTCCACTGTAATCTAAAACAATCTGCCCCACTTCAAAATATGGCAATGAAATCCAGAGCTATCTGTCTCACTCTAATCCAAAGCATTCCTCCCACACCCATCCAAAGCATTGTGCCCCACTCCAATCCCTTCAATCCAAAACAATCTGTCCCACTCTAGTTGAAAACTATCTGCTGCACTCCAATACAAAACCATCTACCCCTCTCCAATCTGCCTCACTCAATCCAAAATAACCCACTCTGCTCCGATCCAAAACAATCTGCCCCACTCCATTCCAAAACATTCTGCCCAGTCCTATCCACAATCTTCCCCATTCCAATCCAAAACAAGCTGTTCCACTCCAATCCATAATAATGTGCCCCACTTGAGTATGCCCCACTCCAATCCAAAACAATCTGCCCTAAAACCAACCTGCGCCCACTCTAAACCAAAACAATCTGCTATACTCCAATCTGCCCCACTGCAAACCAAAACAATCTGCCCAGCTTCAATCTGCCCCACTCCAATCCAAAACTGCAACACTCCGATCTTCAATAATCTGCCCCTTCTCCACTTCAGACTGCCCCACTCCAAACAGTTCACCTAACCCTAATATAATCCTTCCCACTCCATCCCAATTCACCCTACTCCAATCCATTACAATCCACCCCACACCAATCCAATCCACCCCAATCTGGAACAACCCAGTCTACCACAATCCAATCTACCTCACCCCAATCAAATCGAATCTGTGCCACACCAATTCACCACATTCCAACCTACTCCAGTCCAACCCACCCTACTCCAGTCCATCCCACCCAACTCCAATCCAACCCAACCCACTCCAAACCGCCACATTCCAATCAAAACCACCCCACTCCAATCCAACACATTCCATCCAACCCACTGCACTCCAATCCATCCCCTCCCAATCCAATCTAATCCAATCTACCAACTTCAATCCACCCCACCCCAATCCAATCTAACCCATTCATCCAACTCACCCCAGTCTATCCCAACCCAATCCAGTCCACCTTAATCTACCCCAGTCCATTTCAGTTCACCTTAATCCACCCCACCCCTCTCTAATCCAATCCATCCCATACTACCTTTACCCACCTCATTCCAATCCAACACACCCCACTCACACCAATCCTATCCACTGCACTCCACACCAATCCCATCCATTGCACTCAACACTAGTCAAGTCCACACCACTCTAATCCAATTCTTCACACTTCAGTCCAATCCACCCCATTCCAGTCCAATCTAATTCACTCTACTCCAATCCAATCCACCCCACCCCAATCCAATCCACCCCACTCAATCCAATCCACCTCACTCCACTGCGCTCCACCCCACTCCAGTCCTTCCTGCTCCAATCCAATTCACCCCAGACCTATCCAGTCCACCCCACCTCAATGCATTCCACCTTACTCCAATCCATTTTACCACACTCCAGTCCAATCCAACACACCCCACCCTAATCTAATCCAACCCACTCCAATCCAATCCACCCTGCTCCAATCCCTTTCACCCCATCCACTCCCGCACTCTAATCCACCCCGCCCCACTCTACTCCAGTTTGCCATAATCTACTCCAATCTACCCAACTCTAAGACAATCCTCCCCTCTACCCCAATCCACCCCACTTTACTCCAATCCACCCCAATCTGCTTCATCCTACCCAACCTTCTCCAATCCACCCTACTCCAGTGTATCCCACTCTGCCCCAATCCACTCCAATCTAATCCACACACCCCTGATCAGTCCACCCCATTCCAATTCAATCCACTCCAGTCCATCCCACTCCAATCTAATTCACTTTATCCAACTCCACTCAAATGCAATCCACCTCAATCCACCACTCCTGCCCAATCCAACTCAATCCACCCCACTCCAAACCACTTTAATCACACCCACCCAACCACACCAATCCAATCAATCCACACCCATCCATTCCACATTCCAATACAAAACAATCTGCCCAACTCCAGTCTCCCGACAGATCAAAAAATCTGCCCCACTACAATCCAAAATAATCTGCTCCACTGCAACCTAAAACTGCCTACTCCAATCTTCCCCAGTACAAACCAAAACAATCTGCCACCAATTCAATGTGCCCCACTACTATCCAAAACAATTTGCCCATTCCAATCCAAAATGATCTTCCCCACTCCAATCTAATCCACTTCAGTACAAAACCATCTGCCCCACTCCAGCCCAAACAATCTGCCCAATCCAGTCTGCTCCACTTCAATCCAAAACAATCTGCCCCACTCCAATCCAAAACAAACAGCCCCAATCCAATCCTTACCATTCCTTATCATTCCAATACAAATAATTCGGAACTACTCCATTCCAAAACAGTCGGCCCTACTACAATGCAACACAATCTGCCCCACTCCAACCTGCCTCACTCCAATCCAAAGCAATCTGCCACTGCAGTCCAAAGCAATCTGCTGGCTCCATACTCCCCCACTCCAATACAAAACAATGGGCCAGATTTATTAAAAAGTTTTGCACTCAAAAACGGTGCGAATCGGTAAATTCGGCCGTTGCGAGTGCAAAACAGTGGTCTACGATGCATGAAATGCATTCGCAGACCACAAGTAAGAAATCGCTAAAATTTCGATTTCTTGCATTGC
The DNA here is from genome assembly GCF_031143425.1 of Pleurodeles waltl. NCBI lineage: Eukaryota > Metazoa > Chordata > Amphibia > Caudata > Salamandridae > Pleurodeles > Pleurodeles waltl. The sequence continues at coordinate 662,279,059 of NC_090444.1, read as the reverse complement.
GACCTGGAAATTGCGAGTCACAATTTGCAATTTGCAATTTCTAGGTCGCAAGGCTATGCTGGAAAAAATCACAAATTGCGGTTTTTCCAAAAATGATATTTTGCACTTGCAAAATACCATGCTTTGCAACCAGGTGGTAACCTGGTGCAAAATTAAAAAATGCAGTTAAACTGCATTTTTAAATTGAACATGTAAAGCACACATGCCCTTTTGGCATGTGTGTACCTTACATGTTAAAAAAAAAGTTTTTGGGGTGCAGGAGAGGGGGCCTTAGGCCCCCAGCACCCTGGCCTTTTGCATTTCCAAAATTGCGATTTCTGGTTCAGAAATCGCAATTTTGGAAATGCAAAAGATTTGCAGCTATGGGCCAACAGGCCCATAGCTGCGAATGGGGCCGGTATCGCAATTTGCGATTCGGTAATAGCATTTGCGATTTTTAAGAAATCGCTATTACCGATTCGCAAATGTGATACATGGCCCTTTGCGAGTCGGTAATAACGATTTCTTAAAAATCGCTATTACCGAATCACAATGGCCCATGATGATACATCTGGCCCAATATGCCCACTCCAGTCTGCCCCACTCCAATCTAAATGATCTGCCCACACCAATCCCAAGCAATGTGCTCCACTCAAATCTGCACCACTCCAGTCCAAAACAATCAGACCCACTCCCATCCAAAATACTCAGCCCCACCCCATTCCAAAACACTCAGCACCACTCTAATCTAAAACATTCTGCCCCACCCCAATCTAAAACAGTCCACCCATTCCAATCCAAAATAATTGTGCCACTCCATTTACACCCACTCTAATCCAATCCACCAACTCCAACTCACACCACTCCAAGCCACCCCACTCCAATCCAAAATGTTCTACCCCATTCCAATCTAAAACAATCTGCCCACTCCGATCAAAAACAATCTGCCCACTTCAATACATCCCACTCCAATTCAGAACAATCTCCTGACTCCATTCCAAAGCAGTCTGTCCCACTTCAATCCAAACCAATCTACCACATTACAATCTAAAACATTCTACCCAGTCTAATCTTTCCCAGTACAAACCAAAACAATCTGCCCCAATTGAATTTGCCCCACTCCAATCCAAACAATAAGCCCCACTCCAATCCAAAAGAATCTGCCTCTCTTCAATCCAAAACAAGCTGCCCCACTCCAAATCAAAACAATCTGTCACACACCAATCTGTCACACCCCAAGCCAAAACAATCTGCCCCATTCCAATCTACCCTACTCCAATCCAAAACAATATACCCCACTCTAATCTAAAACAATCTGCCCCACTCCAGTTTCCCCACTCCCATCCAAATCAATCTGCCCCACTCCAATCTGAAACAATCTGCCCCACTCCAACTCCCCCACTCCAATTTAATCCGCCAACTCCAATCCAACCCCCTCCTCACCAATCCAGTCCACCTTGCCCCAATCTTTCCCATGTAAATTTCAAAGCAATCTGCCCCACTCCAATCCAAAACTATATGCCCACTCAAGTTTGTTCCACTCCAATCCAAAACAGTCTGCCCTGCTCCATTCTAAAACCAGCTGCCCCAATCCATTCCAAAATAATCTGCCCCACTCCAATCTCCCCCACTTCAATCCAAAACAATATACCTCACTCCAATCTGCCCCACTCCAATCCAAAGCAATGTGCCCCACTCTAATGTGCTCCACTCCAGTCCAAAACAATCATCCGCACTCTAGTAAAAAAAAAAACAGCCCACTCAAATACAAAACAATCTGCCCCTCTCCAATCTGCCACGCTCAATCCAAAACAATCCACCCCACTCCAATCCAAATCAATCTGTCCCACTCCCATCCACAACAATCTGCTCCATTCCAATCCAAAACGATCTGCTCCATTCCAATCCATAATAATCTGCACCGCTCCAGTCTACCCCACTCTAATCCAAAACAATTTGCCCCAAAACCAATCTTCACCCATTCTAATCCAAAACAATATGCTCCACTCCAGTCTGCCCCACTGCAAATCAAGACAATCTACCCCACTCCAGTCTGCCCCATTCCAATCCAAAACAGTCTAAAACAGTACAATCCAAAACAATCTATACCACTCCAATCCAAAATAATCTGCTTTACTCTAATCTTCCCCACTCAAGACCTCCACTCCAATCCAGTCCACCTCACCTCATCCCAATCCAGACCAACCCACTCCATCTTAATTCATCCCACTCCATCCCATTCACCCCACCCAATGCACCACAATCCACTGACACAAATCCAAATCTCCCCAATGCAGACCAATCAATAAACCCAAATCCAATCTACTTCACTACAATCAAGTCCAATCTACCCCACTCAAATTCACATCAATCCAACTCACTACAGTCCAACCCACCCTAGTACAGTCCAACCTGCACTACTTCAGTCAAAACCACCCCACCCCACTCCAACCCAATCCCACTTCAACCCACCACTTTGCAATCCAACCCACCCCACTCCAACCGAACATATTAAAATCCAACCCACTGCCTCCAATCTAGTCCAACCCATACAATCTAACCCAATCCACCCACTCCAATCTACCCACTTCACCCGGTCAATCATACTCCAATCCAATCCATCTTAATCCACCCAGTCCAATCCAGTTCACCTTAATCCAACCCCACTCCAATCCAACCCACACCACCTTAATCTACCACCCTCCAATCCAATCCACCCCACTCCAATCTAATCCATCCCACTCCAATTCAATTAATTACACTCCAGTCCTATCCACCCCACCCCACTCCAATCCAATCCAATCCAATCCACCCTACCCTAATCTAATACTCCTCTTCTAATCCAATCTGCCCTCCCCAACCCAACCCAATCCCCCAACTTTGTCCAATCCACCTGACTCCATTCCTCTCCACCCCACTCCAGTCTAATCCAATTCACCCCACTCAATCCATCTCACACCACACCTATCCAATCCACCCCACTCCACCTCAATGCATTCCACCTCACTCCAATCCACTTTTCCACACCCCATTCCAATCCAACCCACCTGAATCTAATCTATCCCATTCCTATCCAATCCACCCCACTCCAATCCACTCCATCCAGTTCCACCCATCCCATTTCAATCCACTCCACCCCATCCACTCCACCCAAATCTTACCCACCTCACCCACTCTACTCCAATAGACCACACTCTACTCCAATCCATCCCACTCTAATCAAATCCTACCAACTCTACTTCAATCCACCCAACTCTACTCTAATCCACCCCACTCTGCTTCAACTCTCCCACTCTACTCCATTCCACCCCACTCCAAGCCACTTCTCTTCCCTCCAGTCCACCCAATTCTATCCCAACCCAAACCAATCCAACCCACACCAGCTCAGTTCATTCCACCCCTCTCCAGTTCAATCAACTCATGTCCAACCCACTCAAAAGCAATTCACCTTAACCCACCTCACTCCAATATAATATAATGCATCTTAATCCATTCCACCCCAATCAACCCCACTCTAAACCACCTTAATCCAATTTGCCTTAACCTACACCAATCCAATCCATCCCACACCAATCCAATCCACCCTGATCCATATTGATCCACCTCACTCCAATACAATTCAACCCAAATCAAATCAAATCAAATCATTAACATTTATAAAGCGCGCTACTCACCCGTGCGGGTCTCAAGGCGCTAGGGGGGAAAGGGGGGGTTATCGCTGCTCGAACAGCCAAGTCTTTAGGAGTCTCCGGAACGCGGAGTGGTCCTGGGTGGTCCTGAGGCTGGTGGGGAGGGAGTTCCAGGTCTTGGCCGCCAGGAAGGAGAAAGATCTCCCACCCGCCGTGGAGCGGCGGGTGCGAGGGACGGCAGCAAGTGCGAGGCCAGCGGAGCGGAGGGGGCGGGTGGGGACGTAGAAGCTGAGGCGTCTGTTGAGGTATTCCGGTCCCTTGTTGTGGAGGGCTTTGTGTGCGTGGGTGAGAAGACGGAAGGTGATCCTTTTGCTGACTGGGAGCCAATGCAGGTGTCTCAGGTGTGCGGAGATGTGGCTGTTGCGGGGTACGTCGAGGATGAGGCGGGCCGAGGCGTTTTGGATGCGTTGCAGGCGGTTTTGGAGTTTGGCTGTGGTCCCGGCGTAGAGGGTGTTGCCGTAGTCCAGGCGGCTCGTGACGAGGGCGTGGGTCACGTTTTTTCTGGTGTCGGCGGGGATCCAGCGGAAGATCTTACGGAGCATGCGGAGAGTGAGGAAGCAGGCGGAGGACACGGCGTTGACTTGCTTGGTCATGGTGAGAAGAGGGTCCAAGATGAAGGCGAGGTTGCGGGCGTGGTCTGCGGGGGTCGGTGCGGTGCCGAGGGCCGTGGGCCACCAGGAGTCATCCCAGGCGGACGGGGTGTTGCCGAGGATGAGGACTTCCGTTTTTTCAGAGTTCAGCTTTAGGCGGCTGAGCCTCATCCAATCTGCGACGTCCTTCATACCCTCTTGTAGGTTGGTCTTGGCGCTGGCGGGGTCCTTGGTGAGGGAGAGTACAAGTTGGGTGTCGTCGGCGTAGGAGGTGATGATGATGTCGTGCTTGCGTACGATGTCGGCGAGGGGGCTCATGTAGACATTGAAGAGTGTCGGGCTGAGCGATGAGCCTTGAGGTACGCCGCAGATGATCTTGGTGGGTTCTGAGCGAAACGGAGGGAGGTAAACTCTTTGGGAGCGGTTAGCGAGGAAGGAGGCGATCCAGTCCAGGGCCTGGCCTTGGATCCCGGTGGAGCGTAGGCGGGTGATTAGGGTGCGGTGACAGACGGTGTCAAAGGCAGCCGAGAGGTCGAGGAGAATGAGGGCGACTGTTTCACCGTTGTCCATCAGGGTTCTGATGTCGTCTGTGACTGAGATGAGGGTGGTTTCCGTGCTGTGGTTGGTTCGGAATCCGGTTTGTGAAGGGTCGAGCAGGTTGTTGTCTTCCAGGAAGGTGGTCAGCTGTTTGTTGACGGTCTTTTCTATTACCTTGGCTGGGAAAGGTAGAAGAGAGATGGGGCGGAAGTTTTTCAGGTCGCTTGGGTCAGCCGTAGGTTTCTTTAGTAGGGCGTTGACTTCAGCGTGCTTCCAGCATTCGGGGAAGGTAGCAGAAGAAAAAGAAGAGTTGATGACGGTCTGGAGGTGCGGGGCGATGATGTCGTCGGCTTTGTTAAAGATGAAGTGCGGGCAGGGGTCCGAAGGGGCGCCGGAGTGGATAGAGTTCATGATGGATTTGGTTTCTTCCGTGTTGATGTGGGTCCAGTTGTTGAGGGTGATGTCTGGGGAAGCGGGTTCAGTGGTGTATGGTTGGGTCTGGTGTCCGAAGCTGTCGTGGAGGTCGCTGATCTTGCGATGGAAGAAAGTGGCGAGGGATTCGCACAAATCCTGTGAGGGCGTGACGGCGTTGGCACTGGCGCTGGGGTTGGAGAACTCTTTGACGATGCTGAAGAGTTCTCTGCTGTTGTGGCTGTTTTTGTCTAGTCTGTCGGTGAAAAAGTTCCTTTTGGCAGTGCGGATCAGGTGGTGGTGTTCGCGTGTAGCGTTCTTGAGGGCGGTCATGTTGTCAGCGGTGTGGTCCTTGCGCCAGGCCTTCTCAAGGGCACGACAAGTTTTCTTTGATTCTTTGAGGGTGTCAGAGAACCAGAGAGGTTTTTTGGTGTTGGTCTGTCGATGCGTGCGTTTGAGGGGAGCAAGGTTGTCAGCGCAGTTGGAGATCCAGTTTGTGAGGTTGAGAGCTGCGTCGTTGGGGTCGGTGGTGAGGGTGGGTTGGTTGGCGGCGAGAGCGGAGAAGAGTTGCTCTTCAGGGATCTTGTTCCACTGTCGATGAGGGATGGGTTGAGTGCGGAGGTGGGAGGTCTCGCGTCGGAATGTGAAGTGGACGCAGCTGTGGTCGGTCCAGTGTAGGGCAGAGGTGTGGCTGAAGAAGACGTGTTTGCTGGCGGAGAAGATAGGGTCGAGCGTGTGTCCGGCGATGTGGGTGGCGGTGTTCACCAGTTGTTTGAGGCCGAGGTTGTCGAGGTTGTCGAGCAGGGTGGTGGTGTTGGGGTCGTTGTTTTGTTCCAGATGGAAGTTGAGGTCGCCTAGGAGGATGTAGTCCGGTGAGGCGAGGGCGTGCGGGGAGATGAAGTCGGCGATGGCGTCGCTGAAAGAGGCGCGAGGTCCGGGAGGACGGTAGACGAGGGATCCTCTGAGGGTGGTCCTTGGGTCGGTGCGAATCTGAAAATGCAGGTGTTCAGCGGCGAGGGGGGGGTCTTCGGTGGAGGTGGTGACGCTGATGGAGTCTTTGAAGATGATGGCGACACCTCCTCCTACTTGGTTGGTGCAGTCTTTTCTGGAGATCTTGTAGCCTTCGGGGATGGCGGTAGCGATGTCTGGAGCAGAGGAGGCGTTCATCCATGTCTCCGTGATGAAGGCGACGTCCGGGGCTGTGGAGTCCAGGAGGTCCCAAAGTTCAACGGCGTGCTTGTGGACGGAACGAGCGTTGATCAGGATGCACTTGAGGTGGTTGATGGCGCGTGGGCTTGTGGTCGTGGTAGTTGCGTGGTGGAAGATGCGTTTGCAGGAGTTGCAGGCGAAGGGTCCATGGGTGCGTTTGGGGTGAGCTAGGAAGCAGGTTTTGGAGCGCCCTGGGTTGAGGGCGTGGAGGGTGGTGGGGTCGTAGCGGATCAGCGGGGCTTGGGGGAGCTGGGGACCAGGGGTCGTGGTGCTGGGCGCGGGCCAGGCGCGGACGGGCGCAGACGGGCTTGCCTCTGGCGCGCCTCCGGTGCGCCAGCGGCGTGCCCGCTGCGCGCGCCCGCTGCGCAGTCCCGCAGCGGCCGCCATAAGAGGTAGGAGGGGGGGGGAGGGGTCAGCTGGGGGCGAATGGGAGCTGGGGGGCGGGGGCGTGCAGGAGGTCGCGGCGGGAAAGCACGAGGGAGGGGGGGACAGGTAGAGTGAGAGGAGCTGGGGGAGGGGGTTTAGGGTGGAGGAGGGTGAGTGTTAGGAGGTTTGGAGATTAGGGAGAGAGATAGGAGGAGGGTTGTGAAGATAGGGGAGGGGGGGTTGTAGAGGTGGGTGAGGGAGAGAGGTAGAGTGAGAGGATAGGGAGATAGGTAGTAGAGGGGGTGGCGGGAGGGGGGGAGAGATAGAGAAATAGATAGAGAAAATAGATAGAGAAGTCGATAGATAGGGAAATAGATAGATAGACAGATAGGTAGGTAGGAGGAGGTGGAGAGTGGGGGAGTTAGATAGTGAGATAGGGAGCTAGAGAGATAGGAAGATAGGAGGAGTGAGGGAGGTAGATAGCGAACGGGTTAGCTAGGGGTGAGAGAGGGGGAGGCGAGTGAGGGAGGGGGATGAGGAAGGAGCAGGAGGGCAGGCTCGGGGGAAGAAGACGGAGGAGGTAGAAGAGCCGAAGACAGGAGAACAGAAGACAGAAGAACAGAAGACAGAAGAACAGAAGACCGGAAGAGCAGAAGACGGAAGAACAGAAGAACAGAAGAACAGAAGATCGGAAGAGCAGAAGAACAGAGAAGAACAGAGAAGAACAGAGAAGAACACAGAAGAACCGAGAAGAAGAACACAGAAGCACCGAGAAGAACAGAGAAGAAGAACACAGAAGACCGGAAGAACACAGAAGAACAGAAGGGAAGAACAGAAGAACAGAAGAGAAGAACAGAAGAACACAGAAGAAGATTGCAGAGGGGGGGCGAGGAGGAAGAGACAGAGAGGAGGAAAAGAAGCAGGAGCAGGAGAGAAGGTGAGTGGCGCGGGGCAGGGCGAGGGGCTGGGAGGAGGGGGGTACTTACAGTTAGGTGGGTCTCAGGAACACAGGAACTCGGGAACTTGGAGGAGCTGCAGCGGCAGGGGGAGCGACCTACCCTTGGGTCAAGGGTCGCTACCACTGTCGCGCAGCGGCCGCCATAAGAGGTAGGAGGGGGGGGAGGGGTCAGCTGGGGGCGAATGGGAGCTGGGGGGCGGGGGCGTGCAGGAGGTCGCGGCGGGAAAGCGCGAGGGGTGGGGGGGGACAGGTAGAGTGAGAGGAGCTGGGGGAGGGGGTTTAGGGTGGAGGAGGGTGAGTGTTTGGAGGTTTGGAGATTAGGGAGAGAGATAGGAGTAGGGTTGTGAAGATAGGGGAGGGGGGGTTGTAGAGGTGGGTGAGGGAGAGAGGTAGAGTGAGAGGATAGGGAGATAGGTAGTAGAGGGGGTGGCGGGAGGGGGGGAGAGATAGAGAAATAGATAGAGAAAATAGATAGAGAAGTCGATAGATAGGGAAATAGATAGATAGACAGATAGGTAGGTAGGAGGAGGTGGAGAGTGGGGGAGTTAGATAGTGAGATAGGGAGCTAGAGAGATAGGAAGATAGGAGGAGTGAGGGAGGTAGATAGCGAACGGGTTAGCTAGGGGTGAGAGAGGGGGAGGCGAGTGAGGGAGGGGGATGAGGAAGGAGCAGGAGGGCAGGCTCGGGGGAAGAAGACGGAGGAGGTAGAAGAGCCGAAGACAGGAGAACAGAAGACAGAAGAACAGAAGACAGAAGAACAGAAGACCGGAAGAGCAGAAGACAGAAGAACAGAAGAACAGAAGATCGGAAGAGCAGAAGAACAGAGAAGAACAGAGAAGAACAGAGAAGAACACAGAAGAACCGAGAAGAAGAACACAGAAGCACCGAGAAGAACAGAGAAGAAGAACACAGAAGACCGGAAGAACACAGAAGAACAGAAGGGAAGAACAGAAGAACAGAAGAGAAGAACAGAAGAACACAGAAGAAGATTGCAGAGGGGGGGCGAGGAGGAAGAGACAGAGAGGAGGAAAAGAAGCAGGAGCAGGAGAGAAGGTGAGTGGCGCGGGGCAGGGCGAGGGGCTGGGAGGAGGGGGGTACTTACAGTTAGGTGGGTCTCAGGAACACAGGAACTCGGGAACTTGGAGGAGCTGCAGCGGCAGGGGGAGCGACCTACCCTTGGGTCAAGGGTCGCTACCACTGTCGCGCAGCGGCCGCCATAAGAGGTAGGAGGGGGGGGGAGGGGTCAGCTGGGGGCGAATGGGAGCTGGGGGGCGGGGGCGTGCAGGAGGTCGCGGCGGGAAAGCGCGAGGGAGGGGGGGGACAGGTAGAGTGAGAGGAGCTGGGGGAGGGGGTTTAGGGTGGAGGAGGGTGAGTGTTAGGAGGTTTGGAGATTAGGGAGAGAGATAGGAGTAGGGTTGTGAAGATAGGGGAGGGGGGGTTGTAGAGGTGGGTGAGGGAGAGAGGTAGAGTGAGAGGATAGGGAGATAGGTAGTAGAGGGGGTGGCGGGAGGGGGGGAGAGATAGAGAAATAGATAGAGAAAATAGATAGAGAAGTCGATAGATAGGGAAATAGATAGATAGACAGATAGGTAGGTAGGAGGAGGTGGAGAGTGGGGGAGTTAGATAGTGAGATAGGGAGCTAGAGAGATAGGAAGATAGGAGGAGTGAGGGAGGTAGATAGCGAACGGGTTAGCTAGGGGTGAGAGAGGGGGAGGCGAGTGAGGGAGGGGGATGAGGAAGGAGCAGGAGGGCAGGCTCGGGGGAAGAAGACGGAGGAGGTAGAAGAGCCGAAGACAGGAGAACAGAAGACAGAAGAACAGAAGACAGAAGAACAGAAGACCGGAAGAGCAGAAGACAGAAGAACAGAAGAACAGAAGAACAGAAGATCGGAAGAGCAGAAGAACAGAGAAGAACAGAGAAGAACACAGAAGAACACAGAAGAACCGAGAAGAAGAACACAGAAGCACCGAGAAGAACAGAGAAGAAGAACACAGAAGACCGGAAGAACACAGAAGAACAGAAGGGAAGAACAGAAGAACAGAAGAGAAGAACAGAAGAACACAGAAGAAGATTGCAGAGGGGGGGCGAGGAGGAAGAGACAGAGAGGAGGAAAAGAAGCAGGAGCAGGAGAGAAGGTGAGTGGCGCGGGGCAGGGCGAGGGGCTGGGAGGAGGGGGGTACTCACAGTTAGGTGGGTCTCAGGAACACAGGAACTCGGGAACTTGGAGGAGCTGCAGCGGCAGGGGGAGCGACCTACCCTCCAGTCCAGCCTACCACACTCCAGTCCAATCCACCCTACTCAAATGGGGTTCATTCCAATCCACTCCCATTCACTCTACCTCACTCCAAAAAGTCCATCCCACTCCAATTCACCCCACCCTACCCCTCCCCACTCCAATCCACCCCATCCCAATCCAGTCCACCGCAATCCAATTCAATCCACCCCAATCCACCCAATCCAATCCACCCAATCCAATCTACCAAATCCAGTCCACCCCAATCTAGGCCACCCCACTAAATCAAATACACCCCACCCCACCCCACTCCATTCCAACCAACTCAGTTCCACCCAACTCCAGTTCACTCCCGTCCAATCCAACCCACTCAGTCCAACTAACCTCACTCCAATCCATCCCCCCAATCCACCCACTCCACCTCTCTCCAAAAAGTCCATTCCATTCCAATCCACCCCACCCCACTCCAATCCACCCACACAATCCAGTCCACATCAATCCAATCCAATCCACCCCAATGCACCCCAGTCCAATTCACCCAAATCCAGTCCATCCCAATCCAGTCCACCCCAATCAGTCCAATCTAGCCCACTCCATTCCAACCCAGTCAATTTCGCCCCACTCCAGTCCACTCCAGCCCAATCCAACCCACTCCAGTCAAAATCACCTCATTCCAATCCGCCCACCACAATCCATCCCACTCCAATCCAACCAATCCCACCCCAGTCCAACTCACCCCACCCCAATCAGTCCAATCCAATCCACCCCAATTCAGTCTACCCCACTCAATCCAATCCACCCCTCTTCATTCCAACCCGTTCAATTCCACCCCACTCCAGTCAACCCCACTCTAATCCACATCACTTCATTTTAGTCCACCCCATTCCCCTCTAGTCCAAGCCATCCCACTCTGCCAATCCAGTCTACCCCACCCACTTCAACCCATCCACTCACCACCAGTCAAATCCACTCCACAATCCACTCCAGTCCAATCCACTCCACTCCATTCCACTCCAATCCTCCCAACTCCAGTTTAGTGTAATCCACTCCAGTCCAATTCACCCCACTCAAAACCATCCCAATCCAATCTACCCCACCTCAATCAATCCACCTCACTGTAGTCCTCTCAGTCCATTCCACCCACCCCAATCCAAGCTAATCACCCCTTCCCAATCCAATTTACCCCATTTCAATTGACTCCTCTCTAATCGACCCACCTCAAATGCACCCTACCCCACTCCAATCAATCCACCCCACTCTACTCCAGTACAATCCATTCGACTCTACTCCAATCTAGCCCACTACCTCAGTTCACCCCAAGCCACTCCAGCCTAATTCACCCCATGCCAAGGCACACTCTGCACTGAACCATTGAACTCTACTCTCCTCCACTCAACTCTACAACACTCTACTTTACTCTACAATACTTTACTCGCCCACTCCACTCTATGACACTCCATGCCACTAACTTTTAGCCATGCTGAACAGCAACAACACTGATGTACAACATGGCAAAAACGTATTGCCAAAGCCAATAGCTCTTGTATAAGCAAGACATATTGGTTTTGCCCATGCTTGTATAAAAGTACTGCAGGCACTCATATATTACAGTCATATTTGACTAAATGCTACTGTATGAGCTTACATATAGCTGGGCCTTTTGGTCTTTGCATTGATTTTTCTCAAATAGGAAAACACTCCACCTGATAGATGAATTACTATGATGTAGGATTCTGTGCCAACACTCCATACACCCACTAAGGTGCTACCTAATCACTGTAGGCAACATAAACTGTTTTTTTTGTATGAGAGGGAAACCATTAACTCACACCCAGTAAAACAGGAGTGAGAATCTCGTCTTTATTACCAGCAGAAGACAAATCAGCCACATATCTGAAAATTAGTTTTGTGTGGAAGAGAAAGTGAAACATTGAAAAGCAGATATAATTTGCATTTGTTTACATTAACATATTCTTTGAGACATTAAGGGCTATAACTAGGGCCACTGGAATTATACAATTGTACTGCCACAACAATTTCTACATTAATATAGATATGCCACATTTGTCACATAATCCATCATCTGCTGCATAACCTGCTGATTTTAAAAATATATATTTTTAGCACAATCGATTCAAAAGTTACCAAAAACGTAGCAACATGTTGATGCATAGTGAAAGGCCCATTGCAAAAATTGACTGATCACCTTCCAGTTGCTTACTGCTATACTTGGGTGTTAAGCTAATGGCCAGACAGAAATACAATAAGGCACAACATCACTCTTAATCAAGACTTCAACAGATGGTGTTAAAATTTAGGTTAATAGTCCATAGTCTGTGGTTTTTTTTCATATCCGAGATCCAAAGTTTATCGTTTGGCAGTACAGTCCTTGATGTAATTCAAAATGCTGCGTGACAATAGAAAAGGCAGCCAATCTGTGTTCTGCCACCTCAAGTGATTTTTTCAAGGCTAAATCGTTAGTGTCGTAAGTCTCGTCTTTAACAAGGGGTAGTTGAACCTGGAGCATGGAGAAACAAGTAATGAAACTGTTCAGGAAGTGAGGAGAGAGTCGGTTGTTTTCGTAGTGAATGTCGTTGCAAGAAACTCTTCGTGTCTGAGTAAGTAGTAAAAGGTTCCAGAGTCAGGAAGCTCGAAATGGCAGACTAGAGTTGCCGCATGTGGGAAGTTATGATAAGCTTGTCCTGGTAGATTCAAAGGCTTATTCATGTCTGTGTTAGAGTGGAGTGATGCCCAGGCAGTGTTAACAAGTTTAAAAACAAGCATTTACAATGCAACGGGTCTCGCGTTTGCTCATGTTAGAGCTGATCGCGTTGTAAACTCTTAACCCGACTTTTTACCTATCGGGCAAAAGTGCATTTATGTAAATAACCCGAAAAAGTGAAATCAAGTATGTAAAACGCTCAACTTCTGGCAAGCGAGATCGCACTCGTAAATTAGAGAAAAAAAAGTCCACAAGCCCGATGGAAAACAGCGAGCCTCGCTTGTTTTCTGTACTTGGTCGCTGAGCTCGAGGAGGCCTAACCACCGGAAAAGGCATGACGTATGCGTGTCTTCGACTAATGAAAGCAAGCAGATTTTATTAGGGAAGCCCATGAACCAATAAAAAACACTGACGTGAAGTTGACAGGGCTCCGAGTCCTTTTCTCAATACAAAAGAGTCTCGCTGCGATACGCATTCGTGAGCGCATGCAACGCAGGCTCGACCCTAATGACAAAATAATGGAGTGATATTATCACAAAATGTGCAACATTACGCTGCATAATTTGCCTATTCATCCCAAATAAGTTAAGCAAAGCTGCAGTATAATTTAACCCTACCCTGCTACATAATTACAGTGGTTCTGGCTACAACAACCCAAATTAACATACATTAAGGCAGTAAGATAGAGTGGCCGCATACCACGTATCTAAATGTGTGGTGAATGAGTTCGTTTATTAAGAAATCTCCACAGGCAATGATCACCGGAGTGAGAACAACAAAAACAGCACTCAGCTAAACATAAAAGCAAAATTGTTGAATTGCCTCATTTCTTTCTCTGAGCGGGATAAAAGGAGCCATCAAAGAAGCAAGATAAAAAATAATGTTGTCTGATTATTTCCACATGTGCTTTAGATAAATGAATTAAAGGCACACATATTTTCAAGAGAAGAGTTATCAGAGATTGGTAGTATTGCTCTGCATGACAAATTAATATGTTTAACTAAGAAGACTCAATGACAAAAGTATGTAAAATGAGATGTATGTTTTCCTGTCAGTTGCAGATTACACCATATACCCTCTACCGGCTATTTTCGAACTGAGGACTAGGTGTATACTAAGGGCCATATTTACTAATTTTCACACGACCTAGAGCAGCAAGAAAATTTGCTGTGCTGGGTTGCATGAAAGGGAGTGTTTTAGCATTTTCATCTTTTGCAGAAATCAATGCTCTTTGAGGACAATGGAACTTTGGACTCAGTAAGTATTGTGGTAGAACCATGAACAGAATTTCAGTAAAAACCCAAACAATTTAAACACCATGACCAATGCGGCCACAGAAGGAAAACTGAAATCAGGAAATAAAGTTAAAATTTTATTACAAACACAGCTCATAGTCATGTAAGCAATGCGCTAAAGCAAATTGGAAAGATACCTAATCACCAAGGGATGCCCAAGGTGTTAAAATAGATTTAGGCAAAGTAAATTACTAAAACTAAGCATTCAAGAGAAATAATGCATATCATCAACAAGAATATCTGAGTTACAGAGATACTACGTTGCTCGGAGGTAATAATCATTCATCAATTCAAATTAGCAAAGTCAATAATCTTTAGCTGGGCACATGTCAACCCTACAACTAACCAAATCAGGGAAATATATGTATGGGGAGAAACACATTTCAATGGCAATGGCAAAAAGGAAAATACCTCCCCAAGGGCACAGCATTCAGGGAATTATCAGCAACGCATCAGGATCAGCGAGACATCTGCCAGCATCAGTTGCTCTCTGCATGCTGCTAGGAACTGTGGAGACTGCTCAAAGTTCAAATGTCCATCAGTATTTTAGAATCCACAAAAAATTCTGATTCGTCAAAAGTATCAATTTATGTTACATTGAATGGGCATCCTCCAATTCAGTTGATCACCAGACCCCAAGTTATAACAGTCCAGTGATTTCCTAGGTCTGTCATGGGAGCATCTTCCATCTGTGTGACTCCACGCACAGTTGAGACAATTGTATACAATACTAGTCCATGTTTCACTATTTTCTTCCATCAAAGGCACTATGGCCCTCATTATGACACTGGCGGTAAATCCCGCTTACCGCCATGCTGACGGCCGCCAACATACCACCGCGGTGGCGATTATCCGTTAACCATATTATGACACACACACACCAATCCGACAGAATACTGCCACACACACAAATCTGCCAGCCCAAAGGTCAGTGCTAAAGTGGCGGTACCAACACCCATACCGTTATGCAACAGAACAACGCCCATAACATTATGACCCACAAATCACCACAGCAGACATTCAACTGTGGTAAACCATTGGCGTTACATACTGTCGCGCTCAGAATGGACACCTACATACAAAACAATACCACATTGGCCAACATCAAAAACACACACCTGACACCCATACATACAACACATCCGCACCACTATAAAACACACACCCACAATACCCACAACCCTTTGCCAACACCACTTACTGCTAGAGTAAGCCACCAAAATCACAGAGACAACTACAAACACATCACTGACACCCATACATCCCTCACGCACCCCACATCACACACCCCACTACATCACCCAACACACTCTCACCAACATACAACACCCATGGCAATGTCGTGGGACAGCACCCAAGAATAAGGGATGACATCAGCAAGAGGTGGAACGACCTACGGGGGAAGGTACGTTCAATAGCAGCAAGGCACCAGCTCGCAATACAGAGGACTGGAGGTGGACCCCCAGCTCCTCCCCGACAGCTCACAACATGGGAGGAGCACCCTTACTCTTACTCTCATCACTCCACTACAGCCCACGCACTGCACCTACACATATGACTAACCCCAATGCCAAATCCTGCATGCTATACCAATGCATAGACACCCCTCCCAGCCCTGCATGGACACCCATCACCAAAGCATGCACAGCATAGGGAAACTAACAATCCCACAATACATCACCATACACAAACAAAGGGTGTCAGGGCAACAGCAACCATAGAGGGGAGGATAGGGATGCACAAAATGTCATACACATGAAGCATAATACATCACTCACATCCCCACAGGTACCCCAGCCAATGTCAGCGGAGAGGAGGTGCCACGACTATCCGGTCCCCCAACAGAAGATAACCCTAGTGATGACAGTAACTCTGGACTTCTGGATCTGGAGGACCTCCCAGGCCCATCAGGGACAACTGGACAGCTGGTCTTCCAAGCCCACTCACAGACCACCACAGAGCCTCCCGCATCATGATCCAACACCACAGCACCCACCTAGCATACCCAAACCTCTGTCCCCAGGACATGTCAATCAGCAGTGTGCCCACCTGTACAGGGACCCCAGGCCACACCTCGCCCGCAAAACAATCAGGGACCTGGGGTCAGTGGCAGCGGGCACACCATTCAGGAAACAGAGTCACAGGCCAACAGGAACACTGGGAGGACTGATGTGCGCCAGAGGCACAGGCCAACAGGGACACTGGGAGGACTGCTGTGTGCCAGGGGGAGGACAGGAACAGGGAACCAACTCTCTAGGAGGCACTCTCTGAGATCCTGGGAGCCTACCAACATTCCCAGGACACGATGGGCCAGATCCTTGATAACGTGCAGGAGAACAGGCAGCTGCAGGAGGGACAGTATCAGGGGATCTGGGAGGACTTGCAGGCCATCAACACCACCCTGATCTCCATAGCAGGGGTTCAGGCAGACATGGCCAACATAATGAGGGAGGTAACAGCACACCAGCAGGCTTCTACTACTGGCCAGTCCATTGACCAGCCCTCCACTTCCGCTGCCGCTAGTGGGCAGGAGGCCCCACCACAGGACCCACAGGCCACCAGCATCCCTCCCCCTGCAGAAGGTGAACCACCCTGCAAATGTTCCCTGCGACCTAGACAGAAGCCAGAGACACATGCCAAGACCACCACCAGGAAATGAGACACTCCTGATTGTCCCCCTTGTGTCCCACACTGTCACCTTGTCTACTTTGAACTCCCTCTGCTCCCCATCCTATGGCCACTTGGACACTGCACCTGTGCTAGAAACTGACTGGAACAATACCCTGGACATTCCTCTATCATCTCCCCATTCCACTGCACTTTTCCCTAAATTGTTAGCACTACAATAAACACCCTTGAACACAACTCAACTACTTGTATGTCATGTGTTGAAAATGTGTATTCATGGAAACAGTTACATTTATTCGCAAATGTACTGTACATTGTGAGAGCATTGAAATAATGACCCGTAGCTGGCTGTAGTCAGCACATCAGTACACAGTTGTTATATCACCAACATCTGCAATATGACAAACCATATGTGACAGTAAGTAGAGGTAAAGGGAAGTGAATACCCTTTTGCCACATCCACACAGAATACACCAATAGTCATTGAAATGTTAATCTACACTTTCCCCCCTGTGTGTCATCAGAAGTACTGACAAATTACTGATGTTCTGTTGTCCTCATCCTCATTCTCAGCATCTTCATCCTCACTGTCCTCATGGTCCACTGCAGCCACAGGGACATCTCCAGTCTCCTCCTCCTGCAGAAAAGGTACATGGCATCTGAGGGCCAGCTTGGGCAACATGCAGCATGCCACTACTATCTGGCACACCTTCTCAGGTGAGTAGCACAGGGATTCACCTGTCAGATGGAGGCACCTGAACCTGGCCTTCACGAGGCCGAAGGTTCTCTCAATGATCCGTCTGATTCGCCCATGTGCCTCATTATAAAGTTCTTCAGCCCTTGTCCCGGCTTTCCTCACCAGGGTCAACGGCCACAATAGGTTTGGGTAGCCAGAGTCACCTGCAAGTATTGAGGGACAACATTTAGCCACACAAAATCCTTTGGGGTTGACACCAGAGGCATACACTAACATACAGTGGGTGGTGACCAAGGCTCACCTATTAGCCACACCCTGTGCCTCTGTAGTTGGGCCATCAGACTTGGGATGCTGCTATTTCTGAGAACAAAGGCATCATGCACTGACCCAGGATGCTTGGCATTGACATGGGAGTTGTATTGGTCCACTAGGCACACCATTTGCACATTCATTGCGTGGAAACTCTTATGATTCCTGAACACGTGTTCATTCTGGCATGGGGGACAAATGCAATATGTGTCCTTTCAATCACACCAATAATATTGGAGATATGTCCCATTGCATAGAATCCTGCCTTCAAAGTGGCCAAATTTTCCACCTGGGGGAAAGCAATGTAGCTACACATGTGTTTTACCAGGGCAGACAACACTCTTGCCAGCACGATTGAGAACATTGGCTGTGACATGCCTGTTGCCAAGCCCACTGTCACTTGGAAAGACCCAGTTGCCAGGAAATGGAGCACTGATAGCACTTGCTCAAGAGGGGTGATCCCAGTCGGATGACGGATAAATGAGATCAGGTCAGGCTCCAACTGGGCACACAGCTCTGTGATTGTGGCCCTGTCCAGTATATGGTCAGTATTATGTGCCTGTCCTCCAGTGTAGCCAAGTCCACTAGAGACCTGTACACAGCATTAGGTCTCCACCTCCTATTCAACTGCAGCGGTAGGTATCTAAGGGACACAAGAGTGAGAAGGCTGTCACAATTGGAACAACAAAACCACAACTGCAGTCCACATGGTGCACCTATGTATTGGGACAGTGTAAATGGCGAAGTATGTGCCAATCTAATCTGTGATGGAGTAATTGTCGATAGGCTGTCCCCCCCACCGAAATGGCGACCGCCTGTCCCGTATGGAGGGACAGCTGGAAGTGAGGTAATTCAGCCTACGTTGGGCGTCGTGGCGGACGGCGGTCTTGCACCGCCATGCAATTCCTCATTGGATAATATGGGGCTCTATGGAGTACAGTGCCAATGTGGATTTACACCGGCGGTGACGGTGTACACCGCCGCGGACAGAACCGCCATTTTCTATCTGATTCCACACTTGTTTCCTGGCCTTCAACAGGAGAACACCTACACTGCGTGTGCTGCTGTGCCCTGTGTCTAGAACCTACCATGGCCCATGTGACCAGGGAAAGGGCCCCAGCCTTCAGTTCAGAGGAATTGGAGCGACTGGTGGATGGGGTCCTACCCAGTACGGACAGCTGTATCGGCCTCTAGACCAACAGGTGAGTACACTTTGGCCACGATGCATGTGGCAAGGATGCATGGAGATGTGTGTGAAAGCATTGTGTAAGGGTGGGTGGGGAGTGGGGGGATAGTCTGTTGACGGTGTACATATTGTGCCCTGGCCTATGTGTGTGCCAATGGTGATGGAATTGGGTATGGTGGGCCACTTGTGTGACAGGCTGGACTGTTTGTTTAATGGTGTTCTCCTGTCTGTCTTGTCCCTGCAGGTCAGCACCCATCAAAAGAAGGGATTGCGGCTTGCCATCACCATGACATGCGGACCCTGGTGGTCTATGGCAGACGGAGCACCCACTGTCAGAAACGATGGGAGGACCTGAGATGCTGGGCAGGGAAGACCGCCGAGGGCCCGCTGGGGATGTCCTCCCAACGAGGAAGGGGTGCCCGTCAGACCCTGACCTCCCTGATGGCCTGCATACTGGCAGTGGCCTACCCTGAGTTGGATGGGCAGATGGTGGTGTGTGGTCCTCATCTTGCTTTAGTGACTAGCCATATCACTGGTAGTGCAATACATAGTGCTTAAGCCTGTTCCCTGTGTGTGATGGTGATCTGCATGCCAATAGTGGTGTTGATGCAGTCATTGACCAAGTATATCCATTGTCTCCCCCCTTTCATGTTTTGTCCTACTGTCCTTGTGTGCATTAGCACAATCTGGCGGAGGAGCAGGGGCACTGGCGACTGAGGGAGCTGCATCCCAGAGGACCCTGGAGGCAGAGTCCACCAACACCACAGGAACCAGTGGGACAGAGGGCAAGGGGAGCACCACGGCAGAGACTGGAGGAGACAACACAGACTCAGATTCCTCCTCTGATGGGAGCTCCCTGGTGGAGGCGGACACCTCTGTGACCACCCTAGCTGCAGGTACAGCCACCACCACCATGCCCGCACCACCCTCCCAGTAGCCCCTCAGCGAGTTGCCTGTGCCCACTCACCCAGGAGGGTGGGAATCTCCTTTGCCCCAGGCACCCTAGGCCCTGCCCCAGTGAGCCCTGCTGCCCTGAGTGAGGAGGCTATTGACCTCCTGAGATGCATGTCTGTAGGGCAATCAACCATTGTGAATGCCATCCAGGGGATGGCATCCCATGCATTCCTGTAGGGCATTCACGGTGGATTGGCGGCCCAACAGAGATCGATTCAGGCTCTGGCCTCCTCTCTGATGGCAACCATTGTCCCTGTTTCTACTGTCCCTCTCCAACCACCATTTCCCAGTCCCATTCTCCTCAACCCCAACCCATCCCAGGCACACATACAGACGAGCATGCACACAAGACAACACCCAAGAGTGGCACAGGCAGACACAAGCACCACACTTCATCCCACAAGCACTCACGCAAACACCATACAGTTGCAGACAGAACCACATCCACTACCTCCACTGTCACGTCCACACTCACACCTGCATACACTGCCTCAACATCCACCACCAGCATCACCACACCAAGCAGCACACACCTCACTAGCAGACACCTCACAACATCCATCTACTTGTCCCTTGTGTCCTCTCCTACCATGTCTGTCCCCGCCCTCTTAAAGGACACAAACGCAAGCACTCAGACACCCAACAGCCATTCACCTTACACACGCACACTGCACATGCACCTGCACCCAAGTCCAACCGACGTACACCTCCAACAACCACTCCCTCAACCTCCACTTCCATCCCTCCTCTCGCCCTACCATCCCTAAAAAGCTTTTCTTTGTTCAATATGACCTCTTCCCTCCCCCATCCTGCCCAAAGAACCAGGGTGCCAACCAGCCAGTCCAGCACCTCAGCCAAACAGTCCACGTGGACAGTGGAGGCACCTCTTACTTGTGGAGGCTGGACTGTGAGGGATTCCACTCCAACAGCCAGGAAGGGGAAAGAACCCACAACACCTACAGCCAGTAAGGTAAAGGAGCCCACAACACCCACTGTCAGGAATGGGAAAGAGTCCACAACAACTACAGCTAGGAAGGGGAAGGAGTCCACACCTCCTGCCAAGGAGGAAAATGAAGGCCTCAACTTCATCAGAGGCTGTGGGTGAAACCACCAACACCACTGCCACCACTTGTGCTCACGGAGCCCTCACCACCAGCAGAGGCAGCCCAGGAGGCACCATCACCTGTTTCCACAATGCAGCACTCCACACCAGCTGAGGCAGTGCAGCTATCACCACCAGCAGAGGCAGGCCAAGAGGCACCATCACCTGTTGCCACAGAGCAGCACTCCACACCTGCTGAGGTACCCAGACTTTGTGGGTTCCCCTGAAGGAGACCAAGAAATTAGCCAAAATACAGTGAAATTTGTGTTTTTAAAAACAAAACGGAAAAAAAGGGCTGCAGAAGAAGGCCTGTGTTTTCCCCCTGAAAATGACATCAACAAAGGGTTTCCATTGCTAAAATCACCCGCTTTCCAGCTTTCAGGAACAGACAGACTTGAATCAAAAAACCACATTTTTCAACATAATTTTGGCATTTTACTGGGACATACCCCATTTTTACGATTTTTTATGCTTTCAGCCTCCTTCCAGTCAGTGAAAGAAATGGGTGTGAAACCAATGCTGGATCCCAGACACCTAAACATTTCTGAAAAGTAGACAAAATTCTTAATTCAGAAGTGTGTAATTTGTGTAGATCCTATAAGGGTTACCTACAGAAAATAACAACGGAAATAAAAAAAATATTGAAATTGAGGTGAAAAAAACTGCAATTTTTCTCTAAGTTTTACTCTGTAACTTTTTCCTGCAATGTCAGATGTTTAAAAGCAATATACTGTTACATCCGCTGGACTCTTCTGGTTGCGGGGATATATAGGGACTGTAGGTTCATCAAGAACCCTAGGTACCAGAGCCAATAAATGAGCTGCACCTTGCAGTGGGTTTTCATTCTATACCGGGTATACAACAATTCATTTGCTGAAATGTAAAGAGTGAAAAATAGGTATCAGGAAAACCTTTGTATTTCCAAAATGCGCACAAGATAAGGTGTTGAGGAGCAGTGATTATTTGCACATCTCTGAATTCCGGGGTGCCCATACTAGCATGTGAATTACAGGGCATTTCTCAAATAGACGTCTTTTTGACACACTCTCTTATGTTTGGAAGGAAAAAATTTTGAGAAAGACATGGGGCAATAACACTTGTTTTGCTATTCTATGTTCCCCCAAGCCTCCCAATACAAATGGTACCTCACTTGTGTGGGTAGGCCTAGCGCCTGCGACAGGAAATGCCCCAAAGCACAACGTGGACACATCACATTTTCCCAAAGAAAACAGAGGTGTTTTTTGCAAAGTGCCTACCTGTGGATTTTGGCCTCTAGCTCAGCCGGCACCTAGGGAAGCCTACCAAACCTGTACATTTTTGAAACCTAGAGACCTAGGAGAATCCAGGATGGGGTGACTTGTGGTGCTCTCACCAGGTTCTGTTACCCAGAATCCTTTGCAAACCTCTAAATATGGCTAAAAAAACACTTTTTCCTCACATTTCGGTGACAGAAAGTTCTGGATTCTGAGAGAAGCCACAAATTTCCTTCCACTCAGCGTTCCCCCAAGTCTTCTGATAAAAATGATACCTCACTTGTGTAGGTCGGCCTAGCGCCCGCAACAGGAAATGCCCCAAAACACAACATGGACACATCACATTTTTCCACAGAAAACAGAGGTGTTTTTTGCAAAGTGCCTACCTGTGGATTTGGGCCTCTAGCTCAGCCAGCACCTAGGGAAACCTACCAAACCTGTGCATTTTTGAAAACTAGAGTTCTAGGGCAATCTAAAATGGGGTGATTTGTGAGGCTCTCACCAGGTTCTGTTACCCAGAATCCTTTGCAAACCTCTAAATATGGCTAAAAAAACACTTTTTCCTCACATTTCGGTGACAGAACGTTCTGGAATCTGAGAGAAGCCACAAGTTTCCTTCCACTCAGCATTCCCCCAAGTCTCCTGATAAAAATGATACCTCACTTGTGTGGGTAGGCATAGTGCCCGCGACAGGAAATGCCCCAGAACACAATGTGGACACATCACATTTTTCCACAGAAAACAGGTGTTTTTTGCAAAGTGCCTACCTGTGGATTTTGGCATGTAGCTTATCCGGCACCTAGGGAAACCTACCAAACCTTTGCCTTTTTGAAAACTAGAGACCTGGGGGAATCCAAGATGGGGTGACTGGTGGGTCTCTCGCCAGGTTCTGTTACCCAGAATCCTTCGCAAACCTCTAAATTTGGTTAAAAAAACACCTTTTCCTCACATTTCGGTGACAGAAAGTCCTGGAACCTGAGAGGAGCCACAAATTTCCTTCCACCCAGTGTTCCCCCAAGTCTGCTGATAAAAGTGATACCTCACTTGTGTGGGTTGGACAGGTGCCTCCAACAGAAAAAGGCCAAAAACTTGCAGAGATTGAGGGGATAGCACAGCAAGTTGATAAGCACATATTCTTCTTTTATACATCTTTAGGCTGACTCTGCTTTGGGGACCGACACAAGAGAGGTGTCATTTTACTCGGAAGACCTAGGGGAACACGGGGGAGTAGGAATTTTGTGCTGGAGCGGTGATCCTACTAAGAAAAGTCAGGAAAATATGCCTTTTTAAGCAAATTTTGAGGTTTGCAGAGGAGTCTGGGTAAGAAAATGCTGGGTGATCTACGCAAGCCACACCTCCCTAGACTCCTTGGGGTGTATATTTTAAAAAAAATGTCTGGGTTTGGAAGGTTTCCATAGATGAAGGCTGCACCCAGGACCAAATACATAGATGCCCCCACCCCCCCAAACACAGGTAGTTTTGGAATATATCATTTTGATGTGCTCGCGTACGTCTGTGATGTGCCAAACACTAAAATTGTGAAAAGAAACGCACTTAGGTTATGTGAAAATGACTCCTCACCCACCAACCAAGTTGGTGGCATGCTTCATCATCGGGGTCCCACCTGAGACACCTAGCGTGACACAAGTGTGCTGCGACGCCTGATTACAGCGGAGCAGGTTTGTCATTTTTACCACACATACTGGTTGGATATGGCACGAGGGTGAGTGATGGTTCAGTAGATCAAATTTTATTAACAAGAGATTTCACAAAAGTGAAATGCACTGTTAATAACTGAAAGGCCAAAAAACTGAACCAATGACTCACAGCTCCTGAGCTGTAAAGCAGCGTCAAGGCACCAACTGTTTTACAGTCCATTCACACACCTTTCATACATGACATGCACAAGACCATTCACGCCGCCAGCCACGGGCCCAGCACATTACAACACTCGCATCGACAGACTGCGCCACTCAAGGGCCCATCACTCATATACGCCCACATGCCTGATACTCACACTAGCTGATGGGCGTGTGTGGACTGACGTTTGGCTGGCAACGCCAGGCAAGCGCCACCCCACGCACACACCAGCCAAGCGCCACTCCACACACACCGCCAGCCAAGCGCCACCCCATACACACCTCCAGCCAAGCACCACTCTGACTCCCCCTGCAAGCTTGGCTGTCTGAAGACCGCCAGAGGTCATAATAAGGGCCCTAGTGTGATGCAAGGGTGATGCAAAGGCTAAGTAAATCTGCCCCTTACTGTTTCGCCTGGCTGTTTCTTACCGTTAAGGAAATTAATCAATTTTTTAAAAATAATGTTGTATTGAAAGAAATACCAGCTATTTTCTGCACCTGCTTTCTCCGTGTTCTCTTATCCAGCTTTTTTTAGGATGATTAGTTAATGGCTAAAGATGTTTTGAGATTTTTATTTATATGCCCTTGGCCAAGCTGCTTTTTGCACAAAAACTTCAATTTTACAATACATCACTAAAAACAATTGAAACACTCAAGACGTTGAGGAAAGAAATAATGGTGCAAGACAGAAGGAACAAAAAATGCAATAAGCTGTGTCTCTTCAGTCCTTCAGAGAACTATTGGATATAGGTACCTGATTTAATTTCATTCAGGGAGCAGCAGTGAGAAAAATTTACATACAATACTTTAACAAGGACTGTTTAGGTCGATATTCTTTCAGTGGTATAGCTTCAAAGTTTGTTGAGACGCCAGAAGGGTCTAAATTTGAGGTTATTTTCATTTTTTTACTCCGATACTTTGAGCTATTCACAAAATCTCAATTTAAAAAATGTAGAATGGCACATGGATTGTATAAAGTACTTTATCAAAACCCAAACACCATTTACGTCAGGACATAAATCAGCTACATTGTTTCAAACTAATCAGAACATTTTAATAAAGAAAAAAAGCACCCAAATGACAAGATCAGAGAAGGGATTAGCGGTTATGAATTTTTAAAGAAAATTCAAAAAGAACTCCTAAAACAACTAGTCCAAAAATCCTCTGTCCCTAGTCACCCTCTACAGCCAAAGGGTGATGGAGCAAAGCATGGGAGACTATGCCAGTTTGACCCAGTCAAGTACTTGAAGAACCTACCTTTAGGAAGGCTTTGCAGATAGCATGTGATGGATGAAGGATTTGCTAAGAATTTGATGATCATCCTGGTTAACAAGTTTACCTTTGAGCGTATAATCTTTTTCATATCTCAAATTCTGTCACTTAGGAAGCCCTGGATCCTGTAGTCGTACAGAGCAACACAAGGCCATACAGCTTCTATGCATTTTCCATGCTGATTTTGGAACCCAAACAAAGTAGAAGCTGAGGTTACCTCATTCTTGGATAAGCTTGTCCCAGTACTCCAAAGGTTGTGAAATAGCCAGCTGTAAAGAAATGGTGCTGATTTTTCGAATTTGAGAGTGCACTGAGGTCTCCTACGCAGACCTCGTTACAAGTGAACTAACCCTTTACAAACCATACGTTGAATTGGCTACCCTCAATTGGCATAAGCTAACTTACTTAAAAGCCCCTAGTGCATGTTACCAGGGTACCCAGAGTATGTAAGTTCAAGTGACTACTTAGGGCTGCAGCACTGAGTGCGACAAAGTCCTTAGCCTTCCACTGCAGCCTGAAAGGCAGTTTTAAACTGCCAGTCAACTTTGCCAATTGAACCAATGGCAAAGCACACCACATTTTTATAAGTCCCCCCTTAGGAAGGCCTATTGAGCTCAAAGGCAGGGCTCATTAGGCCATGTTGGCTAGGACATGTTGGAGTGGATCCTATATGGTTTTAATGGGAATCAGGAGTTTAGCTTAGGCTTCTGACTTGCAGGTCTGTGCCCCCGTCACCTAATGACTTTTAACCTACTTAGCTTGCTCTGTTTTAGCACATTTATTTAATTATTTCTTCAAAGGTGGCTGCCATGGTTACAGTTAGGAAGATGTTTTAGTTTCACGTTATCAGTGACACTCTGTAAAGGTGTCACTATCAGCATCAAAGATAAATGAGACACATAGGTATTCACATCATGTACTTTCCGCTTTGATGGGACAGTAACATAATGTACCTTTTCAGGAAATTATTTGTATAATTGCCACCCCAAGCATGCCTTCTTTTCTATTGTTTGGGAACATAACTGTGTCAGGGGTCCTACTGGATCTGTATAAATACATCTCACACAGACAAGATTTTCAGAGGGATTCCTATCAGATGCCATTAACGCTATCTGTGCTACACGTCGCCTTGAGGAAGACTCAGCCTTTGTGTTCCCACAGAGTCTGATCTAGAGACCTCATTCCAAGGTAACGAGGGTTGAGGGCTCTTCTCATGGACATCGTACTGGCAGATTAGGTTTAACACACCTGGCTGTCTTTAGGTTAGAGATTAGGTTCATCATGCTAGGGTATTATGGATTATTTCACACCTACTTTACATCTTATGTTACTGCAAGATGGTTGGGGACTTTGTATTCATGACTCTCGTTGTCACAATTCTGTTTCTTGCATTATTCATTATCCTAATCATTGCAGCCCATGCATTTTAAAGTAGATTGCAGTCTAGTTAATAAAA